>NC_138346.1:211435037-212072082 GCF_046562875.1 Panthera onca
GGGGCTTGGGGAGCCTTCGGTCTCTTTTTGATCGATCCTCTGGCCCCACCAGCCAGCCCGGGTGCAGTAAGTGAACACACCAGGCTTAATAAATGGTGTGGATCACAAAGCAGGAATGGCTGCCTGGCTTCCCCCAGGCAAAGCTGGCTCAGAGCCCTCAACATACACTCACTGAGAACAACTGGAAAGCCGACCAACACACCATCCAAGATGTGGAGACACCATCCGCAGCAGACCCAGGAGTAGCTACAAAGAAATAAACAACACCTCCAGGCGTGTGGAGAATTCTCTATAGATGGGAGGCCGAAAGTGAAGGTTGAGTTAAAGATTCCAGGGGCGCCTGGGTGGCGCAGTCGGTTAAGCGTCCGACTTCAGCCAGGTCACGATCTCGCGGTCCGTGAGTTCGAGCCCCGCGTCAGGCTCTGGGTTGATGGCTCCGAGCCTGGAGCCTGTTTCCGATTCTGTGTCTCCCTCTCTCTCTGCCCCTCCCCCGTTCATGCTCTGTCTCTCTCTGTCCCAAAAATAAATAAAAAACGTTGAAAAAAAAAAAAAAAAAAGATTCCAGAGCGAGACTCAAAAGGAAAAAAATACCCAGAGAAGGGGACACGGGGTGTCATTTTGAGCTACTTGGACAAAGTCTTTGGCCTTCAAACCTGAGGTGGCGGTGAGTGACAAGCAAGTCTTTGCCTTCTTTGTGCGGCCTCTGCCGTCTGCATTTACGCGGCAAGGGTACTCAGTGCACCACTGTCAAGAATGTTCTACCAGGCACAGGACTAGGAGCTGAGATACAGTAAAGAATGTGGCGCCTCAGAAAAGGCAGAAAGAAAACACAAAGCAAGGCTAACGGGATGGCAGAGGCACAGGGGAGTCACCAGGGCCCAGGGACCAGTGCAGCTGTGTCCCCATCGCTTGGGAGGGGAGCGGGTCTACCATGACCCAAGCAAAGTCTACGCCCCTAAAAGTCGAGCCAGGAAATCTTGGAATTGAGACAGACGACCAGGTCCAATGACCCAAGGGAGACCGAGGCATATGCACACAGCTCCCGCCCCAACCAGGCGCGATGGCCTTCACTCCCCACAACAAACCTCCATATGTTCCAGTGTCCGAACGTGGACCGTCCAGAGCCTGCGTTCTGGAGAAGGGAATCAAGAAAACAGAAAAGAACAAGATCGTTTTTTAATGAAAAGAGGACAAAGGAGGAGCCTCGCTGGCCTGCCTGACAGAGGCCAGTCTACACGGGGAGGTCAGAACTGGCCATGGGTCACCAGCCTGTGGTCGGACGAGGCTGAGCTCTACGCCTGGAGGGTCTTGGGCTCAGGGATTTGGGCCAGAGGTTAGAACCTACGCAGAGTTTGGGTAATAGGCATGGAGCCCCAGAAAGCAGCTCCCAGTGCACCTGCTCTGCGGTGGCAGACAGGGCTGTGATGCCCATAGAGACTCTTGTTCAAGATGCCCTGTTGGGCAAACACAACTCCTGCCCCCTCAAAGGGACAAGGCTGGGAGAGACACTGCCGCTTTGTGTGAATAAGAAGGAGCCACATCCTTCGGGCGCAGACCCCGCCCAGAAACCCCCCAGCTTAGCGGGCAAGGCAGGTAATCACGTTTGCCCTTGAGCAGGGGCCCCGATGCACAAGCCCGAGACACAGATGCTGCTTCTCCTGCCCAACTCCCCGCATCTTCAGCATTGTGCCTGATGCCTGGCGCAGGGTGGGCCCTCATTCAAGGTCAGTTGTGTAAATGGTATCAGATGAACGTTTTGCCTTCCCTGGAAGCACTGGTGTCTTTCAAGTGAAGGCAAAACCAACGGGGGCCAGTGCAACCCCACGCCCTCTTGTATGCTCTCTAGAGCAACTCTGTGGGCACAGAGAGAGTAGGAGTCATGGCTGCAATTTACATGTCCTAGTAGCCTCAGTACAAAAGGAAAGGAAAGCAGGTGAAATTCATCTTAATCATATATTAAACCAACATATCCAAAATGTTATCATTATAGTTTTGACATGTAGTTAATACAGAGAGACATTAATAGGCTATTACACATTCTTTTTTCCCCTGTACTGAGTCTTTGAAATTCAAAGTGCATTTTACCAATCACAGCTGGAACAGCCACAGTCCCGTGCTTCGTGGCCACAGATGGCTCAGGGCTCCCATATTAAAGATCACGCGGCTAGAACCTATGATGTCAAGGGAAAAACAACTCTGGAAACCTAGGAAAAAATCATCCTAGGGGCACCTGGGTGGCTCAGTCGGTTAAGCATCCAACTTCAGCTCAGGTCATGATCTCATGGTTCGTGGGTTCGAGCCCCACATCGGGCTCTGTGCTGACAGCTCGGAGCCTGGAGCCTGCTTCGGATTCTGTGTCTCCGTCTCTCTCTGCCCCTCCCCCACTTGCACTCTGTCTCCCAAAACTAAATAAGCATTGAAAATACATTAAGAAAAAAATCATTCTAAATCATGCAAATAAAACCCAGTAAGAGAGACAGATAAACATACAATATAGGTCAACAAAATAGAAAAAAAACATTATTCCCATCATAGGAGCATCGTGCTCCTAGCACGGCTGTGAATTGTGTGTGTCATACTTGTATGTGCTCAGGAGAGGGCCTGGTATGCGTTATGCCAACAGGCCAAATGCAACTGGAGTCTAAATCCTTTAAAAAAATTTTTTTAACATTTTTATTTATTTATTTTTGAGAGATAGGGAGAGACGGAGCATGAGCAGGAGAGGGGCAGCAAGAGAGAGGGAGGCACAGAATCCGAAGCGGGCTCCAGGCTCCGAGCTGTCAGCACAGAGCCCGACCCCCGGCTCGAACCCATGAACCGTGAGATCAGGACCTGAGCGGAAGTCGGACGCTTCACCCACTGAGCCATCCAGGCACCCCTGGCATCTAAATTCTTACACAGTTACACAAAATTGCATTTGATGTGTGATGCGGGACGCAGCTTCCAAAACCGTGAGTTCCTAAGGGTTAGAAAGGTATTAAGCCTTCCTAGAAGCTGCAGGCCTGGACTTTGCAGGTGAAAAGGAATGTCGTCTCTAGCTGAAGCAGGGGGTGGAGGGCCAAGGAGCTAGACAAAAACCATCCTGCTGACTACATCCATTTTTCAAAAAACAGCAAATGCGCACAGCACCGCGGAGGCAATGAATAAGATCTGCTTTTTTCCTGCCTGTCAAGCCACTTATTAATCATAACATATTATTGCTCTGCTAGTTCAATGTGTGCGGTGTAACACCAGGATCCAGCTGAGGACAGAAGCGAAGAGACTGAAATAGGATGGCAAGGAAAGAGCAAACTTCACACAGGCTAAAGTGGAAGGTGGGGGGCCGGGGTGGGGGGGAATCCTCTGCCCTCTCAGAACAGATTTTCACAGCTGTCAGGGAAGCAAAGGGACAACCTGCATCAAGTTCTGGTGCAGCTACCACGTGATGTCTCTGTTCTGATAAGGACTGGCGTCTGGGGGAGGGGCCCCCGGGGCTGAAGAGGAGGCTGAATGGAGGGGCAGCTCCAGTCTTGGCCGACACCCGCCCAAGGCAGCTGCAAACGGGAGTCGTTACCATCAGGTTGGTGCCGGGCGGTGCAGGCAGGATATCACATTTATGTTCCGAGAGGAAGTGGAAGGAAAATTTCAGAGCGTGGAGAAGGGAAGGTAAGGCTCAAAAGCACTCTTGACACGGCATAAAGGACGTTAAGGATCGCAGCAGAGAATCAAGGACAAGGAGGAAGTGAGGCCATGAGTCCTGGCAGGCACCTACAGCAACTTCAAAATGAGCTAAAAAAAAAAAAAAAGTGACGGGAGAAAAAGAAGATTTAAACACAAACACAGGTGCACACACACACCCTCAGATATACATCAAAGTCCTCAAGAATCTATACTTGGCTGTGGTCAAAAGGAACTTCGAAGGAGGGCGAGTTTTCAGAGCATCATAAGGGTTTGAAATGGAGAAAGGGATCATCATCGCTACTAAAGGCCACTAGCCCAGCCCTCTTCAAGCCCCTTTGTCCACCCTGTGAATTCTTCCCCGCACGGAACGGACCAGGAACACCCAGCCAAGTCTCGTGACTCCACTCGGGATTTAACGCTGCCCTCCAGCCCAATGCACTTTGAGTTTAACTAAACATTTTTTTTCATGTTTATTCATTTTTGAGAGAAAGAGAGACAGAGTGTGAGCAGGGGAGGGGCAGAGAGAGAGGGAGACACAGAATCCGAAGCGGGCTCCAGGCTCCGAGCCGTCAGCCCAGAGCCCCACGCGGGGCTCGAACCCAGGAGCTGTGAGGTCAGGACCTGAGGTGAGGTCGGATGCTTAACCGACCGAGCCACCCAGGCGCCCCGTGCCCATTGTATCTTCAGATCATCACTTGGGGATGTTTGGTGCCCAGTTCCCAAGTCCCATCTGTGTGGCAGGATCTCAGCAGTGCGGCCTCTTTCCTACTAGCCGCCGGGACTTTGGTCCTTAACTCAAAAGGCTAAGAATGATCCACAGATGGAGGTGTGGCCCAACCGCATTCCTAGTGCAGTCTGTCTGCTCCTAGTCCTGGCCGTGAGACACTCACACGTGATTTTTTAAAGCGTCTTAAAATCCTACCGCATACGCGGCACACATCCAGCCACGCTTGATGGAATTAGAAATATGTTGGGGTTGGCACATGCAAAGCTGTGTGTTCTCCTTCCTGCCAAAGATGGGAGATGATTGACTGAATGGGAACAGGAAATCAGCTTGCCAGAAAGGATCTAAAACGGGACGTGCGTGCTGGATGGCGTGTCGGCCTGGCACTTCCGAAGAGGGACAAACAGGAAAGTCCGCGCGATTCCCAGCTCGTTCTGAAGACAAAGGGTCACCTCGGGGAAACCTGAGAGGGCAGGACACACGCCGAGTCCAGGCCCGCACCTGCACCCTGACAGGTGGCTGGGTGTTTGGGAAAGTGGAACGACCACCACTGAGAAACAGCCTGAGTCAATTCACTGGGGAGCATCCGCCACGTGGCCCACAGCCTGCCTCCGGGGAGGGAGGGACGCCTGGCATGAAGCCACGCTCTGGGCAGAAGAGCCACTTAAACGTGGTTTAGGTGACACGTATCGCTTGCTTGTCTGCTGCATGCCAGGCACTGTGTTAGAAATGGGGGACCCGGTGCAAACGGGGCACAGTCCCGTCCTTCGAGTTACCTAGAACTTGTTGCAGGGGGAGGGGGGGCAGACAGAAAAGTAAACGGGGAACCACACTATTGTAGAGTAAAAGCTATGACAGGAGCAGATCGAGGAGCACCTTGGAGATGAGCCTCTCCTAGGCTTGGGGTGGGTGGCAAGAAGGCATCTCGGACTTTCCAGCTGAGACCCGAGGGTGAAAAACATGCACCCCGGGGAAGGAGTGCTGGCTGCCACTAGTTCTGGGGGGTCGGGGCGGGGGGAGTGAAATGGCATTCACAGAGACCAGGGGCCACGGCCAGCTTCCAGAATGCCATGTGGTCCAAGACGGCCGGAACGCAGGCAACGGGAAGAAGGCGCAGGAGGGAAAGAAGCCACGGGGACCAGGGCTTCACGAGCCATGGACGCCCTGCTAAGAAACTTGGGCTGCGCCTCGAGGGCAAGAGGGACCCGCAGATCTATTTTAAGCAGGAGAGAACCTTGGTCGACCATGTGTTTCAGAACGAATAATGTGGAGGGCGAGTTGGGAGGCTGGTCAAATCTAGGTAGATTCAGAAATTAGCAGAAAAGAGGGTATGAGAAATCTGGCCCAGCCCCCTCGCTTTGAAAGAGGAATCACCTGCTCGAGCCCATAAAGCTGGGGTGGGACAAGTGAGCCAGGCAGGTTTCTTGAATCCCGGTGGACACGCTGCACTTACAGGGTTGAGGCACTGCCGTGTTTCCTTTCCCACTTGGAAAGTCCCCAACAAGGCACATTTTCTCTGGGGCACCCTGCCCAGCACACACGGCTCCTGGGTTTATGTGCCACGATCTGGTCCAGAAAGGGCTTCCTCCCGCACTGTCTCACAGGGTCTCCACCTCACTCATCGTGAGCAGACTCGCCCCTATATTTCACACCCCCAGGTGACTGGAGAAAGCACCCGGAGGGGCCTTGAGCAGAAGCAGCGTGAGAACCACAACGTACATACATGGAGCCCCGTGTCCTTCTTCCCCGAGGCCTCCCCAGTCCTGCAAACGTGTTCATCTCAGCCACTCTCCCTCCCATAAAGACAGGTTTGCACGGGGCTGGGAAAAGAATTACTCTAATTAGGTCCTCCTGCAAGAAAGAGGGATCCTTTTCTTTTTAATTTTTATTTATTTTTGAGAGAGAGCAAGCGAGGTGCAGGGAGAGAGCGAGAGAAAATCCCAAGCATGCTCTGCACTGTCAGGGTGGAGCCTGACACGGGGCTCAGGCTCACGACCCCGCGAGATCACGATCTGAGCCAAGAGCAAGAGTCAGACGCTTAACCACCTGAGCCACCCAGGCGCCCCGAAAGGGGGATCTTGATGGGAGAAAATGAAGCAGGCAAGAACAATCTTGGGCTAGTGGGAAATAACTGAGCAGCTACGACACAGATCGCTGGCTGTCCAGCAGCCAGCTGACCCTACGTGCTCCCAAGCTCCACTGGATCCAGGGGCCGAGTGAGGACCGCAGGGAGTGACGTCAGGGACCAGAGAAAGGATCTTCAATTCGGGAAATGCCAGCCCTCTGACCCGGGCAGCCGAAGAACCTGGGGAGAGAAATCAACGACGACAAGCCAGGCTGCCGTCTGCACCTCGGAGAACAGGTAGGGAGCGAGAATGAGGGAGGGAGGAAGAACGGGATGGTTGGGTGTATTATTGGAAAACTGGTGAAAAGCGATGCATTTTTCTTGCACTGATCCCACGGATGCTGGCCAAGCGCCACGCATGGGCACTGCCTGCAACCCTCCCGTGTCAGGGCTGCTGGGAAAAACTCCTCGGCTTTTTTTGTAATGTTTATTTTTTGAGAGAGAAAGTGAGTGGGACAAGGGCAGAGAGTGAGAGAGGAAGGGAGAGAGAGAGAGAGAGAGAGAGAGAGAGAGAGAGAGAGAGAATCCCAAGCAGGCTCCACGCTGTCAGAGCAGAGCCCGACACGGGGCTCAGTCTCACGCATCGTGAGCGATCGTGACCTGAGCCGAAATCAAGAGTCAGAGGCTTAACCAACTAAGCTACCCGGGCGCCCCCAAACTCCTCAGCTTAAAATATGGCCCCCACACCTTCTGCTATCCCACCGAGCGGAGACTCGCCTGACTTAACTCATGTCACCGAAAGGAAAACACCTCTCCAAGAATAACAGGCATCATCCGTCACCAAACCTTAGCGGTCATCAATTGAAAATCAGATTTACTCTCGAGATCAACCCCACTGGAAACTGGGGGTTTGGATGTGGAGAGATGCGGCAAAATGATGCAGTCCTTGAAGGCAGGGAAGGAGGGGGGAGGGGTAGGCTGACAAAAGGGATGGGATCATTCCAGAGGGACTACGCTAAGCAGCCGCATATGGACACAGACTAGTTTTCCTGGAGGCTGTCTGTTCTAAATATACAACAAGTTTTGGCCGAGCCCCTGCCGCCCGCCGCAGCTGTTAAATCTATTTTCTAGGACCACCTGGGGATTGTGGACACAACATCCCTTTGTTTGCTCTGAAAACACCGCAAAGGAAAAGGGAGCTTGGTCAGAGTGGTGTTGGGTTTTTGTCAGGTTTGGAGAATCCTTAGCAACTCTTCAGATTCCCAAAGGGGGAGAGTTTAGGTCTTTTTCTGCCTGGGCTGGTTTCCTTCGTGGCAGGATGGAGAATTCAGTGTGAAGCATCCTCCTCCTAATTTTCCCATCATCTGTTGTTTTTCTCTCGAAAATGCCATGTGGCTGTGTCATAGTGCCTAAGACAATTTCAAGTATCTTGTGCCAAAAGATTGCTACAAGGATGGGGGAAAGGGTGAAGAAAGAGGTCATTTATTAGGTTGAAAATATCCTTCCCATCACCTCAAATCCAGCCCTGATGTCAATCTCTCCCAAGCGCATTGTCTGCCATTCCAGAAGGGACTCTTTCGCCAGAAGCAAAGTAGATGCTCGTCTCTTTGGCTGTATCCTACGCGGTCACTGTTGGATGGATGTTCCCAGGTAAAGCCGTTCTTCAAAAACCAATAGGTTCAGGGCATAATGCCCAGGCAAGGTATGGGTAGGACTCAGAAACACAGAGTTCCCAGGGCAAACCTCAGTCATGTTTGGATCAGGAACCAGACAGCCAGAAGGAAAAGAACACTCCCACAAACATACCAAATCCCCTTCTACCCCAGGGCTTTTGCATAGTCTCTTCTATATGGAATGTCTTCTCTTTGCCCAACGTTCCTCACGCTCCAACCCTTCGCCAAGAGGAAGCCTTCCCCAACCCTTCCCAGCCTCTACCCGCAGGTCAGGTTTGTTCCTTTTGTGATTCACACTCAAGAGACCCTACTCCTTCTCTCAGATTGCTTCTCTTGGTTTGTAACTGTGTGCTCATTCATGTAACTGAATTATGTCCTTCTCTCTCTGCCAGGCTGAAAGCTCCTGGATGCCAAGGGTCTGTGTCTCCTGCTTAAGCACAGAACTTGCCACATTGTGGGTGCCTAAAAGCAAACTAGAACATAATGTATCACCATGAGATACACAGGCACGATGCTACAGGAGTTCAAACAAAAACCACCCTCTGCAGAAAAGGGAGATATTTAATTCATGTATCTAGTGATGCTCTGACTCAAACCACAAAGGACTGAGGGGGGACTTAACAAAAAATCCATGCAACGGTCAAAAAAAAAAAAAAGGATAAAATAAATACTTTCGGGAATAAGGGCAAAAAGAAAACTGAATTAGATAAATAGTAGAAGGACATTAGGAATAAAAATGAAACCACTCAACAAACACAAAAATAGATGGTTCATTCCTTCAAGAAGGACAAAGAAATTGGTTACCTGCTCTGAAAAATGACAAATGGTATTAATTCCTGGAAACATCCACCAAATAGAATAGTCACAAGGTGAATATTAAGTGTTTAGGGGGGAAGAAACCTTTATAAAGGAGTGGAAATAACACTACATTCACAGTTGAGACATCTGGGGTTCAAGTTCTAGGACGGCCACAAAGTAGCAGCTTTCCTGGTGTCATCCACGATTCGAGGGCTCCTACCCTGGAAGACTGTGATGGGGTCCCTTCCAGCTCTCCACTTCGGTTCTACAGTGATGGAAGTACAGGAAAACGTTCCTTACCACCTTTTCTAAACCAGATGGCAGGAAATTCTTCCCCCCTCCCCCCACCATCAACATATCTGCTTGTGTGTCAAATGCTCCTTGGGAAGGTTTTCAGAAGCAAAATGGATAACTGCCCAGCTAAGGCAAATAATTTCCCCTTAGGAGGAGAGAAGGTGTTTGCACAGCTCATGGGGGAGGAAGAGCCAAGAGCTGAGGACAGACCCATCCAGCTCCAGGAGGTGTACGGGATCCTATGGGAGGGGGCAACAGGGCCACGGGGCCACGTGGCACAGAGATGCTGAACTGGGTTCCACACCAGCTCCACAATGGGGTTCCCCTTCCTTCACCAGCCCCTTCATGAGTTATACCCCACCTGGTGTGGAGACAAGACAGAACCCACCTCCCTTGGCATAATGACCCCCCTCTCTCCTAAAATCCCGTCAACCCTACATAGGCACTCCTGGAAAACTCTACATTAATTAATGAGGTCATTTTTGTCCATTTTCCTGTAAAGTAGAGAGACTTCTCCCCCTATACCTGGGGAGCATTACTATGGAGAGATGATCTGTGTTAATAGACGGGCTATGGGAGCCCACTTGGTAGAATAATGTGCCCCCAGACATGTCTACACCCTAATCCCAGGAACCTGTGAACATGTTAGGTTACATGGCAAAGGAGAACTAAAGTTGTAGGTGCATTTAAGGTTGCTAATCGGTAGGCCTTCCAGGAGGGAGATCACCCTGGATTGACCAGTGGGCCCAACATAACCAACAAGGGTGCTTAAAAGTGGAAAAGAGGCCAGAACAGGTGTCAGAGGGGAATGTGATTATGGAAGAGGAAGGGGGCCTCCAGGAGCTAGAAAAGGCAAAGAAACGGACGCTACCCAGAGCCTACAGAAATGAGCTATTGATACTTGATTTTAGCCCAGTGAGACCTGGGTCTGACTTCTGACCCACAGACTGTAAGGTAATAAATTTGTGTTCCTTAAATTGACGCATTTGTGGTAACTTGTTACAGCAGCTGTTACGAACTGAACTGAACCCCCTGGCCTCCAAAGTCACACACTTATGGTCGTAACCCTCATGACCCAGAGACACAGTCTTTAAAGAGGTAGAATGAAGTCATTAGGGTGGACTTGAATCCAGTATGACCGGTGTCCTTATAAGAGGAGACTGGGGAGATGCCTGGGTGGCTCAGTGAAGCGTCTGACTCTTGATTTTGGCTCAAGTCATGACCTCACGGTTCGTGAGACTGAGCCCTGTGTCGGGCTCTACGATGAGTGTGGAGCCTGCTTGAGATTCTCTCTCTCCCTCTTCCTCTGCCCCTCTTCCCTACTTGTGCTATCTCCCTCTCTCAATAAAGAAGGAGGAGGAGGAGGAGGAGGAGGAGGAGGAGGAAAAAGAGGAGGAGGAGGAGGAAAAAGAGGAGGAAGAGGAGGAAAAGAAGGAGGAGGAAGAAGAGGAGGAGGAGGAGGAAAAGAAGGAGGAGGAAGAAGAGGAGGAGGAGGAAGGGGGAGGGAGGAGAGAGTGGGACAGGGACTCATGCAAAGACAAGACAAGACCACGCGCAGGCACAGGGGGAAGACGGCCGTGTGCCTGCCAAGGAGAGAGGCCTCAGAAGGAAGCTAACCCTGCTAACGTGTGTGTCTCAGACCTGTAGCCTCCAGAACGATGAGACAGGACATCTGGAAGGTTTGAGCTCCGCAGTCTGTTACTCAGCCGTGGCAGCCCTCGCAAATTAGCACAGCAGTCACACGCAGCCAATACACAGGGCTGCACGGACTTCACCTCAAAGGACCCCAGGGGCACCTGGGCGGAAGACCGTAATCACAGAGGAGGAGCCCACTGATGTCCCCAGGCAGGGCGGCCAGGCTGAACCACAGAGGACGCCAGCAGGGATCTGCCAAACAAAAGGCCCGGGGACAGCTGCTCGGAGCGCAGATCACCCACTTCTTTCCCTGGCTCGCTCTCTGCCAGAGTTTAAGTCACTGAGCCTCCAGGATTCTCCTGAGCAGCACAGGGAGGCCTTGTGGGTGGGGAAATCTATTCCAGGCGCGGAGTGGGGCTTCCCCGGGACCCTGGATGTGGTGCGGTTCAAAGTTTGCTTTGGGTCTAGCTGGTCTTTCTCTCCTTGACTTATTTGTTGGAAGTCCCACGAAATAACATCCCATGGGTAGGACGCCAGGCCCTCGGTCACCGAAGTTGGTAAGAATTAAGTGCCATCCTTTTTTATCTTACGCTATTAAAAAATGAAGTACCTTCCTAGCTTGGGAGGTTTGTGGATTGCTGGGAGAGGGATCTCTCGTTTGCGATGATTATTCCTCAGGAGCGCTACCCTCTGGGCTGATTCAGCCGGGGCCGGGCTGACGTTTACCTTTGCCATATCTAGGAGAAAAGGTTTTGCTAAGCAAACGCAATGTGTAAACAGCATCGCAAGGAGCATATTTAACCTGCTTAAGAGAACAAACTGTCTTCAAGTAATTTAGCAGCGTTCATTTGCATCCCGACAGTTAATCTGCCTTTATAATTGGGTTTATTTATATATTAAAGGAGAGTCACAAGTTCTGTATAAAACTATTTTTTAAATTTTCTGATGAAACCGTTGGGTATAAAACAGACAATACCGATGCCAAGAAGAAACTAGAAATCACCCATAATAATGCCTCCTTGAAATAAATACTCTTCACACTTTCTCCCTCCTCCAATCCCTACTTGCCTCCCTACACCCCCCACCCCGCCTTTAACCGACTTTGCAGTCTGAGAAACCAGGATTCAGATCCTGCCTTCGCCACACACTCGCCGTATCACGGTGAGCAGACTTTCCATCTGCCAAAACGAGACTAAAAGCAGTATTTACTTTAGCTGCTGTCATTCAAAGAAATGACTGGGGCTCTCCTCCAGATGCAGTGCCTTGCACAACAGAGTGCACACTTCAGAAATGGTGGCATAGTGGTTCCCAGCTGTGCAGAAAGTCGTTAACGTGGCAGGCGTGACGGCTACTCTTTGAAAGGTCTGCTTGCAAAGTTGGCCCTTGGCGGGCATCTGGGGGCTTGCGACTGGGGAGAATTCCAACATCTCCTACATAAGAGTGGCACTCGGTGCTTAAGCTGTTTGTACAAATAACGCGGTTCAGGCTGAACACCTGCTTTCCCTCTGGGAGTCTGGAGTCTGGGTACCTGCCAGGTAGGGGGTGTGGCCTCCATGAACAGTCCCCAATAAAAACCCCCAGGCACCGAGTCTCTGAGTGTTCCTGGTTGACAGCATTTCAGTCGCGTTGTCACCACCCCCTGCCAGAGGAATTAAGCACGTGCCGTGTGGCTCCGCAGAGAGGGGGCCTCTTGGGAGCCTGTGCCCGGCCTCCCCAGACCGGGCACCAGGCACCTTTCCTCCCTGCTGAGTTTGCTTTGGATCCTTTGGCCGTAATAAGTCACAGCCGTGAGGACAATTGTACATGAGTTCTGCGAGTCCTTCTGGCAAACTGTCCCACCGAGGAGTACTCTTGGGGACCTCCCAACACACGACCACATCTCCGGAGTTCGGCTGTGGATTCTAATCCACATATTGCCTCGGGTTCCTGGCAGGACTCAGGTGGCCACCTGGATGGAGCAGGGGGTCTAAAGAGCCTTCAGTGAAAGGCTGTTACTAAGGTGTGAGCAGGGTCTGTGAAAAACAGCCGGGAGTGGCTCAGGACCCCGGGGCTGGCGGGGGCTAGTGGACAGCAAGTGGCGAAGGGGCGGGGTCAGGAGCAGTGGCCATGATTCCCATTATTACGTTGACTATAGGTGTAGTTTTCATGTGATTATTTCCCCATTACTTTATGGCCATCCCCAAATAACATGCATGCTGGAAACAGGAGGAAGAATGAAGAAAAGGAAGAAAGGAAGAAAGGAAGGAAAGGAAGAAGGAAGGGAGGGAGGATCAACTCTCGGCTCTTTAAATACTGATTCTTCTCCTGTCCTTAGACAGGTGTTTCCAGACCTGTGTCCTAACACACAAGGGCATTCCTGAGGTTAAAGCACCGGCTGGCCAGCAAAGGGCCCTGACTTTCCTTATATTCATCACCTGATGTAAACTCACCACCTTTCTTGGAAGCGTTGTCATGAAGAGGCTACCCAATCAAATCCCAAGAAAGGCTGAGGCCTCCTCTCTCCCCCAAAGCTGAGCCCAGGCCCCAAACCCTGAGCCTCAGTTAACGATGGTAAATGCCCTCCATGGAGGGCTAACGGACAGATGTGGTTTCTCCCCGGCCCTCGGAATTCTCTGTGTGTGGCATGGCTACCCAGCACGAATACGTTATAAACCCTGCTCGCCCCCCCCTCCACAGCACCCGCAGGCATCCTCCAGAGGGAGGAGAAGCAGAAGGTATATACATGAGACTATAAATTGAAGTAAATCAAAGACAGGCCTTGGGTAATGAGGCAGCTGGGAGCCCCAGGGAGGCTCAGCAGTGTCCAGAATGCATGAGATGTTTGTTAAGAACTTAAAAGGTACAGTCTCCCAAGAGGGGAGGCCAAATGGCCCCAACCCTAGAGCAGTGAAGCAGAAGAAAATCAGGTAAAGGAGAGATAAAGGGTAATACATCTGGGTAGCCCACGCTGGAGGGCGTTTTGAAGGGAAGCCAGAGGGAAGCAGAAGCACGTGGAGAACACAGCCAGTTTCTCAAACTCCCTGGTTGCCCACAGCAACCCGTTTCCTTGCGGTCATGGTCATTTACATAATGTCGCAATTGTCACTGCTGTTTGCCTTCTATTGCAAAGGGAGGCCCAGCATCAAAGGAACCCACTATAACTGCGAGGGTTAATTCAACTCTCATTAACCACTGGCAAAAAAAAACCCACTTAATCACCTACTTAACTTGAACGTGGAGTAAAAAAGGCTGGTTTTGTTTGGAAGGAGGTTGCAATGAGCATGTATCTTCCAGCTGGCCACGCCCCACACCCTCGTAGCTACAGGAGCAGACCGGGTCTGCACCTGTGGGTGCTAAGACGCGCCACCCGAAGAGGCAGAGGGGACACAACAGCCTCAGGTAAGACGGCAGGGGTGGGATAGCTCTAGTCCTCTGCTGGCTGCAGGGCCTGGGGTAAGTGGACACCTTGGGTCTCCGTCTCCTCGTCTGTAGCGAGAGTAAGAAAAAAATCCAACTTGTAAAATTGGGGGACGATTAAATGGGACCGTACCAATGCCTTGGCACCTTTCCATAAGTGCTGGTTGCCATTATGTTTATTGTTGCGGCTGCTGCTGTCACCCCGATGCCAGACCATTCTTCTAAAGACAGTACTGTCGTGTCCAAGAGGATTGTCATCTGAGGAACTGATGTAACTGCTCTGCCTGAATTTACTAATGGCTTCAAACAGCTTAACTGAACTTTTCTGGATATTAATGCAGACTGCTGGCCAAGATAAACACATCTGAGGGCCAGATTCAGCCAAATGACTGAATATGAGAGGCAGTGAGGCATCCCGTGATCCAGCTTCAAACAGAAAACAAATCAGATCCTCACTGGAAAAGGTTCCCTCTGGGTCAACACACACACACACACACACACACACACACACACACACACATTATTTTATAATGGGACCTGTTGCTTGCTTCTATCACTGTCTGCACAAAATCAGTGTTTTTTTTTAAATTTTTTTTAACGTTTATTTATTTTTGAGAGAGAGAGAGAGAGCATGAACGGGGGAGGGTCAGAGAGAGAGAGGGAGACACAGGATCCAAAGCAGGCTCCTGGCTCTGAGCTGTCAGCACAGAGCCCGACGCGGGGCTCGAACTCACGGACCGCGAGATCATGACCTGAGCTGAAGTCGGCTGCCTAACCGACTGAGCCACCCAGGCACCCCTGCACAATATCAGTGTTTTTCAGGTTAAGTAGAAATCCTTTGAATCAGAGAAATCAAATTTCCCTTCTGTCTCTTACCTTCATCATCCTACTATACAACTGTGATTTTCAAGTTCACCCTACGGTCCTAGATGGGCTACTGGAGCTCCAGCCATCACACTAGCATTCCAGGCAGCAGGAAACAGGGAAAAGGGAAGCTGTGGCACTCAAGGGTCTCTTCACTTGGTGGTGGCATCTGCCCTAGGCTAGAAGGAGCCTGAGGCCAGGGTTACTTCTCACTTTGACAACTGCATTAGTCTAACTAGGTTCCCCCTCCAGTGTCTCTTTCCAGTCTAGGCTCTTACAGCAGGCACTGCAGACTCCAGTCCGTCTACACCCGCCTTCACAAAGGTCCCCCGACAGGAACCCTCTTCCCCTTCATCTCGAAAGGTTCTCTACAATGACAGTTTGCCTGATCATAAGTGATGAGGGGGCATAAGGCAAGCTGACACCTGGCAAACCCCCTCTCCCCGCCAGGTGGGATATGTGCGACATTTCCTCGGGCACTCCTGGCTGCCCAAGAACAAAGGAAAGCGGAAAACAAATGGTTAACTGATAGAATCACAGTCATGTGAGACCTGAGTCTTCATGAGTTTATAAATGTCTTAATAAATGATAAGAAAAAGACAATCTTATCAATAGGCTGATCTCTAAAACCTATAGACTCAGTTTCCTGGAGCCCCAACACCACCAGCCCCTCCATAGTGATGTGGCAACAAAGACAAGAAGGAAATGGTAGCTAAGATTACATTTATGACCTGCAGCCTGTTGGCAAATACTTGAGGCAAATACAGAGAATAGCAAAACCTTGGGCTGCGAGTAACTTGTTCGGTGAGTCGTCCACAAGATGAGCAAACATTTCTAATAAATTTTCGCTTGATAAAGGAACGATACCTTGCAATACAAGTATATGTGATGCTGAACGTCACACGATCACAACTGAGCCAATGATCCTTCCCCTCTCTCTCTCTCTCTCTCTCTCACTGCGGGATTATGGGTAATCGTCTCCCATGCTCAGATGCTTGGTCTCAGGCCGCGGTGTTTGACAGACATCAATGATTTTTCAGAACATTGGAAGGTGCCCACAACTCCCACTACTGTATTTCTTGTCACTTCCAAGCTCCTTTGGACAGTCCTCTGCTTTTCCCTACAAGAGTGAGCTTAGGAATGCTCCGCTTCATTCTAGGTCAGGCTGCCTGTGGATATAGACCCGTTCCTCTGCTGCCTTGTTGCCAGTTACATTAAATACAGCAAATGACAAGAGTTTATTAACACTGCACTGTAGTCAACATCTGTGCGAGCGTATACGGCGGCCCCCACGCAGAGAAAGATTCCATTGAGCCAATAGATAACAGTGATTCCGTCAGTGAAAGTCGTCCTACACAATCGCCCTCCTCTCTCTTGTCTCCCTCACACCATCTGTGAAGCTCTTCAAAGGCAAGTGCAGGTTAATTTGTTTGTCTTTATATTTTGTATTTTATTTATTATTTTGTATCATATTACAGTATTGTAATCATTTTTCTATGAATTTTTTGGGGTTGTAGAATGAATCATCTGAGTTTCATTATTTCTTATGGGGAAATTCCCTTTGATATACAAGTGCTTTTGATTACAAGCATGTTTCCGGAACTGGTTATGCTTGCAAACCAAGGTTTTACTGCATAACATTTGTCCAGTAACTCGCCACTCTTTTATTATTTTTTTTTATTAAAAAAAATTTTTCATGTTTATTTTTGAGAGAGAGACAGAGTGCGAGCAGGGAAGGGCAGAAAGAGCCAGAGACACAGAATTTGAAGCAGGCTCTAGGCTCTGAGCTGTCAGCACAGAGCTCAATGCTGCACTTGAATTCACGAGGCACGAGATCATGACCTGAGCGGAGGTCAGACACAACTGACTGAGCCACCCAGGAGCCCCCGTAAGTCCTTACTGTCTTAATGCTAATGCCTTACCACAGGGAAGACAACCTTAGCTTGACAACAGCTAGGCCTCCAGTATCTTCTGAGTCCTCTGTAGCACATGAAAGTCCTTTTGGAAACCTCCCTTTGCCTTTCCGTCCCCAACTCCATAGTATATAACCAGTCATTCTCACAACTCCAGTGCAGCTCTTTCTGCCCATGGGTTCTGTCCCTGTGCCTTCATAAAATTACCTTTTTGCCCCAAAGACGTCTCAAGAATTCTTTCTTGGCCGTCAGCTCCGTACCCCCACCACTCCAAAACCTCATCAGTAGAAGTGTCACCTGAGACTTTTAGTAAAGACACAGATTCCTGCCGTAGACTACTGAATCTCAATCTCCATGACAGGAGCCCGGGAATCAGTGTTTCTAAAAACTCCAGGTGAGTTTCTGAGGTAGAGGGAGGTCATGTTCGCTACATACCAGATTCCCTGTTTACAAATGCAGATGCACCTGCTTCCATTTCAGAAGGTCTGAGGTCATGTTTCGAACAAACTCCTCGGGCAATGGTGACGACCTCCAGAACCTCCAGAACATATGACCTCGGCTCATATATTTCAGCTTAAATCCTACCTCCTTCTCAAAGTCTTCCCAGGTCACCTGGAGTTCACATGCCCTCCCCTATATTCTGAGGGTTGTTCTGAGAAATAACTTAACACAAACCAGTGCCCACATGCAGCAAATGCTCAATAGATGTTAACTCTTCTGATTACTCGCATTGTCCTTTCCAAGCGAGTTAAGCACCTCTTCCTAACCATAGGTGGACCCTCCAGAGCACCCAGCCCACCGCTCAACTCAACAATTGTACTCAAGAATTAGCTGTTGCATCAAATTAAGAAGGCAGTGTTTTCTGACACTTCCTTGTGCATCCAGAACAATGTTTATGTTTATGCCACTAACAGCAGGTCAAAGTTGCCTACTTCTCTCCTATTCCATTCTTATAGGCTATTTCTGTGATGGCCAAACCTCATCCCCTTAAAAAAGTTGTATGAATAATGTGTGGATTTATTATCATTATAAAGAACACCTGAACAACACAGATAAAGCAAAGTTTATCCTGAATTACTGTCTCCCCAACCCACTCTTCTCTACCGGAGATAACCACCACTACCACTGGATTGAGTCATGTAAAATCGCCAATATGGCAGCATTTTTAGTGCATAAGATAATCTTATAGATTCTCCTTAACAGATTGACGTGGGCCCTTTTAGAATGCTCTCCTATGCACCTGAGGTGTGGCAGTTTCAAAACATGGCTCTAAATTCTTTGGATACTCTTGCCATGAACAGGTCAGGTGTCTGTGTCCCGGGTGGATTGGCACGGCTTAGATGATAAAGTGTGTGTGACTTCTGCTGTGTAACTTTCAAGACTAGGTCACAAGGGACCGTGAGGCTTCTGTTTATTAGCTGGAACACTCACCCTTGGAACCCTAAAGCCACCATGGAACTAGGTGAGGCTGCCATGTTGCGAGGAACCCAAACCCACGTGAAGAAGCTATGGGTCAGAATATGCCACCCCAGAATACGCCACTTTGACGACAACTGCGAAACAACAGGCACACACACATACACACACACACAGACATGCTCTCAGCTTTCCCCTCCATTTGCAAAAACAACAGGCTGAGACTCTTAATCCCCAAAGACAACTCTAACATTACTGAAGTAGCCCTTATCTTTCACTACTTTCCCCCCACATATTTACCTACCCCCAGTCTGCCACCCCTGAGAGCCTAAAAACTTTTTTTCTTCATCTTGTCACTGCTCTAATGTACTGTCTTACATTAAGATGCTCTGTAAGTCCCAAGCTCATCTAACTGTCCCCTTTGAATTACTAATCACTGAGTTTCTCCCATGTGTATGCTCACTGCGTGTGTTGATAAACTCTATTTGTTTTTCTCTCCTTAACCTGTGTTTTGTAAGTTGAGTCTGCAGGGCCCTCAGCCAATGAACCTAGGAGGGTAGAGGGAAAAGAGCTTTTCCTCCCCTGCAAGGCCATGTGTACATGCTTCAGCCCCTTCAGATGGGCTCCAGCCCCTTCAGATGGGCTCCAGCCCACTGAAACCCAGCCTTTGAGCTATTCTCAGAGCCCAGGAGCCAAATATGTGAATGAAGATGCTTCCAGATGACTCCAGCCTCCAACCACTGAATACACCACAGCCTTGCAAGACTTCTGACCTGAAGCCCCAGATACTGTAAAGCAGAAGCCATCAGTCTAGACTCTTGAACTACAGACTCCGTGAGCATAATAAAATGGGATTTTCATAGGCCACAATGTTTTAGCCGCTTTGCTATACAGCAATTAGATAACTCAAACAGTAGGAGAGCACCCCTTGAGCGTACAACTTATAGAAATTCAACTATGCAGGCTCAGAAAGGAAAAGTAATTTTAAAAGATCCTATTTATATAGAGTAGGCGAGGGCACCTGGGTGGCTCAGTCGGTTAAGCGTCCGACTTCGGCTCAGGTCATGATCTCGCGGTTTGTGAGTTCGAGCCCCGCGTCGGGCTCTGTGCTGACAGCTCAGAGCCTGGAGCCCACTGTCCTGACCTAAATCATCTGTCCTGACCTAAACGTGTTGATGTTCCTGCTGGGAAATGCCGTTTGGTCTCAGCTTTGGAGAGCCTGTCATGGTGTGAGCATCTTAAAGACACATATTAATTTTTGCTTGAACAGTGTGGCCCCGCGACCGAAGCACGCTGCCATCCTCAGCTCGGGTGAAACCGCCCCAAGAAACAGTAATCTTCTCCAACACGATGGGAAACAATACTGAGCTGCATCTGACTCAGTAAAGAGGAACTGTCTGCCTCCAAAGTAGCTCCTTCCCAAGGGATTTCAGAAATAAATTTCGCCTGCATCCAATTGTCACCCGGCTCACTGACTTGTCTGGAACCTCGTGCCCATGTGACATTCGGTTCTACTAGAAGAAAATATTAAGATCCCATAAATACAAATACACAGAAATGTCTAGATTTAGTGGGCTTTGCTCTTAAACTATAAATGGTATGGACCAGTCATATGATTTCTCAATGTTCTTATAATCCAACAGTACGTTCTGGAAAATTTGTTACTACGTCGGTGTATAAGGATCTATTGGGGTTTTTTAAACCTCTGAAACATAGTCTACTGTATTGGGTACCCTGTAGTTAATTTAAACATTTACGTATTGCTAGACATTTAGTTATCACTTTCCCCTCTCCTAGTTTTTTACAATTACAAGCAATACATCAGAGAAAATCCTTGTGCTTGAATTTTTGACTCACCTGGATGCACCACGTCCTCAGGACAGGTACCCAGGTGGGGGATTGGTAGGATGGCTATTTGCAATCTTAATACAGTCTACCAAACTGCCCTACAAAACAGTTCAACTGATTTCCATTTTCACCAACAGTGTTTCAGGATGTCTCAATTGTCTCTGGATTTTTCCCAGGCAGTTATTCAAAGGTCTCAGGAAGAAAGGACAGGGCAGTTTCTTTGTCTGTCCTATCAGGCAGAGAGGGAAAGAATTAGTTCCAATGAATTGAATCCAGAAGTATTTAGTGTCTCCTAGGAAGGAAGCACATTGCTGGAGGGGTCTCTAAGAGAGATAGCACAGAGCCTACACGTGAAGGGTTCACAGTCTCTTCCACCCACAGATTTCAGACTTCTGGCATTAGAACAGGAATAGGCCAACAGACACATGAAAAGATGCTCCACGTCACTCCTCATCAGGGAACTACAAATCAGAGCCACACTGAGATACCACCTCACGCCGGTCAGAGTGGCTAAAATGAACAAATCAGGAGACGATAGATGCTGGTGAGGATGTGGAGAAACGGGAACCCTCTTGCACTGTTGGTGGGAATGCAAACTGGTGCAGCCGCTCTGGAAAACAGTGTGGAGGTTCCTCAAAAAATTAAAAATAGAACTACCCTATGACCCAGCAATAGCACTGCTAGGAATTTACCCAAGGGGTATAGGAGTGCTGACACATAGGGGCACTTGTACCCCAATGTTTATAGCAGCACTTTCAACAATAGCCAAATTATGGAAAGAGCCTAAATGTCCATCAACTGACAAATGGATAAAGAAGATGTGGTTTACATACACAATGGAATACTACGTGGCAATGAGAAAGAATGAAAACATGCCATTTGCAGCAACGTGGCTGGAACTGGAAGGTACTATGCTGAGTGAAATAACTCAGTCAGAGAAAGACAGATACCATACGTTTTCACTCATATGTGGATCTTGAGAAACTTAACAGAAGACCATGGGGGAGGGGAAGGGGAAACAAATAGTTACAAACAGAGAGGGCGGGAGGCAAACCGTAAGAGACTCTTGAATACAGAGAACAAACCGAGGGTGGATGGGGGGTGGGGGAGAGGGGAAAGTGGCGGATGGGCAGGGAGGAGGGCGCTTGTTGGGATGAGTACTGGGTGTTGTATGGAAACCAATCTGACAATAAATTATATTAAGAAGAAGAAGAAGAAGAAGAAGAAGAAGAAGAAGCGGGGGGGAGGAGGAGGAGGAGGAGGAGGAAGAAGAGGAGGAGGAAGAGGAGGAGGAGGAGGAAGAGGAAGAGGAGGAGGAGGAGGAGGAAGAGGAGGAGGAGGAGGAGGAGGAGGAGGAGGAGGAGGAGGAGGAAGAGGCCAATGCAGAAGTTCTTGGTTCAGCCCTGAAGAGGGGAAGTTGTCATGAGTCCGTTCGGCCATGAAGCCTTCCTAAAGGAGGTGGCCCTGAAATGCATTTGAAAGATGGGAGGGATTTGGCCACTTGAAGAGAATTCTGAATGGGATGGGGACACAGGAACACGTGGCAAAGGAGAGGATGCAGAAGTGGGTCAGAGGGAGATGGCACGTGGAGACCCACACGGCACAGCGGGCGGGGGTGGGGGGGGCAGGTGCCGTCATGGTTTCCATCCTGCTGGCAGAGGGCGAGAAGGCAAGAAAAGGGAGCACAGGGCCAGTCTGAAAGGCAGGCGAGTTCCTGCACATCAAAGAACACGCGTAGCCAACACCAAATTACAAAACGTAACTAGTTCAGAGAGATACCTGAAATAGATTATCCCATAAATTGCATCTTCATTGATTTTAATAGCACGGAAAAATGAATTTTACAAAGTACATTACACAACACTTACTTGTAAATCGATGCAAAAACTGTACAAATGTGTTGGACAACGACTCAACCAGGAGATACAAAGTTAAGGGAGAAAACGGGGGACTAGGACAAGAATCGTGTTTTCAGTATGAGTAGGTGGTTATACTGTTATATATCCTTTTTTTAATGTTTATTTATTTTTGAGACAGCGCATGAGCAGGGGAGAGGCAGAGACAGGGAGACACAGAATCGAAAGCAGCAGCACAGGGCCTGAGGCAGGGCTCGAACCCATAAACCGTGAGATCATGACCTGAGCTGAAGTCAGACGCTCTGCCAACTGAGCCATCCAGGCGACCCTGTTATAAATCCTTTTTAAAAATATGCAGCACCCGAGTAGCTCAGTTGGTTAAGCGCCTGACTCTTGATTTCAGCTCAGGTTATGATCTCACAGTTTGTGAAATCGAGGCCCGTGTCAGGCTCCGTGCTAACAGTGTAGGGTCTGCTTGGGATTTTCTCTCTCCCTTTCTCTCTGCCCTTCCCCAGCTTTCTCTCCCTCTTTGTCAAAATAAACTTAAATAAAATAAAATAAAATACGTGTATACTTACATATGTGTGTATACATTTATGTGTGTGTGTGTGTGTGTGTGTACAAATTTACCGTAAAGTTAAGGAAAAATTAAACTATTACAAGAATTAACTACTACTGTTTTAAAAGCCACCTAACAGAAACACCTGAGTGGCTCAGTGGGTTAAGTGTCTGACTCTTGGTTTCAGCTCAAGTCATGATCTCACAGTTCATGAGTTCAAGCCCTGCGTCAGGCTCTACGCTGATGGTGCAGAGCCTGCTTGGGGTTCTCTCTCCATCTGCCCCTCCCCTGTTCATGTTCCCTCTCTCTCTATCTCAAAATAAAATAAACTTAAAAGAAATAAAAAAATAAAAACTACCTAAAAGCCATTATTATAAATGATAATGATGGTAACCATAGTAACAATAATCATTACAAAAAAATATAGTATGTTTCCACAACTCTTTTAAAATATTTTGACATTGTCAGTGTAAGCTTTCACAATAGCCCAGCAAGGTAAAGCAGGCAAAAAATTATAATTTTTTTGATCACCGAAGTAACAAACAAAGCAATATTAATTAGAGGAGTTTCCACCTGGAGCCTAGATAGTCCTCCAGGTTCCACAGGGAAGAAGCAGGGATTATTTTAGCATTTTTTAATTTGCATGTTAATGTGTATGTATGACCACGTGCATTTTTCAGAGGAGGGGGTTTATGGATTCTCTAATGAATCCATAACACCTCAAAAGTTAAAAACTGCTGACACAGAAAAATAGCTATGAGTTTGACATTAGCAAAATGTTGACATTAACAAAACGTTTTGACATTTTTAAAAATGTTATAGTAGATTATATAATAATTGATGTCTTTTACCTGTAGCTATATAGATATATGCAAATAAACTAATAGACATGACTTGTACTCTTGGCTATGATGGAGTACCCAAGGCAAAATTTATCTCCCTCCCTGGTGACTAAAAACTGAATAAATATGTGAATGTATATTAATGGTTTTCAGACACTGGACAACAAACAGCACAGGAAAATTACCTCAAAGAAGAGAAATGGGGGCACCTTGGTGGCTCAGTCACTGGAGCGTCTAAATTTGGTTTTGGCTTAGGTCATGATCCCAGGGTTGTAGGATCGAGTCCTACACCAGGCTCATGTTGAGGGTGAACCCTGCTTAAGACTCTCCCTTTCTCTCTCTCTCTCTCTCTCTCTCTCTCTCTCTCATTCTCTCTTCCTCTGTCCCTCTCCCCCACTTTCTCACTCTCTCTCTCTCTCTCTCTCAAATAAAAAAAAGAGAGAGACACACACACATGCAAACAAAGCGGGTGCCACAATTTCTTTAGCTTCCTTCCTGGAGAGAGTTTCCAGACCAGAGTCCACTGGGAGGGAACCCAAAGGGCCTAGTGGTCCTACTGAGTTGAAGACACAGAGTGGTCCTCCTTGGGGAGGTCAAGGTACCTGGGATTTGCATCACAAAATATGAAAGAGGAGGGACCTATAGAGGCACAGATCTCTAAAAATTTGTAGAGGGGTCCCTCAAATCTTTGGCTGATTCTCAACCTGTGCACATTTGGGAAGAAACTACTTGAGGCCAGGAAAGAAGGGTAGATAAAGAGTAGATTGTGCTTATACAGAGCTGAGAATAATTCATGTTTCCATAAGCCAGTGTGGAAACATGGGGCAGTAGACAGATTTCTTGACTAGGTGTTGCCTTAGCAATAGGGGCAAATTAGCCCTCAATTAAAGGTTGCTTGGGATCAACCCTAACTTAGGTTAAAAGCCAATCTAGTGTTCCTGGCTAGCTCAATTGGTTAAGCATCAGACTCTTGATTTTGGCTCAGGTTATGATCTCATGGCTGTGAGATCGAGCCCCATGTCGGGCTCTGTGCTGAGCATGGAGCCTGCTTAAGATTCTCCCTCTCTCTTTTCCCCTCTTCCCCAACTTACTATCTCTCTCAAAAAAATCCAATATCAAAAGAATCAAACTTATTTCAGTAACTTGAATGTGTTCCAAGACAATACCCAACAAAAATGAAGGAACTGCAATCAATATAGAATACAAGAATCTAGCACTCAACAATGTAATATTCACAACATCACAATCCAATAAGAAAATTTTGAGGAATAAAAACAAATTGGGAAATAACTACCCACAACAGAAGAAAACTCAATCTAAACAGATCCAGAAATGACAGAGATGATGGAATAAACAGACACAATAAAATTGCTACTATAAATATATTCCATATGTCCTAAAAAGGCAGACGAAAACATGAGAAATGTAAACTATAAAAACAGATTAAACTTCTAGAGATGAAAAATACAGTATCAGAGATGAAAAATATACTACATAGGATTAACAGCAGATTAGACACTGCAGAAGAAAAGATTAGTGAACTTGAAAACACAGCAATAGAAACTGTCCAAAATGAAACAACATTGACAAAACAACGGACAGTGCTTCAGTGAGTTGTCAGACAATATATAGTGGCCTGTCATACATGCAACTGGAGTCCCAGAAAAGGAGTGGTAAATCTTTAAAGAAATAATGGCCATTTTGTTCATTTGTGTTTTTTAGATTTTTTTAATGTTTATTTATTTTAGAGACAGAGAGCACAAGCAGGGGAGGGGCAGAGAGAGAAGGAGACACATAATCTGAAACAGGCTCCAAGCTCTGAGCTGTCAGCACAGAGCCTGACACGGGGCTCGAACTCACGAACCGTGAGATCATGACCTGAGCCAAAGTCGGACGCTTAACCAACTGAGCTACCCAGGTGCCCCTTTTTTGTTCATTTCTGATGAAAACTATAAATCCACAGATCCAAGTAGCTCAACCAACCGCATATCAAGAAATACATGAATAACAACACACCAAAGCACATAATATCAAAATTACAGAAAACTAGCGAACAAGACAAAATGTCAAACTAGCCAGAGAAAAAAGACACATGTATAGAGGACCAAAGATAACAATGCAACAAAATTCTTATCATAAACTATGCAAGCTAAAAGATCATGTGGTGATAACTTTAAAATGCAAAGAAAAAATACCTCTAAGCTAAGAATTCCAGAGAAACACCAAAATATCTTTATAAACATAATGGTGGGAAAGTTTTCTTTTTTCTTTCAAAAAACTAAATGCTGAGAGAACCTGTCACCGCTATAGCAGCATAATGAGAAGTATTTAGAAAATATTTCAGCCAGAAAGTAAATAAGACTAGATGGAAATTTGGATCTACACAAAGAATAAAGAGCATCAGAAGGCAGTAAATATGGAGGTAAATATAGAAAGCATTTTTCTCACTTCTATAAATCTTTTTAAAAGATAATCATTTAGGGGCGCCTGGGTGGCTCGGTTGGTTGAGTGTCTGACTTTGGCTCGGGTCATGATCTCGCGGTTCATGAGTTCGAGTCTCGCGTCAGGCTCTGCTGACAGCTCAGAGCCTGCAGCCTGCTTCCGATTCTGTGCCTCCCTCTCTCTATGCCCTTCTCCCGCTCGTGCTCTGTGTCTCTCTGTCTCTCTCTCTCTCTCAAAAATAAATAAATATTTAAAATTTTTCAAAAAAAGATAATCATTTAAAGCATAAATAACAATAATGTGTTGTGAGGTTTAGACCACATGTAAAGTAAAATGAATGATAAAAATAGCACAAATCATAGATGGGAAGAAATGCAAATATATTGCTGCAAAGTTCTTATGCCTTTATATTATTTGAAAGGACACCATGATAAATTGAAGGTACATATTATAATCCTTAAGGTCACAATTTTTATGCTTTTTTCCTACATTATTTTTATACATTACAGGACAATAATGAATAGCTAAGAAGTTAAAATGAAGATAGAGTTGAACCATATAGAAATAATCCAAAAGAAATTAGGAAAAAAATGTAAAATGAATGAAGGTTAGATATGAGTAGCAAGATGGTATATTTAAATACAACCATATCAGTATTTACATTAACTAAAATTGTTCTAGCCACCACAATTAAGAGACAGAGATTGTCAAGCTGGCTAAAAGAGGAAGACCCAACTATATTCTAACAACTAAAAATCACATTTAATTTTTTTTTTTTAATTTTTTTTTAAGTTTATTTATTTTTGAGACAGAGAGAGACAGAGCATGAACGGGGGAGGGTCAGAGAGAGAGGGAGACACAGAATCGGAAGCAGGCTCCAGGCTCTGAGCCATCAGCCCAGAGCCCGATGCGGGGCTTGAACCCACAGACCGCGAGATCGTGACCTGAGCCGAAGTCGGACGCTTAACCGACTGAGCCACCCAAGCGCCCCTAAAAATCACATTTTAAAGACAGAAAGATGAAAAGTAAAAGGGTAGAAAATGATATAGCATGCAAGCACTAATCAAAAGAAAGCTGGACTGGTGATATGAATCTCCAAGTCAGTTTCAGGACAAGGAATACTACCATGGGTAAAGAAGGACATTTCATAATAATAAAGGGGCCACTTCACCATGAGGACAAAAAGATACTAGCTGGTATAGACCTAATAACAGAACATCAAAGTAGACGGAGCAGTAAATGGTGGAACTAAAAGAAATGAATCCCAAGTTACAGTTCGAGATTCCAACATCCTTCTTTCAATAACTGATACAAAAGGCATACAAATAATCAGTGAGGGTGAAAAACATGAACAACACTCTCAACCAACTTACTGTAAATGGCATTTACAGATCATTCCACCCAATAATGGCAGGATACAAACTTTTGTGTATGCGTGTGTGTGTGTGTGTGTGTGTGTGTGTGTGTGTGTGTATAATAAATAAACCTATCTTTCTATCTATCTACCTAGATATCTATCTGGACATAGATATCTAGGTAGATAGATAGATAGATAGATAGAAACATAGGTTTATTTATTTTTTTGAGAGACAGAGAGAGAGAGAAAGAGAGAGAGAGCATACCATGCAGGCTCTATGCTGTCAGTGCAGAGCCCGATGTACGGCTAAAACTCATGAACGGTGAGATCATGACCTGAGCCAAAATCAAGAGTTAGATGCTCAACTGACTGAGCCATCCAGGCACCCAGGATACAAATTCTTTCAAATGTGCAGCAAATATTTGCCAAGATAGACCATATTCAGGACTATAACACAGCCTAAAAACCTAAAAATGATGCCGGTAAAGAAATGAAAAAGCAAGTCACAGACTGGGAGAAAACATTTGTAAAACATATTTCAAAGGATTTGTATCCAAAATATATGAAGACCTCTTAAAATTCAATTACATGGAGTTACAAATAAAAAATTAAAAATGGTCAAAAGATTTGAACAGACACTTCTCCAAGGGATATAGAAGATAGCAAACAAGCATATAAAAATATTCTCAATGTCGACAATCATTAGGAAAATACATATTAAAACCCCTAAGAGAAATCACTTCAGATTCTATAGAATGGCCATAATTTAAAAGTATTAAAGAAGACATGAACAAAACTGAAATGCTTATATGTTGCTGAGGGAAAATGCAAAGCGCCACAGCCATTTGGAAAATAAGTTGGTAGTTTCTTTTTTTTTTTTTAATTTATTTTTAACGTCGTTTATTTATCTTTGAGACAGAGAGAGACAGAGCATGAACAGGGGAGGGGCAGAGAGAGAGGGAAACACAGAATCTGAAACAGGCTCCAGGCTCTGAGCTGTCAGCACAGAGCCTGACGCGGGGCTCGAACTCATGGACTGTGAGATCATGACCTGAGCCGAAGTCGGACGCTTAACCGACCGAGCCACCCAGGTGCCCCAAGTTGGTAGTTTCTTATAAAGTTATGCACACATTTACCCTATGAGCCCCTAATCCTACCCCTACATACTCATTGAAGAGAAATGAAATTCCACATAAAGATTTGTATGTGGATATCAGCAGTGGCTTTATTCATACTTGCCTAAAACTGGAAAGAATTCCTACGTCCATCAGTTGCAAATTGTTATATAACCGTACAATGGAATGTTACTCAGAAATAAAAAGGAAGAGCTACTGGTACAAATAACACAGTCGTTGTACCGAGTGAAAGAAGTGAGACATAAAAGCTTTCGTCCAGAGCAATTTCAATTACATAAAATTCTAGAACAGGCAAAACCCTAGTGATGGAAAGCAGGTCAGTTGTCGTCAGGGATCAGGGAGTCATGAGAGGGACTGACTGTAAAGGAGCATGAGAAAACTCTTTGGGGTGATGGGACGTTCTAGATCACAATGGTGGTGGTGGTTACAAGACTATACACATTGCCAGAACCCATTGAATTGTACCTGAACACTGATTAATTTATTGTATGCTAATTATATCTCCAAGAAAAATGACAAAAAATATGCTAAAAAAAAAAACAATCCCATAGTCTAAGTTGCTAAGAATTACTTAATTACAGTGAGAGCAAAATAATATAGCTGTAGTTCCCAGAGATGAATGGATTTGTTCTAACATGAGGGGAAACTCCAGGGCATTCGGTGTGACATTTTGCAAGAGGAAAAGACAGTGTAGTCGGAGTACTGGAAATCATCAAACGAAGGAACCCGAGAATCATCTCAGAGGCTCTAGAAAACCTCTCTTTTCTTATCGGGATCAAATTTACTTGTTCCCCGACGGCCAATCCCTCCATCATGTGCTGCCACAGAGCTGGTGATGATTGCTCGTTTCGTGATGTGCTCAGCACCCCAAGGATGAGTGTAACACGTGCACAGGAGCACATAGTGGGCCAGGAGATTTGGGGAGGCAACCTTTCATCATATAGGGTCAGACTGAATGTGCCAAATATCCACCATCTGCCTAGCAAAACACGTGGGGGTCCAAACTGTACTCCTATCTTCTGCCCACAACCTGGCCTTCTGGAGTTCCTCCCCCTCAATGCCCCCCCCCCATCAAGGGCACAAGCTAAGAAACCAGAGGGTCCCTCCTGACCCCCCTCCATTTCCATACCAACCCCCTGACCTGGTCTTCTTGATTTTTCCTTCTGATCCTTCTCTGACTTGCCCACTTCTGTCTATCCTGCCACATAGCTCCTGTCGGACTCACCATCATCTCGTTCCCGGACGGGACCCTCTCAGGGGTCTCCTGCCTCCATGATTGCCTTCCATGCCTTCTCACTGAAGCCGGATGGGTCTTTAAAAATGTAAATTGCTTGATTAGTGTCTGTCTGCTTCCAACTGGATCACAGAACAGACCTCATCTGTTTGGCTCACAGGTCCTAGGACAATGCCTGACACACAATGAATGATTAATAAATACTAAGTAGAAGGAAGTGTGGAAAACTTGCATGATTTCATGAAGCTATGGAAAAAGAAGGAACAGTGCTGAAAACATTTGGGCCGTCAGTCTCAGCAATGCTATTGGTCGGTGGTCCAATGTACAATTGCCATTTCAATCACACTGGGCTCAAGGGAAGGTCTTAGAAGCTAACGACCAATACACGTATTGATACATGCACAGATTCCCAGGGAAGGGCAGAGATGGCTCCTATAAACTTCCTAAGGTGCTCAGATACCCCATTCCCCAAGACAAATGGATAGAAAAGCCCTTACCATTACCAGCTCCCAATTCCAGACCCACTAACTCTAAGCCAGGCTCTGTGCTAGGCAGTGACACAAATCATTTCGTCTTCAAAGCTGTTCTATCAGATGTCGTTCATCATCCCACTTTTTTAAACTTTTTTTTAACGTTTATGTATTTTTGAGAGGGAGAGACAGAGCGTGAGCGGGGGAGGGGCAGAGAGAAAGGGAGACAGAATCCGAAGCAGGCTCCGGGCTCTGAGCTGTCAGCACAGAGCCCAACACGGGGCTCAAACCCATGGACTGGGAGATCATGACCTGAACCAAAGTCGGCCTATTAACTGACTGAGCCACCCAGGGACCCCAATTCATCATCCCATTTTTTAGAAGAGACAACCAAGGCTCACAGACATTAGTAAACTTGTCAAAGACATACAGCTGGCAAGTAACAAGAGCACGCTCACTTCATTTCTAAAGTACACTGCTTTCCGCATTTGTTTTATAGTAAAATGTATTCTATCCCATCCATCAAGGTTATTTATAGCCACAGAGTCACATCAAATTGATATGAGAAAATCCTATGTGCACAGAAGGACTGAGACTAAGCCGTGGGTGTCTGGCCAGCTTAGGAGCAGTAAGGGGGACACAGAAGGGTGAGGGTGATTAGCCTGGACCTCCCGTGTCTGGAGAGGGGCAGGGAAACCTCAGGATGGCCAGGGAAAGAGAAGCGGCACACTTAGGATGGGCGAGCTGAGGTGTATGGGGGGGTTGGCAAAAACACGCATGGGGCACCTGGGTGGCTCAGTCGGTTAGGCGTCCGACTTCAGCTCAGGTCATGATCTCGCGGTCCGTGAGTTCGAGCCCCGCGTCGGGCTCTGTGCTGACAGCTCAGAGCCTGGAGCCTGTTTCGGATTCTGTGTCTCCCTCTCTCTCTGCCCCTCCCCTGTTCATGCTCTGTCTCTCTCTGTCTCAAAAATAAATAAACGTTAAAAAAAAATTTAAAAAAAAAAAACAAAACAAAACAAAACAAAACAAACAAAACACGCATCACCTGCCTCCCCAGGTGGCTCGGGGTTAGCCCGAAGATCAAGTTACCGGCCACCAGTTGCAATCCTGTCATCACCCTTTGGGCAGAGCTTCCTTTCAGCACACGCCTGGAGTACACCCCCCATCGAGTCCACAGGATGCAGTCAAGGGTTGGCGTGGGTCTCAGGACAGGTGTGCAGGAGGGCACTCTGGGAAATCTACCCCAGACCTGGCCCTTCTCATAGGACAACAAGGAGGGGTGTTCACACTCATCTCCCCACAGCCAGCACCTCCTGATGCCCACCTCCTCCCCTCTGCTGGACTGCCACGGGGCAATGCCCGTTTTCTCCTCCTTCAGGACCACGCCGGGTAAGAAGCGAGTGGGAAAGTCAGCCCATCTCCGAAAGGTAGATGCGGATTCTCCGCACGCCTCCAGGATCAGCTCAGTATATAAAGCTCACTTCTCACAAGACCACAGCTCACTCGCTGAGAAGACAGAGGAGTTGGCATCATCGGCAATGGTGTTTTCCCACACCAAGGGATAAACACATGGAACGCTTGGAGTCTAGGCAGCCCAATCAGAGAGATGCTGGGTGAAGGGACAGAGTATGTGTGTGCGTGTGACGTCAAGGGGAGCTTCAGTGTCTCAGGGATCATTTAAAGCAGGGTGGGCCATAGACAGTAAGTAAATGAACGGTTGTGGCCGTGTACCAATAAAACTTTATTCAAGCACACTGAAATTTCCATTTCGTGTTATTTTCATGTGCCATGAAATTAGGATTGCTCTTTTGATTACTATGCACCATTTAAAAATGGAAAACGGTTCTTGGCTCATGGATCATACAAAAACAGAGAACAGGATCCGACCTGTGCCCCCAATTTAAAGCATCCTAAGGGGGTGCCTGGCTGGCTCATTCCGTAGAGCATGTGACCCTTGATCTCAGGGTTATGAGTTCAAGCCCCATGTTGGGCATGAGCCTACTTAAAAAAAAAAAAAAAAAAAAAAGAAAGAAAAAAGGCATCCTAAGGTTATGTCTTCTCATTTGGGGGAAAAATTGCCATGCAATATTTATATATCAAACTCAATCTTAAGTCTTCTTTCTTGTGTCCCAGGGAGGTATTAAGTGGCCACGTCGTGGAAAATGTATTGCAATTCAGGGCCATCTTCAACAATGGGTCCCCAAGTGACAGACTGATCCTTAGGAGTGCTTGGACATGGCCAGTTTAATTAACACCTACATTTAATTGACAACTAATAGCCAGCAGGTTTTTCTGCTTAATAAAGCAATCAAAGGATTTATTTGAAGGAGGATGCGTTTTTTAATTTAATTTCCTTAAAAACCAACAACAACAAAAATCCTGTGAGTGTCCACAGAGTGATGGAGAGAGATGTATCCATCGGATAATTTTTAATTAAGGTGAATGAACCCTCACTAGCTAAAAGGTTTTCTTAGGGGAAAGGTCTCAAACTGTTAACACATCAATATGTTTCTGTCCATTAGCTTTTCCCAGGGTGACAAGTATGGCCTTAATGGCAATTTCAAGGAAGGTTCTTTCTGTATCTTCAGGGCTGTTTAGTGATGAGGTCTTAGAAACCATGGAAACTCCTCTAGCGGGGAGTCAAACTTCAACTGTAGCTCTTAATGACAAATCATTACCTGGGGTTGTCAAAGCAAGTTATGCCAGCTGGCTATGTGCTGAGCCAGGATTCAGAGCAGGTACATGTGGCCAAAGCCCTTTATGCCACTGAGGCTTCTACAGAAGAATCCAGGAAAGGAGTCACACTACGCATCCCGCTACACTTACAGTATCTCCTTTAATCCTCACGATGACCAATGAAGTACGCACCATTAACATTTCTCTTGTCCAAACAGAAAAACTGAGCTTCAGAAATCGTAAGCGACTTGCCCAAGGTCTTTCGACAAATACTTACTGAATATCTATTTGTCGTGGATGCAGCTCACATCTGGTGGGGGATGCAGACTGTCAAATAATTATAGAGACACATATAAAACTACGAATTGTGTTAACTGCTAGTTAGAAAATCTGCAGGGAGCCACAGGAGTGTGTAAGAGCTAATAAGTGCCAGCCAAGTCTCCTGACCTCAAAGCCACTCCATCACTAAACCACGTCAAACTGTAAAATGCAAAAATACACATTTTCTATGATAATTGTCGTATTCATTTTTTTTTTAGGGCTTGCCATAACAGAATACTGCAACTGGGTGGCTTAAAACAACAGAAATCTATTCTCTCACGGTTCTGGAGGCTAAAGGTTCAAAACCAAAGTGTCCACAGGGCTGGTTCCTTCTAGGGGACTCAGAGGGAGAATCCGTCCCATGTCTAAGAGCAAGCTAGCTACTGACGACAGCCGCCCTTGATGTTCCTGGGCCTGGAAATACGTCAGTCCAGTCTTTGCTTCCATCTTCCCACGGCCTTCCCTCTGTGAGTCTGTACGTCTTGTCCTTTTCTTACAAGGATACAGTCATACTGCATCAGGTATACAGACTAACGACTTTATCTGAGCAACGAGGACATCCACAAAGCCTGTATTTCTGCAGGTACCGGAGTTTAGGACTTCAACGTATCTTTTTGGGGGGAAGACACAATTCATCCCCAAACAATTGCCTCTATCATATTTTCTGAGTTTTTCCCCCCAAACTTTCAGTGTTCCTTCAGAGCCTGAAGGAAACAGTACCAGGTTGACCTTCTAGGTCCTAAAAGCAAACCAAGCCCAGGGGAATGATGGACAGCCTTAAATAGCTGTTGCTGTAACCAGGGGTGGCGGGGCGGGGGGGGTGGGGGTGGCGGGGGGGGGTGGCGGGGGAGGGGGCGGGTAAGGAGCAGAGAGAGACAAGAATTGAGGCTGTCTGGGGGCGCCTGGGTGGCTCAGTCGGTTAAGCGGCCGACTTCGGCTCAGGTCACGATCTCGCGGTCCGTGAGTTCGAGCCCCGCGTCGGGCTCTGTGCTGACAGCTCAGAGCCTGGAGCCTGTTTCAGATTCTGTGTCTCCCTCTCTCTGACCCTCCCCCGTTCATGCTCTGTCTCTCTCTGTCTCAAAAATAAATAAACGTTAAAAAAAAAAAATTAAAAAAAAAAAAAAAAAAAAGAATTGAGGCTGTCTGATGATGTTGAGCAGTATCTGTCCCAAAGGTGACTTCTTCCCTACCCAAAGCTACCGGTCTCTACAAAACCTCTCTCATGACGCACAACTGGAACAGCATTTACAGCCATTTCTCGCAGAAGGCGCTTTTAGGAAGGAGGCTCCCACTGTCAGCATTCGGGCACCCCATAGGCAGTCACAGTAGCAAGCTGGCAGAACACCTGGGAGTGTACAAGTTCACAGAAAAGTCCACGTGAGGATGGCCTAAAGTAACACAGAGCCTGTACTTGGGGAAACAGAACCTTTCCAACAATCACAAACCGTACAAATCGGTATAAGGAAGCAACCAGTCTAACAAAAGATGCCCATCCCAGGCAAGGGAGCTGAAGAGCAGTGTGAGGGGCAGGAAATAAAGCAGGGGCTGAGAAGTCAGCACACCCTGACGGACTCTGATCCCAAGGTGCATTGCCAGCCAGCCACGTCCAGGGCGGGCTGCTCACCTCCTCCGTACGTCAGTATCCTCACTCGCCTCCCGTCGGTGGCGTCCTCTACGGCTCACGGACCAATTCTGCAGCCCCGGACTGAGGCCAGCGTGCCTCCAGATCCCACAGTGAACTCTCTGGGATGCCAGAGGACAGCTACGATGGGGGCAGGGTCAGCAACTTCTTCTGTAAAGGGCCAGATAGCAAATATTTGCAGTCTGGGGGGCCATACAGTCCCTGCCACAACTACTCAACTCTGCTGTGGCTGGACGAAAACAGCCACGGCCAATACTTACCCCGGGGGTTCTCAGGCGAGGGCAGTTTGCCCCCAGGGGACATTTGGAAATGTCTGGACACATTTTGAGCTTGTCACAAGCAAGGGAGTGTGTAATCCGTTTGTTAGGCCTGCTGTAGCGGGGCACCACGAGCTGGGGAGCTTACGCCACAGAGACGTATTGTTTCACGTTCCGGGGCTGGAAGTTCAAAATCGAGGTGCCGGCAAAGGCGATTCCTTCTGAGGGCTGTGAGGGAGAATCTGTTCCACACCTGTCTCCTAGCTTCAGGTGCTCTGCTGGTAATCTTCGGTGTTTCTTCACTGGATGCATCACCCCAACCGCTGCCTTCATTTCGTGGCGTTCTCCCCGTGAGCTGGCTGGTATCCAAATCTCTTTTTATAAGGCCACCAGTTGGATTTGGGCCCACTCTAATGACCTCATCTTAACTAATCCCATCTGCCATGAACCTATTTCTAAATAAGGTCACAGTCTGAGATACTAGGGGTTAGGATTTTAACATATGGATTCGGGTGGGCACAATTCAGCCCATTACAGGACACTCTGCTGATGTCTTGTGAGTGGAGGCCAAGGACCCTGGACACCGTTACACGTTCTACAATGGCCAGGACAGCCCCTCAACCAAGAACTAGTCCGCCCAAATGCCAATCATACAAGGCTGAGACTCTCTGGTGTAGACCTGTCTTGGGTAGGTTATTTTCCGACAGGATCGCTCGCTGGGGGGAAGGTGCAAAACAACATTTGGAAAGAAACTTGCTGTTTTTGTTTTGAGCTTGTCTATGCCCAAAAGCTTTAGGGCTTTGTTTGTTTGTTTTTAAAGGTTTACCCAAATCAGTTTTTTTTTTTTTTTAAGCACAAAATTCCCTCTGTCATCTTCACGTTCAATTCCCAGCCCTTATCTGTGCTGCTTCAAAATTCTCAACAAGTGCTGCTCGTGTTTTATTTTCTGTACCTTGATGTGTGCAAAGGCAGATTAATACTACTTTGAAAGAAATTCATTTTCTCCTCTCTGGCAACAAAGGTGATACACCGGAGAAATAAATCACAGGAAACAATCATTAGCACAAGAGTGAGTTCCACCAGCTGCCCCGGAAAGAACCTGGGTTCCAGTTGCTTTAACATACGTATATTTCAGCTGGGACACCAAGTGGTAAATAAAAATTAAAATTAACATTTAAATGAACTCTGATGGCGGCTGAGGATTTTTGTTATTCACATGGTTAAGTGTTAGACTGAACAGAGAAAGGATTTATATGCAAACTCCCCCATCGCACAACCGCTTAGCACAGGTAATTAGCAATATGTGTCCAATATTTCATCCTTGGCATCCCCCTCCCCCCCCCAGCTTCTCCCCCCCCCCCCCGCATTTAGTGACCCAAAACACGAGGAAACTGTCCTCAAGTGAGAAATAAAAAATGGCAGATTTAAAATTACTTCCTCTCCTAACTTTTGCACAGAATCAAATGTATCACGGTTGATGCAAAAGAAAGCAAATGTGTTTCTTTTCAGGGGGTGGAAACGCATAGCACAGGTCACCTAATTCAACACCTTCATTTCATCAATGAGAAAATCGAGACTCGACAGGAAAGCAATCTGTCTAAAGACACGGAGAAAGTGCACACCAGATGCTGGCCTGGAGCTCGAGTCCCACGTCTCCGTCCAGTGCTATGAGATGCCCCTGGGGTTCGTTCAGATGTGCCATTCATGCCTAAAAGCCCCCAGTTCTGCCCTTAGACCTGGGAGAAAGGAGCCCCATTCCGGGCTGAACACTGGAGGGGGCCCTGCTCTGGTCCTCACCCCACTGAGCCCTCCCTCCCCAGAAGGCCAGGTGTCCACAGGGCTGGGGGGATACGCCCACCCTAGCCCATGGCCCCCAGCTGGTACATCACCAGATGACCCTGAGCCTCCTGCCAAGGCCAGGGAAAACTCTTCAAAGGTTCATCCCCAGGAGATGGTCACATCACTGCAGCTGTGGAGGCTTCTTATGGAGAACAGAGAGGGGGCTGGGGGGCCGGGGCCCAGAAGCCAGCATACCCTGCTTATCTACCAGCCAATGCAGACTTCAGAGGATTCCAAAATCCTACTTTGGAACTTGGCTCTCCAGGTCAGTATGTAGCTGTATGCCCAAGGGAGGAGGCCGAAACAGACCACACTGAATAGTTCATTAGCGTGACAGAGAACTTCTAAATAGTGAGACTGTGCATGTGGCTCTTCATTGTACTATTGTCTGGGTCCCACACATGTGAGGGGTGAGGTCACTGGAGGTATGATAGTGGCCTGAAGCCTGGATTGGGCCAGCAGAAGTGCATTCTGTTTTAGGAAAGGAAAGGGAAGGGAAGGGGAAGGGGAAGGGGAAGGGGAAGGGGAAGGGGAAGGGGAAGGGGAAGGGGAAGGGGAAGGGGAAGGGGAAGGGGAAGGGGAAGGGGAAGGGGAAGGGGAAGGGGAAGGGGAAGGGGAAGGGGAAGGGGAAGGGGAAGGGGAAGGGGAAGGGGAAGGGGAAGGGGAAGGGGAAGGGGAAGGGGAAGGGGAAGGGGAAGGGGAAGGGGAAGGGAGAAAGAAAGAAAGAAAGAAAGAAAGAAGAGAGAGAGAGGAAGGAAGGAAGGAAGGAAGGAAGGAAGGAAGGAAGGAAGAGAGAGAGAGAGAAAGGAAGGAAGGAAGGAAGGAAGGAAGGGAGAGAGAGGAAGGAAGGAAGGAAGGAAGGAAGGAAGAAAAAGAAAGAAAGAAAGAGGCAGGGAGGGAGGGAGGAAAGAGATAGATAGATAGATAGATAGATAGATAGATAGATAGATAGATGAAACAGATTAAGAAAAGATGCTGAGATATAATGAAATGAAATGAAATAAAAAAATAAATCAGACGAAACGGAAAATGATTTGAATGCCTCTAGCCCCCAAGTCCACAAGGCCCGCCATACACATCAGTCCTGGTACACTCGTTTGTGGCCACTGCTTGGCTCCTCAGCTCTACTGACCTGTACAGGGTTAATCACTCCTGTCTTCTGGTGTTTGTGATGTCTTTGGTGCTGTCCTGGGTTCTCAGATTTCAGAAAGCACTGTAAATATTGACACCCAATCTCCCTCTCCCTCCCTCTGTCTCTCAAGGTCCTCCCCCAACCCCACACCCCAAAATGTGGGTCTTGCCGCCTTCCTTTGCAGAGACAATCACAGACCCCTTGGGTGGGAGTCTCCTTTCTCCTCCCCCATGGTCAACCCACTGCCCTTCACCCTCTGTTTAACCCCTCCTGCCCTGGCCTGGAGAACAACAGTAACTATTGTGCATTCGGGACCAGCCCGGATTAGGAAAGGCTCCTGTCAGTGCCTTCTGCCCAGCGGGAAAACGGCTTCTAGAACCTGTGACTTTGGCTTAGCGGGAGTCAATTCAGTACTCCACGTGGGTCTCTGCATTAGTGGCTGATGGGGATCAACCAGGTGCCCGGCAAGTGACGCTTTGTCTCATTTCATCCTTACATGTCCTGGGGCGGAGGTCAGGGGGAGGAGTCCTTGTTCCAGTTTGCAGGGTAGGAAAACAGAAGTCCGGGTTGAGCCATTTACCATGGGGCACACAGCTCACAGGCAGTGGAGCCGGGACTCAAACCTCAGTCTGTCTGACTCAGGCATGCATGCTTTTTCTGGGCTGCCTCTCATGAGTGGGAAGAAATCAGGGCTTCCGTAATTATTATTATAAAATGTCTCACACTCCTTTTCCTGCATCCAATCCTCATAAGAACCCTAAAGCCCACTTTTATATGTGTAAACAGAGGCTCACAGTGTCAGAGAGGTCTCGCCATGCCCCCAGAGCTGGTGGGCCGCGAAATCCCCAGCAACACAGAGGGCTGTCCCCGTCCTCCCTAGTCCTCCCCAGAAGACATGGAAAGGAGCCGCTCAGCAGCAGGGCCCATTCTCGTCAGACTGGAAGGACTCAGAAGGAAGTCCTCCTGATCCTGGATGATAAAGCCCAAGGCACGTCGGAAAAACAAAAAACACAGCGCAAAACTGAGAACACTTCGTTACATTCGGTTGACGATAACGGAAGTCAACATCGACTGAACACTCACCACACCAGGCTCTACACAGAAGCACAACCCTAGAAGGTAAGCGGCGGAAGCACCCTTATCATTATACCCATTTTCAGCTGAGAACATGGAGGTATCTACCTCACGCTACTTCAAGGAAGCAAAGTTAAGACCTGGTAGGGGATGGCATTCCAGTCCAGATGGTCCCACCTGAAACTCTGTGCTCTCAATACCTATCCCCCACCAGCGTCCCTGCAAGGATGCTGTTGCCATGTTCCCAGAGCCGCCAGTCTTTGCAATACCAGTGGGATGCCGAGTTCCTTGCAGAGGGAGGAGGGGGCCCCTGCTTGACGTGCTGGGCAATATCCTGTCATATGGACCCCACTGCGTGTTTGTAGACTCTTACGAAATCCTTCACAGAAAGAGCTCCATTAACTCCTGACTAGGGCACCCCTTTGCCCTCTTGGAAGCCACCGGATGAAGCAAGGCACAGAAGGCATGCCATTGTGCCTCACCCCAGAACTTCTCCCTGCTCCTCCAGCCAAATGACCACCCCCTACCTCCCCTCCCCCCCGCCCCTGCCCCGACTCAACGCATAACAACTGGAGCATAGACACCAAGGGATCGTGACCTACTAGTTTCAAAAACAGACCGTGAATCCCCCTCTGGCTTCATCTGAGATCCTCTCAATGCACTTAAGAGTGACTCTATGGTTAAATGCTACGTCCCGAGTCCTTTTCCCACGACTGCCCTGTGCTAGACCTCTTCTCTATTATACGATTGTACACGTAGGCTTCAGTGTGGCCTTGGGAATGAAGAGAAATCCCGAAGTGCTACCAGGGGTGGGCTTCGCACCTATGAGGATCAGTGCAGAAAAACAGATTTCCCACAGGCTGCAAGTAGCGGGACTCAAGCTGGAATCCTAACCCAACCTCTTACCGGCAGTGAGATCCCGGGCACGTTACTTCGCCTCTCTGTTCTCCCATTTCCCTCCGCTGTGTAAGGGAATGATGATACCTCCCTCTGAGGATCAGTAACATTCAGATAAGGTACGGGCCGTGGCTGCTTTTATGGTTTAGGCGAATCTGACACAGTTCGGTAACGCATCAATGCTGTCGGCCAAACGCCCTAACGGGATGGGCATAATCCCACAACTTTGCAAGTAGGCGAGGCACGTACAGAAGTAGGAGCTTCCGAATGAGCACATACATATCATGAGCTCCAAATTAAGACTCTTAATATCAAACATTATTCCTAGTATTAGTCACGGAAGAGCTATAGAAATGATGTTGTTACAGCAGGACAGGAAGTAGTTACAGGGAAGGAGGCATCATTTCCATCCTCACTGTTAAGTCCTAACGTCTTACTCTGCCTTCAAATCATCCTTGTAAATAAAAGACCATTTTTAAATTTATCCAAGTTAGTTAACATATAGCATAGTAATGGCTTCAGGAGTAGAATTTAGTGATTCGTTACTTACATAGAACACCCAGTGCTCATCCCAACAAGTGTCCTCCTTAATGCCCATCACCCATTTAGCCCGTCCCCCCACCCACCCCCTCCAGCAACCTTCAGTTTGTTCTCTGTATTTAAGAGTCTCTTATGGTTTGCCTCCCTCTCTGTTTTTATCTTATTTTCCTTTCCCTTCCCCTTTGTTCGTCTGTTTTGTTTCTTAAATTCCACATATGAGTGAAATCCTATATTTGTCTTAACAGGTACAATTTTTGTTCAGGTTTCAAGATAAACACATACAAAAATAATTCAATCCCTTCTCTGGCATTCTCCACCTCTCTTCCTTCCTCCCTCCCCCCCTCCCTTCTTAAACACAAAGAGCAAGAGGAGATGGAAACTTCTATGGGGAAGGGTAGCCTCCTCTCAGGATGGCCTTGGCTTGCGATCGATCGATAAGGATTAAATAGCCAGTAGGAGCAAACCCTGAAAAGGCTCACTTCCTTCCTCAATGACCCCTGCCCTTCGCGAAATCCAAGGAACATGCTTCAGAAATAAAAATGAGAGATTAAAAAAAAATGAAATATGCTAGGCTGAAAACATGAGGCTTTCAGCATTTCCCCTGCCTGCAATTAGGTCTGCAGCCGCTCTGAAAGCCCGCTAAATCTTCCAGGTAATGCAGACGTGGCGCCAAATAACAGATCACTATCATTTGGCTTTATTTGCACAGTAGAGATGACTAGATATTTGTAATTACATCGGTTTGGAAGTAAACAGGTCTTCCTTTTATAGCTTGAATAAAAGCTTTCAGAGTCCCCGGGCACCGTGCATGAAATCCAGCTTCAAAGAGCTCCCACTGCCCTGTGCCAGGATCACGGTGGTGCCTTCGGAAGGCATCATGCCACAAGGAGCCCTCGTCCCCGTGGAGCCCCGCTACCCACCTTGTGCAATTATTCCACTTGACATGCCTGAGCGACAAGCGGTCCCTCCCCACACTGAGCTCTGAAGACACATGATATGATGCAGCCACAGATCTACTCGCTACGTTCCATCCCGTCCTATTGACCCAAATCAGCTCCTGGGTCAATAACGAAAACCATTAGTGGACAATTAGCTGAAGACCTTGGGTAAGAACTGGCAGTTTCTCCCTTCCCCACGTCGGGTCAGACGTGAAACCTGGAGGAAGAGGGTCCAAGCAAGACTTGTTCTCCATGGCGGGCAAAAGGCAGCTGCGTTTGTCGCAGGATTGGGAGGGCTGTGGAAGGCCTTGAAACTCCCAAATTTCTCTCCCATCAGCCAGCCATGACACCCACCTTCTACCCTACTCAGCCACAAAAATTCGAGGGATTAAGCCGGTGGTTTCCTAACCTGGCTGCATGTTAGATTTTTTTTTTTTTTAATGCACATCCCTGGTCCTACTACGGACTTAAGTAAAATCTTCCAGGGTGCAGTTTGAGATTCTGTATTTTAAAAAGTGCCCCAGCTGATCTGAGACAAGTCACCTGGTACATTCACTGATTGATGCTTGAGAACCATAGGTTAATAATGTAGGTGAAAACACTCTCTGTAGGAAGCAACGGCAAAATTGAAATGTACTCATAAATGAAGGGGTTGCTTCTTCCAAAAGCTCGTCGTGTAGATTAATTTACCAGACAAGAGGGGGGACATCTTTGTCTCCAATGCAGAGTTCAGTATGGAAGGAGGCTGGCAGACTAGAAGCCGTCTGGGGTTTTCTTGTTTCCTGCATTCGCGAGTTTAGAAATTGCACCTTGCTTTTTTTTTTTCTAATGCTTTATTTTATTTTTGAGAGAGAGGGCACAAGTGGGGGAGGGGCGGACAGAGAGGAGGACAGAGGATCCGAAACGGGCTCCATGTTGACAGCCTGATGTGGGGCTTAAACTCACTAACCACAAGATCACGACCTGAGCCAAAGTCGGACGCTCAACCGACTGAGCTACCCACGTGCCCCTCAGTTTTTCTTTCAGAGTACCACCTTCCCTTCCTTGCCAGAGAGTACGGTGGGCTCCACCCAGACCCCAGCTCTAGGAGTGGGCATGGGATCCGGGCTTGGCTAAGCAGAACATTCCAGGAACAAGTGTGTAACGGGTTAGACCCATCTCAGACAATCTCCCTGAGACGCTAGAGAATGAAAACACCTTTCTGTTGGGACTGTTGGCTGTGAGGAAGAGGGGGCAGATGAGACACAGACCAAAACGAGGCAAAACCAAATCCAGATGAAACTGTTAGAGCTCCCGGTCCCTTGGGTTTGCTCCAGAACTCTCGGGGTTTTGAACCAACTCATCCCTCCCCACTTCTCTACGCCTTAGCAAGCTTGAGCTAGATTCCTGTCAACGGAAAAGTCCTGGAAACACAATGGGACAAGCCCAGAAGCCAGGAGCGGAGGGGTCCTGGAGCAGCTTTATTTCACAAATGTCTACAGAGCCCCCGAGCCCCCAAGCACTGGGTACTAGGTCAGGCCCGCAAGTACAAAGGTAAATGAGCCTCCTCCTTACTCAGGAGGAGCTCACCGTCTAGCAGGTGACACACACGCGGTCAGATGACTTCACTGATGGGGGAGGGGCTGGCAGGAAAGCTACAAGTCTACTCTCCAATTGCAGGAAATGTCATGAAATCACTTTCCAGCTTTAGTCTCCTCCCTGGGGCAGCTGAAATAGCTCTCACCTCTTTTCCTAAGTAATGGGGGAAAGTGTCACACTCCACCAAGACAGAAGAATCAGCGAAAGAAGACAGCTTTCATTCACACAGCAGGCACTGTGGGCAAGGCTCTGGGCAAACCAAGTCTCTGTGTTCACGGGTCTTACATCCTACGTTTTGAAGGGAGTGGTGGGGGACGTGGAGGGAGAGGCAGTGAAAAAAGTGAGCAAATACATAATCCTAGAAAGTGATCTGTGATACAGAAAAAATAAAACTGGATAGTGTGGCAGTCACCCAGTAACTGGGGTTGGGGGGAGACGGAGCTACCCAAGGATAGTCAGGGAGGGTGTTTCAGAGCTGAGTCAAAATAATTTGCGCTCAGGAGCAAAACGGATCCAGGCTTCTGGTTGGAAGCCATAAGGACAGAAAGTAAGGGCTCCACTGAGCTTATATAAGGGCACAGGGTCTCAGCCATCTCTGTGCCTGATCGCTGAAACATTTTTGTGCACGTGTCAGAATCTGGTCTGGTGTCTACCCTCCTGTAATATACAGACTAGTAAGGAGGTTGTAGGAGGAAATTCTACCTACTGCTGCTGTTGACCCAGAGCCTTGCAGCCCTGCTCACTTCCTACTCTGGGGGCAGCGGAGGGGTGAACTTGAAGGCCATGGACCACACCTCGGGGTCCTTACACAACGGAGGGTTTTTTTGGATGGTTACGGGACCAAAAACATGTTCTAACCATGAAATTAACAGCTTGTTCCCCTGCCTGGAAAAGTAAAGCAAATCCTATTACCACTGAGCAGAAGACCCCAACCTCCCCCAGAAAGCGTAATGAGCAGATTCGATGTCCCTTCCTACTTTGAGGCAAGTCACTGGTGCATCTGCAGCAGAGCTGGAGACCGCCAGGAAAATGCCAAGCCCACCTCTTAAGTATTGATTCTCAAACAAGTTTAGAGCGGTGTGGATTAGGTCTCAGGCTGGAGCCTGCCCAAGTAATTGGGAGATCAGACAACAGCTTTTATGCGCTATTTGGAGTAGTTTTCCTTTGGGGGCTTTTCTTTTTTAATGCATTTCAGATTTGGCCCAGGATTTTAGAATAACAGTAGCTTAGGTGTGCTTAGAAAGATAGGAAAAGAAAAACAAAAGATTCAAATCCTGTTTTTACTTTCAAAGGCGAGCAATCCTCTTTTACCCGAAATCGAAATCGCTCTTCACTCTTCCTGTTCTTATCGTGTGTGTGTCAATGTAAAAGCCTCGTGCCTTCTGTTCTGAGGCTTCGGGGCCTGCCAAGACCATGCCAGCAAACACTCACCCCTGCTTGCTTTCTCCCAAGCCCTCTGTCCCTTTGCCAATCGTGTGTCTTCATAAGCTTTATCATGCTATCAAAACTGAGGGTAACACTGAATGGTTGCCCCTCCTGAGAATTTTGCAACATGCTTTTACAACACTGCATGGGATTCCACCCAGAGCGAGTGTTGTCAGAGTAGGGCTGTCCATCACATTTAAGAAAACAAATGGAGCCCCACACACGTTACAATCAAGATCCACCCAAGGCCCGGACCCCTCGTTCCCACCCTGTGCCCCCCCCCCCCCACAGCCTGTTCCCCAGGAACCACCTTCTTGACCTGTCTCCTCACTGGCCACTGGTGAGCCTGAGTGGTGGTAAGCAGGGCAGGGTGGAAGCCGGGCCAGGGGCCAGGGGCCAGGACTCCTGGGGGTGACCGCATCTGCCCACACCTGGGATACAGACGGACCCGGACAAGCTCCCCAGGGAGCCAGGTTTGCAGGTCCCCTTCTGCTGCCTGAGGATCTCCAGAGAGTTGCACACGCTTCCCAAATACACCATCCGAGCAGGAGGGGAAGGAGGAAGAAGCCCAGTCAGCTGGGGAAGCAGATCCCGGTGATTCAGGGCGGGTAACCCTACACAAGAGCGGGCTTTCTCCAATTTCCCAGGCTAGACCTTCGCTTGCCTCCTTATCCCCCACACGCCTGCACTCCTAGTCCCACACCCTCTGGGAGCCCCATCAGCTTTCCCAGCTCTTGCCCATTATGCCCATTTGCTCAAGTGGGTAGCAAACATTCAAAATGCTTCCTTACAAAACCAGAACAAAGTAAAGAAAGTCTTTATTTTGGTGGTTCCAACAAATAGGGCCTTCTGCAGCACGGGCCCCGAGCAGGGATCCCTCCTGCCCAGATGTAAAGAGGAATTTAAGCAGAAGGAACTAGATTGGCTGTTGGCCTGGCCAAAGTTTGCTGGCCAGTGAAGGTGGACTTCAGTTGATAGTGCCTACTGAGAAACACTAACTTACGTTTTCCATTGAGGATGTACTGTCTTACCGAGGGATGAGAAGCCCTGTATCACTGTTGATCAAGATACCCGGCCTGGAGGTTGGCCACTCAAGAGCTCCCTTCTGGCCATTTGAATACCAGGGCAGAAGACAACTGGAGAAGTTCCACCCTGATGGTAGCCTAGGTGGACATACCTGAGTGTCTATGAGTTCCTGCTTCATGGATCCTCAAAGCTTCCATACTTTTTGCCCTTCCCAAAGTCCATTCTTTAGCTTTGCCTCCACTCTGCCAGGTTGCATATAAACTTCCAATAAATGCCATTACATTAGCCAGAGTTGTTTTCTATTGCTTACATCCAAAAAGCCCTAACAGATATGTTAATCATGCAGCCTTTGGGGTGCAGAGGAGAGAGCTACGCTTCATTTATTCCAACCCAGAGGAGTACAGCATCAAATTCGAAAGAACATTAGTTTTCCTTTGGACTATGTCAACTTGCCTGCTAAAAACCACCAACAGAGGGATTCGCCTCTCCATGCTTCTTCCCATCTCCCCACCACTGCCGCCGCCATAACCCATTCCTCCCCAATACAACCAAAATCTGAATATGCCTTCAGCTGGCTCTCTACCCTTGCTGATCACTTCCCTCTTATGCAAACCCTCCAGTCTGGAAAAACACTGATCTACTCGACCACCTCTCTTTCAAGTCCTACCATAATTTACTTTTAAATATTTCTTTATGGATGGCGTGATATTAGGAATGGGGCAGCTGAAGTTTCAATTATTCTGGAGGGTATCAGCTATTGCATCAGAGGAATCACCCTCCAGACCTGATGGTAAAAAGGAGACAGTCTCAGTTTGGAATGCATTGGTCTTTAACATCTCTCCCATAGATCAATCGATCGATTGATCAACTGATCTATCCATCCACCTATTTGATTTCCGTTTTGAACAAAGGGAGATCATGCCCTGAACTCAAAATCTTCTGTAGGCAGCAAAGCTAATTAGGAAGGTAGTTACACAGCATTTCTTTTTTATTATAATTATTTTTATTGTTACGTCAAGGGAAATAGTGTTGGGGGCTGCACAACTGATTGAAGTCTCGGGAAACACTGGTGTACGTAACAGCTTCCCAATTAGGACATTAGGAATGTTTTATTCATCCCTGCAAGTCCTGAGCATCTGGTCCTCCGCTTGATGGTAGGTAATCAGGAGTTCGATATAAAGTGGATGAATTAATGAGTAAAAGACCATTAATTCAGTGTCAGTAATTTGGAATTGATAATGCAACTTGAGCAAAGAAAAGTAACGCTATAAAGGGGTGCATATTGAATTCACTAAAGATAATATGTTTTAAGCGTTTTGTAATTGCTTTGCCTCCAAACCATTGCCTCCAACCATGTCTCATCTACTCACAGAAACAGACATGGCGGGACCAGGCAGTTCATCCTTGACTACCCATTACCTGGATTCACTGTGTGCCAGCTCAAGCATCGTATCGTTGCATTCCCTGCACACTGTCCCCAGCCCTAAACTCCATTAGGTTTTTCTGCTAGATGACGGCCTAGCCCCCCCCTAAACTGTTCCCTCATAGCCCTAATTAGTTTTTAATTACATATTGACTTGGATGATCATTTGATTACTGTTTATCTTTCATGCTAGACTCTAAGCTTCCTGAGCAGAGATGCTACATCCGTTTTGTTTACTCCTCTTTCCAGCTCCCGGAACTGGGCTATAACTTAGTAGGTGCTCAATAAATACCTAAAACATTAACAAACAAATACCTTGTGTGTGTGTAATTATTTTTAGACAATTAGGCAATTCAGCTTCTTGCAGTGATTCAGATGAGCCCTGCCTCTGATTTGCCAATCTGAATAAATAAACAAGGTTTTACATTCATCCCTCAGACAAGACCCCAGCAAAGCCATTTAGAAAATACTAAGTTTAAAGATCTCAGTGGGAAATGGAAAACACCCTTTTGCACAGTCCAGTGCCTCCAGGACAGGCTACTCTCTTTACCAAGCCTTTGGCCCAGGTATAAAATAGTGGAAGAACATTCCCTCTGGGAACACCAGGAACTGTGGTACCATTTCACTCTTGGTGCAGTCTGGTCCTTCCTGTCACACTCAAAAAAGCATTGTTTCAACCTGAATTACTCAGTTTTCATGTTTTGGGAATGATTCCTTGTAGTTGGTGCCTTGTGTTACTACTCCTTTGTGGCCAATATCCCCAATGTAGGATTGATCCTTATTCAATGCTTCTCCTTTCTATGGTGCTGCACCTCAGGGCACACCATTCCATCTAACTCCACAGTCCTTGTGCTGGGATTTCCAAAAAGCAACCCACAAAACTACCCAGATTTCCCCATGCCTCCTTTTTTTAACAAAATATAATTTATTATCAAATTGGTTTCCATACAACACCCAGTGCTCATCCCAACAGGTGCCCTCCTCAATGCCCATCACCCACTTTCCCCTCTCCCCCACCCCCCGTCCACCCTCAGTTCTCTGTATTTAAGAGTCTCTTATGGTTTGCCTCCCTCCCTCTCTGTAACTTTCCCCCCTCCTCCCCCTCCCCCATGGTCTTCTGTTAAGTTTCTCAAGATCCACATATGAGTGAAAACATATGGCGTCTGTCTTTCTCTGACTTATCTCACTTAGCATAATACCCTCCAATCCCATCCACGTTGCTACAAGTGGCCAGATTTCATTCTTTCTCATTGCCAAGTAGTATTCCATTGTGTATATAAACCACATCTTCTTTATCCATTCATCAGTTGATGGATATTTAGGCTCTTTCCAGAATTTGGCTATTGTTGAAAGTGCTGCTATAAACATTGAGGTACAAGTGCCCCTATGCGTCAGCACTCCTGTATCCCGTGGGTAAATTCCTAGCAGTGCTACTGCTGGGTCGTAGGGTAGTTCTATTTTTAATTTTTTGAGGAACCTCCACACTGTTTTCCCGAGTGACTGCACCAGTCTATCATGCCTCCTTTTCAAGAGCAAGTTACCCCACATTTGTGTTTAACATCATGTTTGTGACACTTCTGAGGAGTCCAGTAACTTTGGCAGAGGAGTGCCATCACCACTCAGATCTTTGTGTAAATTCCAGAATAAAATAGGACATGCTCTTCTCCCCCAAACTAGCAAATAAACATAGTAGAAGGTGACCATCCTCCGGAGCCCCTGCCAGGCTGGCTCTTGGTAGCTGGGACAGCCACCTGATTTCTCACTTCCTGCCTCCCCAGATGATATCCATTATCCCCTCCAATTCTAAATGGCGTTTCTAAAAGGCAGATTGCTTTCAGCCTCCTGTTTAATCCCCTTCAAGCCACTCATTCTCCTGATAAATGTTTAGTAGGCATCCATTGTGAAGCAGGCACAGGCACTGTGGTGAACAAGATGGCAACTTTCCCCACTATGGAGTTTCTGTTTCCTGCAGGGGAAGATGGGAATGAACAGACATCAAAGCTCCGCCCCCCCCCCCCCCCGCCCCCCGTTGCTCTTAGGATGAAATCCAAACCTTCCTGGGGAGGCAGTCAAAGCCCTTCAGGGTGTGAGTGTGCTCGCATTTTTTCACCTTCCTCAACGTCACCTTTGAGACCATGTGTATTCTGAACTTGCAGGTCATGGGACGTGTCATGCTCTTTCGTGGCTTGGCTTTTGCTCAACTCTACCCTTTCTGTGTGTTTTGCTCTTCCTGTTTTCCTGCCTGACCCTTTCCCTAGAAACTGCCTATTCACTCTTCAGCACTCAGCGTATACATAGGTCACTCTCTCTCTGAGGAGTCTTCCATAATGCCTTCCTCCTGAGCCTGGGACAGGGGTCTCTCCTCTACACTCCCCAGCACCCTACAAGCACTGTATCACAGCACATAACCATTGATTTGTAACGGCCCCCTGACTTATTCACTGCTTACGCTCCCCCGTTTGTTGGCAACTGGCAGTGTTAAGTTCGCCTCCCATCTTGGAACCACTATACTTTTCTCTAGAAGAAGAGTTTCATGCAGAGTGTAAGAGGTTCCTTGACTTCTCAGAGGCTATAAAGTAGTGCGTGGTGAAGACAGGACATAAACCCACATCTCCTGTCTCCATATCTAGTGCACCAGGCACTCGCCTGCAAAAGCAGGAGGTCCCATTTAGGAACAACTGATGAGGATTCGGGTGACTTAGATGTAGGGTAACCAGATGTCCCGGTTTGCCCAAGACAGTCCTGGCTCATGCCTGCTGTCCAAGTATAACTATTAACGATGCCTTCTTTCACTTCTAAGAGTCCTGCTTGGACACTAACATATATGGTCCCTACTTCTATGGCATCAGGACGTGGTGTGAATCTCACTCAGAGGTTATACCGAGGGCATTCACTGCAGGCTCTCACAGGGCTATATTCATGGGACAGCAAGTGGCTCCACAGAGAGCCAGGACCACAGACCGGTAAAGGCCCTCAGTACAACTGGACCACTCAATGCTCTTTCGGGTTCTATTTAACGAAGCCCATTTGGAGTGAGTGTTTAGGGCTCACTTGCCCAGAAGTTTACACAGCACTCCAGAAAAGTTGCACAATGATTGCCAGAAAGCCAGCTGGGGAGGTATCCAGACTTTGAAAGTGGGTATGATTGTGGCAGAAAAGGACTCTGGCTCTTTCAAGAACAGTGAGAATCCCTACAGATGGTATCAGCCACTTGGCAGACGTCGCTGCTTATACAAAGCCAAGAGAGAAAAGTAAACCAGGCAAAAATGATCCTCTCCAGCCAAGAGCAGAGAAGTCTTCCGTGACGCCCAGTGCAAAGCACACTAGCTAGTCCCTGTGGGAGAGACATCAGAGGGACCGGTAGACAGAGAGTGAGGGGAGCCTCTGTTTTGATGAGCCTCCAGGCCAGCACTGCCCAAAGTCTACAACGTTGCCCCTCTCAACAGTTACAGGAGTCACTCACTCAACGGCCCCAAGCTGACCAGAGCCTGTGGGGAATAAGACGAGAAGTGAAGCACACTGTCTGCCCCAATTCAGAGCAGAGCTGTGACCTCTCCATAAATTCCTGAATTAATGTGATCCGAACAGGAACATCCTGATGACATGGCTCTAAAACGACATTGTCCATGTTACGAGAGAACATTCTAGAACCAACTGGAGCTTAGTCTTTATGGCTCTTGTTGTAAATAGAGAACATGGAATTCTAAATCTTAAAAAAAAAATGCAACCACAAAATAATTCAACCACAAAACCCTCACCCCACCCATGTTCTAAATCCGCAGGTTAAAGAGATTGTACCTTGCGTCTTACCTTCATTCAAACGCAGTAGCATCATAGTAATACCCCGGGCTCATCTCGTGCTGCTGCCGCCACTGGCATTCCTGTAGTTCTTTGGCTTTTCCAAAGCTTGTCCTGCCCTCAGCCTTTGTACATGCTGAACCCACTGCCTGGAAAGTTCTGCTCACCCCTCCCTTTGCATGTTGACTCCTTTCAATCCCATGAATACTAGCTTAAACATCATCTTCTACAGGAGGCAATTTTCTGACCATTCTGTCCCAAGGAGGTCGCTCTTGCCCGTCTTGCTCTCACTCAGCACCCTTGTCATTTCTCTGAGCACACACCACAGTTTGCTTTACACACTGCTTCTTCCGTAGCCTCTCACAGAAAAATGCATGGATTCAGGTTTCTTTGCTTCTAACCAGTCTCTTCCTCCAAATCGTCCACATGCCCCTTATTCACCACCGCATGCCAGCACTGAACACAGTGCCCAGGACCAAGTGTTGCCCAAAGATTTGATGTGTGGCTGGAGGTTATTTGGAGAGATAACCTAAGTGGTGGGTGGGGGAGGGGGGAGTTCTTCTCCTTCCTATGTATTTCCTTTGCCCACTTGCCTTCAGAAAGGGACGGGAGAGAGGAAGAGAGGAAGGAGCCCCGTGTCTTTCTGGCTTTGTTCTCACAAAGACCTAACCTCTTAGTGGATTCAGAAGTGAAGCAGAAAGTCTTAAAGGGAAGGGAGAGGATTTTTCCCAGAGTAAATATTCCCCGGAAAGAAGGAAGAGGGGACAAAAGAGAGGGTCTGGGTGAGAGTCCCTAGAGCAAAGGGTACCCTGGTTTCTCAGCAAAACCAGTGGGATGGCGGAGGCAGAGTCAGGGAGGAGAGGTGACGACGGGATCTCATACAGCCCCCCAGGGATGCAGGCAGCAGGAAGCCATGGGACCAGAGGGGTCCCTGAGGACAGAAATCATGGATGGCCCACAGGTAATGTGTGTGGGCAGATGACAGAGGACCAGAGGAGAAACCCCCACCCAGATGTCTTCATGCTGTTCAGAGAACTTGATCTGCAATAGGACCCACGAGGCACAGAGGGGACCCCAGGAAGGGCTGAGGAGCCCAAATATAAAATGAGGTTGGGATACAGCAAGTTGGGAGAGTGAATTTGTGCATGGAGAGTCAGACCTGCCACACAGGAGAATAAATAAATCATACATGGATGGGAGAGCTTTGCCTGAAGTTTAAGGGTAGGTCCTTTTGAGACCCCATCCAATGCTGTTAAATTTATAGATTCTCTCTTTTTTTAAAAAAAAAAAAAAACTTTTTAAGTTTATTTTTGAGAGACAGAGAGCAGGAGAGGGGCAGAGAGAGAGAGGGAGAGAGAGGATGTCAAGCAGGCTCCATGCTGTCAGCACAGAGCCCTACTCAGGGCTCGAACACACAAACCGTGAGATCATGACCTGAGCCAAAACCAAGAGTTGGACGCTTAACCCACTGAACTACCCAGGCGCCCTCCTCTCTTTTTTTAATTTGAGAGAGAGAGGGAGGAAGTGGGGGGAGAGGGGCAGAGGGACAGAGAGAGAATCTTAAGCAGGCTCTACACTCAGTGTGGAGCCCGACACAGGGCTCGATCCCATGACCCTGGGATCATGACCTGAACCGAAAGCAAGAGGTGGACACTCAACTGACTGAGCCACCCACACATCCTTTTGTGGATTCTCTTAAAGACCATGCACAAGGCAAGTCTCTCTACCTTTATTTACAGCAGCGGGAGGGGCGGGGGGGCGGGGGGGAGGGCCGGGGTAGCTGGAGGTAAAAATAAAATCTCAGCTTTGAAGTCAGAGAGTTCTGTTCCTTCTATGCATGTGACCTTGGGCAACTGACTTCACCTCCCTGAGCCTCGTGGCTGTTGGGCAAACATAATGAGCTAATACATACATTATACCCGATATGATTATTCAGCACACAGGAATGCCTTATAAATCACCCTTACAAAAAATTTTCAGTGGAATATCCCTATGTATCTGCCCCCAAATCCCAAAAGGTGCTCAAAAACACCCCATTTTTTTCCCTATTACAAGAGAAAGGACTGGAGAGGCTCAGAGAAATTAAGAGACTTGCTCCAAGGCCAGCAAGTGGCAAAACTCGAACCTGAACTTCAGTCTGGTGCTCTAGTTACATTTATTTTTCTCAAACATATCTACTGAGGACCTACTAGGTACCAGGCACTCACTGGGTATACAGCAGAGAAAGAAAAACAGAAAGAAAAAAAAAATCCCTGCCTTCAGGGAGCATGCATTCTGGAAGAAACACTGGATGGGCCAGCCGGCCATCAGCGCATCATTCAAGTAGCCTTCCCAGCGATGAGGGTGGGTCCTACCCAGTCACTGACTCTCATCCATCGGCTGCGTTAGGAAACACGGGCTTGCTGGACGGAGAAAGGAGGCACTTTTGTAACGCACGCTTGTATTTCAAGGCAAGCTGGAGTCAGGACCACAGACTGGGCCTTTAGCACAGAATAGACATAACTGGCCCACAGAGGCGTTGAGACCGTGACCTTGACTGCACTCTAAACACACCCAAATGAAAGAGCTTATAGGCCATAAACTCCCAAGAATGCTAAACATCAAAGTCCCCTTCTCTGAACCCAGCTCTGGCTCTGAGAGCTGGTTTTCAAATCTGAATGTCTTCTGTTCACTTGCTCATTTTATATCTGAGAAACTGGGCAGTGTCATAGGGGATGGGACCACAGTCAGTTTGGGCCTTCCCACGGCGTGTCTCCAGACAGACATGGGCTCTGGAGTGGGACCTGTCTGGGTCTCCGATCCTCACGCGCCTGCTGTGTGACTGACAGCAAACCATCTCAGAACCTCTCTGAGCCCCTGTCTCCTTATCGGTGATATAACCTTGGTGTATTCGTTTCCTATTGTTGCTGTAGCAAATGATCACAAACGTGGTGACTTAAAACAGTCCAAACGTATTACCTTACAGTTGTGGGGGTCAGAAGTCCAAAGTGAGGCTTACCGGGCTAAAATCAAGGTGTCTGCAGGGCTGAGTCCTTTCTGGAGGTTCCAGGGGGAACTGGTTCTTTTCTTTGCCTTTTCCAGCTTCCAAAAGCTGCCTGCTTTCCTGGGCGTGTGGCCCCCTTCAAGCAATTAGATCATTCTGACTTCTGCTTCTGTCCTCCCATCTCCTCTGACTCTGACCCTCCTGCTTCCATATTATACCGGGTTCACCCAGCTAATCCAGGAAAATCTCACCACCTCAAGGACCACACCCTTAATTACGTGTGCAAAGCTGTGTCAGGTAACAAGTTCACAGGTTCACAGGATTAGGATAAGGACATGGTGGAGGGAACTGCGCGGGTGGGGGGCACATTTTTCATCTTACAATAGGTGTGCAGATACCTGCCGCCTTGTTGGGGGTCCCTAAAGGTGAGTTGCCTTTCTAGAGGAGGTGGCTTGGGGGAAAAAACTGGACCCTGAAGTCAGGGAGACGGTGGATTTGAGTCACTGAGCAAAGTGTAGAAACTATGAGTTGGGATTAGGGCGGTGGTGGAGCGAATGGAAAGCAGGCCGGCTGAACCAGAACAGAAAGGCTGCCGCTGCAGGAAATGACTGAGATTCAAGGGAGAAGAAACAGGCTCCGCAGCAATTTTTTTTTTCTCCCAGATAGTGAGGGGTTAACATTCTCTTTTGCAGAGTTCAGTCCGGGACACGTCTTCGACTTTCTGTTGCACACAATGGCATCCCTTGTCCCGTGCACTAGCAGCGTGGAGATTCCAGGGGCGGGGGCGGGGGGGGGGGGGTAGCGCTGGGCTCCTGTGCTCTGATTCATCCCTTGCCTGGCAGAACTCCGAGTCTACCTGCTGGGGAGCCACTGCATGTAGCCTGGGTGGCCCCGAATGCTCTAGGTTTCCAGAGATCTGTTAGTGAAACTCGCTCTCTGATGGACACAACGGAGGCAGAAGGGCCTCCCTGCGTAGATACCTGAGAAACTTCCGCTCGCCAATAAACACGGCTCAGAAACCCCGGTGATCTCTATCACTTCCTGATTCAGATCTCTTCCTTTGGTAGTCAGGGATCTCCAGAACCTTCCCTCACTCACCCCATCGACATGCATGTGTCTTATATCCCAAATCCCCTCGACCCAGGTACCGTATGCCCAGACCTCCGTGAAGTCAGGCTCCGGTGCAGTCCAGACCATGTGCCAAAGCCTGTCCCTGCACAATGGCACCAACTACTGCTTCTGTGACTGAGCACCTACTACGTGCCAGTTAGTATTCTAAGTGTTTTACACCCATCATCTCACTTAATCCTTGCCATAAGCCGGTGAAATGGGTCCTGTTTTGTCCCTAATTTTATGGATTAGGAAACTGTGGCACTAATTAGATAATTCACCCTGGGTCCCATGGTAAATTCTAAACCGGGGGTTCACAACTGGGACAAGTCTGTCCCCCAGAGGGGACATTTGGCAATGTCTGGAAACACTTTGGATGGTCACAACTACAGGATGGAGGGAGATACTACTGGCATCTAGACAGAAGTCAGAGGCTGCTGAATGTCCTACAAAGCACAGGACAGCCCCACAATGGAAGAGTATCTGGCCCAAAACGTCAGTGGTGCAGAGGGGAGAAATCTGTCAGGTTTCACACCCAGGCAGCCTTCCTGAACAGACCCCTTGCCATACGGTACTACGATAATTTGTCTCCTATACAAGCTCGTGGATTTCTCGGAGGCAGGGGCCACTTCTTGCAAACATTTATCTCTCTCACACACAACCTATAATTCAATAAATGTTTGTAAAATAAATGAACCAACCCGCAAGCAAATGAATGAATAATTCCTGGGACAGAATCTTCTCCTTTCTTGAATAGCTCATTCTCCTCTCTCTCTCGTGGCCCTTATTATCTCTGTCCTAATTCATCATCACCCAGGATGGTCTCATCTCCACTATTGCAAAAGAACGTTCCAGAAGGCAAGAACCAAGCCGCCCTCATCCTTGTGGCCTCAGTAACCCAGCATTTAACCCACGGAAGAGATTTAGTAAATACAGAGATAAGATAGACTACTCTCCATTTCCTCGTCTCCTTCCCATTTTCTACTTTGTCCACCCTGTTCTTGTTTTTACTTTCATTCGCTCAATCTACTAAAACTTCTAAAGTGGCTGACAGGCTGGAAAGGCCAGGGACAATTTATCCGTCAGGCATCATAAGCACGTGTTGGGACCCAAGGTGCTTTTAGGAGCCCTTGAAAATATTCTCATTTTAATTAGAAGAAAAACAAATATAATAATGAATACATAATAATGAACTCAGCCTGGATTATATTCACCTTTACAAAAAGTTAGGCATAAAATGTATTTTTACTGTTTGTTTTTTGTTTTGTTTTGTTTTAATGGAAGATGAAGCCCACAGTGGCAACAGTGTCCAGGCCCATAAAAACCATATTGCATCCCTGGGTTATGGTCAGTACTTAAATAAGGTCTTCTATTCCTTACCGCCAGATAGGCTTCCCCACGGCTGAGCAGAAAAGAAAAAAAAATCGAGTGCCCGGGATACCAACTGCATTCGTTAGCTACTGCTGGGTAACAGGTTGCCGCAAACATGACGGCTGAAAACAACACACATCACCTCACCAGGCGCCGGGTAGCCAGCCAGCTTCTCTGCCGCGGGCCTCACGGGGCTGCAGTCAGGGGGTTCGCGGGGCTAGGTTCTCATCTGAAGTCTAACTGGGCAAGAATCCAGGCCCGGGCTCGCTCGGGGGAAGGGAATATCCAAGTGCATGCGGACCACAGGGCGGGGATCATGGTTTCCTCAGGTTCTGTCTGCTGGGCCAACCTCGTGGGCATCCCACAAGCAGTAGGAAAGTGAGGGCCCAGCTACGCGCAGGTGGGCGCAGAGCACTTCCTTGGCTGTTCCCCCTGCCTGGAGGCGTGGGAGCCCCCTGGCGGACACACATGAATCACCAGGTCTCGCTTCACCCAGGTCTCTGCTCAGTGCCACCGCCTCGGAGAGAAGAAGGTATCTCCTGATGCCTCCCTCCTAGCTTTGCCCCCAACCCCATCAATCCCCCTCTGCTGTTCTGGCAGAGAACTGACCCAACAGTCCTGCGTTCTCCTACCCATCCCAGCAGCCTGGGCTGTGGGAGGAGGACCAGAGCATTGGGCACCATAGAGCACACGGTGCAAACACGCCATCTCCCCAAGAACTTTCTCTTGGGCTTTACTCCTCAGCACCCTGTCCTTCCTGTAACCAAAGACCTTGCTAGCATAACAAGATACGATCTCAACCGGACCCTCCTATACGCCATCCTACGAGGCCTGGCACCTCCAGGCCAGACGAAGTATGGGATGAACAGACGCATTTTTGATGATTATCATGATGCCCAGCATCACTTTTTTCTCCTGACCTACTTCTGAAATACTGATGAGGTCAGCTGACACAGAGGGCTCACAAAGGTCAATGTCTTTGCACGAAGCACAATGTGTAAACATGTAGATAATGATCACGGACATTCTATGTCAAATTCTCTCTCTGGCACAAAGAGTTAAGGACCTGGATGGGTTGAGAGAGCTCAGCTCTCTGGCTGGTCCCTCAGGGGAGCAGGGGCAAGACAGAAGCCAAGTGCCAGCACTGGTGACGGGAGCTCTTGGAGATTTGGGTTCTGCATTCGAGGTGCTCACGCTCCAACAGAGGAGCGAACAGGTGCATGAAATCCAAACCTCAGGGCTAAGCGGATCATCAAGTGTCCACCGCCATGGCCGGGGTCCGCGCACAGCCTCCGTGCCACACGTGTGCCTGTCCTCAGTGTCCCCAGGGAGGATGAACAGAGGTCAGGCTTGGCAGTTCCTGTACGTAGCATGCGCTTGGTAAATACTAGCTATTCTCAGACTTCTTATCTTTCGGCGGAAGAGAGAGAGGCAATTCAGCACGCTGCAAACACACCCCTTCCCGGTCAATTTTTTCCCTGGATTTTGCCCTCAAGGGCAGCACAGAGGTGGGCACACAGGAAGACACAAAACAAGACGAAAACTGACAAAGTCTTTCCCCTTGACCAAACTCAGGCTCCTCTGAGCCCTCTTCTCAGCGAGGCCTCGGCCTTGGGCCCCGTCCTCAGCCTGTCCAGCCAGTTTGGGCAAGAATCGTATTAAGTCAGTTTAGCAAAGATCCCCTAGCCTTGATATCGGCTCAAGTCCCTCATCCCCCACGTTTGATGCCGAAGTCCTGGCCTGCCTTCAGCAAGCATCCCCCCAGCCTTGATGTAGCTCTCTATCCACTTGATGTAGCTCTCTCTCCCGCTCTCTGCACCTCACTACAAATCCCCAGCCGTCTTTGCCGTATTCACAAGGTTTGAGCTCCGTTTTACTAAAGCTTCTGTCTCCTGTTGCAACGGCACTGGCATCCGCCTCTTCTTCTCCTTAAACAACACAAAAAACAACCCTTGAGAGAATTTCAACCAAACAACGCTGGTTTGTTGTCATATCGTGTCACAGATTTTCCAGATGACGCTCTCAGTCATCATTCTTTTTTTGTGAGGCTGTGGTTATGGGCCTGAGCCATGAATTTGAAGGGAGGAGTGCAAAGGGCAGGCCAGCCCCTCTGCGTCGTCACATGGGTGGACCTGCCCACAGGCTGGCTGAACTCCCCGTGGGGAAGGAGAAGGCTGAGTTTGGGAGGCCTAACTCCCGTGTTGGGGTGACCTTCCAATACTTCAAATAACAGCACGCGCGCACACACACACACACACACACACACACACACACACACACACACACAAGCACACACAGCCCCTTCTCCTTTGATTCTGCCTGGTTAACCCCTCAGTGAAGGCAGAGAGTCAGGCCTTCTCCGGGATGCTGCCCCTGGTCTCGCTGACCAGCTTGAATATCCCCACCATTTCAGGCCCCCTCAGGCAGCGCTGTCACAGCCTGCGATTGGATGCTTGTTTCATGAATCTTCAATCGATGTCTGGATTCCCAACTATCAATCATGTGAGCTCTCTGAGGGAAGGGGCACTGTGGCCCCTCATCATTATATTCCAGGGCTGGGCAGAGCCCCCTGCACATAGAAGAACCCGGTAAACCTCAGCTAGAGAAAGAAGGATGGAAGGAAGGAAAGAAGAAAAGGGAAAGAAAAAAGAAGGGGCGAAGGGTGGGAGGGAGGAGAGAGGAAAGGTAGAGAAGGAAGGAAGGAAGGAAGGAAGGAAAGAAGGAAGGAAGGAAGGAAGGAAGGAAGGTAGGTTGGAAGGAAAGGAGGAAGGGAGGGAGGAAGGGAGGAAGGACATGAAGTGTGGGTTGAGGTCAGAGAAGGATACAGAGGTACTCCTGGAAATTATGGACAACCTAATACTCCTTGCTAAGGAGGTAGAGCTCTTCCCAGCAGAAAATGGGTTGTCACTGAAAGGAAGCCCATGGGAGATGATGTAGTCAAATAATGTATCATAGAGAAATCAGTTTGGCTGTTGAGAACAGGATGCTGTTAAAGAATCCAGACAAAGAATGTATGGAGGCCTGAATTAGAACAGTGATGGTAGGCATGGAGAGGAATTTAAGAAATGTTGAGATATATTTGGCCAGAATTGTTGATATGGAGGGGATAGGGAAGTGATAAGGGTTAGCTGGCATTCACCAAGCATTTCCTCCATGCTGGGTCCCATGCCAAAGGCTTTGTAAACACTATGCCACTTAATCCTCAACACCCAACAAGGTAGGTACTCTCCCATTTTGCGGCTGAGAAAAATGAATCAAAGAGAGGTTAAGGAATTTGCACAAATCACACAGCTAGAGACGAGTAGAGCAGGCTCCAGACTCAAACCCTTAGCCACTGGGTCAGAGCGATCCCCATGAGATAGAGTTACCCCAGACAGGAGTCCTACTCCCTTCACAGAGCTCACAGACCAGTGTTCTTAAACCTTTTCCTTATAAGCAGCAGAAATACTATATGGATCCAGTACCATTAACTAGAATTAGAAGACGGACTTCTTATTTGGAGTGAGGTCTGAAGGTGATAGGTTCCACGTGAAGTGTTGTGCTTGAGTGGCTGTGGGGACACCCAAGGGACACTGTTCAATAGGCTGCTGGATGTGCAGATCAGAGTTGAAGAACAACCTACGCAGATATTTGGGAATAAGATTGGGAATGAAAGCTGAGGATTAGGCAAATGGCCAAGAGCAGTGGATCTCCAAATGTGCTTCTCAGAGCTGAAGGTTCTACAGCAGTGCTCCAGGAGCCAGAAATGGGGGCAACAAGGACTATCCATGCTTCCCACACTGACCTCCACCAGGGAAGAGCACCAGGCTTTGGTGTACAATTCTGTTAGTTCTGCTTCCAGACAAAGAATTTAAAATGGACAGATGAGAAAATGGATGGATGGATGGATGGATGGATGGATGGATGGTTGGATAGAGGGATGGGTAAATGGATGAACAGACAGATAAGGGTATAAATAAGGTGGACCCACTAGACAGAGAATTCTTAGGTTCAAAGACTCATACAAGTGCCCCAAGCCCAAACTAGGTGCATGCCAAAAGATTACAAGAATATTTCAGATCATCCTTCTGTGACAGGAATGAACATTCCAGCAAAATGGTTGATGTTCACTCAGAAATTAACAGGGAAATTCAGAAGCTGCCAATAACAAGACATAGGGCCTGGGCCAGGTGACCCAGCAAGGGCTGTAAGTGAGGAAGGGACACATGGCTAGCCCTGGACGCCGGCCACATGCATCTTGCTAAATAAACCTCGACCATTTGCTGTAATAACAATACAGGGAGACTGTCTGTGGGTCCACTCGTTGGGTCTGACCCATGCAGCTGTCTTCAATAACCTGTGCAAGCAAAATTCCAAGCAGGAGGAAAATGACTTCTGTTTTGTGTCAAAAGCCAGCAAACAACGTGTGATACTAGAATGTATTTGGATTGCACACATACACCCTCTGCCTTCTTTCTTCCTTCTTTTTATTTTGGTGGCGGCGGGGGGGGGAGGGGGTGGGAAGATTACTTAGTCATACATTAAAAATATATGTGTATCTATTCCCGCCTAGATTTTCAACAGCAGACACGTATATAAAACCACAGGGGCATCCGCCCCATACTTACTTTGGATGTATTCTCCCCATCTTTGGCTCTAGGAATGTTTGTTCTGGCTACATCTGAGATGGGGATTTTTAAATTAATTTTTCATTTGGTGAGAAGAGTGTCATATTGGAAATGGTTCTCAGTGAACCGGTAACAGATGCTGTCACTGCACAGCCATCATTAGAGAAATCCACTGTCCATGATTCCTATTAAATCTTTTATCAAACTGTTGGTGATTTCCAAAGAGATAATTGAAACTAATTTCTTGGAGACTTCACACAAAGCGTGCTTCTCTAGAAACAGAAAAATCCAGGCAAACAGGTCTTGTCTATTCTCTGCACTCTGAGAGAAGACTTCCAAGCTCTCCTTCAATGGTGTGTGTTCCCATCTTTTTGCACCCCTTCCTGTCATAACCATTTGTGGGCAGGAAAATAGCAGAAGTCATAGTTTATCTGTACACTAACTCTGATATTATTATCCCCATTCTACTGATGAAGAAACTAAGGCTCAGTGATAAATAACCTGCTTGTGGAAATGCAAGCTACAAGTGACAAAACCTAGGTGGAAACCTCTCTAATTACACACACACACACACACACACACACACACACACACACACACACACCATGTTGGCTGGCTCCCTGGAAATGCATTTGATTGGAACCAGGGAACATAGATTCTGATCTGCTATCAGTTATCACTGGTGATAATGATTGCAGACATTTATTGAGTGTTTACTAGGTGACAGTCATTTGCAAATATTTCATTTTTACGCCTGGATTATAAATTTAAGATTAAGAATCCTCTCAAATAGCAAGGGATGGAGCTTGGACTTCAACCCAGGCTGCTGAGTCCAGAATCCCTGTTTCTAACTCTCACACCAAGAAGCGGGTTGCTTCTCCTCCCTGGATGAGCACCTTTCCGTGTAAACAGTCGCCAGTTGGACAGATCTGTTCGAGTTATCTACGGCAGCGTTACAAAGTACCCCAAGTCTTAGTGGCTGAAAACAACCCTTTAATTCGGCTCCTGATTTTGCAGGTCAGAAATTCAGGAAGGGTTCTGCTGGATGGTTCACCTCTGATCAGTGTCCGCTGAGGTGGCTGGGGCTGGAAGGTCTACTTCCAAGATGGCTTTGTCAATGCTGTACCTGGCCCTTGGTATTCCTTGGCTTTTCTCCTTCCACATGGCATCTCATCCTCCAGGACCTGTGTGGTGTGGGCTTCTCATGGCATGATGGTCTCGGGGTAGGTGGGTTTCTTCTATAGTAGCTGGATTTCCCCAAAGCGTTCAGCTCAAGCCGCCTGGGCAAGAGGCTGAAAGTCTTCTTCTGACTTAGCCTCGGAAGCCCCACAATGTCACTTCTGTCTCATTCTGTCGTCAACCATGTCACTCAAGCTAGCCCAGCTTCGGGGGGAGGAGAACTCCTCGGTGGGAGGAGCTGCTGAGAACTTACAGCTGCCCTAATCCACGGGATGGCCTCATCTATAAATTGAGAGAACATTCACCTCCCTCAGAGGTCCCACAGGGAATGGAGAGAGACGAGTCTCGTTTACCGGCTGCCTGTTCAGGGCGTCTCCTGGCGTATCCTACCAGTCTCAGTCCTAGAAGCTTTGGTAGCAACAATAGCAGGTGTCATTTACTGAGCATTTCCTGCACACCAGTCACTATTCCATATATCAATGCCTTGATCCTCATCGCAGCCCTGCAGTAGGGCTGTACTCTTCGTACTTCTACTCCACAGGAAAGAAAACCACACGAACCACACTAAGGTTAACTAAGCTGCCTGAGGTCACATGGCTTGGAAGGAGGGACAACAGTGAGCGTCCAGAGCCTGTGCCCTTCGTTTCTTTGCCCTGCTCTTCTCTGCCTCATACATCACCCTCTGAGGAAAGGGTCCAACATTTCGTTAAGTGGTTTCGAAAACCACCGAACGAGGTGATCCCTAGTTTTGACAACCAGAAGAACGAAGCGAAACCAACAGAAACGCAGTACTGTGTGGAGGTTAGCACACCGATTCTAGGGCCGGACTTCCGAGCCCCGAATCCTGACGGTGGGAGGGTTCTTCTCCAAGGATGGTGGTGCCAGCCCTGCCCATCCCACGTGCTCTTTTGTGCCACGGCTCTGCAGCTCCCCCCAGCCGCTGCCCTGCATCTCCGCAGACCCCAGGGCTGCACTGAACGTGACAGATGTAACACTGGCACAGCCCTCCCCTGACCTGGCAGCCTCGGGGTCCTGCCTCTCGAAGCCCAGAGCACCGCGTAGGCAGCCCGGGCTCCTCTGCCGGAGAGAGAGAGACACACACATCGCCTGCGGGAGGAGGGAGAGGGCGAGCACGTGCCTAAAGAAGCCGTGTGGATGCCCGCCCCGGTCGGGCCTTCTGCTGACTCCAGCTCCGGCCACCCTCTGGGCCAACCCCGTGACAGACAACACTTGACCGCTGTCCGGCTGAGCCATCAGCCCCAGAAGTGTGACAGATTGTAACAGATGCTATTTCTGAGCCCCTGAGCTCTGGGTGGACTGCGGGGCACCCCGGAGAACCGGGACACTGGCTCTGCCTCTTCTTTGCTCTACCACTGCAGCCAAGTCATTGGACCCTTCAGGCATCAGTTTTCCCATCTGTAAAATGGGCACAGTAGGAGTGCCTTCTTCAGGGAGATGGTGTGAGGATTAAAGGAGGTATCAGGGAGAAAAAAAAGTGGATCCGACAGATTATCTGACAGGTTCGACTGAGTAGAAAATTGTATCGGGAGGCATTTTACAAGCTGTCGGCAATTACAGGGACACTGAGACAAAGATTCAAAATAAATCCAGGAAATGGAAGAACGAAGATTTTATCAGTAGGTTGAGAAGAAGAAAAATGTAATCAGAGAAGTGCCACTCTAATATACTCCCTGACTCAGCTGCAAACAACTTCACATAATCGTAACAATGGAAATAACAAAAATTCCAAGAGGTGGAATCATACTATTGGGGCACGGGGAGAGAGGAACGGGTGTAAGAATGCCAGAAATCCTCACCTACGCATGGCATGCAAACAACAGAAAATGTCTAAAATGGATCATTCAAGAGATAATACGCGGCGATCATTTAGAAATATGGAAGCAAATACAGAAGAAAGAAGCAAAAAAGAATATGGTGGTGGTTGCTTCTGGAAGCAGGGTGGAGGGAGGGCGCGGGGATCCAGGGCACTGCCGGTTTGGGGTAAAAGCCCTTCAGCATTATTTGATGCTTTACTACGTGCACACATAAAAACCACTTTATTTTTTTTTTTTAACATTTATTTATTTTTGAGACAGAGAGAGACAGAGCATGAACGGGGGAGAGTCAGAGAGAGAGGGAGACACAGAATCCGAAACAGGCTCCAGGCTCTGAGCTGTCAGCACAGAGCCCGACGCGGGGCTCGAACTCACGGACCGCGAGATCGTGACCTGAGCCGAAGTCGGACGCTTAACTGACTGAGCCACCCAGGTGCCCCAATAAAAACCACTTTAAAAATAAAAAATAGCTTCCTGCTAGACTTTAAAAACGTAATTTGATTTTCGTATCATCCGTACCCATCCCCAGTATCTCAGGAGAGTATCTAAAGTAAAGGAGAACAGCAAGGCCTCCTGCAAGACCCTTAGGGATCTCACCCAGACTCTAAAGTCCGAGCAAGTCTCTGGAAAGAGGCCCTCCACCCCACCCCCACACACAGGGGCTTTGAAGCCTCCCAGACTGGAGGCCTCCCTCCTCCACGAGCTTCAATCTCCTGCTCCAGAGTCAGCTGTTTTCCAGCTGAAAAGGTCAGATGTGAGTGCTATTTCTGGGCATTCACATTTGGTGAAAACGATTCAGGCAAGTTTAGGTTTATTGCCTGGGCCAGGTAAACATGAAATCTCTCCAGTTCAAATACCACAGGCAAAAACCTCTCTCTCTCTCTCTCTCTCTCTCTCTCTCTCTCATTCTCTCTCTCTCTCCTCCCCCTCTCCCTCTCTCTCTCCCCCTCTCTCAGACACACACACTTTTCCACCAGGCCCAGCCATCTGAATTTATTACCCACGTAAGATTTACAAAGTTTACATGAAAATCCCCAGCCTCAGGGTGACATGCATGTCAGAACGGTTGCCGGCAGCGTGATGTTGAAATAGATTTGCTGTACACGCTTGTCTGTCTAGATTGATTGGAAACAGGCACACATGACAATGTAGAAAAATCTAGATAATCCACAGTTATCTGTGCTTCTTTCGCCTGTACCACAGAGGACTGGAGAGGTCGCCGAGTGTGCCACTCATGTGACGTTTGCTCCGAATCTCCAAGGATGCCACAGTACAAAGCTGTTTATATTGATCAACAGGAAGCGTGGAAGTTAACATAAATCAATTAGCAAAATGTGTATGTGGCAGCCGCTGCTGAACTCTACTGTGTAAGTAATAGTTTTAAGTGCAAAACATGATGATAAAATCTATTAACCATGCTCAGCTTGGCTGAGTTCCTCTGTGACCTTCAGCGACAGAATGCTCGGCCGTCATTCAGAGGCCACTGCCGATGGCTGTGGACGATCTCGAGTCACTGGGTGCCAGGGTCATCTCAGAAATTAACCCCAAGTCCCATCTATAATAACAATGACAAGCATACATTTGTACAGCACTTGACCATGTGCCAGCCCCTTTCAAATACCTTATTAGCTGACTTGGTCTTCCCCGTAAGTCTGGGGAGCTTATGAGAGGTGGTGAGGCACGAGCAGACTGAGTTCCGCTCTTAGCTCTGCCATTGAGGGGCTGGTGGGAAGGCAACAAGTTCATTTCCCTCCAGTAGATCCACTTTACTTGAACAACGACTATTCGTGCGATCCCCACTTTTACAGGTGGTAAAACTGACGTTTGGGGAGGGTAAGTAATTCACAAATGTATGTGGAAAACTGGGATTTGAACCCAAATCTGTTTGACTCCTTGCTCTACCCTCCACTTCCTCCCGAGAGGCCTCCCGGCCCACATGCAGCTTTATCACGGTTATGACCTAGGGTGGGTCTATGGGAACCCTGCACCCCAGGATTCTTTTCAATGGAGCCCAGAAAAGAAGGTGCTGGTGCCTAGAGCAGGCACTCAGCTCCCCACTGTCCCCCTTCTGTGACCCAACGGCTGGCCTTCACTTTGCCAAAGGTACTGACAACAGTCAAAGGTATATTGAGAGTAGATACCTATACAAGGGCACACAGAGAAGCAGAAGACTTTTGCTCTGACCTCCTCTGCCCTTGCTCTCCTCAAAGCTCACTATGCTGAGGTGGTCTGTCCCGGGCGCTGTTCCCTAAACACATGGGATGCTTCTGCTTTTAGGCCCCTTGCTCTGGTTACTCCCTTTGCCTAAAACCTTCTTCCTCCAAAGACCCACAGGGCTAACTCTGCCATTCAACTCATCGCTGAAAGGTTAACTACTCAGTGACAGCTACTGTTAAAAAAAATGTTTCAATGGCGCTTATTAAAGGTCATGGCAAGGCACAATTTATTCGAGGAGCACTATCGTGACAGATATAGGGACCGCCACAATGGGGTCTCGCAGTGGGAGAGATGGCTGGGCTCGACTCCAAATATAACAAGGGGGAAGTGGGAATTTACAGTCAAGGAGCAGGGTGGGAGTCAGTGGTTGGAAATGATTAAGAAGAAACCTCAGTGTTAAAGGGAGATTCTGGCTAAGCTGACCTACCAGGATTCTTGCTGAAGGCAGAACTGGAGGGTGAGTCGTGCCCTGAGGAATGGTGGGGGGTGGAGGGGTGAGAAACCCCATCAGATATCAAGGATGGAGGGGTTCTGGCTAAACTGACCTAGCAGGATTCTTGCTAAAATCAGACAATGCGGAGATGAACACAGAAGTCCCGAAGTTGAAGTCTGGCTGAAAAACAGCTCTGGGATCTTGACTTGAGTTTGGTCAAGGAGAGAATCTTCATCCTGCCCTTGCCCCCCCCCCCCAACCACCACCACCAAATTAGCATCCTAAAAGCACCTACCCTTCCTCACTGGGTACTCCAGATCCCCCTCCCCTGCTGTTTTTCCCCACAACCTTCCTGACTCCCAAATACAGTGAAACACTTGTTTATTTTCAAATGTTTATTTAGAGAGAGCAAGAGTGCACGTGCGTGCATATACGTGCCTACAGGGGCACACGTGCTGGGGGAGGGGCAGAGGGAGCGGGAGAAAGAATCCCAAGCAGGCTCTGTGCTGTCAGTGCAGAGCCCGACGTGGGGCTTGATCTCACGAACCACGAGATCATGGCCTGATCCCAAGTCAAGGGTCAGATACTTAACCAACAGAGCCACCCAGGTGCCCCTGAAACACTCACGCAGCTCACAGTACATTGCCTGCCTCCCATCACTAGATGTAACCTCCGTGAGGGTCACGCAGACACCAGATTCTCAAGCGGATTTTGAAGCTGGTTGCCCAGGCAGTCGGTCTCTTGCCCGGGATCCCAAAGCCTCTGGACACACACACACACACACACTGAATCCTCAAGCTTTCTGTCAAACTCGGGCCCATTCGAGCACAGCCCAAACAAACTCACTGGTGCAGAAACACCATTTCGCTCAGCCAAGGCCTGCGGAGCATGGACACAAATGAAAAAACCAGCTGGGGCAGCACGGCCGGGAGACTTAAGAGGCTTAATTGGACCTCATTTCTCCACGATGTGGGCAGCTCGTTTCGGGCCAGGCTGCCACCATGCCAAGTTGGCCGTGACGAGCTGTCGGCCGCCTTCGTGCTGCGGCTCCTGTGGAAGCAGCTGGAGGAGGGGGAATGGCCACTTCTAAATCGAAGACTCTGTCTCCCTACGGGAAAAGCTGCGGCTTCAGGGTTCTAAATTGGGGCCCCCTACCTCCACTGACCGGCCAGGGGAGTCAGGACAGAACGAAGAGCGAGGAATAATGACTGCACAGCCAAGAGCCGGTGCAGAGATGCTTCACAGGAGAGCCTCACAGACGAACTTCAGGGAGGATTGCTTTATGTGGCCTTGGAGAGTAGGGAGATGCCAGCACGCTGAGCGTGCGTCGTGGGATCGGACGGCCTGCTGTACGGACTGAATGCCTAGCAGTCGGCAACTGGAGAAATAAACGATCGTACATCTTATCGAGGGATAGCAGGTGGTCCTTCACACCAGTGTGATAGAACCGTGGGCATTGGCATGAAGAGACGTTTATGGTAAAAACAGGAAAAAGCAGGCTAGGGGCGCCTGGGTGGCTCGGTCGGTTGAGCGTCTGGCTTCGGCTCAGGTCATGATCTCATGGTCTGTGAGTTCGAGCCCCGCGTCGGGCTCTGTGCTGACAGCTCAGAGCCTGGAGCCTGCTTCGGATTCTGTGTCTCTTTCTCTCTCTCTGCCCTTCCCCTGCTTGTGCTCTCTCTCTCTTTCTCAAAAATAAATAAACAAAAACATTAAAAAGAAAAAGCAGGCTATAACATAATCCATGCTATGTGATCCTATTTTCGTTCAGAAAATGTGTACAAACAATAGACCCCAAAAGGCTACGAGTGGCTACCTACGGATGATGGGATAACAGACGACACCCACATCTACTTGACTACATTTTCTCAACTTGCTGCAACATGTGTAATTTTGTCAGAAATAGTCCAACATTCAGACTTCAGGCTACTACGTGGAGAGGAAGCTGCCTCTCCATGGAACAACACATCCAACCCGCCTGTTCCGAACACGCAGAAAGAAACTCTACTCTCAGTGGCATTGCCCGAATCACGCCGAGCCCATGTGGCCTCTGGAGCTGAGTTAGTTCTTTTCCCAGTACAAACCTGGCCCATCCCACCTTTTTTCCTCCCACCCAAAACTGCTGAAGTCCCCACAAGCCTTGGATCTGAGGCCACCCGTAGGGACACAAGGCCAGCTTCCTTCTTCTCCACCATGCCAAAGCAACTTGTCCCAAAGGCATGTGTGTGTGTGCCTCCTGTCCTTTGCACATGCTGGTTCCCTTTCCAGGGATGCTCATTCCTCCCAAAGATGTCCTAGGAAACCTCTTCATGTGTCAAAATCCAGCTCAAGCAACACCTCCTCTATGAAGCCTTCCCAGACTCTCTCAAGGGATCATTTCCTAAGACCTCTGTATTTACCTCCAGCCAAGGTGGACCTCATACGGGCCTGAGGCTGAGCCTACTGAGGGGTGTTTCTTGCAAATGGTTTTCCACCACCTCCCAGTAAATTTATTGGAGATTTATTCTCCAGGAGATATTTGCATCTGATGAGTGGGCAGACACACAGCTAGAAATTTTCACTGTGAGGATAGGGGGTAAATAAGAGAGTCAAAAAGTCCCCATGAGCATAACAAAAGAAAGTTCTCCTACCAGGCCAAATCCTTTGCTTTGGGGCAGGTGAGTGGTCTTCGGCTAGGAGCCCCCAGGGGGCCATCTGGAGAATCTGGGAAGCCTTCCCTCCACTGGGGAGCACTCTGTGTTATTTCCTGCCTTATGAAAGCACAGCCTCTGGCATTAGGAAACTGTATGTCCTCGAATGCTCTCGCCTGGCAAATCTTTGTCAGTCGCCACATGATTCCATCGTGGCAACCACAGACTCCTCCAGCAGCAGCCCGTCACACTGTAGTAGAAACTGCGACCTGCCCGTCTGCCCTTCCATCAGACCATGACCCCTGGAGAGACCAAAAATGGCAGTGTGGTTATACCTCCTCATGTCCCTGTAGAACTAGCAAAAGGAGGTGTGTGTCGGGCAGGGAGGGGTAAGGCAAGCACATTCTTTGTTGCTTTGTCAAGGTTCAGCCTGGGGAGCGTAAGAAGAAGAGACTTAACACTGCACCTCCCTGTTCTCTCTCACTTAATGAGAACCTTATCATGGCCCCCTGTGCTGTGCTGAGGGCACAGAGCCTTCCTCATCATTGTGGCCTGCCCAGTCAATACCACGGGGATGTCACCGCAAGGCCAACTGGTCTTCAGGGCTTACTGCTCCCAACCAGTCCGTACTGGGTGAAGGAAGGGCAGCGAGCCGGGCCTCATCCCTGAATTACACAGAGCAGGCTGATAATCAAGGAATAACTGGATTGATGGCATTCTGCATTCTTATCAGGCACTAAATGCTCCCGATGAACCAAGAACTCTCTCTTCTGGCTGTGCTTTGACTCCGCCGGTGGTAATCTGTAGCGTTATATGTATAATCTAGGGGGGACAAATGCATCGAACCCCACAGACTAACATTAATGGCCACTAGAATTTTCAAACCCGGCACATTTAATTCAGAGTGTAAATGGCAAACGCCTTGTTCAGTTGAAAAACAAAGAACCAAATTGTGCGTGACCCAGCTCGGCACCTTTGAATTATGCCATTTGTTAAGTATACTCTGCATGCATATAATTAATCCAATTTGGCTCCGCGAAAAAGAAATCATTTCCCTTAATGATGCAATATTAGAATTAACCAATTCGGTCCTCAGCCCACGTTCTCTTGTTGGAAGCAGCCATGCTTGATGATGTCTGCTGAGGGGCCCTCGGAAAGTTTGTGCAAAAGCACAGGGAAAAAAAAAAGAGGGGGGTGGGGATGAGTTAAAAGGAAACACCAACATGTCTCCTATTACATTTAAACTGGCTTGTGATTGCATATATGTATTTTGCCTTCTGTGCTGTGGGTCCAAGACTAGCTTTACCATTATGTACAGCCACCTGCTATAGGTTGTTTGAAAAATCAAGGTAAAAAGGAGCATTTATATTAGTCATGGAAGAGATTTGTATTTAGACGACGTGCTTAGTGTAGCTAATAACTCAGTTCAGCCATCAAAGACACACGGTTGAAGCACGGCCTTGCTGGGCCCAACGTTATTGCAGAGCAGAGATTTCCACGTGCGTTCCCCCTGACTATCCCACCCTGCCTGGATGGCAGTGTGAACCCACTGGTTCCAGTTCCAGCAAAGAGCAAGCTGGGTTGACAGAGAGCCGCAGCGGCTTCCCGGGCGCACTTCCCTTTACAAATTCTGTGTCTCCGTGCATGCGCTGGAGGAGAGGAGAAGTAAAGAGAAAACGTTTCTGCCAGGAGAGGATTCAGTTTCAATTTTACCTGCTTTGCTTGACAGGGGCTTCTAGAAGTTTTGCAACAGCTGCTGTGATTGGGAATTAACCTAAACTCCAGCAGTAGGCTGGGGAGAAGAACTTGTTTGCTTTAAACTACCTTCCAGTCGCTCTCCCTAGCTTACAAAAGAAAATCACAAACTCTTGGGCCAGGCTGTCACAAGCCTGCCCTTACACCTTATTCCGTGTCTCACTGGGTACTTGAGTTCCCAGGAGAAGGCGATGCCTGAATTCAGCTGGTAGGTGGGAAGGACTCAAATCCTCAGTATCAACAAAGCTGCTTTCCTGTCTGTCTGCAGGACCTTCACAGCAGCCCCCACGCCAGGACTGTGGCATTGAGACCCTCCCAGTTTGACTCCTGACCCCACTGGGTCCCCTTGCTGTCTACCTCCATTAGCTCTCAGGCTGGAGGCAGAACCAATCGCCCCCCTGTGGCTCTCCGGTGCTGTCCTTGCCCACCCCTGGTGGTGCTCATCTTCCCCAATCAACCCATCACTGGGTTCTCGTTTGGCTTTGTCTTATGCTCCCGGGCTCGTTTCCCTTCCGATGTGCAGTGGCAGCAAAAGATTCTGAACAGTATGGCATCTCTTATGAAGTTCTTCCATTCATTCAACAAACATCTTTCTGGGCCAGGCACAGCACTAGGCAGGGGGAGGCTCAGAATGGAAGCCCAGAGGTGAGAAAACACACCGTCCTTGGGGAGACTGCATGTGGCTCAGTACACCTGGGGTGCAGAAGGCACCGGAAGCAGAATGAGATGGCTAGAGGGCTGGGAGGGCTGGGAGGGCTGGGAGGGTTGGGAGGGCTGGGAGTTACAGTGTCCTGTCTGAAGCCTCTCCACTCCAATGGAGTTGCTGGGAGCATCCAATGAGATGACCCCCATGACACCTCAGGCATTGGCACATGCTCAGTACATATCAGCCCTTGTCATGATCAAGATCATGCACATTTTCACTATCATTTTAGTGAGGGGCCAGCACATACAGGAGTCATGTAGACGTTTGTGAGTTAGAGCCACATATGGGAGGCACCAAGGGGCCATCCGAGGGTTTAAGCCAGGATGCGATGGGGTATAACTATGATGGCAGTTCAGAGCAATCATTCTGGCGGATGCACGCAGAACAGACTGGAAGCGGGCCAGACTGAGAAAGAGGGACAAGTTCAAGAGGCTGTGTTAGTGATTTCAGCTTAGCCCAGCGGGATCTGAGCCCAGGCCCTGGGGATGGGGATGGGGATGGGGATGGGGATGGGGATGGGGATGGGCAGAGGTCGGTGGGATGGAGGCAGAATGGGAGAGCTGCAGGCACAGTGGTTAAAAGCACAGGCTCTGGGTCTGAACCCTGACCCTGCCATCTCTGTTCCACATGACCTTGAGCAGATAATTTGATTTCCCTACACCTCCATGTTCTCATCTACATATGGAGGACAATAATGAATGTTACCAACCTCACAGAGTGGGCACAAGGTTAAGTTTGTTAATGTATGTAATGCACTCAGAATGGTGTCTAACGTTACCAAGAAAGCACGCGGCAAATATTGCTTATCATTCTAAAGAAATGACAGCATTTGGTGGGTGACCCATTAGATGGACCACTGGGGAAGAGTCTAAGAAGACCCAGGTAGATGGGGGAAAAGATGCAGTTTTCTTAGAGGGGGATCCCAAGAAGAGTAGCAAGTGGAAGACCAAGGAAATAGAAGGTATCAATGATCATTAACCATCACCAGTCATCAGATAAAACATACACATCCCCAGGTTGGGAAATGATTTCGTTTGGGGGGTGAAAAAAAGTTTGGCCTGGCAGTTCAGACAGATGTCAGGGGTATGAAGGCGGTTTTGTTAAACAAGAAAACCAAATTTCTTTAGATTTTGCTCTCAAGAATTCCACTGGGTAGACAACGCTCGGGAAAGAGGGCAAGCCACATATCCGCTTCTTCATCCGACATCCAAAGCTGCCAGCCCTAGGGCCCTTGAAGCAGGGTCTCAAGAAACTTTCAGAAATTCTTGAAATAAAAGTAGCATTGAGAAATCAGCCGCAATATCAAAACTAAGGCACGGGAGGGGTTGCTATGACAACCCAACTCCATTATTTTCAAATCCTATGGCAAAAAAAAAAAAAAAAAAAAAAATCTAGCCAGCAACAAAACTGAAAGGAAGCTTTCTGCCTTTTATTCACGGGAGGGAACAGTGCATGTCCTAAAATGTGTCTTCTCATTTCCTTGGAAATTAGACAAAGCAGCCACTTCCCCAGCGTTTCTACAACAAAGACAACCATTCTGTCTACGTGGGACAATGAATTATGTCAGTATTGGTCCGCTGCAAAATCCTCACTGAGCATCCTTCATCTGGCCACAGCTAGCCACTCTGTAGGAATTAGCTCATCCTCATGATGAGGAAGAAAACAGGAATTTACTTGTTTTGAGAATCCTTCCTGTGCTACTGATCAATTTTTTTTTCCCCGCATATAATCATGTTCACATAGGATCCTACTGAAGTCGACTGAATTGGTTTGCATGTGGTATTTGGACACACACTTCTTCATGGGCCTCCCAAACTCAACCCTATGAAAATAAAAGGCCTGTTAATTACAACTAGATTAGGGGCGCCTAGGGGGCTCCGTTGGTTAAGCGTCCGACTTCAGCTCAGGTCACGGTCTCACGATTTGTGGGTTCAAGCCCCGCATCGAGCTCTGTGCTGACTGATAGTGCAGAATCTGGAGCCTGCTTCAGATTCTGTGTGTGTGTGTCTCTCTCTCTCTGCCCCCCTCCCCACTCACGCTGTGTTTCTCTCTCTCTCTCTCTCTCTCTCTCTCAAAAAGTAAATAAACATTTAAAAAAATTTTTTTAATTACAACTAGATTATGAGCAAGTGCTAGTCCTCTCTCCAATTAGGAGTGTTACAAACAAGCATGCTCGGCGGCATGTGGAAATCCCACAGTGGCTTTTCAGCCAATTCCTTGTATGTCTTCGAGGGAGAAAGGTATTCCACCTATTTTTAAGTCAGGAGAAAAGGCAAGCACAAAACAGATTAGAGGCTGGCCCAAAGACATAAAGAAATTCAGGACCTTAAGATAAATATTTATTAAATACCCACAGTGCAGCCGTGGTTGGGTCAAGAGGCACGGTTCACGGTTTGAAGGAGACTGTAAATTCAATTTCCCTGCATACATAAAACAGGTAGCTCCCCTTATACCTGTAAAACCTGCAAAGTCATTTTAAAGCACCGTGTCCTTAAATCTTTAGTAACTCACGGCACCCCTGCAACTCTTTACCCTGGTTATAAACGTCCATCTGCCCAAGCTGGAGGAGAAATGGTTGTAACCTGAGGTAAATGGATAGACTGAGGTGCGTGCATGTGTGTGTGTACACGTGTGTGTGTGTGTGTGTGTGTGTGTGTGTGTGTGTATGAGGTGCATGTTGTCAGCTTTTTCTTTCACCTCCCCAAATAAGCCTTTGGAAACTGCAAAGAGGAGCATGTCTTTACAGAGGAAATATTGGGCTTTGGAAAATAAATGTCACTAATGAATGCAAAAAGTCAAAAGGGGTCTCCACAAATCAACAGCAGAAGTGATAATCCTGTATTGATCTTTGATTTTTTAAAAAATCCCCAAGATAGAGAAGGGGGTCATGTCCTAGCTCTGACACAGATGGGCTTTGGGCAAACCTCCCTTGCTCACTTCTAAACCCCAGAGCCTAACACAGAGGCAGGCGGTGCAGGAATGCACTTGGTTAATATCCAGCCGGCTGGCTGCACGTGCATGGGGAGAGAAGAGGTGGTAGGCACAAATCTGAGTTCCAGGATCCACCAGGACGTAACACATCGTATCTCAGGGTACAACGTGAGCAAGGTCTCTGGCACACCCAGTCTGCAAAGTGCAACACTGGGTCATTTGTAGAAGTCTGCGCGTGCCCATCAACCTTCTGGCAACCCCATTCCTTCCAGAATGCAGAAACAAGCCGCTGGGAATGTCAGTGGCATTCACCTGCAGGCAGTTTTTCAAGTAAAAACCCAGAAACCATTTTTTTACCATCCGTAAAGAGCTGTGCTTGGAGAAAAGAGGCCAGAACTCGTTAAAAGCTGTGCAGAGAGTTTGAGAAGACAGGCTGCTCCAATGAGATTAGCAAGGCTCACACGAAGCTTGGCGGCCTCCTGGCCCTCCAGCGAGTGGCAGGTTCTAGGAAGGTAATCTCATTGGGAAGAACCGGTTTGTCCACTGTCTCTACAAAGAGAGAAAACAAAGGCAAAAGCTGGCTGTTTTGAGGCCAGATGAGCCACCGGCCTTTCTCTTTCCCGGGACTCACCCCCTGGGAACCAGGGTTCATGAGACCAGCACTGCAAAGCTGCAGGGGTCAGTCATTCACCAGCCTCCGAGAGAGACGGCTGGGTGTTGAAAGACAAAAAACAAAAACCAAAAACCAAAAGAGACTGAAAAAAAGGGAGCTCTGAGATATTCAACACAAGTCATTGTATTAGCCTCTAGTCCTTCCAATATTTTGGCTATGTGTTTTCTTTCAAAAAATCCAAATGGTTATAATTATAAGTTAACTATCTGACAAGACAGCTGATTGTAGGCCTGTGAAAACCAATTATTTTGACATTGATTACTTTCTACATAGGAGCAGAGTATTATAATTGCAGTTTGCTGGGAGCTACTGCAACCTTCTCTGATGTGCTCCCAATTTGGCTGCAGTTAATTAATGGGTGTTGGGGGAGGGGAGGGTGAAGCTGGCTTACAGCTTAACATACAAATTAATTGACATGAAATAAACTAATATGTTTAATTTAAATGTTATCAACTTACCAAACAGAGAGAAACAGGCATAAGGTTTAGGGAGCTACGGCATTAGTATCTGCTACGGGGATGTCGCCCGGTTACCATGGCAACTGCCTCATTAGGCTTCCGGGGGGAACGCCAGTGCCTCGCATGGGGCTGAGGAGCAGTGGGCAGAGGAATCCAAACATCAGACAGGTAATCAGAAATATCAACTAGAACCAAGCGGTGCTTTGAGGATGGGATTCCGAGGAAGCTGTTTATCTGCAGGTGACCCGACTCCAGCCTGCAGCCAAGAAGAGGCAGGGCGTGAATCCCAACATGCTACCCTTTGGATAAGGAATTTGCTCTGGGAGGAGCAGGTGCATCCCAGGATGCCAAGACTGTTTTCATGACCTCAGATGTTCCATCTTTTGCTTGAGCCTCTCACTCTCTGCACATGCTGTTCCTTCTTCCTGAAACACTCTTCCCTCACCCTCCTCACCTGCCTCATGCCCTGTGCCTGATTCAAGTCTCAGCTCAGATGTCACCTCCCCCAGGCTGGCTGTCCCTCCAGGCACCCCACAGAACCTACTGTGTCCTATCAGAGCAAATGTCATTCTGCAATGTCACTGTGAATGCCCTCCCCGCCACTCCCCCACTGGGAGAACTCCCTGAGAGCAGGGCTGTGCCACTCACTTTGGACTGCAGTTCTCAGGCCAGTGGCACTGGCATCTCCAGGAAGCTTGTTGCAAATGCAGGAACTCAGGGCCTATCTCTGGCCTATTGAATCAAAATCTGCATTTTAACAAGATTCCTCAGAAGCTTCACATGCATGTTTGAGGTTATAAAACACTGTTACCCACCTCTGTTTCCCTAGAGTATGGCAAATGGTAGTCACTCAACAAATATTTTGAAGTCAAGCCTTCCCTTTACATCTAAACTTTGTCCCTGACTCAGGTAGCACAGACGAATCCAGAGGAAGCAGCAGCAGACCATAATCCATTAAGGCAGTAAAACAGGCTGGCTATCCATGCGCGGTGCCAGGATGGGATCTGGAGTCCACACTGTGGGAGCTTAAACCCTCGCTCTGCCACTGTATGGCCTCAGGCAAACTACTTAACTGCTTTGTACCTCAATTTTGTCATCTATAAAGTGGGGATAATAGTTCATCCATTCAATATATATTTACTTGAACATCTACTATGGGCCACTCACTGCTTCAGGCACTTGGGAATTAATATTGACCAAATCCATAAAAGTCTACCCCTTCATGAGGATTAAATGAAATGATGCATATAAACAACTTAGCCTGGGACACAGAGAAAGCCCAGTGAATTACCATTCTTATTCTCTGAAGCTCTTTAAATATCCTCTTCCTTCCTACAAACATATTGGCCTTGCTTCCCCACATAAACTTTTATAGTCATGACTGTGGTCCATCTTGCTGGCATAAGATGAAGGGGAACTCAGCTGGGGGAGGGACAATAGAGATCACTCTTCCCACAGTACAGCTCTGTACTCTCTGCACCCAACTGGAGAATCTATCACGAGACAGAAGGTGATTTTGTTTTTTTTCTTTTCTTGTTTTTATTTTGTTTTGGAAGGACAAGTTATGATAATGTGGATGGTCCACTGGAGAGGTTAGATGGAGCCAAATTTTAAAAGGATCTAGAAGGATCTAGAGCCATCCAATAGGACAGCCATTAGCACTTTGGAATATTTAAATTTAATATGATTACAATTAAATTTAAAATTCAGTTCCTGAGTCAAATGAGCCACATTTCAAGTGCCCATCGGCCACATGTGGCAACATGTCCACCATATTGGATAGTGAAGATACAGAAATTTCTCTCTGCAGGAAGTTTTATTGGATAGCACCGGTCTATAGCCATGTTTCTCCAACTTTCATGTGCATATGAAAGTCCTAAAATCCTGTTAAAATGCAGGTTCTGATTGAGCAGGTTTGCGATGGAGTCCAGAATTCTGCATCTTGGCTGCCAGGTGATGCTGACACTACTGGTCTACCAACCACACCTTGAGTCAAGAGGATCCACTATCACAATAAACACACAGAGAAATTCCAAAAGGAATTTCCGTATTTTCTTTAGACACGCCTGAGTAGAGTTTCCTTTATACACTGGGCACTTGACCAGCCCAGTGTTCTTCTGTTGAGGGGTATGAAAGCCAGGGTCTTCAGAGAAGCTATAAGAATTTAGTGCTGTTGTGTGAGATAGATGATATTCATTCATCTTTTTGACCACCCCAGTCTCTCCCAGTTCAAATCCAAGAAATGTCTTCCCCCATGGACCAACTCACCAGTAGCCTGTTCTGCTCAGAATTCTGGAAGAAACCAAGGGAAAATGTAGTGGAGAGACAGGGAAGTTATTCCAGAGACCAAAAAACCTCATTTGGGATATTTTCCAAGGTGGCTCCTTCCCTCTTTGGATCCTTGGCCTTCAGACCAGTTATATATGATAGTCAGCTGGGGACATTATTAAAAATACTCCTGTCTCCTTACCACTCCCAGCAATTCGTTTAATTGGTCAAGGGTAGGGCCAAGGCATCAGTATTTTCAGCACTCTCCAGTTTATTCCAATGTGCAGCCAGAGTTGAGCTTCCAGATTTTGAAGAGACAGCTTTCTTGTACAAATGTGCTACTCCCTCCCCTGGGTTTATCCCACACCTTGACTCCATGTTCTGCTACCCCCACAGTGACAGCCTGGGATCTATCTCATTTTGAGCTTCACACCTGCTCCAGGACGGGCCTCCAGTATTCATCTCCCAGTTCTGTGCACCCAGTGAAAGACACACTCTCCCTGTCCCTTGCCAGGTGACTATTATCACAGGGAGAAGGACTGAACATATCCCATGATGTGTTTTCTAAAGTAATGAAACAGACATGATACCAATTGGATTATTTTTTAAGGAAATAAATCACCAATATCTTGACTGCCTCCAAAGCACCTGTATTTCATCTTTCTGTTTCCTCTTAGTCTTTATGCATAAATACATGGGATCTTGCAAATAATTTTGCTATTTTGAAAGAGTTTTATGTTAGCCACTCTTCCCATGATGCTACACAGTTTTAATGGCCACCACTTGAAATGTCTGCATAAACTTTCATTGAGATGATTAATCATAATTTAGTTCCATGTTGTTGGGCGTTTGGGTTGCCTCCGATTTGTCACTGTTGATAAACAGGACTGCAGTGAGCGTCGCTCTGCATCAGGCTTTTTCTGGGTCACAGGCTTAAAGTTTCTCTCTGGTCAGCACTTGTGTACCGCATCTCTAATAAGATGAGCCAAAGCAGGATTACCTCTGACGTTTTCCGGTGGGGTGCTCTATGCATTGGGGTGGGATGATGCTATACTGGGTGGAATTCCCTGCACTCTGTAGGAAGTTTGGCATCCCTGTCCTGTCCTTTAGATGCCAATCATGTCCTTTGCTTATCCATGACAACCCAAAGCCCCCAGTGATCTGAGATGCTGGGGTCTGGTAGCCTAAGAATGTTGCCCATCAGTTTCTGTCTTAACTTCTCAGATACTCCTCAGAGCTCCTGAGAAGAAAAATCTCAACAGGAGAGGTTTTAAGGGTCGGCCATGCATATATGAGCAGCTCCAATCTCCACCCAAATGAAAGCCCTCATCCTTATGGCCAGGATGTACCCATTTCCCAGAATCTTTGAGTTTAGCTTCTGGCCACTCAACTTTACCTCTTACTATTCATCAAGAAGACCCTTTTCAATACACGAGGGCTGATTCAAAGGGGCACATGCACCCCAATGTTTATAGCAGCACTGTCGACAACAGTCAAAGTATGGAAAGAGCCCAAATGTCCATCGAATGATGAATGCATAAAATAGATGTGGTATGTATACAATGGAATATTACTCAGCGATGAAAAAGAATGAAATCTTACCATCTGCAACAAGGTGGGTAGAACTCGAGTGTGTTATGCTAAGCAAAATAAGAGAAAGACAAATGTCACACGATTCCACTTATATGTGGAATTTAATAAAACAGATGAACATATGGGAAGGGAAGCAAAAATAAGATAAAAACCGAGAGGGAGACAAACCATAAAAGACTCTTAAATACAGAGAAAAAACTGTGGTTGCTGGTGGGGTTTTGGGTGGGGGGATGGGCTAAATAGGTGATGGGCATTAAGGAGGGCACTTGTCGGGATGAGCACTGGGTATTATATGTAAGTGATGAATCAGTAAATTCTATTCCTGAAATCATTATTACACTATATGTCAACTAACTTGGATTTAAATTTAAAAATAAATTAGTTTAAAAAAAAGAAGACCCTTTTCTGTTTACCCCTCCTGAATTTTCCCTCCACTGACATCTCCTCCTGTGTCCTGTATTATGAAACCCAAAGCCAGGTCACTTTCTAGCCAGTATGCACCCAAGAGAATGCAGACACAGCCTATGGGTTAAGATCTCAAACTCATAACCAGACCAGCTGGGTTTGAATCCTGCCTGGGCCACTTTCCAGCTGTATCAGTCCAGATGAGGAGGGTATTGGAGGCCCAGAGAGGCACATTTCCTCATCTGTAAGATGGAATGATGACACTAATAAAACCTCCTCATAGGAATTCAGTTAAGGAGCCTGCTCAAAAGTCACCAGGAGACTTCATGGTGGAAATGGAATTTAGACCCAAGCCAATTACAAGCCAAAAATCGGTATCTTTCCACCAAACTAGCCCACCTCTCTTTCAAGAAAAGCTGGAAGTCTTGGGGTGCCTGGGTGGCTCAGTCGGTTAAACGTCTGACTTCAGCTCAAGTCATGATCTCGTCGTGGTTCATGAGTTTGAGCCCCACGTTGGGCTCTGTGCTGACAGCTAGGAGCCTCGAACCTGCTTTGGATTCTGTGTCTCCCTTTCTCTCCGCCCCTCTCCTGCTCATGCTCTGTCTCTGTCTGTCTGTCTGTCTCTCTCTCTCTCCAAAAATAAATAACAACATTTAAAAATTTAAAAAAAAGAAAATCTGGAAGTCTTTATTACGTTACACCGTCATGAAGTATTTAAGCCATTTGGAAGAAGAAAGTTCAAGACTGGAAATGGTATGACCATGGGAGATGTAAAAGGAACAGTTCTGCATTCATGTTATCAATAAGGACCACACAAGACCTTTGGTCTGCAGACACAAACAAAATAATACAGAAATGCTACATTGCATGACACATGAAACCACAGTTTTGTTTGTTCGGTTTTTGCTTTTGATTTTTTAAAAAAAAGAGTGCTATAATATGCACTCTGCTCTTTTCGAGACCTATAGTCTGTATAGGTCAAAGGCTTCTTAATAATCAAGATTCCTATCACTCATTTCATCTTTGTAATTCTTTTGTAATAGCAGCCTTCGGGCTAGCATTTATACAAAGCTTACAGTGGATTTGCAAAGGTGAAGTTATCGAAAAAAGATTTTAAATCACTCAGATTAGATATAAACACCATGACTGAATTTAATGAACTGGAGAAAAAGAAAAGTCAATTTTTGTCCTGTATAAAGAATAGGCTAGAAAGAAGGTATGTTCACGCTACATACACCGAACACACACACCAAATCCAAGGATCCTACTCACTCTGCAGTCCCAACCTACCCCCCGCCATCACTCAACAAGATACAAAATCAATTGTCATTCTCTCTCTACTTACCAGGGGCAGCATGATGCTCATCCAACACAGAACAGACTGACGCATTGCACCTAAGGAGTCTTTGCCCCCAACATAGCATGTTTGTTCACAACCCATTTCCTCTTAGAGAATATCGACCCCATAGAAAACCATTTCCAGTTTGCTTTTCATAATTGCAAACACTCAAGTTTCTATTTGGAAGGCAGCCCTTGGAACAAATTGGCTTTTCCTGGGGAACGTGAAGAGTTTCCATCTTCCATGCTTGAGATGTGGCAAGATGGCAACCACCAGGACATCTTGCTTGGGTCCCTGAACATGATTACCGCATCTAAAATTCTCCTTCCAGAATTTTAAAATAATGTCCAGGCATTAATCTCCGTACAGAAGGTAGGTTTATTTCCTGATTTTGTGGTTTTAAGGCAGTGATTCTCATATTAGGGTCAACATCAGATCACCTGGGGAACTCAGAAAAAGTAAAAAGACCCAGGCTCTCTCCTGACTCCATGGGGCTAACATCTGTGTTCTCCATTTAGCTATCAAGGTGATTTTGATACACACCGAAGTTTGAGAGCTACTACTTTAAGTCCTTGAACTACCAAGCTCCTAAAACTTGCACGTACATACAAATCATCTGGCAATTGGCTTAAAATGCAGATTATGACCCAGGAGGTAAGCAGTAGAGTTCCAGAATCTGCATTTTCTAACCACTCCCAGGTGATGCTGATGCTTCTGATGTGTGGCCCAAGAGTGGCAAGGCCCTAGGACAGTGGTTGTCAACCGGGGATGATTTCACTGCTCAGTGGACATTTGACAAAGTTTGGAGACATTTTGCGTTGTCGGATCTGGGGGTGGGGGAACTGGTATCCAGTGGATAGAGGCCAGGGATGCTGCTAAACACCCTACGACACACAGGACCACCCCCTCCCCCCACAACCTAACCCTGCCTAGCCAAGAACTGTCCGCCCCAAAATATCAAGAGTCAAGATTTAAAAACCCTACTCTGGGACACAGGCAAACAAAAAGGAAAAAAAAAAAGATGGTGAGAGACTTGGCTGACAAAAGAGAGTTCAAATGGCAAAGTCACTGCATTGCTTAGTTAAAAGAAATGCTAAAATGAACATCCCTCTTTCAGAGCTGCAGCCATAGGATGATTCATCATTTACGGAATATGAACAGAAAACTACACGTTTGACCCTCAGGTTCCGAGGAGTCTCAGACACCTGATTCTTACAAATACCCCTCTGTTCTGGAATTCCAGACAATGGTCTACAGCTTTTACTTCCTATCCAAATATTGCAAAATCATGTGTACCCTCGGCAGAAAAACTCGCCTGGAAATCAGATTTCGAATGGCCCCGCTGGCTCAACTAATTAAATCTAAAATCTAAGGAAGGATTGGCGCATCAAGGTGAATTATCTTGCCTTTCCTGGATTGTCCTAAGAAGCGGACATATATCCAGACTTCACTGCTTAGTTACACAAAGCAGTTTGCTAGTTACCTTGACACATTTAATTCTGCAGCAAGAATTATGCTAGATTCCTCAATCGTTCCTCAGCCCATCCAAGCATAAAAATGGGTTCTAGCCTACGGGTCTGGGGGTGGGGTGAAGAGGGCTGGGAAGAGACTCACTATTTAGACTAAGACATTTCAAGGGGCTCGTGCCCAAGCTGGTGAGAATCCCATAGAGCAAGGGGTGAGCATTGGCAGCTTTGAGACAAAACACTCTTTGCCTGTGCCCCCACCTTTGTTAGGATAATCTGAAGACAAGATCTCATGGCAGCAGGGAAACAGTGGTGCTAGGAAACTCTGGAAAATACCTACTTCTCAAGAGTAGGGCAACCTGGCACCCTGGGATCAGAGAGGAGACCTTGTTCACCTGTTCGGAAAACCATTCAGCAGAAGAGCTCTGAAAGATTCTCAACTACAGATTGATGGATACATTCATGGCATCACCCACTGGCTGCTGCAGATCCTGCTGGATGAAGCTATGGTGGTCGTGGTGGAGGAGAGGGAACCTTGGCTGAGGTATGTATATAGAAGCCTAGGGGTCAGATCGTTGGGTGATTGATGAAGGGGGAGATGGTCAGAAGAGTGGCCACAAATATCCCACCCTACCCCAAATGTGCTGTGTTTAGCCTTCATGACCTGGTACAAATATCCCTGCCTCAAAGAAACCTCTGTTTACTTTCCCAAGAAGAATGGTGGTTTCCTCATTTGTGTTCCCAACAGGTGTTGGTACACAGCATGAGCACAGGGCTTATCACAGGTGTTAAAACTGAGTGTGTGTGTGCATGTCCCATCAGACTGTGAGCTCTGGGGTGTGAAAGACCTGTGCCTTTATTCACCTTTGAACCTACCTCAGTGCCAATCTCAACGGCAAACGTTCAGGGAATATTTGGACATGATGGATGTCTTGCAGACAGGAAGAGAGAAGGGAACCCAGTCAAGGAATGTGTGAAACACTACAAAACCAGTCAGACCCAAAAGTCTAGTGACCCCGCGGAGAACCCATCTGCTGTTTTCCAAGCCCAGAAACCATCCCTTGTTTGCTGTGATCACCCTACACGCTCCTTAATTCTTCTCCTGAGGATACCCAGATCTTCATCAATTTGGCCCAGGATACTGACTCCTCCCTCTCTACATCTCAGAAATGGGCACGGAACCCAAGCCTGGACATTCAGGGTTCAGTGATTCTTCCAACATGGACCCATAAGTCAAGTCAGACCACTGAGCCTTAAATCTGGGTTTTGTTGGAAACCCTCTTTCTGCAGGGATGGCTATCTAGGAGGATGTCACTATGAGGACACCTTTACTGCCTGAAGGTGAAGTCGGCATGGAACATGGCAGAGCTGAGAGTCCTGAAGATGGTGGTGAGCCCCTGACACCTGCTCAGTCTCTCCAGAGACTTCTACTTCCACGAGCCAACAATGTTCCCTTTTCTGCTTACGCCAGTTTAAGTACCTCCCTGAGTGATACACTCCGGTCCAGTGGGGTGCTTCTAGAGGACCCCAACACAATGCAAGGTCTAATCATTCTCTTGCCAGTGGCTCCAAGCCCACCAATCAAAGCCCCAAGCTAGATCCGAATCCGCCAACGTATAATAGAGTCACAGCATGCACCCCCCGCGCCCCCCCCCCTCAAGTCCTCATGCTGTCGTTCAAGGGTTTAGGAACAAATGGCATTATCTGAGACACCAAGCCACTGAGTGCAGTGGGCTGTGCGTTTCCCCACTTGACTGTGTAGCCAGCCTACAGCATAAGCAGTGGGTCCAGGTAAGGGAAGATCAGAACTGTCAGTTGCAACCAACTGTGCATGGGGATTTCCCTTCGCTGATAGACTTTGCTCTTTTGGCCACGACAGACACACAGAGGCACACTATCCAATATTATTAAAATAGCAGGCAACAATTAGCAAGGAGACGTGGCTCCAAATACACCAAGACATCAGAAACATGACAGTTAATTAACTATTTGGGTGCGAATGGTATTTTTCGAACATCCAATATAGATTCAAAATCATGTTAAATAAAACAAGTCATTTTTAACCAGTAAGTCTGCAAGTGAAAATGAACTTGCTCCTGGCCTTCGGTTAGTACTAATTAATTCCATATATGAGAGCAAGCTTTTAAAAGTTAAAATGCCACATATACACAAATTATGATAACTATCAAATTACAGCTATTATCATTAGTTCTACAGTGTCCGCCCCCCCCATCCCCCAGAAGGGTAAGATCATCAAGTTCACATGTGGAGATTAATACATTCTCATTCTCTGTCTTTATCTTTATCTTGCTTGTCGGTAAATTTTGCCTAGGAGCAAACATCATCATATCATGACATCAATTCACTCACTGTGTGTTAGACCATAAGCTATCAAAACAAACTTCACGCTGCAGACAGGCAGGACAAAAACTGGGAGTCGAGGCCAGTAGCCTCACCAGCTCAGACACTGTAAAAAAAGTTTTAATTTTTTAAAATGTTTATTTATTTTTGAGAGAGACAGAGAGACAGAGTGTGAGCGGGGGAGGGGCAGGGAGAGGGGGAGACACAGAATCGGAAGCAGGCTCCAGGCTCCGAGCTGTCCGCACAGAGCCCGACGCGGGGCTCGAACTCACAAACCGTGAGATCGTGACATGAGCCGAAGTCGGACGCTCAACGGACTGAGCCACCCAAGCGCCCCTTTAAAAAGGTTTTTGATTCTAAATTCACGAGTCAGAGGAAATCTGCCCAGCCACACCACTCAGAATCCCTCGACTCTGCTGCAGATTCAGCCACGTACAGGCACACGTCAAAGCCATCTGTGTTGGAAGGACAGGTTGTGCTCACATATGTGCACACGTGTGTGTGCGCGCATCCACACGTGTGTTGAGGAACGGGGTGAGAGAACAGAGACTTGTTGCCCTAACCTCCCCCACAGGTAGAATTCTGATCCTATGAGAATAAGCTGAGTAAACTGTTCAAATCAGGCTTATCTGTTTAAATGAGTCTTCTCATTAATCCTTGAGGGAAATCTTTCTAGAAGGCATTCATGCATGTGATGAAATGAGCCCTTCCCAATTACATATATGATGTAAACACAACCTGTTTTTCTGTGTTAAAAAAAAAAATCTTGCAAATATACATGTCAATATGGGCACATTAAGCAAGCTCATTTGGTTTGGTGAGTTTTTTATCGGTGCTTGAGGAGTTTTTGCTGATCATTCAAAATCAATCTACAGGGTAAGAAAATACACAAGATCTAATCGACTGAGGGAAGAGGAGATGGAAGTATCTGTTAGGAAAACTTGTGTCAGGAACTGTGACAACTTGGCCCAGATTTGATAAAGGGAAGAACAGAGATGATTGGGTTTTTTGTTTTTGTTTTGTTTTGTTTGCGAAGGTAACAGCTTCTTCCTCTATATTCTTGTTGATTTTCCTTCCCTCAGTTGTAACCCTCCTTATCGACTTGGCACAGTTACTTGCGTAAAAATTAACCATAACTGGGTGGCATCCCTATATGGACAAAAAGTTCCTGGGGAGCTGGCACCATGACCCATGGAGAGTGCTCGGTGGGCAAGTAACCACATTCTTCTGGGGAGAAGCCATCCAGGATCAGTGACTCTACCCTGGTCTTGTTTTGGTAGATTTCCATTCTGCAGAATTTCCCGCCATCGGAATTATTTATTTGTTCATTCATGCAGACACTTTGCCTGCCGAGTGCCAGGCACTGCACACGGCCCCAGACGGTGCCTGGCAAGTCACAGGAGTTCCAGACAGAGCTACAGGAAGCCATCTGTCCTGCCTCCTCCAGATGCCCCCAGGCAATAGGTCAGTTGAACCAACTGGCCACTGAACAAATAAAAACATGGAGGTTCTAGAGAACAATCCTGCTCACGCCAGGGGCAGCTTCCCTCCTGCCTCTGTTCTATGTGACTTCATTCGTTCCACACTATTTATGAAGCACCTACTACATACTAAGCATTTTTCTAGGCAGTGTGGATGCAACAGTGAACAAATCAAAAACAAACAAAAAACCCCTGCTTTCGTGGAGGGATAAATAATAAAACAACTATATGTTAGCCAGTGATAAGTGCTAACAAATTCCATGAGCCTCAGTTTCCTCTTCTGCCAAATGGGGATAAAAATGTAATCAGATAGGGATGTTGCAAGGATTAAATGAGTTAATTCACATCATTCACCAGTTTTGACGGGTGCCTGGGGCATACATGTTCAATAAACGTCAGTCATTATTATTGTGATCATTATCCTGGCTGCTACCCCGCATTCAGGTGTCCATAGCTTAGCAACAACATGTGGCTTCCACGGAGTGTTGGCGAGGGTGCCTGGCACCCATGCACCCAGGCATGACAGCTCCGGGTGAAGATAAATCACACTTTGTTTAAGCTCGACAACTGGAAACAGAATACCAACAGTCTTCTCCCACGCTGGAAAAATTCCACACAGCACGCACAATGCTTTTTCAAATTAGGAGGAAAAAAAAGGGTGAGGACACAGTGGAGGATTTTAGCCAAGAGGGTAAGAGCTGCGTTTAACGTAACAGAGAGCCTCTGAAGCCTGGCGAGGTGTCAGGGTTTAATGAAATACGCTCTGTGGTCAGACAGGCTCAGTTTAAATCTTAGTTTATCACTTACTTGGTAAAGTGACCTGGGCAGCAGGCCTTCCCCCAGGCATGTAAAAAACAGAATAAGAGACAACAGAGGCTCACAACGAAGAATAAATAAGTACGTGTGTCTGGATGATAGTAAGTGCTCAATTAATGTAGGTTGCTCCTTCGCCTCTCCTACGAAGGAGAAATGGTCAGTTTCCGTATTGGAATCGCAAACGTTGTACAGACTGCTTTCTGAATCCAGGCTTGGATCAGGAGGTACTGATACGTCACACACGTCAGAGTACTGAGTCTTTTGTAGAGGATTAAGAAGACGCTAAGGAGTAAAGGGAGAGAGGCAAGTGGCAGTGTGTAAAGGACAGTATTTGCAAGAGAAGGTGGGGAACAGGAGGGAAAGGACCCCAAGCCTCTGACTTCACTGGCCTAACATCCTTGCGAGAAAGCAGAAGAGATGAGATGTATTTTTGCAAACATTCTCCCCGCTACCGAGAACAAGAAGGGAAGACACATGTTCTGCCTGCCTTCCGCCAGACTAACGGGAAATAGACCAGGCTGGCTGCCAACTCATCTCACAAAGACACTTTTTTAAGAAAGAAACTATGGAAGAGACAAGCTTGATCAAGATAAGCTAGTTCCAAAGCTCTGCCAAAGCAGCAGAGGCATTTTTATTCATGTTAACTGCCACAGAATTAACTCAGAAAAAAAAACCCAAATGTACACACAAAAATGACTACACTTATTTTTTAATTTTTTTTTATGTTTGTTTATCTATTTATTTAGAGAGAGAGAGATAGAGTGTGAGCAGGGGAGGGGCAGACAGAGAGGGAGACACAGAATCCGAAACAGGCTCCAGGCTCTGAGCTCTCAGCACAGAGCCCAATGCAGGGCTCGAACCCAAGAGCTGTGAGATCACGACCTGAGTCGAAGTCAAACGCTCAACCGACTGAGCCACCCAGACACCCCTACACTTATTTTTTTAATGCAATAAAAGTAGCACAAGGGCAAACCTCAGTTTCTCTGTTTTCTTTCTGGATCTTCATGGAAACTGTCAGTTTCTTGTGGGTTTTGTAAAGTATGCATGCTCAGCGATGTAACATCTCTGAGAAGCTAATGGGAATAAAGGCTATTAAAACAAGGACAAAGGTCTAGGGGAAGCAAACCCACAATAAAATCTATTTGGGAAACAGCTGATGGAAGAAAATTCAGAAAATCCATCCCAAGGGAGCTTCCCGAGATGTTCTGACAATTTGCAGAGGGTCCACGATGGGTCACAAACATCATAAACGCACCCCAGATACTGAGTCTTTGGGAGTCAGGAAGCCTGAGTTACATCCATGGCTCTGATTTTTAGTTATGGAATCCCAGGTGTATTATTTTAGTCAGACGTCCTTCAGTTTCCTCACCTGTAAAATGGGTACAGTATTTAACCCTGAGGATCGCACGTACGGTCACGGTCATGAAATTGCTTTGTGAGCTGCCAAGTCCTGAGTATTAGATCACACATGTATGGGCCAAGTTTCTCGCGTCCTCCCTCGTGCAGCTAGGATATGCACGGAGTGTTTAATAAATACAGCCACAGTTCATCCAGGAGCCCCAAATTGTCCTTTTTATTTAACACCAGGCTTTGGCAATGCTTCATGCACTGGGAGAGAAGAGAAATGAACACCCATCCTGAGATGTGCAGAACTGAGCTATGCTTTAATTAGCTTCCCTAGAAACACAGCTAGCCTAGCAACAAGGCTTAGAACTAGCAGGTTCTTAAAGACACACAGAACTTTCAGGTTTGAGTGCATGTGGCCCTTCCTTCCAAGGCTCTGAAGTCCCCGGGGGTCCTTGGTCGAGTGGAAGGGCCGCCTAGAGAGGCCCCCAGTCCCAGAGTGGTGGAAAGATCACAGAGCACTGGAATCGGACAGCCTGGGCTTGAATTCTGGTTACAGCACATAGCAGCTGTGGGAGCTTGGGTAAAGTATTTCGACTATAGGAACCTAATTTCCCTCCGGTGTAATACGCCACCAGGAATCCCACCTACCTCCCAGGATTACGTGAAATCACAGATGCAACGCGTACGGCTTTCTAAAGTAATTCAGGACTGTAGCAATGCCCAAGCCCACTGAGGGAATGCGGGTCTCCTTTCCAGGTAGCTTTACAAAGTGTTCCCAACAGACAGGGCATTCCCAGCCTCTTTGGCTCCCCCTTTTTAAGCCCAAAGAAGACTATGGGGAAAGAAAAGCCAGCGACTTAAAAATACACTTTTCTCCATTGGCACACACATCATATGGGCCAACCCTGGGAAAATATAATTATAATACATTTTCTTGAAGGTTGGTTTTTAGATCGTCGACTGTGTTAAAATGTGAAGAAATAACTTGAGAAGTGTAAAAAAGGGAAAGAGATTATAGTAAAATCAATATTAGCAAGAGTGAAATTACAAGACTAGAGGCAATAAAAACCTTTCCCAAGCCAAGGAAAGAGATCTCATCATAAAATTATAATAAATTACTTTAGTTTTATCACTTGGTAAATTGCTTGAATATTAGTATCACTGAGGCTACATTTCCTTTCAACCAAAGAGCGCGTTTCAGCCTTGGCTCCAGTGCAAATCAGATTAGGGCAGCATCATTCGACAGCATTATCTCATTAACTCGGATAGAAGCTCATTATTTTAACCGCGGCCCCACTTCCTTGCCCTCAGACTTTTCTCCAAAACATCATTTTTATTTAGATGTCGTGTCCTGGTCCTTCCAACAAGACTATTTATGGACAATGATACTTGAATTTCACATCGTCTTTATAAAAGTTACCCAATATTCTTCTTTTGATTTTTTTCCCCCAGCCATTAAAGAATGTAAAAATCGTTCTTAGCTTGCAGGCTAAAAGAAACAGGCAGTGAGCAGGATTTGAGGCACCAGCCAGAGGTGACGGACCCCTTGCTCTGTCTTCTGAAACGGTCCCTGCTCTCCTGTAGCAGGTACATAAACAGCTACATGTCCAGGCATCTTCTCCCTCTTAACTCTGGGTCCTGGGACAGCTCAGCATCCTCATGATTCTCTGACATTCTGATAGGGGTTCTCTCCTGCTTGCTTGTTGGACTTAGAATAACATCACTTCTGTGCTGTTTGTTCAAGCGTCCTTGTCTAGATGACTTTGAGGCTCCTTTGAATTTTTTTTTTAATGTTTATTTTTGAGAAAGAGAGAGAAAGAGACAGGGCATGAGCGGGGGGAGAGGCAGGGGGAGAGGCAGAGAGACAGGCAGGCAGACAGACAGACAGACAGAATCCAAAGCAGGCTCCAGGCTCCGAGCTGTCAGCAGAGAGCCTGATGCGGGGCTCAAACCCACAATCCACAAGATCGTGACCTGAGCCAATGTCGGACATTTAACTGACTGAGCCACCCAGGCACCCTTTGAAAGACTCTGCTTCTGGCTGTCTCCAGTTGCTCAGGAAATTCCGGATTACGCAGAGTAATTGCAACAGGCGTAGTTACAGCATGGCACCAAGACTTCAGCGGTATAAAATACTGTTGCTCCGTTGTGATGTAGTGAAAAGCACATAAATGGTGGCTGGCAGGGTACAGAGTTGTCATGAGAACAAAATGCAAAAATTACAAAAAGTAAGTATGAGACACTTTTTCAAAGCAGAGCACCCTGGAGCTATTTAATTCAAGGGCTAGTTAACTCACATTCTTCCTGAGGCTCCAAGGGAGCTCTGTTACAAGTGGCTTTGTCGTGTTAAGGGTGTCACATTCAAACCAGAATTCGCCAGGACCGATCCCAGGTTGGTGAAAGGCCCTGAAAACTCCAGAACCGTCATCATCATGGTCTGGAAGCTTCCAGCGGATCAACTTCCTGGTGAAATCAGTCTTGCTTCTCTGGAGTCGGCTCTTTGGGGAAGGAGAGACACAAGTTCACAGAGGGAGCGATTCCATTTCAACCAAGACAATGGTTCATCGGGGAAAAATGGTAATGACAGAGACCTGGTACCAAGGTTCACATTTCCTAGGTTATTTCCCACCCCACCCCCCCAAACCTCCATCTTTACTGCCCTTCTCTGAGTTTTGGCAAGAACTCCATGACTTTGGAGTATGATGTTCTAACGATCATTCCCTGACAAACAACAAATGCTGGTGTGTACCCAGCATCCAAGTTATTGCTGCCGCCCAGGAAAAACACAACACCGCCACAAAGACCCTCTGTGGGCTGTTGTTTGGGGGATTTTTGCTTGGCTGGTTGGTTGGTTTTCTCTTCTTCTCATTGAAAGGTTTTCACTGCAAGATTTCATCGTTCTGCTGGATGGAACGCTGAACACTGACTATTGTAGGCAAGGCTCAGATCCAGGCCCAACTTTATTGCTGCGTGTTTGAAAATATCCTGCGTGTTTGAAAAAAATAGTTTACAGTTTCCTACTTAAGGCTGGTTTTTTTTTGAGAGTGGCTTTTAGGGAAACTAGAGCAAACTCGGAGAGGGGCAGCCAGGATAGTGAGGCATCTGGAAGCCACATTACTAGGAAACAGGTTGAAGGGACTGGGGATGTATATTTTGGAAAAGTACAGACTCAGAGGGGTGAGCACACGAAGGCTGTCACCCTCTTCAAATATCTAAAGAGCTGTCACAGGGAAGGGAAATTAAGCAGCAGACCTCAGGTCAATAGAGGTGCCACAGGGCGGAGATGCTGATCTCTATCAGACTCGAAATCCTCTTTTTATAATATATGTTGGGATTTCCCTTTACTGCCCGGATTCAAAGGAGAAATAAAGTGAAAGGAATGTATGCTAAAAATCATGTATATTTTGAAAAAGGAAGTTCTCAGGCAGGACTAGCCTCTGATCACCTATTCACCCTGACATCACCTGGAGTCAAGAGACGAGCAGTTGAATATTGTCAACACTGGCATCTTGGAATAAGAATTAAACTAGTTTAGTCGTACACAGACCAGCTACAAGTTGCACAGTGCCTCGGGTGGCTTTGTGTGCCTTTGATGAAGATTTTCAAACTGGGGAAGGGCCCCTGGTAAAATTTCAGATGAAACAAGCCACATCCTTATCTCGGTTTCTATGAAGTTACACTCCTCAAAACTTCAACCATACAAACAAAATTCTACCATCAGATCACTGTAACCAGATTCTTCACCGGCATAAATGTCTGGCATCAGGTGGCTCACAAGACATGCAGGGGGAGGAAGAGAATCTTCTCTGTGGATTTGCAGGACAGTTAGTTAGCACTTTTCCTGACCACCAAAGGCCAGGAGCCTCCCTCAATCACCGTGAGAAACAAGAATAGCCCCCCCAAAACGCCCCCTAGAAAACAGAAGCATCCCCAGAGAGAACTATTGCCGCAGAAGGCAGATGTGACCTCAGCAAAATGGCGCGAATACCTCCAGCTTACCTACTGCTTCCTCTGTGCCAGGAAACACTGAGATGCTCTACAAGCATTAACTCATCCAATCCTTGGTGCTCTACCAGCATTATTAACTCATCCAATCCTTGGTGCTCTACAAGCATTAACTCATCCACTCCTTGGTGCTCTACAAGCATTAACTCATCCAATCCTTGGTGCTCTACCAGCATTATTAACTCATCCAATCCTTGGTGCTCTACAAACATTATTAATTCATCCAATCCTTGGTGCTCTACAAGCATTAACTCATCCAATCCTTGGTGCTCTACAAGTATTATTAACTCATCCAATCCTTGCAACAATCCTGGGGGGTAAGCTCTATTACCATTAGTTGTTTCAGAAATGAAGTACTGAGGCTCTGTAAGGGTAAAGACCTTGCTCAAGGACACAGTCTATGGCAGAACAGGGATTCACATCCAGGCGGTCCAGCTCTGCTGTCCAGGCTCATAACCCCCACACTATCCCATCTTCTGATATAGTCTATAATTTGGGGGTATCCAACCAACATTCTTGGATACCAGTTCCAGAGGCCGGAAATCTAAAATCAAGGTGTTGGTAGGTTGGCTGCTTCTGCGGACTGTGAGAGAAGGGTCTGTTCCAGGCCCCTCTCCTTGGCTCGTAGGTGGCTCTCTTCTCTGGGTCTCTCCATGTTGTCTTTTTGCCATGCGTGTCTCTGTATCGAAAGTCCCCTTTTGTATAAGGACATAAGTCATACTGGATTAGGGCCCACCTCATCTTAATTACACCAGCAACTTCCCCATTTCCAAATAATTCTGAGAGGGTTCAAAATTGGGGGTGAGCCTTTAAACATATGATTTCTCAGGGTGGGAGAAACAATTCAACCCATAAAAATGTCTTAATTAAATTAAGTAATGCCTATAACACACTTAGCACATGCTGTGCACATTCCAGGTGTTCAGTAAGTGATTTTTTATTACCATTATTATTTCTATAATTAAGATTCTTTTTCCCAAGAAAGAATCAAGGAAGACCAAAAAATAAAAATCTCAGAGGCACTCAAATCAGCTAGATCCATGGACTTCCAAAAGATAAGAAAAGCAAGGATATGTCTCTGGTTAGACGTATTTTACTAAACCTACCCATTGATGGCCTGAAGGAGACCTCTCTTGACTTAGCTAGTCAGGTTCTAAGGCTAGCCCACCTTATACACTAAATAGTCTACCGGAGTCTGTAACCTGTTCTCTAACACTGTGACTAAAGCGGCTCTATGAAGCTTAACCAACATTTATTTTCTGCTCTCATTAATGAACTCATCCATTCTTTCATTCAAAAAATATTCGCATGGGGCGCCTGGGTGGCTCAGTCGGTTAAGCGTCCGACTTCGGCTCAGGTCACGATCTCGCGGTCCGTGAGTTCGAGCCCCATGTCGGGCTCTGGGCTGATGGCTCAGAGCCTGGAGCCTGCTTCCGATTCTGTGTCTCCCTCTCTCTCTGCCCCTCCCCCATTCATGCTCTGTCTCTCTCTGTCTCAAAAATAAATAAACGTTAAAAAATATATTCACATATCTGATCTGGGCCATATCCTATTTTAGCACTGGGGATGCATGTAAAGAATCACAGAATAAGGCTCTGTCTTCAATGAGAAGCTACGTTCTAATGGATAAGACGGATACTAAACCCCTAAGACCGTAAAGAAGATGCTTTACGATAACAAGAGGTGCTAAGAAGAAGATGGGTGGGAGAGACAGCGACGAGAAGACTCATTTCAGACGAAGGGATCAGGGAGGCTTCTCGTTAGTCTGAGGCCAGAATGATGCAGAGGAAGTGGCCATGTGAAGACCCTGGGGAGAAGTCTAAGCAGCAGCACACCTGCAAAGGCATGAGTGGGGAGGAACGGGGAGACCCGGAACTGGAGGCTTGATGAGCCAGGGAGAGAATGCAAGAGAAGGCTGGGGGGGAGGGCGGCAGCCAGATGGTGTAGGGTCTTCTAAGTCACAGTAGGAATTTCAAGTTTGCTAAGTACAGCTTCCTCCTGTGTCGTAAATTGCATCCCGGGACACCAAGAGCACATGTCACATCCACCCAACAGGGCAATACAGATCTCCTCGCCTCCTGTGCTGGTGGTTCCAGTGGTGAAGAGACAAGTGAAGTTGTCTCGCATCCACAGGGTCTCCAATGGGGGAGGGGAACAGGAAAGACGGTGAGAGGTGATGGCAGAAGGCGGGGAAAGGAGACCAGGTTGAAGGAAGAGGGGAAGCAGGGCTCAAGGTCATGGGTGTCACCAGGAGGTTTCAGCCAGTGGCAAAGAACTAAGCTGTTAAGAACGGTCATTTATACACTGATATTTTTCCTCCGGCCACACGATGCTTCGGCTAACCTCTCCCATGAGGATGTCGGGCTCTCTCTAATGTTACTCAGATAATTATGGCCTTTGACGCATCTGCTTTCATTGTTGTCCACCCCGAATGCATGTCTGGCAGCCTGGGCATCAAAGCATACTTTTCAAAACATCACGAGAACGCTTAACAAATACTCTCTGACAATGATCTATGAGTCCCAGCCCTGCTCGTAGGGCAGGACAAATCCTGGAATAGCAGCTCCAAGCCGAGGTGAGGCAGACTGTTAGCAGAGGGGATGCTCTTGCTTCAGATAGGTGGTAACTACAGTGGAGCAGCCAAGAGTCACCTCCCATGCTGAATGTCTCCCCTGCTGGACCCCTCATCCCTGAGAGCCTTTCCCCAATACAGAATTCTGATTATAATGAAAATAGTACGTTAGAATTTCAGCACTTTTATAATCTGAGTCGGCACTGGCCCTCGCTCCCAGAAAAATTAAAAGTCCGTAAGATGATACCTCATCAGCAACAAAACAGGGGACAGGCAAGCACAGTGTAGTGCACAACACCAAACGTGGCAGGTGGCTCTTCCGTGGCAGGCCACGGGGTGATTTTATATAGGGTATGGATGATTTCTACGTGGATTGTTATGCATTATTTTATTTTATTTTATTTTATTTTATTTTTTAAATATGAACTTTATTGCCAAATTGGTTTCCATACAACACCCCATGCTCATCCCCACAGGTGCCCTCCTCAACCAGGAAGAAATGGAACCAGAACCCCAAACCCGGGGGAGGATGAGTGTGAGTCAAAAGAAAAGACTGTAGAGTTGATTTTTAAAAGCTATTATTTAGATAATAATAGAGGTGTTACTGATAGGCCAATAACAAAACTGTACAGGCATCCTGTGAATGCCCGACCGAGGCTTGTCTGTCGTAGTCTTGGGCTACATATTTGGCTAAGAGCAAACAGGAGGCAAGGGATGTTTCTGGACGGTAAAGAGACTATTCAACCAGCACTGTGTGTACACATGGAGGCACCTATGTGAATGTGCACACGGCCTCCTGTGTGCGTGCACACAGTGGGCTCTTCCAGGCTGACGCCATAGCATTCTGTGCGTGCCTCTCCTCACAGACTTCCACATGATGGGCTGTGAAGTCCTCTGGGTTAGGAGACAATCATTTGCCTATAGCAAATGTGCAGTAAATGCCCACTGAATGAACAGCTCTATCAGGCATGGGGAGTGGTCAAGAGCAGACCGCCTATGTTAGGCTCCTGATCTACCACTTTCCAGCTGCGGGACCTTGAGCAAGTAACTGGACCTCTCCTCTGTTCCAAATTTCTTCAACTGTAAGATGGGCGTTAAAATTAAAGCCTACCTCAAGGGTTGTTGTGAAAATCACATGAGTTAATACACGGAAAGCCTGTAGAATAGTGCCTTGCTATATAAGGACAACTATCCTTACCCTCCAACCAAAAGCGAGCGTGACATTTTTAAAAAATGTTTATTTATTTAAAAGAGAGAGAGAGAGAAAGAACACATGTGGGGGAGGGGCAGTGAGCGAGGGAGAGAGAGAATCCCAAGCAGGCTCCATGCTGTCAGCACAGAGCCTGACTCGGGGCTGGAACTCACAAACCATGAGATCATGACCTGAGTCAGAACCAAGAGTAGGGACGCTTAACCAACTGAGCCACCCAGGTGCCCCAAGACAGCATTGAATTTAAAGCAATAACGTCATCAGTCATCCAGTTTAGGTACATATAATTATCCCTTTACTTGCCTATCCCACTAAGCTCTAGGCTTCCTAAGACTGAACCCCCTTTCAGAGCTGTATCCCCAAGTGCTCCAGCTTGACACGCATTAGTTACTAAGTGCTTAGCTGATGTTTGAGTGAATGAACAAATGAATATCCCCTCCTGAAATCCTGGGACGTCCTCCCTTAACATAATGGCAATAGCGGGCTTATCATCCAGCAGGCTTGGTGTGTCAGCCCCAGTCTCTTTTTCATAAAACATTTTAGCATTCTGTGAATGCATATACCTTTACTAGAACATCAGGGAGGGTGGCGAGAAGTCGTGTGGAAACTGAGGTTACTAATGCATGTGGAATAGCTCACCCCTGGGGAAAACTCACAGGAGCTTATTTTTATCCTCAGATGCATTTAGACACAAGATGTTCTTGCACGACCAACTTAAATTTCGGGTTAGCAAATGAACATTAACCACGGGGGTCGGGAGCCTTGACCTTTACCTTTTACAGGACGAGAGGCAGGCCACCACTCCAATGACTTCTAGCAGACCCGGAAGTCCAAATTGCCTTTTAAACTTAGAATCAAAGAGATTCATCAGAAGAAAGAGTCTAGAGGCAAAAGAGTACAAACCTCTCCTAGCACAGATGAGACAACTGTGGGCAAGAAGAAAGTAACTGGACCGGAGGCACAAGGATCGTTGTCCTTAGAGTTGGGATTCAAACCCAAGATTCCTGACTCTCAGCCCAACACCTTTCCTCTGCCTCCTGATGGCTCGCAGTCAAAACCACTATCGGGGGGACCCCTTGCATGCCTGCTGATTTACAACAGCAAGTAGAATGCATGTTTTCTTTGTCCGTGACTAAAAGGCAGGTATTTGTACTTGCACAGCAATGAGTCAGTATTTGAACTTCAACGTGAATCTCCATGCTGCAGCTGATTTGGAAACTAATGTGATAGAACCATGGTCTAGAGATCTGCAGAAAGGGGACTGTAGACCTCATTAGACAGGGGAGGTAGTAGCTTTTCATATTTTAGGGCCAGACATGGATACTTCTTTGCAGCGCTACCTGATTGTTACTGGTCTGCCTCACTTTTGACCAAATGTGCTTCCTTCCCAGTTGGGTGTGCATGTTTTGCTTGAAAATGATGTTATATTTCACATGCCCCAGAGGAAGCTGGCCATCTTTGGTGAATTTATTTATTTTTAAAAAAGAGAGAATTTATTCATTTTAAAAAAGGTACCTGGGTGGCTCAGTGGGTTAAGCATTGGACTCTTGATTTCGGCTCAGGTCATGACCTCACAGTTTGTTAATTCGAGCCCCATGTCGGGCTGTGTGCTGACAGAATGGAGCCTGCTTCAGATTCTATCTCCCTCTCCCTCCCTTTCTCCCTCCCTCCCTTTCTCTTTCTCCCCCCCCGCCCCCCCCCGCCGCCGGTCTCTCTCCCTCTCTCTCTCTCTCTGTCCCCACCCCCCGGTCTCTCTCCCTATCTCTCTCGCCCACCCCATACCCTATCACATGCTGTCTCTCTCTCAAAAAATAAATATAAAAAAAGGGAGAGAATCCCTTCACACTGCCATAGGACTGCAGAATTAGAAGACTAAAAGTAGCAACTCACCATTTTTGGAGCACAAACTATGTTCTGAAAATTGTGCTAAGTGCTTTATATATATTATCTTATTTGCTCAACACAACTACCCACGAGGTGAGTATTATTGCCATTCCCATTCTATAGATGAAAACCCTCAGGCATCATGGCAGACAGACACAAAAGTGGCCCCGAATGATCCCTGACTCCTGCTGTTCATGCCCTGTCCCCTCGAATGTGGGCAGGATCTGTGACTTGCTCTAATCAGTAGGATAGCACAAAGGTGATGGGATGCCATTTCCATGATACGTTACTTAATATTAAAACTTGCATCTTGCTAGGAGATGGTCTTCATGGACTCTCCTCATTGCCAACTTTCATGAGTTAAGCCATCGTACAGACAGCCCTACAGCAGAAAGAACACACAGTGGCCTCCAGCTGACATTTAGCAAGGAGCTGAGGCCCTCAATCTGATCTTCTGCAGCGGTTTGGATCCTGCCAACAGCCATGTGAGCTTGAAGGCAGATCCTTCCTCAGACAAGCCTCTGATGAGAGCACAGCCCTGGCCGACCCCTCATTGAAGCCTGTGAGAGACCCTGAACAGAAGACCCTACTGAGGACTACCTAGATTCCTGCCCCACAAAACCTGTGACGTGATAAATATGTGTTAAGTCGTAGTGATTTTTTTTATGCAGCTACAGAGAACACAGGCACGGATAAGATAAGCGATTTGCCCAAGGTCACTCAGCTGGCAGGTGGCTTAACTAGATTTCGACGCGGAGAGTTTATCTGACCTGGAAAAATCATGGAAGTCCAAACCTCTGAGCTTCTTCCCAGACTGACGGATGGACAGATGTAGTCTTTTCTTGAGGACTTCTTCCAATAAAAATGCTGTGGTTGCCCTTGCTTGCTCATGTGGGGTCCATAACAGGATAGTCCACTGAGTCACAGGACTCAGCAGCCACACCCAGAACTTTAGGTCAGAAGATCTGAATCCAGAAATCCCCACCATGCCCCTTCCTACCCACCTCCTAAAGCTCAATCATCAGCAATTTGCTGAACTTCTCTAAGCAAATCTTGCTCTTTGGTAACTTCACATGGATATGGGCACTGAATGAGACTACATGGGTAACGTGTTTAGCCCAGGGGGACCTGGCATGTGGATGACTGGCATCTTTATTCAAAGGATTCAGTTCGAGCTCCATTTCTTCAAGCTTGCCTTTCAAGCCTTTCCTCTGGACTCTAGACCTACATACCCAACTGCCTACCCAGCGAGCCTACCCGGGTACTCTCTGAAGCCCCAACTTCATCTCTGTCACCCACCTGCCCAATAACCTGGTCCCCCTCCAATGCTCCCCTTCTCTGGGGAAGGAAACGCCTTTGTCTGGTTACACAAGTCAGCACCTGGGAGTCAACCTTGACAACTCCCTTTCATGCATCCTTCCCCAGCCAACGCGTTAATGAAGGCCTCTTCGTTTTCTTCTTCAGCACCTATTCTGCGACTTCTCGACTACCATCTCCGTCTTGCAAGACCTTTGCAAGAGCTGCCTGACGCCCCACATCCAGACTGCCCACTCTGCCATCTTCGCTACTCTGGCAGGAATCACAGTCATTCTTTTAAAGTGAAATTTTTACATAAGTATGACATCAGGTACAAAATATACACAAATCAGAAGGGTATAATTTGATGAGCTTCTGCAGGGTGATCATACCCACAAAACCAGCACCTGGATCAAGCAGCAGAGCACCACAGGTATCCCTAGGACCCATCCCTCTCCACCCATGCCTCTTGCAGCTACCACACTAGGCTGGAGTACACTTACATTGTGCTTTTGCAACACGATGTAAATGTTCTAGTATTTTCCATACGTGGATGTCGGCAGATATATGCATGCATTTCTGATGTGTATATCTATATATCTATACATATCTATATAGGAGCCTGAGTGCTATTGGATCACAGTGTGGGGATACGTTCAACATTTGTGGACACAGTCAGTTTTCCAAAAATAGTTGCAACCAATTTGTACTCCTCCCAGCACTGTAAGATTTCTCTGGTGGTGTCACATGCCTTTCAACATTAGATATCATCTGTCACTTTCCACTTAGCCATTCTGGTGGGGGTACAAATGTATACCCTATCACGCTTTTAATTTGCATTTCCCTGATTCCTAATGAGGTTGAACAGTTTTCATGTGCTTTTTGGCTCTTTAGATGTCCCATTTTGTGACGTGGATGTGAAAATCCTTTGCTCGTTCTCCTATTAAGCTGTCTGCCTTCTTTAGTATTGATTTGTAAGGGTCTTTATATGTTATGGAAATGAGTCTTCTGTCAACTATAGGCTTTGCAAATATGTTCTTTCATTCCATGGACTCCCTTTCCACTCCCTTAATGGGATCTGTTGAGGAACAGAAGCTCTTAATTTTAATGTAGTCCAATTTACCTATTCGTTTTCTCTTTCTGGTTGGAGTTTTTAATATCCTACTTAAAATAATTTTACACACCCCATGATCATGCTCTCCTACATTTTCTTCTGTGATGGTTTTTTGTTTGTTTTGTTTTGTTTTGTTTTTGCTTGTCTGGCCTTTCACAATTAAGTCTACAATCCACCTGTCATCTTTGTCATATGGGCGTCAATTGACCCAGTACCATTTATTTTTAAAAAAGCAAACAAACAAACATACGTATATTTCACTACCACACTCCAGTATCACCTGGTAAACCAAGCAGCTGTGTAAGTGTGATTCTGTGTTCGGTCCTCTATTCTATTCCCTCGGTCTTTTTTTGTCCATTCGTTTGTCAGTATGACAGTCTTAACTACTATAGTTTTTAATAAGCCTTGGGACGGGGACTGCTTGGATGGCTCAGTCAGTGGACCATGCAACTCTTGATCTTGGGGTTAAGTTTGAGCCCCATGTTGGATGTAGAGATTACGTTAAAAAAATAATAATAATCCTTGGTATGTAATAGTGTAAGTCCTTTACCTATTTTTTCTTCTTCTAGATTGCTTTCAATAGTCTTAACCTTTTGCATTTCCACACAGATTTTGGAATTCTCTTGTCAACTTCTGCCCCAAAAAGGTGGGAGGGGGAAAAAAGGTGGGAGATTTTTATTGGGATTGCACTGACTCTATAGATCAATTCAGGAAAAATGGACATTTTTACAATATTGCATTTCCTGACCCACAAACATGGCGTATCCATCCAATTATGTGTCTTCTTTAATTCCATTAATGTTTCACAGTTTTCAAAACTTTTATTAGATCTATCTCAAAATACTAAAATTTTGTGCTATTATAAACATGTCTTTATTAAAACTTTGTTTTATTGCTGCTAGCAATAAATAAGTAAATAAATAAATAAAACCATTCAGTTTTGTCTATTGCCTTTGTATCCAGTAACCTTGCCAAGTTTATGTATTAATGCACCTAATTTGCATGTAGATTCTTTTGGATTTTCTATGTACAAAATCATTTTCCCCTATACATAAAAACAGGTCTTTTTTTTTTTTCTCTCAATCATTAATGATTTTTATTTCTTTTTCTACCCTTATTACACTGTCTACAACTTCCAGAAAGTAGTGATAAAAGAAATCCTTGTTTTATTTCTGGTCTCAAGGGGGAAGTCTTTACCTATTTCACCATGAAGTATGGTATTTGTTACAGGCTTCTTATAATTGTTACTGGATTCATGGGGGTGCCCTTCGAGTCGTAGTTCACATGTCCTTTTCAAAGAGGAAATCTGGTCATGTCACTCCCTCCTGAGAGGTTGCTGGGGAATGCTACTCTCCCAGCACCAGAGCTCCTTGCCAGGCATTTTTCCCTTGCCCTGGAAGACTCTCACAGCACCCTCTTCACAAGCCCTTCTCTTTATTAAATCTTACGCATCCTGCAGACCTCTGCTGAAAAGCCCTCTCCTCGGGGAATCCTTCCTAAGCCACTGCCCCCCAAACCAGATCAGGCTACTTAGGGACAAGTGCTCATAGAAGGATTTGCCTTTCTTACACAGCTCTTATTCCCACTAGGCACCTTGTCCCCCCTCCTTGGAGAAGACCTAGTCACTGGGCTAGCTGCTATGACCCTAGGCAAGACATTCCCAGGCAGATCCAATGGCTGGAATCATCCGAAGCTTGCCCTGGCAAACAAAAACCACTGAGAAACAGGACCCAGTTTGGTGCCCAGCTCCAAGTGATTTGGTGCTCAATAAATACTTGTTGAATGAATGGGTGAAAAAACAAACTCAGACAACTCATTTTAATCTTGGTCTCAGTTCCCACAACTGCAAGATGATGAGCTTCATGTCTTTGACCTTTGCTATGTTGGGATTCTGACTGGAGAACAGAATTGTTGCAAAAGATAGGAGTCAACTTCGGATGAATCTGAATAATTCTTGACTTCTGTGGTTTTGTTGGCTTTGCTGAATTGGAAAACATAAAATGCAGTTGGTGTGCTCTTTGTGACTGTGACCATTAGAACTCTGAGCTCAACTTAGCCTTGTTAGAGGCAGATGGTGGACCTTGGCCACAGGGGATCCCTGCCATCAGGAAATGGAATGCCCTAAATCAGAGCTTCACGGAACACATGGGGCCTGTGTTCTGGAACCAAACTAAAGTTAACTGCCCTGTCATGGAGCTTCAGAAACCAAAGCCTTTATGATGTCATCCAGGAAGAGTTGTCTTCAACATTGGAATGAAGTCCTTTTATAGATACAGTTCTGACTTCACTACAGATAAATTAGAAGAGGAATGTTTACATCACAAAAAGAGTATGTGTAAAACAAAACGGCTCTCAGCTTTAAATGATCCCAGTGCTTTTATTAAAGGGATTGACATAAAACTACGATCCATTAAGGGGCGGGGGGGGGGGGGGGAGTCATTTGTGCAAATCAGTTCTATGTCTCTGTAAAGTAGAGGGAGCAACATCTACATGATGAACCATAATGCTCGTCAGTGGCCCTCTGCCCTTCCCTGACCACACAGTTACTCTCTATTACTTTATCCTCTTTTCCTCTTTTCCTGTTATTATGACCTAATCACTTTCTGAAATTACTAGGCTTAGTATTTAGTCTTTATTTTCTTAGTTGCCTGACCCAACCAAAGTGAAAGCTTCATAAGGACCACGACCTCGTCTGTTTACCACTATGTCCCAGGACCTAACACAGTCCTTGGATGACAGTAGGCACTTGATTCATACTACAAATCATAACCAGACCAACCCCCAATCAAATTCTCTGTAGAAACACAAAAGATAATGCCAGGTTAGAGACAGTTACGTAGAGAGGAAATGTTGACTTATTATATATTAATTCACTTCTCTTTAAAATGAACACTGAATAAGTTAACGTTATGGTGCCTGGGGCTCAGTCGGTTGAGCGTCCGGCTTTGGCACAGGTCCTGATCTCACGGTTCATGAGCTCCAGCCCCATGATGGGCTCACTGCTGTCAACACAGAGCCAGCTTTGGTTCTTCTGTCCTCCTCTCTTTCTGCTCCTTCTCTGCTCACACTCTCTCTCTCAAAAATAAATAAAACATTAGAAAATAAGTTATTGTTGACAAAAGCCTTTTTTTTCCAAGTTAAGCTCATTCTCTTCCTTTCTTTATGAAATCTGATAATCTGATAAACTCCTTTATTTGCTGTGGTAATAAAGAACTCCCACATCACAGGGACTTACAACCGTAAGGATTGTATGCTTACAACCATAAGCTCCATCCATGTGACCTTCAGTCTGAGACCCAGGCTAATGGAGCAGCCTCTATATGGGCGATCAGCCCTTAAAACTTGGGCTTTGACATGACACAAGTGACTTCTACTCACATGGCCTTGGCCAAAGCAGATCACATGGAGAATCAAGCCTGCCATCAACAGAGTGGAGGGCCACCACAGGGAAGGAGCTGGAATGTCTGGCCAATGAAGTATAGTCTTTATCACACTGCGGTTTCAGCTTTGGGAGCTGACGAGAGAGAACAACGGAGAACTCCACACCCAAACTCAGAAAGAAAAATGAATCGGAACTGTCCTGACTTTATCCTTGAGAGATACCTGAACTTACATATACTGAACTCATATACAAGTTCTCTCCTGACACGCCCAGAAGAAGCCCTCTGATAACCATCTTGCCCACCTTCAAACAGGAGGCAGCATGTAAAGTAACTTGCTCGTGACTCCTCTGCTTTTCACCTTCCCCAGGAGCTCAGAGTCCTTCATGGAGGTTTTCTTTTTACTGTCCTGGACAATTTACCTCTAATAGAGAGGCATAATTCTGGAAACCGCAACCCTTTAATTCTCGGTGACATTATCTTAAGGTGGGCTGATCTGACTAACAGCGGCCAGCATTCAGGAACAACCTTTCAGTGAAAGGTATCCTTCTGAGCTACCACTTTAGGAAATTCTCTCTTCCCTCCTATGACTCACTACTTAAGGGGAAGAAATTTCTTTCCAGAGACTAAGAAGTGATGCCCAGAAGAGGTGAGTAAAGATAGATTTTTGAGACTCCCAATTTCAGGCTGGGTTCATGGGAATGGAAGAGATAGATGACTGGGGAGGAAAATAACTTTGGTGAGAAGGAAAAAAAAGATTCACCAATTAGGCAGCATTTATGGATTTCCTGTTGTGTACGGTGATGTGCTGTATTATGCCTAGAAACAGCTCTAAAAGACACAGTCCAAGTATTCGGGGGTGCCCTACAGTCTAAGAGAAAGACAACAAATATTTTCCATGAAGTGTGTGAAGTGTGGTTGTTCTGAAACAGGATGATCACTCATCCAGCCTGAAGCACTGGGGAGTTATCCTACCGGCACTCAGTTCAGAGATAAGGATGAACCAGAGTTAGCTGGGGAAAATGGGAGTTAGCTGATTGGCAGTTGGGTGGGGATGATGCGGAAAAGGCATCCGGGAAGAGAGGACAGTGTGAGTAAGGCACAGAAGGGTGGGAATGAGATACACTGCTATCTCTGCCCACAGCTCAAGGTGGCTGGGGCTTAAAATACACATGGGGAAAATGAGTCTGGAGAGAGAAGTCACGAGGCACCTTGTCAACCATGATATTTACTGAAGGAAGCTGGCGGCAGAGGTTCCAGAAGGGCAAGAGGTGCTCTAGCCAATGGTCATTAGAAAGCATCGCTACTACCCCAAGTGTGAACAATTAGCCATCACCTTTCCTCAAACCCCACGAAAGCTACAAGGAACAGCTGACCTCTAAGAAAGCATAAAAGGAAAGAACATTTGCTCCGCATTAAACACAATAAAATTCGTCTCCCTGAGATGCCAAGTTGTTATTCTGCTAATAGCAAGATCAGACGGTCCATTCCAAAATAAAATGTGGTATCACTATGGTTTTCCAGGCACATGCTGTCAAGAATTTGAGGCAACTCATGGTCTGTGATATCAGGAAACATTATTGGTTGGTCGTCTGCAGTGACGTGATGGAACCAGCTCTTCCCAGATTGCAATCATTACATGTTCAGGAATTTTGTAAGCCAATAGTTAAGCATAATGATACAAACTTGCAATTTAATAAATCGCATTAAAAACAAAGATAACAAATACTCAAAATGCATGCCTGCCTAATGATTTTACTACATTTTACTGCTCTCTTCCTTCTTGAAGTTATTTATTTTATCTGCAATTTAATAAATCGCATTAAAAACAAAGATAACAAATACTCAAAATGCATTCCTGCCTAATGATTTTACTACATTTTACTGCTCTCTTCCTTCTTGAAGTTATTTATTTTATCTGTGTGGTAGAAATGCTATGCTCCTCAACGCCATGCTCTGTAACTTGAAATCAATCACAGTTGGAGTATTTACACCACAGAAATTGGCAAATGCTACAGACCGGGTGCTCCCCCTGCACCTCACTCCTTCCACCAAGAACTGGATGTTAACATTAGCAGCACACTGTTGACTTCTTTGGATGTATTAAATAACATGTTAGTAATTCTCCACTGTTCTTGCTTCTTTACCCCCCACCCTACACCATACATCATGAACACATGTGTATACACAAACCCCATGTCTCTACCTACTCCAAATCTCCTGGTCATTGGCACATCATTCTCCTAGAATATACTCTCCTCTTCTACCTTTCCTCCTAAAAAAACTCCAGGATGTATAATTCCAACCCCATGTTGCTGGAATTCCAATAATAATTGCACCTCAGTTTTCTTGTCTATAGAATGGGAAGATTTAATAAACTGCACCCTAAAACCTTCACAGCGTCAACGGAGTCAAGGTCTTCTTTTATTGAGAACAAGGCAGAGGCCAATTCCGTCCTCATTGCCTAACCCCGCCATGCCAATACCATGTGACCTTAGCCAAGTTATCAACCATTATCTGTCTCGGTTTCCACACTGATAAACTAACCATTGTCATTGCCATTATCACTGTCCTCAGCACTGCCCATCGGTTCATCTCTACTTTGAAGTAATGCTATTTTAAAGACAATTTCAAAGATGATTTACAGATTTTAAAAATGAAAGGATGAAAAAGCAGCAAAAATACACATGCAATCCTAAGTATGTGGGTAGTAATGATCTCAGAAATGGGATTTACTTTCAGTACACTAAAATCAAGACTAAACTGATTAACAGAAATCCTAAATAATCATTTGGTAGGATGAGCATTAACTCTTTGAAAGAACCTTCTATACAGAAAGGGTACATGCAAGCATTGTACATTCAATCAAGCTGACACGTGAGCCTAAGGATCAAAGGCTGAGGCAAGCAGGCACCTCTGATCCAGCCCCTGGATTGAGTCAACCCCACTTCTGAAGGAAGTTCCATTAGGACCATAGACTGACTGTCCAAAGCAGGACACTTTAAGGAGAGAAATCACACGATTACATTGGAATTAGTATGAACCAAGATTGTCTCAGACAAACCTGGAGGTCTGGTCTCACACCTCTAACTACCACCACTCCCGCTCAGTGCTGTGATCTGAAACCAAATACTCGCCCTTAACCTCAACCTAGGATAAAGCATTGCTATCTCAAATAGGAAAATTTACCACCTGAAAAAAAAAAAAAAAAGGAAAAGCTCTAAGGCAACCCAACTAGAAAAGGAATGAATGGTCTGTAACTATGGTGTTTTTAGCTTTGACATAATCCATAGGTCCAAGGCAGAATCTGTAGCTGGTCTTTAGCAAAGATAAATAAAATGAATATTTTACTTTTATGCAGAGATGAATCCAGGTTTGTGTAGTATGAAACATATATAATTTGGGGACCTTTTTCAAAGAAAAAGAATTAAAAGTTACAAATTCAAAATGAAGTTGAAAGTAAGTTATGTGTTCAGAATGAAAAAAGAAATCATAACACTTTTAAAGCCATTTTCAAAAGCTGGCAAATAACACAAACACCACAAAATCAAGAGAAATCTGGGAAAACAACATGACAGTATTGTTATCAATTAACTTCCTAACACACGGCCATAGTCCTTCTTTTCCTACGTATTTGGGCTACATTCTCCTTGGTTGACTCCACATTTTATAGTGATTTTATAGTCATTTCTATGAAGAATATAAAACACAAAAATAAAGCAATGTGTCCTGCAGAATGGTTCATCAAAAAAATTGGGATCTGCAGATTAAGGACGGCTGCAAATTCTTATCACTCCTCCCACTGAAAGATGGACTCCATTTTTCCCCTCCCTTGAGTCTTGAATGCAGCAAAAATAACACTGTGTGATTTCCCCGTCCAGGCCTAAAGACGACGAGCAGCTCCTGCTTGCTTCCTCCAAGGACTTCCCTCTTGGAACCCAGTCACCATGTCATGACAAAGCTCAAGTAGCCACTTGATGAGGTCAACAGGGAAGGGACCCAGGGGCCCTGGCCAACAGCCTCAGCTGAGCTCCCAACACCATTTGGGACCTCCCAGCCATCTCGATATCCCAGCTGCAATCCTGCAAAGCAGAATGACCATCTTAGCAAACCACAGGACCGTAAGATATAAGAGGCAGTGTTTTAAGTCACCAAATCTTTGAGTGGTTTATTATTCAGCAAGAGTTGTTATAAAGATATGTTGAAAGAACTGTAAATGCTCATATATCCACCCCTTTGATTCTATCCTTAACATTCTATCACACTTGCTTTATCATATGATCTATCCATGTGTCCGGCCATCTCATGTTTTACACACTTCAAAGTTGTAGACGTCACTCCACTCCAAGCTCCTCTGCATGCCATGGACTTAAGATTTTTTTCTTTGAGCTAAAATTTACATAAAACATAATAAAAAAAAATCTTCAGCATACCATCCTGAGTTTTGACAAATGCCCACACCTGTGAAATGCAAACGTCGAACAAGACACAGAACACTACCATCGCTCAGAAAGTTCCCTCATGCCCCTTCTTGGTCAATCCCGTGCCGCTCTCCTCCTCCACGAGGAGCTACTTTTCTTTGTTTCTACCCTAGATTAGCGTTACCAGTCCAGAAGTTAACAAACAACAAATTATACCATATATTCTCTTTTGCATCTGGCTTTTTTCACTCAGCATAATGTTTATGAGATTCATTCACGATGCTGCCTGTGTCGGGAGTGTGTTTCTTTTTATTACTGAAGAGCATTCTTATGTATAAATATATCACAATTTGTTTACCCATTCTCTTGTTGATGGACACCTGGGCTGTTTCCAATTTGTGACTATTATGAAGAAAGCTGCTATGAACATTCTTGGGCAAGTCTGTTTGTGGACATATGTTTTCACTTCTCTTGGGTAGATAGACCTAAGGGTGGAATCACCGGGTCAAAGAGTAGACGTATGTTTAGTTTTACGAGAAACTCCCACGCCTTTTTGCTGCAGTGAACTTTGCTTTTTATCACCGAAGGTTTATAAATTGTCTTTCGGCTTCACATCTCGTTTTTGGCAATGCCCCATCTGTAACACCCTTTCTGCAGTTTCTCAGTGTTTTTTGTTTGCCAGGGCAAGCTTCAGATGATTCCAGCCATTGGATCTGCCTAGGAATGTCTTGCCTAGGGTCATAGCAGCTAGCCCAGCTACTAGGTCTTCTCCAAGGATGGGGGACAAGGTGGCCATGAAGCCTGGGTCAACCACACTACCCTCCAATCCTTCTTGGAATCAAAGATGAGTCTAAATGCTTGATGAGTTCACCAGGGGCCTGTGGTCACTAGGTGACTTAAAATTTTATTTCTTTGCTAATGTTCTCCCTCCTCCCTCCCTGTCTTCCCAACAAGCATATAACCTCTTCTCCTCTCAGCACCTTGCCTCTCTCATTCACTGCTTTATCACCATCACTTAAAATGGTGCCCAGAACAGAGTGGAAACTGAACCCACAAATGAATGAATGAATGAATGAATGAATGGCTAGCCCCATTGCTACTTTGTAACCCAACCCTGAAGAATTTACTTCTATATTGACCTACAGCAATGTAGACTGATGATGCCTAAGGCCCCTTTTTGGTCAGTACTTTGTGCCTCTGGCACAGCAGTCACTCAGTCTATGTGACAATTCTTTCTCTGATTCCGCCTGAGGAGTGAGAACCCTTTTTACCTAGTTCAGCTCTGTCACCCCATGGCACCCAGAAATGTGTTTTGGACATAGTAGGTGCTCAAGACATGTCAGCTTGGTCTCTGCTTACCACAAACACCAAGGGGACCCCCAGATTGCGGGAGTTGCCTGAAATGCCGAGATCATCTGCAAAATGTCTTCATATGTGTATTCTGTAGGGTGAGGAATTAACACATTCTCAAAGGAACCCATGACCTAAAACATGTTAAGAATCACTGAGGTGGATTTTGACAAAAGCTACCTTTGCTTCCCTGCTCACCAGCTCAGGCCAGGCTTTGTGATAGTCATTGTGGATATTCATAGTATTTCCATTATATCACAATCATTCAACAAAATCTCCATTGTTGAAAAGCTAGACTCCTTCCAATTCTTCACTATTATAAACAACACTGAGTGAATATCCTACCCTTGCAAAGTTATCTTTATCCACCTCTCCCGTTCTTTTCTTAAAAGAGATTCTAAGAAATGGAATTACTACGTCAAAAATATGAATGTAGTTGGGTGCCCGCATGACTCAGTTGGCTGGTGTCTGACTGTTGATTTCAGCTCAGGTCATGATCTCACAGTCGTGGGATTGAGCCCTGTGTCAGTCTCCACGCCCAGTGTGGAGCCTGCTTGGGATTCTCTCTCTCCCTCTCTCTCTGCCCCTCCCCTGCTCATGTGCATGCTCTCTAAAGAACAAACAGGAAGGAAGGAAGCAAGCAAGCAAGCAAATATGAATGTACTGATCCTCAAGCTGCTTTCTGGAGAGCTGTTTGAATTTACACGTCCATGAACAACATATGAGAGAAACATTGTCCTTTCTGTTGACAATTCCAGTAAGGAACAAACCACTTCCCATCTCCTTGAGGCTTACTGGATTACCTGATCAATAACCCAAAGAAGGGCAACCCAAGACAAGTTATTAGTATGACACTTCCAAAATGTACTGAAGTTGGGCCAAGCTTGACCTTGAATTTCCTTCTCCTTGCCACTCTCACATTCCATCCTTATGACTCAACCCATGCATTATGTTAGGTTTTGAAAAGGAAAGAGGAGATCCAAAAATGGCCATGTGTTACTTTTGAAATATAAATGAAGAGGCATGAGTTTTTCAAGGGCAGAGAGAAAAGACAAATGAGTATGATATGATATCAAGAGAAGAAAAGGAGGTACCCACGAGAAGGGCATTCTGAGGCTGCCTTCCCTCACTGAGAGGTAGAAGCTGGTCCACAGACCACCTGAGCAGAGCCCACGGCTCTCTCTCTTGCCAGAAGACAGCCCTGGCCTGACTGGAGTTCCTCCAGGCCTTGTGTTTCCAGTTACAACTGTAGTCAATCAGTTGCTAATGATCCCTCCACTTACTCTCCGACGCGTGGAAATCAACATTGAAGTGGGAACCTAGCAAACAGGATCACAGCCCTCTACCTCTGTGCATGACATTGGCCAAGTTATTGTCCCCGTCCAGGTCTGTCCTCTGGTTTGCAAAATAAGAAGGTCCCACCCAATAATGTTTCAAACAGGGATATGTGAGTCAGCAATAGCTACTACACAATCACAACTGTGATGTACCACAGTGTCTCTAAAAGCACCCGCAGTTATTGCACACTTTCATGGGGGCCCCTCTGGGCTCTGGGGCCAGCAGAGGAGACTCTTAATTGCCCTGACCTCTCCTTCTTCCCTGCCGTGGAGGGGAAAGTTCTCATGTGAGCTCATAAACAAGACCTTGTGCTTTGTCACAGGCTCAAGTTCACTCTGCCTCTTAACAGGATCCCTCTCATCACTGTTTGGCATGGCCTGCTTAGTACAACTTGGCACTTGACAGAGCTCATAATTGCAGGAATCTACAGAATGCTCATTCTAGTGGACTTAAGTGTGGCAGCAAATCCTTTGACATTCTTCCCATTAACAGGTAGGGACCTATGTGCCTTCCCTTGAACCTGGGCAAGCTTGTTTCTGCTTTGACAAGCAGAGTATAGTTAAAATGACACTGCAGGACTTCAAGGCCAGTCCCTGTTTCTTAACCTCTTCCATTCATTATTGTCTCCCTAAAAAGCCTTTCAGACATTACTTTTCCCTAATCACATCCCTACTTCCATAATATTTTAATTATACATATATATTTCTTATACTGTATGTACGTCTATTTTTTTACATAAAAAGAGTAATATTTTTTCACACTTCCCCACAGACCAACTTTTATCCCCAGAGGACAATATCACCTCTGTTAAAATGCACAGGTTAGGTCATAAAAGGCCATGCAACTTCCCCTCAGTTCTCCTGAAACTTGTCTTGGAGCCTTTAGATGCCATGTATGAAGTCTGACTACCTAGAGGATGCCATGCTAGAAGTCAAGCTGGAAAAACAATATAGACAGAAAGAAGCCCAATGAGTCCAGCTATGACAACCATCAGCCATTTGAGTCTTCCTGGCCCATGTGATGAAGAAGCCTGCAAGACAATGCCAGCTCCAGCTGCCATCTGACTATAATCACGTAAGAGATCCCAAGCCAGACTCACCCAGCCTAGCCAACCCCCAGAACCGGAGAGGTAATATCAAATAAATTATTATTGCTGTTTAAGCCACTATGCTCTGAGATGCTCTGTTATTCAACAGTGAGGAACCAGAGCACTTACAACATACCAAAAGTTACCCTAAGAATTCAACATTAATTTATTTTACCTTCACAACACCCTGTGAGGTAAGTATACACATTTCACCGATGGATTCAATTCTGGCAACTCATCCAAGAGGAACTAGAGGTTTGGGCGTGTGGGTGGCTCAACTGGTTAAGTGTCTGACTTGATTTCAGCTCAGGTCATGATCTCTTGGTTGGTGAGTTCAAGCCCCACTTGGGGCTCTGTACTGATGGTGTGGAGCCTGCTTAAGATTCTCTCTCTCTCTCTCTCTCTCTCTCTCTCTCTCTCTCTCTCATGCTCTCTCTCTCAAAATAAATAAATGAGGAGGAGGAGAAGAAGAAAAAGAAAGAAGTAGGAGAAAGAAGAAAGAAGACTTGGAGGGCTACACATTACTTAGAAACCATTGCTCTACACTTTCTTCCAGCCATTACCTTCATATTACCTATCATAAACATGATACCTGTGTATACATTATTATATCTAATAAGCATTTTATTAATCATTATATTCTGGGTACTGTGCTAAGCATTCAGGATACAAAGATGAAAATCATAGCTCCTATACTCAAGGAACTTGCAACCTAACAGAGGGATTAAAATATCAATTTGGTATAATAACAGTCAAGATGAGTATAAGTACAGAATGCTAAGGATCACACAAGTGGGGACCCAATCCAGAATGGGGGCCAGAAAGAGGGTAGGGACAGGGAAGGTTTCTTGAAAAAAATGTGACCTCTGACCTGAGTTTTCAAGGGGGAGAAAAGGATTTAATCAAGAGAAAAGACAGGAGGTGGATATTCCAGCAGAATAATAGCTGTGCAAAGTCAAGAGAAAGTCAGGTACATTCAGGGAATTGCCAACAATTTTCAGGAATTTGGGCATGTGTGAAGGGAGAGGATGGTGCAAGTTGAGTCCCTCATCCTGGTTTGCCTGAGACTTTCTAGATTTTTTTTTATGAATATCTTTTTATTTTTTTAGGGGATCAGTTCCTCTTTTATTTTTTTTAATATAATTTATTGTCAAATTAGCTAACATACAGTGTATACAGTGTGCTCTTGGCCTGAGACTTTCTAGATTTTAAAATGGAATGCCTCACATTCTGTGAGGTCCCTCAGCTGGTCACCCCAGGCAGGCCAAAAGAGAGCACAGAATGGGGGAGGTGGAATAGAGATTGGTGAGTGGCAGCTAGGAGGTATTGAGCCTTGCAAGCCATGCTAGGGTGGTTTGGACATTATCCCCAGGATAAATAGGAGACAACGAAGAAACATAAGCAGGTCTGGTGATTTGATTATTTAACAGAGAATTGGGGTTGAGCCAGAACTGAACCTGAGAACTACCCCGTGCGCTCTGAACACAACTGTCTCTTCCCTACCGGCGTTCAGGGAAACTTTTTAAACATCATGGGATGTTTGCAGACACAGCACTAGATGCCTACCTGCACTCCCTGGCTGACACAGAGCCCAGAATCCTATGGAAGAAACCATGACTCTAATCCACAACTCCTTCTCTACCGTATACTGCCACATCTCCAACCTTCCAAGAAAGAAAAACAGGAGAACCCAACAAAGACCTTCCTTGGCCCCTTGTTCCTCTTCTGCCACTGTCCTATTTCTCTGCTGTCCTGTAAGGAAAAAAAATTGTTCTGATGATAGTTTATTCCTGATGTCTCCAAAACCTCACCTCCCATTCTCTTCTCCACTTCTGAGAATCAATCTTTTACCTTCAAATTGGCCTGTTATACTGATAATGCTCACTCCAAAGTCGTCACCAAGTTCCATACTGCTGCACCCAGTGGGTGATTCTGCCCCAACCCACCCGCTGTCAGCAGCACTCGACACAGGTAATGACTCCCTCCTTTTTAAATGTTCTCCATAAAGTTTAATAGTTGTCTGTGTAGACATCTTATATAACTTGTTAGATTTATTCCTAAGTATTTAATACATTATGCTACTTTAAAGGCATAGTTTAAAGGCATTTTTAGGTTTTATCTTTTAGTACGAAGAAATACAATTAATTTTTACATGTTCAGTTGTATGCAGCAACCTGGCTAAGTTCACTTTTTTTTTTTTTTTTTTTTTTTGGTGCAAAAAGGTGGTTTTATTAAAGCATGGGGATAGGACCCATGGGCAGAAAGAGCTGCACTGGGGTTGTGAGGAAGAGTGATTGATTATATACTTTTTTTGTTTGCTTGGTTGGTTTCAGGAGAATTTAGTTAATCATCACTGACATGCAACACCCAGTGCTCATCCCAACAAGTGCCCTCCTTAATGCCCATCGCCCATCTAGACCATCCACCTGCCTCCCCTTTAGCAACGCTCAAGTTTGTTCTCTATATTTAAGAGTCTCTTATGGTTTGCCTCCCTCTCTGTTTTTATCTTATTTTATTTTTCCTTCCCTTCTTCTATGTTCATCTGTTTTATTTCTTAAATTCCACGTGAGTGAAATAATGTATTTGTCTTTCTCCACCTGACTAATTTCACTTAGCATAATAAACTCTAGCTCCATTCCCATTGTTGCAAATGGCAAGATTTCATTCTTTTTGATCTCCAAGCAATATTCCATTGTATGTATGTGTATATATATATATATATATATATATATATACACACACATATGTGTGTATATATATACACGTATATACATATAGACACGTATATACATATATATATATATATATATATGTATGTATGCATGTATACACACACACACACACACACACATCTTCTTTATCCATTCATCAGTTGATGGACATTTGGGCTTTTTCCATAATTTGGCTATTATTGATACAGCTGCTGTAAACACTGGGGTGTAGGTGCCCCTTCAAATCAGCATTTTTGTGCCTTCTGGATAAATACCTAGGAGTGCAATTGCTGGGTCATAGGGTAGTTCTATTTTTAATTTTTTGAGGAGCCCCCATACTGTTCTCCACAGTGGTTATACCAGTTTGCATTGCCACCAACAGTACAAAAGGGTTCCCCTTTCTCCACATCCTGGCCAACAACATCTGCTATTTCCTGAGTTGTTCATTTTAGCCCTTCTGACAGGTCTCAGGTGGTATCTAATGGTGGTTTTGATCTGTATTTCCCTGATGATGAGTGATGTTGAGCATCTTTCCATGTGTCTGTTAGCCATCTGGATGTCCTCTTTGGAAAAGTGTCTATTCACATCTTCTGCCCATTTTTTTACTGGATTATTTGCTTTTTGGGTGTTGAGTTTGATAAGTTCTTTTATCAATTTTAGACAGTAACCCTTTATCCAATATGTCCCTTGCAAATATCTCCTCCCATTCTGTTGGTTGCCTTTTAGTTTTGTTGACTATTTCCTTTGCTGTGCAGAAGTTTTTTATCTTGATGTGGTCCCAATAGTTCATTTTTGCTTTTGTTTCCCTTGCCTCCAAAGACATGTTTAGTAAGAAGCTGCTGCAGCCCAGGTCAAAGACATTGCTGCCTGATTTCTCCTCTAGGATTTCGACGGTTTCCTGTCTTACAGTTAGGTCTTTCATCCATTTTGAGTTTATTTTTGTGTCTGCTGTAAGAAAGTGGTCCAGGTTCATTTTGCTGTCCAGTTTTCCCAGCACCACTTGCTGAAGAGACTGTCTTTATTCCATTGGATATTCTTTCCTGCTTTGTTGAAGATTAGTTGGCCATACCTCTGTGGGTCCATTTCTGAGTTCCCTATTCTGTTCCATTGATCTATGTGTCTGTTTTTGTGCCAGTACCATACTGTCTTCATGATTACAGCTTTGTGATACAGCTTGAAGTCCAGATTGCAATGCCTCCAGCTTTGGTTTTCTTTTTCAATATTACTTTGGCTCTTCAGGACTTTCTGGTTCCACTTATTAATTCTAATAGAATACCTCTGGATTCTTTTGGGTTATATGATTATACAATTATATTTATAAATTACCACTGCATTGTTAAAATTCAGTGCAAGGTTGAATAAAAGTGGTGATGGTAGATAGATTTGTTTGTTCCTACCCTGAAAGAGAATACTTTCAATATCTGACCAATAAGTCAAATTCTTGCTACTGGTTTTATGTAGATGCTCATTATCAAATTAGGAATTTATAGTTCTAGTTTGCTGAGAGTTTTGTTATGATTGGATGTTGAATTTTATAAAATGTCTTTTCTGCATTTATTGAAGTGCTCATAGTTTTTTATGTTTTGTCTTTTGTTCTATAGTTTTAAGTTTATTTTGAGTGAGGGAGGGAGGGTGGGAGTGAGCACACATGTGTAGGAGGGGCAGAGAGAGGGAGGGGGGGTGGGGAGAGAGAGAATCCCAAGCAGGCTCCACACTGTCAGTGCTGAGCCTGGTATGGGACTCAAACCCATGAACCATGAGATCATGACCTGAGCCAAAATCAAGAGTCAGAGGCTTAACTGACTGAGCCACCCAGGCACCCCTTGTTTTTTGTGTTAATAATGTCATAAATTCATTGGTTGATTTTAAATGTTAAACTATCTTTTTATTCCTGAGATAAACCCAACTTGCTCACAATGTATTGTCCTTTTTATTTTGTACTAGATTCAGTTTGCTAATATTTTATGTTTTTCTTTTCTCTTTTTTCTTGATTACCCTTGCTGGGAAGTTACCAATTTTATTAAGATTCAAGGGGCTCCGTAGATGTTTCTACTATATATGTTTTCTATTTTACTGATTCACAATTTTTAATTTTTATTTATCTTCTCAATGTTCCTTGGACTTAATATGCTGTTCTTTTCAGAGCTTTCTGAGATGCAAACATAAATCATAGATTTTTTTCAACTTTTCTTCTTTTTCTAAGATATGCCTGCTGTGTTATAAATTTCCTTCAAGCATAGTTTGAGTTTAACAATTTGGATGCCATATTTTCATTGTCATTAAGTTCATAATATTTTCTAATTTCCATTACGATATTTTTTTGGTTTTGTAGATCATTTTGTAGTGTATTGCTTAACAAACAACAGAATTACACATTGTTATCAAGAACACAGAGAACCTTTACCAAAATAGAATATTTGGCCACAAAGCATACCTCAACAAATTTCACTGGATTGAAATTACACAAAACATATTCTTTGACCACAGTGAAATTAAGCAAGAAATCAATAATACACAATTATGGCTGGAGATTTTAAGATACTTGTCTCTGTAATTGATAGAAAAAGCAGACAAAAATGAGGACGCTTAACTCCTAAGCATTTGGAAATTTCTAGTCATCTTTTCTTTATTGAATTCTTGATTAATTTCACTGTGGTCAAAGAATATATTTTGTATAATTTCAATCCAGTGAAATTTAGGAACAAATTTAGATTTGTTATATATTCCTACTGAAAGATCTTTTGTTACTATAAAACTTTTTCTTTGTGTCTAGTAATATTTTTAGAGTCTATTTTGTCTGGTATTATCATTACACCAGCATTTTTTTTGTTAGGATTCTCATAGTATGTCTTTTTCTACCCTTTTGCATTTAGCTTTTCAATGTCTTTACCTTTAAGGCATATTTCTTATAAGCAACATATAGTTAGTGTCTTTTAAAAATCTAGTCTAGTTATATTTTCTTGTAATTGAATATTTAGTCCCTTTACATTTAGTGTAATCCCTGATATACTGGAGTTAAAACTATTTTTTTCATTATTTGTTTTATATTTGTCTCCTCTGTTTACTGTTCAATTTTTATCGTGGTTTCTTTTCTTCTTCTGAATTATTTAAATAATTTTTTATTATTTTACTTTCTTCCTTCTATCAGATTCTCATTTATATAACATTTTAGTATTATTTTAGTGATTACCATAGAGATTACAATATGTATGCTCGACTTATTAAAATCTACCCATATTAGGACATTATCGTGGCTTGGACAATGCCAGTATCTTCTAACACTTTCACTCTATTTGCCTATCTTTTGACTTTTGTGGCTACTTCACCATGTATTTTAATTCTATTTATATTTTAAACCCCACAAGGCATTACTACTATTATTGAATTTGACAGATTCACTTAGATTCACCATAAATAAACCCTTTGTGATTCTTCCTAGATACCGATCTTCCATCCAAAAGTATTCTCCTTTTGCTTTAATATTCCTTTTAATGCAGTTAAGTTTTTGTTTTCTGAAAATTTTTTTATTTTGTCTTAATTTCTTAAAGATTTTTTTGCCTTGTATAGAAATGGAGGTTGACATTTAGTTCTTTCAATAATTTAAATATGTCATTCCATTGCCATCTACTGTCTATTGTTTCTGCTTAGGAATTGACTATTGGTCTTATTGCTTCTTTAAAGTAAGGTATCTTTTTTCTCTTGATGCCCTTAAGATATCCTCTGTATTTGGTTGTGAATATTCTTTATTATGATGTTCCCAGAGTGGTTTTAGTGCCATTTATCTTGAGTTTTATAGGGTTTCTTAAATTGGGGACTTGATGCTTTTGAGGAGTATAAAAATTTTTCAGTCGGTATTTTCTTCAAATATTGTTTCTGCTCTATACATTCTCTTTTCTCTTACTGTGATTTCATTTACACATGTTTGACCTTTTCAGCGTGTCCCACATGTCTTTTAACCTCTTTTCAGCATTTGTCAATCCTTTGTTCTCTTTGCACTTCACTCTAGATATTTTCTACTCACCTCCCTTTCAGTTTACTAATTCTCTTTCCTACTGTGTCTAATCTACTGTTAAACTTACCTACTGAATTCTTAATTTCAGTTCTTTTATTTTTAAGGTACAGCATTTCCATGTACTTTTTAAAATATACTTCTTTGGTAAAATTCTTCACATTTTCTTCTGTTTTCTTGAAAAAATGAACCATAGTTATGTGAAAGTCTGTGTCTGAAAACTCCGTATTTGGATCACCCATAGATCTGTTTTTCTTGTGATATTCAATCATTTGGTCCTGTTTTCTATCATGTGCAGTAATTTATTAAATGCCAGACATTGTGAAAATGAAAACTGTAGAGACTCAGTGTAACTGCTAAAACTTCTGCTTACCTCTTTAATCTCTTAGCAATTGCTTTGCACTTGTTTGTTTCCGGAGTCTTGCCCCACACATGTACAGATTAGGAGTTTGACAATTGCATTAATGTAAAACTGTAATACACTTTTGAGCTCATTTTTTTCTGTGATTTCCTCTTTTCTAGGACATTGGTTCTTCTAGTCCCAACTGTCTTGGCACCAAAAAGTCTAACTCCTTTCTTTTCATGCTATCAAAACTGCTATAACTTTAGGCCATCTCTTTCTGCTCAACTTCTTTTCCCCTCTTCTGTGAATCAGCAGAGCGGGGAAAACAGGGATAAATGCAGGACTCATCTGAATGAGATTTTCTTCTCTCCAGGCTTTGGTCTCTTAAGTCCTGGTTACCTTGATTGCTTTCTGGTATCTTTAGAAGGATTTTACCTCTCTTTTTTGTGCATTTTATCTGGTTTTATCATTATTTTCAGAGGGAGGGGAGGGCTAATCTAGCCATGCTACTCCAATGGAATCAGAAGTTCTACATTACTTCTTTAAAACTTCAGAACAATCCTGTGCAATAATTATCCTCAGGCTATAATGAGAAAGGGAGGCAGAGGGGCTTTAAATTATTTCACAAGAAAAAAAAAAAAAAACATCGAAATAGGAGTGCTGAGTTGTATTTCAAGGTCCATGTTCTTTCCAATCTACCACTGATACCTCACCCCCAGTTCTCTTTGGATAACATCCAGAACAAAGGAACCGAGCTGAAAAACAAGGATAAAGGACAATTTTTCTGCACACTAAGATCCGCTCGTCTTTCTACCTCCTCTCTGATCCTCACCAACAATAGAGAGCCAACCTATATTTCTGAAGTGGGAAACTACTGAATAATTCATAAGACAGGAGGGCTCCTAGCTCAACTCAACCTTGGATGAATTGTCTTTGTGGCCCTACTGAGATGAAGAAAAATATTTTCCTTGTTCAGTAAATGTGGTTCAAAGAGAGGATTCATTAAGGAAGACGCAATTTAAACACATACATTTTTCTGACTACTACCACACTTTCAACGGAAGGTGACGCTTAATAGAGTAGAGATGCTTTAATCTCTCTGCATACTGACTTCCTAAATTTAAAAAACACACAACATTGCCACGAACATTTTAAGGAAGATAGGTGGATACATCCATACACACTTCATTTTAAGTGTCTGTCCTTAAAAAGGCATCTGTTATTGACTGTAATAGTGTGAGTCATAACAAAGGCATTTATATTCATGTAGATATAATCTACACTTCCACAGGTGTCCAAGTGTAATGTACAATTGCCTAATGAACCCTTAAAATAAAATGCTGCCAATGAGAACTGAGTTTGCCTCTCCTATAAAGAAAATGAAACTCCATCAGGCTGGCAAATAGGAACTTCGGCTTCCTAGATATTTTTAATATGATGGCTTTCCTACTACAATTTCTGCAGGGAATAATATATAGGAAAATAATGTTTCTCCTTTGTGATTACATTACCATATGGAGTAATTTGTCTTGACGGGGAGGTCATTTCATCTGATGAGTTCTTGAACAGTGAAATGGAAGCTTGGGTCTATGACAGCAAAGGACAGATTGACTTATTAAAGCGGTTACATTATGGATTTTTATTAGTCTATTTCACGTTCCTCCCTTATAAGATCAAAAGCACGAATGCGTTTGGTAAGTCCATCAGGAAATATTAGGGATAAAAATTAGATGGAACAGTCATTATTACAAATGGGAAAATCATCTGGAAACTAAGATTCTAGAGGCCAACTCTAAGAAGTCTCACAAAGATAGAATTTGGAGAGCAGAACAGATGGGATGTGAGTATTAATGCAGGAATCAGCCCCATAAGAGCAACAGCCAAAGTTTTATAAAAATCACTCAGGCGTCTGAATTCAGGGCAGGTTGCAATAGACTGAACAAAATTAATTGTCCTGGGCATCTAAACCCAGAGGAAAAGTGACCCAAATCTAGCAGAGACTTCCCAAGCACTCTAAGAAATGTTGCTTTCATTTTTCATCAAAACACCTTGCAAAATCTGGGCTTATTGTGACTGTGCTCATACGTATCCTCTTTGATTTATTTTCATTCAGCAAGTCTTGGCTGAACCCTTTGTTGTGCTAGGACCACAAAAATGTTCAGAAATGAGTTCATGGTCTGGTAGGGGAGACATATGCATCAATACCATCTGATGGTGTGGGTGTAGTAAGGCCTATTTAAAGAAGAAAGAGCAATGACCATTCACTCACTCATTCATCACTATTTAGCGAGTGCCTACCATTTGCCAAGATCTGTACTCAGCACTGGAGACACAAGAGTGTCCTTGGGTAGTTATAATTTTAGTAGGGGAGACACAGGAACGACATAAAGTCGACATTATGGTTCAAGCTGCGAGAAAGTACTGTCGAGTGTCCACATGTAGCTCTTTTCTGCAGCACGTTGGCCTAAGTCCCAGAGGAAAGACTGGACCCCCACCCCGGTGATATCTCGAGCTCCTTCTGATGCAAAGTGCTCTTAGAACAAAGAGGCTTTTTTCATGTGCTTGGTCTGGGCTGTGATGAAGTACCCCTGGGTTCTGAATAGTGATCTGGACATGAGACACAATCAATCATCCCAGCATCCACCACCTGCCTTTCCGAGAAAGTGGCAAAGTTCATCAAAACACATTTGGATGTAGGGCAGGGCAGCTGACTCAACCTCTATCCTGAATGGTGCTCTATGATCTATCCTCCTATTGTAGGTTCCCACCGTCAAATCTATAAGGACAGAGCCCTTTTTTTCCTTACTACTATATACCTAAAAGCTAGCGCAGTGCCTAGAATATAGAACATATTCAATAAATATGTGTCAAATAAATGACGAAAACAACAACAAAGTAAGGTAAGAAACATGTCAAGGGTGCGTGTATCTGCTTTCTGTAGCTGCCATAACAAATTACCACAAACTGGACAGCTTAAAACAATGGGAATCTATTCACTCACAGGTAGGAGGCCAGAAGTCCCAAACCTGGCAGGAACTTACTCTCTCTAGGAACTCCTCAGGGGGATCTGTCCCTTGCCTCTTAAGCTTCTGGTACTCCTGGAGTCCCTTGACCTGTAGCTGTATTCCTCCAACCTCTGCGTCGATGGTCACATTGCCCTCTCCTCTGTCAAATCTCCTGTGTGTCTCTTATAAGGACACTTACTGGATTTAAGGACCACCCAGATAATCCAGGAGGATATCTCCATCTCAAGATCCTTAACTTAATTGCATCTTCAGAGACCCTTTTTCCAAATAAGCTCACATTCACAGGTTCCAGGAATTAGACGTGGACATCATTCAACACACTATAGCTGGCATCTGTGAACTGGAATTGTAAACAGTTCCCTACATGGATATAAAACTTTCCCTAAATAATAAAAGGGGTTTGCTGTGCCTAGACTGTTTGTGTACAAACAATACGTCTTACTCTGAATACCTACTCTCCTTCTGGGAGTCTAGAACTTTGCCACATGCTAGGCATTGAATACCTATGCAACCATCCCCCAGGAAAACCCTGGACACTGAGTCTCTGATGGGCTTCCCCGCTAGAAAACATTTCTCACACGTTGTCACAGTTCAATGCCAGAGGAATTGAGCACATCCCGTGTAACTCTACTGGGAGGGGACTCGTGGAACCTTAGGCCTGGCTTCCACCAGACTTTGCCCCATGCACCTTCTCCCTTTGCTAATTTTGCTTTAGAGCCTTTTACTAAGTCATAGCCATGAATACAACTACATGCTCAGTTGAGTGAGTCATCCTAATGGATCATCAAACCTGGGAGCGGTCTTGGGGGACACCCGACACGGGGGGCATTTAGGCCACTAGGGAAGGCTTCCTTGAAAAGGCAGTATTTGAGCTGAGAGCTGGGATGATCACACAGCTCATTAGTGGTAGGGCCAGTACTGAAGGTCAGTTTCCGCAAAACGTGGCCACATCCGTCCAAGTGCACTCATGGTGAGTTACAGGAGAAGAGTTTAACAGAGAGATTACACACCAAGGTGTGGTGGGGATTTGAACAACAAAGAATAAGGCAGAGTCCCCTGGGGCTAGCAACGGTGGAAAACTCAATCACTCAAAGGCCTGAAAGGCAAGGACAGAGTGCTTGCCAGGATCCAGAAAAGGGCTGTATGGAAGGGACTGCCTGGCCAGAACCAGAGTCCACGGTAACCTGGTAAGAAGGGAGCCAGGTAAACAAATACTCAGACCTCACTCTCCTCTGATCCTCTGCCAGTGTCTCCAGTGACCAAACCCGAGTGGAAGCCTAAGAACAAGGAAGTCGTTGCATGTGCTCAGCCCTCCTACAGCACAAATCAGGGCGAGGAAGGGTGGGCAGGGGATGGAGAGGGGTGAGCAGAAAATACGCAGCACAGCGGCAACACGGGTCCTTATCTTCACGGGACTGATATAAAAATTAAGTTAGGTGGTACACGTAAAGAGAGGACTTAGCACACAGTACGGGATGATTCAGTATTACATCACTCTTTTACAGATGATCATGACGAAGATGAAGGAGAGGAAGAAAAGGAGGAGGAGGAGAGGGTGGGGTGAGGAGGTGGGGACAGAGGAAGAGGAGGAGGTTGAGGAAGAATAAGAGGAGGAAGAAAGAAGCTCCTGGAAAGCAAGAATTCCTTTATTGTTGTTATATCTGCAGCATCTACAACAGGTCCTCGCATGTGTAGAGACTCAGTAAACATGTTAAATTAATGAATCATGTAAGGATTTGCATATCCAGATTCTAAACCCTGACTCAACGCAGAGACTTGGCCTTAGAGACCCAGAACAAGCAGGAGACCTTAGCCAAGCACCTTAATTTTATAGGTGGTAACTAGAGCCCAGAGAAGGAAGGCAACTTTCCCAAAGACACACAGTAAATGTGACAATGAGTGTGACAGTAAGTCAATGTGTGTAGACTGGAAGAGGCAAGGACAGCACCCAGATGTTCTGATTCCAGTCCAGCTCCCTTCAAATAAAACCAGCCTGCCTCTGGTGAATTCGCTGCCTCTGAGAATTCCAACTTTGCGGCCAAGGGATGATCTGGTTCTCTCCTACCTCCAAGAGCGTCTCTCAGAGTAAAAGGCTCAGGGTCTGCCTTCTGGGCACTCTAGCTGACCCATGTTGGTATTACAGAGGAATCACATGCCTCACAGCAGATCAGGGAACCTCTGGAGTGGCCTACGTACCTGCCTGACGCCTCTCAGCACTCAACCCTGACTGTTGAGCTAATAGCAATTGACAGCTGACCTCCTCTTAATCTTTTTTAAAAAAATTTTTTAATGTCTATTTATTTTTGAGAGAGACAGAGAGACAGAGCACGAGCCGGGGACGGGCAGAGAGAGAGAGGGAGACATCGAATCCGAAGCAGGCTCCAAGCTCTGAGCTGTCAGCACAGGGTCTGACGCGGGGCTTGAACTCACAAGCTGTGAGGTCATGACCTGAACCGAAGTCAGACGCTTAACTGACTGAGCCACCCAGGCGCTCCTGAACTCCTCTTAATTAAACAAAAGTATTTGAGATCATCCTCATACCTCTGTTTATTTCAAAAGCTGGGTGGCGTTTCACACAGGAATACCAGTTTGTGATTTACTGGAGGCTTCTTTGGAGCTTGCTGTCTTTTTCTTCTTGAATTTTATCGTTTACTGAAATATTCTCTCTTCCCTTTGCACATGCCCCGTCCACTCTGATTTAACAAAAGACAATTCTCTGTGATGCCATATCTCCGGAAGCCATGCTCTGTGAAGTTCTTCCCAAACGAGCCAACATGAAAACTCACAAGACACTCAGTAGACACGCATCCCTTAAATCAGAGAATCACAGTGCATCCTGGTCTGGCCATCCAGGCGCGTGAAGATGCCAGGAGCCCCGTCCGAGCCCATACTGAGGATGCACGCATACGTGACCGCAAAGCGTGCAATTACTGACCCCCTGAATCCACGCCCTCTGAGCTCTATCCGTGGTCCATGTGTACACCCGCAATCTGATTCTGATTCTGCGCTCACCCCGGGACTCGCGGCGGCTTGAGCAGTGTTCGCGAAGGCAAAGAAAGCAGAGATTCCAAAATCACGTGCAGGCTTCCATTTGTTCTCTTCTACACTCAGGTTTGCTCGCTGTTACATCCCTCTTAGGCCATGAGAATACGCCTGAGCTGGCCACGGGGAGGAGAGAGAGCGGCGTTGGGTTCCAGCCAAAGCCACGCTCGATCGGCTCCCAGCCAGCCCCCTCCCAGACACGTGAGTCTAGCAGTGAGCACAGAACCTCCCCACCGAGCCCAGCCTCAACGGCTCACCCAGAAGTAAGCTGAGCAGATGCTTACTATTTGAAGACACAGACCTTGGGGTGGTTTGTGGTGACAGACAGCTGATACACAAAATACGTCACCCTTCACTTTTCCTGCGAGTCCGTAATGAGGTCTGAGTCAGCCCTGACATGCTCAGCTCCCATTATAATCATCAGAATCAGAAGGTCTTTCTGCCTGAAGTTCTCTTTTTTCATTATGGAGTACTTTCATTGGCTTGGACATAAGCTATGATCCCATGAAAGAGCTAAAAATGGCCTATTTTGAGATAAAAACTACAGGCAGCCAGCATGGGGGCCATGCCAGTAAATCAGAGTAGAAATACAAACCAGGCAAAACCCTGCACTTTCTGTCTCTCAGAGAAACTCTTTGTGATGAATGGGCATCGCTCCTACAACAGAAGACATCTTGACATTCTGGTTAAGGAACGTGGACGTCCCTTGAAAAAGAATCATCTTTTTTTTTTAATTTTTTTAAGTTTATTTATTTTGAGAGACAGCATGAGTGGGGGTAAGGGCTGAGAAAGGCGGGGAGAGAGAGAGAGAATTCTAAGCAGGCTCCACACTGACACAACACAGAGCCCAACGCAGGGCTCGAACTCATGAACATGAGATCGTGGCCCGAGCCAAAATCAAGGGTCGGACACTCAACCGACTGAGCTACCCAGGCGCCCCGAAAAAGAATCATCTTAAGAGGTCATATCACCCCTCCCCCACCCCTGAGCAGCATCACATCTGATTCACTGCCTACAGATAGTGGCAGGTGCCACACGATGGCCCAGAATCCACCTTTTCTTTTCCCAAAGAGTAAAGACTTGGAAGCGTGACTCGGCATATCTTCCAGGGTTGTCACAGGGTTAGAAGAGGTGTGGACGGGCTTAGACATGGCCTGGCACATAGGACACCCTTAGAAAACAGGAGCTATTATTAGCCCTCGTCAGCACTCCGCTAACATTTAATGCCTTCATCATTCCCTCACAGACATCACTTTCCCCCTTCAGAAGAGAGACCAAGAGCAGATGGTATTTGGAATATTCCTTCTGCTGAAAAACCAAGAATATAATTATCTGACTTTTAAACCTTTTTTTCTAAATTAAATATTCCTGAATCTAGGACACAAGCGACAAACAAACAGGAACATGAGTCCACTCAGCAGAGTGGAATTTTCCTTGGCATTAAATAAACCAAAGTGTACATCCGTCTTCGGCATTTGCCAACCACATGCCTTTAGGCAAGTGACTTAACCATCCTATGGTCTTGGTTTCTTCTCCTATAAAACAGGAGTTGCTGACCCCCCAGGATCATTTTAAGAACCAGTATTTATTAGCTAACACTGGCCTCCATATTTGAATTCAAAAGACAATGCCATGCAAAATTCTCAAATCACCCATGGAACCTACCTGAAGTTATTTATCTGGTGTTGTGGTGCTTAGAGCACATGCACTAGTCATCTTCTGTCATCCAATGAAGACTGATGTCATGCAAAGCCTCGGCCTGGAGAACTGACCAGGTCGCAGGTGAGCCAAGGTTTAAACAGGGCAAAGCATTAAGGCCCATGAAGAGCTAGGAGAGGGTATTCCAAGGAGGGGAGCAGCTGGTGCAGGGAACCGGAGGTAGGAGCAGGCTGGGCCTGCTCACCACTTGGCAGGAAGGCCAGGGTGGCTGCAGCGGAGACAGCAGGGACAACGGTGGTGGGCAGTGCACCCAGAGTGGGGCCGGTGTAAGACCTGGTTATGCCTTGGAGAGACAGGGAAAGCCTTCAGGGCCTTCAGGGCCGGTGAGCAGAGGAGAGAAGTGGTCTGGCATGCCTGACTTAGACTCACCCTGGTTGCCCACCACATGAAGAGCAGTCTTGTGGGTTTGAGTGTGGAAAAATGGAAATAGAGAGACTTCTAGTTGTGAGGTTTCTACAATACCCCGAGAAAAAGATGAGGGTAACTTAACGCAGAGAAGAGCAGTGGAGGTAGGGAGGAGTGGCTATACATGTTGGGTATATTTTGAAGGCAGAGCCAACAGGGTTTGGTGTTGGGTTGGATGTGGTGCACGAAGGAAGGGGGATCGAGGAAGCCTCCTAGAATTCTGGGTCGAACGTAAGCGCCTGTCCCTCCAGAGGGTCTTTCAACCTGCCCCTCCTTCTTGCTCCAATGCTCCTCTCTTGAATCCCCACACGGCCCCCGGCCTTTCCTCCTCCCGGTCTCTGCTCCAGCACCGCTCCATCAGTGAGGCCTTCCCGACCGCCACCTATGAAAGAACCACCACCCCCTCCCAGCGCTTCCCAACTCCCTTGCGCCGCACCGTTTTCTCCATAACCTGCATCCCTCTGTGACACACTAGATGTTATACATTTGCATATTGTCTGCCGTCTCCCGTATGAGTTTGCCAGGATGGCTATAACAAAAACCACAGACTTAATGGCTTCAAACGACATAAACGTATTGCCTCGCAGTAAAGGCAGAGGCTGGAAACTCACGATCAAATTATCAGGAAGGTTGCTTCCTTCTGAGGGCTGGGAGAGAGAAATCTGTCCTGTGCCTCTCGCCTTGCTTCTGGTGGTTTAGCTGACAATCTTTGGTCTTCCTTGGCATCACCCTGATCTCTGTTTTCGTGTTCACATGGTATTCTCCCCGTGTGCATGTTTATGTCCAAATCTCCTTTTGTAATGACGTCAGTCCTATTGGTTCAGAAGCCCGCACTACTCTAGTTGACCTTACTTTTTTATCTTATCTTTTTATCTCCCGCATGAGCGGATGAGAGGGGCAGAGGGACACAGAGAGAGAATCCAAAGCAGGCTCCACACTTAGCACAGAGCCTGATGTGGGGCCCTGATCCCACAACCCTGAGTTCATGACCTGAGCCAAAATCAAGAGTTGGATGCCCAACCAACCGAGCCACCCAGACACCCCTCCAATTGACCTTATTTTAACTTAACTAACTGCATCTGCAACCCTATTTCCATATAAGTTCTAAGGTACTAGAGATCAGGACTTCAACGTATGAGTTTTTCAGGGTTCAATTCAACCCGTAACACCCCCCAACTAAAATATAAACTCCATGAGGGCAGGAACTTGTTTTTTTATTTTCTGCCATATCTCAAGAACCTAGAAGACTCCCTCCCATGTAGCAGATGCCAAATACTGAATAAATGAATGAATAGAGAAGACTGGGAAAGAGAATTTATAGAGGTACAAATCAAGCAACCCACGTAAGGCCTGTTGTTTGAGATGCTTATTAGAAATCCAAGTAGATGTCAAATGACTGACTGCAGAATCTTGGCAGGCAGGTTCTACTGCACTTGTAGAGATGGGAGTCATCAGCAAGTGCCTAGCATTTATTTATTTATTAATGTTTATTTTTGTTTTGAGAGAGAGAAAGAGAGTATGAGCAGGAGAGTGGGAAAGAGAATCCCAAGCAGGTTCTGCACTGTCAGCACAGAGCCTGATGCAAGGCTTGATCCTATGAACACTGAGATCACGACCTGAGCCAAAATCAAGAGTTGGATGCTTGACCAACTGAGCCACCCAGAACCCCAGCAAGTGCCTGGCATTTAAAGACACAAGACCAGGTGAGACCAACTGGGGAGAGAGCATCCACCGGGCAGAGGTTGGGAGACAGGGACCCAGGATAGCCCAACACTCTAAGTTCAAATGGAGAGGTGAGCAGGTCAGAGAAAAACAGCACTGCAGTGTCTCATAAGGGGGAGAAGAAAGCATTTCAAAGAGGACACGATCACTTGTGTCAAATGCTGTTAGGAGCCAAGTGGAAGGACTGACCATGGAATTTGGCAAAATAAAGGCGATCTGTGGTCTCAACAGTGGGGACAAGACCCAACCTGGAAGGGCTTGACGAGAGAATGAATGATGTGGAATTAGAGACGGGAAGTATAGATAATCTTTTCGCGAGTTTGGCTGTCAAGCTTCGTGAAGGGAAGACAGCAGCTGATTGGGACAGATTTTGGCCGATTTTGGCAGCTAGGATTAAAAAGAGGGGAAGGGGGGAGCTCCTCATGGCTTCTAGCCCATTTTATATCTGAGGGATCCAAAGAACAAGCTCCAAAGACCTGTTATTTGCAGACCTCACAAACCCCACAAGCCTGTCCCTGCCCGCAGTTCAGGAAAGCCAGAGGCCACGTGCTACAGACCGCTCTGGCTTAAGCCACCCTGTATGATGACCTCAGGAATGGCCTTACAGGTATCCTACCAGGTGAATCTGCAGTCCCAAGATGCCCTAAAAGATGATATTTTCTCAGTAGCCGCGCTGAATGCCTGCACGGCAGCAGACTCCCCATTGCCAGGAACCACCATTAACAGCTTAAAACTAGGCTCGCAAACTAGTCATTTTCTCCAGCAGGCATCACAGCAGGAAATGGAAACCCTGGGATAGCGGAGCTGGGGGGGCAGGAGGAGGCCCCGAGAGGCCTCCAAGCGTGAGGACCAAGGACCAGCAGCCCTGGGAGGAGCGATGCTCAGAGGCCGAGGGAGAGGAGTCTCGGGCCCCAGCTCCACGGTTGCCATGGTTTCCGTCCTGCTGCCTTGGGGACCAGTGATGCACAGCTCTGTGCAGGGGAGCCCTGGGAAGGCGCCATGTGCCACACCGCACCCAGCCCCCCTCCCAGAGCTGCCGAGAGGCACGTGCGTCAACGCCAAGGTCACTGGCCCATCTGTGTTGGAGGCTGTGTGGGACAAAAGCTGTGCCAGCCTTGGCAGGTGCAGGGTAGCAGCTGCATCTGTGCTTGGCGGCTGAGAGCAAATCGATTCCTGCTGAGTGAAGCCCGCTCTCCAGTCCAGAAACGGGGGATCTGAACTGGGATCCCAGGGTCCTGGCCACTTGGTAAGCCATCGCTTTGCTCCCTCACCGCACCCCACCCGTAGAGTGGCTATGACACCACCTGGCCTCCGCTGTCTGTTACTCCAAACCAGCCGTGAGGCAAAGCACTGTCACCGGCTCCATTCTGCAGAGGGGACAGTGAGTCACGGGAATGCAGAGCAGTGGCCACCAGTCGTAAGTGTGAAGGCAGGATCTGATTGGGAAGGCTGAGGCCCCGGCTTCTCCGTTTTTCCACCAGACCACACTGCATCCATGTCTATACCACCTGATGCCATCAGAGTCACTTCCAAAAGGTCATTCCAGAAGCATATTATTGGGTGCGGGCTGGAGGGAGGGAGAGGGAGGTGTGGCTTCTGAAGGCCCATTGAAGTAACCCTTGTCAACATCTTGGCTTCCAAGTCTGGAACACTTGCGTTCCTTGCAGGGTAGACAGGAGTGGGAGCCTACTACATTCGTGCTGGAACAAGTCAGCACACATTTGCCAACCCCCCCCCCCACCCCGCCCCATCACCTACAGTGTCACTGGGGAAACTCAGTGAAGGGCACCTGTGACCCTTTGGGCTATTTTTTCAACTTCCTGAGAGTTCAGGATGCCTTCAAAATAAAAAATAAAAACAAAAAACAAACAAGTAAACAAAAAAACCCAAAAACCGAATCTGTGTCACATCTCATCTAAGGGCACCATGGAAAATAAAAAGACAAGTGAGCCCTTCTAAAGTAAGGCTTTCCAGGCTCAAAGTCTGGCTGGGGCAGGGGACGGAGTGGGAAGAGGGAGGGAAAGGCAGCTATACAGACATAGTAGAACATGGTGATTTTTTAATTTTTTAAAAATGTTTGTTTTTGAGAGAGAGAGAGAGAGAGAGAGAGAGAGAGAGAGAGAGAGAGAGAGAGAGAATGAGCGGGGAAGGAGCAGAGCGAGAGGGAGACACAGAATCCGAAGCACGCTCCAGGCTCCGAGTTATCAGCACAGAGCCCGACGCGGGGCTCGAACTCACGAGCTATGAGATCATGACCTGAGCCAAAGTCGGGTGCTTAACTGACTGGGCCCCCCAGGTGCCCCTAGAACGTGATGATTTAAAACCCAGACTCCAAGGGCACCTGGGTGGATCTGTCACATGCGATTCTTGATTTCAGCTCAGACCATGATCTCACAGTGGTGGGATCGAGCCCCGCACTGGGCTCTGCACTGAGCATGGAGCCTGATTAAGATTCTCTTCCTTTCCTTCTGCCCCCCCTCCCCCACTTGCTCATTCTCTCTCTCTCAAAAATAAAAATAAAAATACATTTTTAAAAATAAACACATAAATAAAATAAAACCTAGAGTCTAGACCAGCACCATCCAATAGAATTATACTGTGAGCCACAAATGTAACTTTTAGTTTCCTAAAAGTGTATGTAAAAAGGTAAAAAAGAAAGCATGAAATTAACGTTAATAGGCTTTATTTAACCTAGTAGGTCAAAAACATGATCAGATCAGGAAATGATCAGTATAAATGGTTACGAGTGAGGTACCTTACGTCCTTTGCGCAATTCTAACTTCAAAATCCAGTGTGTATTTTGTCCTTACAGCGTATCCAAGTTCAGCTTGGCCGCCCTTCACCGCCCCACAGCTGCAGGCGGTGAGGGCCCACCACGGGGGACAGGTCAGGCCCACAGGGGGACTTCCTGGGCTCAGATCCTGGCATCACCACTCACCTGCCCTGTTGCCCCAGACAGGTCTAAACCCCAGTTTCCCCTCCTGGAGCCCACTCACACGTCAGTTGCCACAGGACCCAGCATCGAGAAAGTGCTGTGAGGCCACCACTGCTCTTCCAGATGATATTAAGAGCAGCCAGAAGCGGAGGCCAAGGGGGAAACGCAAGCAAAGAGCTGCGGGATCCAGGAGGCTCCATGGGGCCCCCTGACTCATCACCGTCCCTAGGAAGATGCTCCTTCCTTACCTCCTTTCCCCCTTCCCACTGCTAACTTATCCTTGTCCCGAGCAGTCCCCTACATGAAGAGCAGTTCAGGTGTGTGAATGGAGGAAAAGAAAAGGAGGGATGAGGGAGAGAGAAGCAGGAGAGAGGAGGTGCAGGGCAGCAGGGAAGAGAGGGGAGGAGGAGGAAGGGGTGGAGGGGGAGGGGAGGGGATGGGGGAAGAGGGGAAGAGGGAAGGGGAGGAGTAGAAGAGGACAGGATGAGTAGAGGAGGAAGGGGCAAGAGGTGGGGGGAAGGAGTAGGTGAGGAGGAAGGAGGAGGAGTGGGGAAGGGAGGGGAGGGGGCTGGAGAGGCCTGAGAGAGCCCGACCTTGCCTCAGCGTCCCAGGGCAGCCACCCCCAAAGGGTCTGATTGAAAATGACAGACACCAGGAGAGACTCAGACCGTCGGCTCCCTTTCTGCTGTACTCTGCCTCCCTCTCCTGGGCTCCGTGTCAAACAACCCCGTGAATCCGGACACGCAGCCTGGCGGGAAACCAGCCGGAATCAGAAACGCTGGGCGTCCCGTGAGATCGAATTCAGAGGGGAGTATTCCACGTTTCGGTGAAGACGTGACCACAGTGCGGCTCCTGCGCCGCCCCCCCCCCCCCCACGTGACCGCACAGCGCCGTGAATCCGTCCAACCCGGCCGGTGCCCGGCCCCCACCGTCTCCGGGGCCACTGCAAATACACCCCTGTGCTGCGGGGTGCTCGGTGCCACGCTGGCGGGTCCGGAGTGTCGGGAGGAGGTTCCACCTGAAGCGATGGGCATTAAAAGCTCCCTCTGGAGTAAACACAGGCCCCTGCCTTCCAGCTGCCCAGTGAGTACAGGCTTGTGCCACCCGTTCCTGCAAGTCTCAGAACAACCCTAGAGGGTTAGCCACCACGCCCAGGAGGCAGTACTGTGACTGTCCCCTGGCCGGAGCCCCCACGCTTGCCCTCCCCGTGCCACTCCACGAGCCTGCCAGCAGGCCTCCCTACTTCGACCCTTACCTCCTACGGTCTGGGCTCAACACAGAACTCAAAAGCATCCTTAAAAAATGCAAGTCAGATCCTATCCTTCCTCTGCTCAAAACCCTCCCCTGCCCCCACCCATGTCACTCAGTGTGAAAGGTCCCTGTGGGCTCTCTGTCCTCACCCCCTGCCATTCCCCCGCCATCCTCCAGCCTTACAGTGCTGCTCCTCCTGGACACGTCTGCCCCAGGACCTTTGCACCAGCTGTACCCTATGCATGGGACACGCCTCTCTAGGCTCCCCACCTACTGACCCCTTGAGTGCTTCAAGTCTTTGTCTAAGTGTCACCTTCTCAGGGAGACTTCCCTCACCACCCTTTTGCGTGCCACAACCTATACGCCCCTCCCTGAGGTAGACTGACTGCAAAATGGCCCCTATGGTCTGTCCCTCCCTCTCCCCTGTACCCACATCTTTTGCAATGTCTCTTTTCAGCTCTTCCCTGTAGGATGTGGTCGCTAGAATGCAGCAGAAATGACAGCATCCCTCCAGTCGAGGTCTTGCCTGTATCTGCTCTCTCAGAACCCTGCTTCTGCCATGACAGCAAGGCTGGGCTGGCCCACCGGGGGAGGAGTGGCCGTGGGGAACACAGAAGACTTGGCCTGCGGCCGTGCCAGACAGCCAGCAGCCACGGACACAGCCGAGACCGGAGAAGTGCCCAGCTGGGCCCCGCCCAAACCGCAGACCCGCAGGGCAACACAACTGGGGGCCAGAGAGCAGCTGCTGTCCAAAGCCAGCAGGTTTGGTGATCGTTACACAGTAGTGACCGACCGATACATCCACCCCAAGCACTGCCAACCACCTTACCCTGCTTTACTGTTTCACTCTTTTCCTGTTTTCCACAGCACTTATTACCTTAAAACATATTATATTTTTTAATGGCTTTATTTATTTATTTTCAGAGAGAGAGAGAGAGAGAGAGAGCGAGCATGAGTGGGGAAGGGGCAGACAGAGAGAGAGGGAGAGAGAATCCCAAGCAGGCTCCGCACTGTCAGCACAGAGTCCGATGTGGGGCTTGATCTCACCAACTGTGAGACCATGACCTGAGCTGAAAGCAAGAGTCAGACACTTAAGCGACTGAGCCACTCAGGTGCCCCCAATGTACTACAAAACACGTGTTATACATGTTGTTTTTTGTCAGTCTCCCTTGACTATATAGAATTGTATTCCCTTGAGGACAGACACGTCTGTTTTATTCACCGGTACATCCCCAAGTGCTTAGGACAACACAGGGGACATAGCAGGTGCTCAATCAATACAGAAGAAATGAGTAAATAATGACTAACACCCCCCACCCCACCATTAATGATACACATAATGATGCACATTAATGATACACATTGTGCCCAGCTCTGTGATCGATGAGCTTATTTAACTTTCACAGCAGTATTATGAGGGAAGCGCTCAATCCCCATTTTACTCATAAGAAAACTAAGACCAGAGAGGTTAAGCAGCCATTTCAAAGCTGCACAGCAGGCAAGTCACAGAGCTGAGATGAGAACCTATGTATCTGACTCCAAAGCCCATCCAGTGCACTGTCCTGCCTCCTGCTACCCACCCACCCACCCACCCAACACACACACACACACACACACACACACACACACACACACACGGTCCAAGCAGAAATGTTGAACCTCTTAAAGGAGCATAAAAGCAGGATAGAGAGAGAAAGGAGGGGAAAAGAGAAATTTTCCTGGAGGGGTTGGCAGTTGAGCTAGACTTTAAAGCATAAATAGAATTTTAAGAGATAAGAAGGCAGATAAGAGGTAGTTGTTATTTACTTAGAAAACTCTGTAATCGCCTAGGTAACAGACACACTCTTTTTTTAAAATTTTTTTTAACACTAATTTATTTTTGAGAGAGAGAGAGAGACAGAGACAGAGCATGAGCAGGGGAAGGGCAGAGGGAGGGAGACACAGAATCCGAAGCAGGCTCCAGGCTCTGAGCTGTCACCACAGAGAGGGCTTGAACCCATGAACTGTGAGGTCATGACCTGAGCCGAGGTCAGACAGTTAACCGACTGAGGCACCCAGGCGGCCCAGTGACAGGCGCATTCTTAAAGGAGCCAGAGAAGCACAGCAGCATCTCACACAGAATGTCCAGGGTCCAAAGATACTGCGCGCTTGCCGTGAAGAGGGTGCCGCGCATCTGCAGACACCGTCAATGGGGGGAAATCAGCGGGCATTCGGATGCTGGGCAGCGAAGAGGATCTCAATTCAAGGAGTACTTAGCCAGTGCGCCTGCCGCACCCCCAAAATGCCGTGCTCCCCAAAGCTTCTAGAGAGTAAGGGGGATGGCAGCTAAAACCCTCCTACTCTTCCTTAGCCTCCCTTTCTCACTTCCAGCTTCCAACCTGTTTCTAAATCAGGCTCTTTCTCTCCTGAAAACAGCCCTCCACCGATCTTACACGGTTAAGAGCTTTCTCGAAGATTCAAGCCAAAATTGGTCATCTGTCTCCCCGGCCATCCGAACCCCTCCACCCTGCTGCCCACCTCTCTCTGGTTCGTCACCAAAGCTGACATGAGAGTGATTTTTAAAATACAGATGTTAGGGGCACCTGGGTGGCTCAGTCGGTTAAGCGGCTGACTTCAGCTCAGGTCATGATCTCGCAGTCTGTGAGTTCAAGCCCTGCATCAGGCTCTGTGCTGGCAGCTCAGAGCCTGGAGCCTGCTTCGGATTCTGTGTCTCCCCCTTTCTCTGCCCCTCCCCTGCTTGCTCTCTGTCTCTGTCTCTCTGTCTCTCTCTCGCTCTCAAAAATAATAAACATTAAAAAAATTTTTTTAAATAAATAAAGTAAAACACAGATGTTACTCCTTTAATGACCCGCAGACATCAAGATAAAGTTCCAACTTCCTACCATAAATACACAAGTCCCTGCAAAGTGGCCCCGGGTTGTCTCTTCAGCTTCATCCCCTGCAGCCCCAACCCATCCCTGGGGTGTCCCCAGATCCTGCATTCACCCTGCCTTTGGAGAAACTGTTCTGGCCAGTGAGAATGCTCTTCCCCACTTCTCTCTGTTTTCTCATCTAGAAAATGGGCAGAATGGCATCCATCCCTCAAAGTGGTCGTAAAAGTCAATGGAAATAATGCAAGTGAGAGTTCTAACCAAGCCTAGCCCAGAGAGCCCCAAATGGCACCAGGGCATCTGAGCCGGGAGGTCGTCTCATGGCTCCTCCTTTGTGTGGGTAAAGCAACTCACCATTCTGAGGAGGGGCTGCCTTCATACACGAGGCCAGAATCCGTCCCATCAACAATACGGAGCCCTCCTAAAGCCCCATAGGACATTCGCCTGCCTCCCTCCCCCAACTCTGGCCTCCCTTCCTGTCCTCCCCTTTGCATGCCCCTGCAGCCACACTCCCCGCCCCTCCCTTGCTACTCCTCGTCTTCCTACCGCAGGGCCTTTGCATCCACGGTTCCCACTGCCCAGAATGTTCTTCCCAAATACCCACATGGCTCACTCCCCCACTTCCTTTAAGTCCAGGGGCATAAAACAGGCAGGACATATGCTCGTATGGCAAATACTCCAACAAGGAAATTTTTATTCGGTTTTGCCCTGAGTTACTACCTCCAGAACTGTTGACTATCAAACAATGAAAACACCATTTTACGTGTTGGTTTCTGGGTAATTCTAGGAGACAGAGAGAGACAATAAGAGAGATCAAAGTGCACTACCCCCAGGCACCTCTGACCTTCCTTAAATGATGCTTAAGCAGCAAGATTTCCCAGCGCACCCACATAAAATAACACCCACGTGCCACTCCAACTTCTGCTCCCCCCACTCAGCGTGGCTTTCCTTCTCTCTGGGATGTGTACCATCACCTGATTATTTTCTGTCCCTCCCCACTAGAAAGTAAACATCGTGAAGGCAGAATGTGTGCGTGTGTTGGCTTTGTGGTTTATTATTCTTTATTTTCAGTGGGGTAGAAGCTGGGTTCCTTCCCCTCAAGGCACACTTAGATGCCACATGCATACAAACCCCAGGCATTAAATCATTACACAGAATTATTAAGCAGGAAGACGGGAGCGAGGTCAGGCGTGGAAGAGGGGCCTCCTTCCTCTAACTCTGGGAAGGAGAAAGGCAGGAACTCGGTCTCTCTTGTTGTCTGCTTCATTCTCAGCACCTGCAACGTTCCTGGCACACAGTAGGTGCTCAGTAATTATGTGGCGAAAGAAATAAACAGCCGGGGTCGGTGCCTGGGAAAGCTGAGACTAAGCGAACTGGGCTAAAACAAGGCCCACACAGCCCTCCGGTCCTGACGCACCAGGAGAGGGAAGCTAGAAGAAGGGCATCCCGGGTTTTCCATAAGCCTGGGCAGGAGTTCAGACTTCTCCCGGTCACAGCCCCATCGAATGCCCAATGCCTGAAAGGCCACCTTTGGAGACTTTGTCCTTCCCTGAGTTCTTAGATGCACCAGCACAGGTGTGACCCAGATGGGGCCTCTGCAGAAACAACTCTGAGGCTCGGCCCCCACCTCCTCCCCGCAGCGCATTCATGCAATTCACACTCTGGCCACACGAGGTCACCGTAGCTGCACGTACCATCAGAGATGGCCCTCTTCAGGGAGTGAGTTTGTTCTGACTTTCAGTAAGTCTTTGAGGCCAGAGCAAGTAGGAAAATACAGTCTGTAAGAACAGCGTTGGGGCGGATTCTAGAATTCCTAGAACATACGTGACCTAGGTGTGTCTTTATAAAGGCAGTAGATACAACCAAAGAAAGGTGGGCTCCCAAGTCAGGGTATCTGGGTTAGGATCCCAGCCCCACCTCCTTGTGTGATCTTGGTTTCCCTTTCTGCAAAATAGGATAATAAGAGTGCTTTCCTCACAGGGATTTTGTGAAGATTAAAACAGTGATGCACACAGAACTCTCCAGAATAATGCCAGCATAGACTCAGACAGAGGTTGTAAAAGTTAACTGCTTATCATCACTTTTTCTCCCCTTCTCTAAGCCCGATCTATAATGATAAATTTTATGATTAAATTTTGTGATTAATGGCTTTTTCCCTGTTGGACTGTAACCTCCATGAAAGAAAAGGCAGTTTATATATTTTTAATTAAAAAAAATTATTTTAATGTTTATTTATTTTTGAGACAGAGACAGAGGGTGAGCATGGGAGGAGCAGAGAGAGGGGAAGACACAGAAACTGAATCAGGCTTCAGGCTCTGAGCTGTTAGCACAGAGCCCGACGCGGGGCTCGAACTCACAAACCATGAGATCATAACCTGAGCTGAAGTCAGATGCTTAACCGACTGAGCCACCCAGGCACCCCTATTTTTAATTTTTTATTGTGAAAAATTTCAAATATACATAAAAGTGGAAAGAACAGCCCGTATCTGTTTCTATCACGGCCCCCACCCCCGCTCCCAGAACACTGCCTGGCACGTAGTAGGCCTTCAGCACATGATTTCCTGCCTGCCTATTAGGTGCTATTATAAGCCAGGTCAGTGTCAAGCACCAGGGCTAAAACAGTGAATTAGACCCAGGCCTTGTGCTCGAGGAGCTCAAAGTCTGGTGAGAAAGGCTGACTTAATTTGGCCATCTCCTGGCGTAGGGGTGAACTAATGGAGGGTATTATGGGGAATCTCACCTCGTCAGGTGAGGTTTCCCGGAAGAAACGTCTATGCTGAGAACTGATGGGTGTATAGGAGCTAACGAGGCGAACAGGGTAGGGGAAGAGCCTCCTAGGCAGAGGAAACAGCAAGTGCAAAGACCCCGTGGGGGCACGGCCATGTCCAGTAGGCAGTGGAACTGACTGCCAATTGACTGTTCCATAGGACTCACTCTATTGAGGCGTTTTCCAGGCTGTTCTGGGGACTGACAAGAGAGAACCAATCACGAATCCTGCCTGTTACTCCCGCCCTGACAACTCGCAGCCCATCCAGACCCTCTCACGGTGAGGTCGGCCATGGTCCCCACGGTGGCCTCCTGTCCCATGGGTGCTTCTAGTCACAGCGGGCCTGCACCAGCTCTGGGAGGGCAGAAAGCTGAGCCAGTGAGAAGAGCCAGGAGACACGGCAGCAGGGGGACGGGGGGAGCCGGGCTGAGGACCACCATGGGGGAGGCGGCGCAAACGGAAAGAAAGGGCGCGGGTGGGGCAAGGCCAGAGGCAGGAGCAGCAGGGCAGGTGTGACCTGGGGCAGGTGGGATGGGCATCAGACGCTGCCCGGCTGGTGCAGTCCAAAACTCTTACCGCGACCCACGCAACCTGGCCCCTGCGTCTTCCTCCAAAAGCATCTGTCGCCAATCTCCACCCTCCGCTGCTCCACCACATGGCTGTCCTTTCTGTTATGGAGCCAGCCAAGCTCTTTGGCCGCTCAGGATCCGCCCTCCCACAGACCCCTCTCCCCGCCCAGAGGGTCCTCCTCAAGCCATCACTCCTCCCAGACCGGACAATTCCTAAGGTCTCCCCTTTCGTGTGGTTCCCTGGATTCCCTCCCGAGGAGATTCTCCTCAGCCTGTTAATCTCATGAATTATACCTCGTGCTCTTCCCTGAGACTACTTACCAAATTAGCAATGGAACATCTACTTACTTGTGCCTGATTAACTTCTATCTCCCCCACTCCATCATAAGGTCTGGGTACACGCCATGGTTTCAGTGTTCCCCGTAGTGTACCAGGACCCAGGCAATGCCTAGCACGTGTGAGTACTTAACAAATATTTGAATGAATGAATGAATGAATGAGGTCAGCCCTAATGTACGTGCCCATTCAATACCCAGCAGGATGACTACTATCAGCTTCCCATCCCTAAGTGTCGAGCACTGACCAGTCTGGTCTCCTGGGTGTCACTGTCACTGCCATCAGCATTATGCTCATATTTCTAATGATACCTAGCCCTCTGCATCCTAACAGAAACATGGGCACCCAATTCAAAGTTGCCCCCGAGAGGCACCATATCTCATTACCCTCTTACTGTCTAAACTCATCAGTGTCATAAACTATCTTAGTTTTTTGCCTGTGTTTTTGTTGTCGGACTCCGTGCCCCGAGAAAGGCAGGGGCCTGGATTCTCTCGGTCAGTGCCCTCATCCCCAACTTTGAGAACAGCGTGTGGCATCCAAGAAATGTTAACTCCCACCTTTTAGCCTGCATATATCATTTCATTTTGCATTCCCATACACCTCTACGAAGCGTGTGCAATAAAGCCCACGTTGCAAATGAGAAGACAGAGGTCCGGGGAGGCCGTCTGACTTCCAGACCACCGCTGGTCAGAGGCAATGAAGCTCTTACTTCTGGAATCAGAGCTTTCTCCAAGTTTCCCAATAGCTCACGAGGCTCTGACACGGGTCAAGATTTCTTCTTCCGGCTGAAATCCTAGCGCTTCACTAGGAAAGGCACAACAAAAGCAAGACTGTCCTCTAGGGAAGACCCACATGGGCTGTCCCCAACCTAGTAAGGGCCTCACCCACCTAGCAACACAAAGACAATATTAAGGAGCCACTGTCACATGTCTGAATTCACAACTTATGGATGCCAAGGCCTCACTTAGTAACCAGGACGTCTCATGATCTTGAAAACATTCTTCCCTTCCCTGGGTCTTCACCTATGGATCAAAGAAATGAGAAGCAGGCAGCAGCTCTCCACCTCTTCCTACATCTTCTCTGTGTCTCCCTCAAGTCCTTGATTTTTTTTTTTTTTTTAAAACCTTGGAGGCAATAATTTGTTCCCCAACAACAGAATAGCAAAATAGTGGGCACCTATCATGCTCCAAACATACGCACGATTGTATCATGAGCACAGCCTTCCCGCAGGAGCCACATCATTAGGTGGGCCACCCTTGGAGGATACAAACACAGTGACAAGCGCCTGGGAGCGATGCCCAGAAAGAAAGGAACGACCATGTGTCTGTCAGAATCCTTCCCAAGAAATACGTCTAGAATTCCCTTTCAGAACGTGAGCTGGCAAGGAGTTGGAGGACAGACAGTTTTGTCACAGGTCAGGAACAGACAGGAACGAAAAGACAGAGAAAAACCAAGATGTCTCTGGGTAGACAACGGTAAACAGTAAATCCACTCAGAGAATCAGGGCTGGAACTTGGACAATTTGACATTTTCACAAACAAATCGAAAAAAGAAATGATGGAGTAACACCTACAGACATCGTTAAAAATTCCTGCAGGTCGACATGCCAAGGAAAGAAGAGTCAACGATCGTATAATTGGTGACAACAACAACAAAGAGAATGCCAGAAAGAGAAAACACAGACCAATGATTTAGAGGGAATCAGTACAAAGTAACTTGAACTCAATTAATAAAAATGGGAACGTATTTTCCAGTTCCAGTTAGGAATAATGCATTCAGCACTCATTTACTCAGCAGCCTTTCCGGAATTTTTACCTCAGGTCTCACTAGGTACTGGTGTAATGAGCATTGACCATAAGTAGACATCAGTGATGGGGCCAGTAGAAGACGACCTCCTAGAATTACTGGTGTGACCCGGTAATCTGTGGACAACATAGTTTTAACTCCCTGAAGAAGAGATGCCCCATGTCAATGTTTAGAACACTAGGGCAGACACCCCTCCTCTGCTTGTGCCAAGGAGCAGAAAGAAACATTCCCAACCTGACACTGTAGGTTCAGGCCCTTGGGCCAGAGAGCTAGAGAAGTGTGAAAAGATCCCTGAAAGGGCAGAGAATCCCTCACTCGGAAGATAAACTACCAGCATACCCACCAGATGACACATCCCCATCATCCTTCACAATTCCTGGACACAGACTGTGGTGGACAGAAAGAATACTCAGAGAGAAGGGAACAGGGGATCTTAAACATGAGGACAGGTGCACAGTCATGACTCACCCCACACTTGAGGGAAACTTCCACCTAGAAAAGAAGTTCCAAATTGAACAACGGAAGGAATTAACACTTGAAGAAATGGAAATGACAAAACAGACAATAACTTTTAAAATAAACATAATTAATATTCTCAAAGGGATAGAAAGTTTAGTAAATCTATAAGAACCGACTATTATAATCACAAACAATTAGGGATTGTCAACATTTCAAAACACGGCCACCCGAATTAAAAATTCAGTAGGGGTGAGGTACCTGGGTGGCTCAGTCGGTTAAGTAGTTGATTTCAGCTCAGATTATGAGCTCATGGTTCATGAGATTGAGCCCCACATGGGGCTGTGTGCTGACAGCCTAGAGCCTGCTTGGGATTCTCTCTCCCTCTCTCTCTGCCCCTCCCTTGTGTGTTCGTTCTTGTCCTCTCTCTCTCTTTCTCTCTCTCTCTCAAAATAAAAATAAACAAACATTTGAAATTCAATAGGGGCTTGAATATTAGAACAGACACAGCTGAAGATGAATTGTGTAAGACAGAAGATAGAGCTAAGAAGTCCCTCAAAATACACCTCAAAGTGGGGCACCTGAGTCGCCCTGTCGGTTAAGCGTCCAACTTTGGCTCAGGTCATGATCTCATGGTTCATGAGTTCAAGCCTCGCATCAGGCTCTGTGTTGACAGCTCAGAGCCTGGAGCCTGCTTAAGATTCTGTGTCTCCCTCTGTCTGCCCCTCCCCTACTCGCACTCTGTCTCTCTCAAAAATAAATAAACGTTGAAAAAAAAATTTTTTTAAACACACCTCAAAGATCTGAGAAATAAAATATCAGAGAAAAGGAGATCAAAGATAAAGTGCAAGGGAAAAGTTAACAGATATACAAGAGGAAACTCTGGTGGTTCCAATAACTGTCTGATATAGCACAATCCAACAGAAATAGAATGCAGGCCGTACATGTAAGCCACGTATAATTTTACATTTTCTAACAGCAAGTTTAAAAAAGGAAATAAGTGTAATTAATTTTAATAATATACTTTAACACATTACATATAAAATATTACCATTTTCACATGTAATTAATATTAAAAAGTTAATGAGATGTGTTCTTTTTTTTAATAGGTCTTAGAAATCTGGAGCATATTTTAAAACTAACAGCATGGTTCAGTTCAGACTAACCACACCTCAGATGCCTAATGGTCACATATGTGCTGTGGCTACCATAGGGGGCAGTACGGATCTAACAGGAACCTTAGAACAATTAGAGAACAATTAGAATGCAGGAAAAGAAGTAAGAGACAAGGTGAAGACATGAATCTTCAGATTAAGAGATTCACCAAGTGAAGACATCCAGATGGCCAATGGACACATGAAAAAGTGCTCAACATCACTCATCATCAGGGAAATACAAAGCAAAACCACAATGAGATACCACCTCACACCTGTCAGAATGGCTAACATGAACAACTCAGGCAACAACAGATGTTGGCGAGGATGTGGAGAGAGGATCTCTTTTGCATCGTTGGTGGGAATGCAAGCTGGTGCAGCCACTCTGGAAAACAGGATGGAGGTTCCTCAAAAAACTAAAAATAGAACCACCCTACGACCCAGCAATTGCACTACTAGGTATTTATCCACGGGATACAGGTGTGCTTTTTCGAAGGGACATGTGCACCCCCATGTTTATAGCAACACTATCGACAACAGCCAAAGTTGATGGAAAGGGCCCAAATGTCCATTGATAGATGAATGGATAAAGAAGATGTGGTATCTATCTATCTATCTATCTATCTATCTATCTATCTATCTATCTATACACACACACACACACACACACATACACAACGCAGTATTATTTGGCAATCAAAAAGAATGAAATCTTGCCATTTGCAACTACATGGATGGAACTAGAGGGTATTATGCTAAGCGAAATTAGTCAGAGAAAGACAAATATCATATGACTTCACTCATATGAGGACTTTAAGACACAGAACAGAAGAACATAAGGGAAGGGAAGGGAAGGGAAGGGAAGGGAAGGGAAGGGAAGGGAAGGGAAGGGAAGGGAAGGGAAGGGAAGGGAAGGGAAGCAAAGGGAGGAGGACAAAACATAAGAGACTCTTAAATATGGAGAACAAACAGAGAGTTACTGGAGGGGTTGTGGGAGGGGGGATGGACTAAATAGGTAAGGGGCATTAAGAAATCTACTCCTGAAATCATTGTTGCACTATATACTAACTAATTTGGATGTAAATTAAAAAAATAAAATTAAAGGGGTGCCTGGGTGGCTCAGTCGGTTAAGCGTCCGACTTCGGCTCAGGTCATGATCTCACAGTCTGTGGGTTCGAGCCCCATGTCGGGCTCTGTGTTTTCAAAAAAGCAGCCTGGAGCCTGCTTCAGAATCTGTGTCTCCCTCTCTCTCTGACCCTCCCCCGTTCATGCTCTGTCTCTCTCTGTCTCAAAAATAAATAAACATTAAAAAATAAATAAAAAATAAATAAATAAAATTTAAAAAAATAAAGATTCACCAAATGCACGAAAAGAGACCCACGCTTAGTAATGCAACAGTAAACATGCAAATCAAAACAGAGAAAATCCTGAAAGCTTCCAGAAAAGAACAAAAGATTACCAACATAGGAAGGACAATAAAATTGAGATCAGACTTGTCATCAACGCCGCCAAGTGCTGGAAGAAAAGGGGTTAATTTCTGAGTAAAAGTTACTTTGGATCAGGAATTCTTTACTGAGACAAATTATCATTCATTTTGAGGTGAAAATAAAACTTGTACTCAGAGGGTCGTCCAAGACTCCTTCTAATATCTTTTCAAAACTCTCTCTTCGATAGTTAAGGAGACTAGAAACAAGCTTGACTTTTATAGCATTAAGTATTCCACTGGCCAAAACATACCTCCAGATTATAAGAGTAAAGTGTTGATTTAGACCATCCCAGAACCATAAGAGTAGCCATAACTGCCCCATGAGTAAATTAACCTAAAACACACATCCAATACATGAGGGGTGAGAGAAGAGAGATTACATGGTCCAAGGAACAATCATCCCAGGCCAACAGGCCATTGAAGTCAGGAAGCCTTTCTATAGCTTCCCCAACAGATTGTTCTGTAAACTCCACTTGAATGACCCCAAACACAGGCTTCTCACTACTCCTGAGACAGCCCTTCCATTGACTACTAGGTAGTCTGGGCCTGTTGGAAAGTCCTTTGCATTGAGCTAAACATTTATTTCCCTTTATCTTAGGAACAAAAGAATTACACAATTAGGAGGGAAGTCAAGATGACTTTGATTCAGCTTTCTTATTTTACAGATGAGTAAGCGGAGGCCCAGAGAGAAAAAGGCGCATCCCCAAGCTTACAGAGCCTAGCTGTGGTCCAGCTGGCATTACTGGAATCTGATCTGTGTATGCAGGTTAGCCTGTGACCTTGCAACATGAAGAGCTTTCCATGATGATCTAGTGGAGAGACTTTTCAGGATCGTGGTCAAAGCAATAAAAAATGGGATATCACCTCTGGACGATGGCCCAGAGACTGGCTTATAAAGTAAAGTGCTCTGAGCTGAGGGTAATGCCCTGGAATCTGGAATCTGGGAGTTTATATCTGTTCCCTACAGACACTGACCCAGCTTACTGCAGTTTATTCTCTATCTTTCCACTGGAAGGTCCAGCACAGGGTATTTGGAGCACAAGAAGGCAGCTCTGAAAATTAAAAAAAAAAAAAAAAGCAGCTCTAAAGAGCCTTGAAACCCTTTCTCCCATACAAATAAGAAGCTGCCAGAGGGAAGATTACCCATCAAATAGTCCTCAAACAATCAGCAGCTCCCATAGGCCTGCAGGAATCTAGGTTAAGACACCATCCTTTATTTACAGCAAACAGACCTGACCTGGTTCAAGGTTTCCCTGGGAAACCACTGTCAAAACTGCCCTGCTGAGAGCAGATGAGGAAGCTATGCCTGAGGCAAGACAACCAACAGGGCAAAAGAGCTGTGGGCCATGCCTTCCTCCCAGGATGCCTGAAGGCTGACGGCTCCATGTTCCTCATAATGCATTCACTTTAGAGACTTTTATGAATGCATAAATGGATGGCTAAGGGAGTCAGGGGACCCATCCAAGTCCATACAGCCTGCCTGGTCTCCGAGCCTGAAGAACCACAAATGCCTTCATCATGATTGGGATCAACCCTGCACAAGCCATTCTGCATCGTCCCATCATCCCACCATCCCCGAATCAGCCTAACAGCTGAGTCAGCCATATCAGCAAGCATTATTGTTATCCCATATTTGAGCTAAGATTCAGAGCAGCTATGTAACTTAGCCAAGCATTCAACATTAGTATCGTCCTGTTACCTGTCAAACCGTATGAGTTATCTCTAAATCAAAACTCTTGACAGTGAAGGGGTAGCAACATGATTATTATTATTATTATTATTAATATAATTAATACAATAACTATGCTAGGACAACAGACATACTTTGGTGCTGTCCTGAGCTCACCAGGAAGTGTGGTCACCCAACTGTGTTCCAGGCACAGCTCTAAGTGCTTTGTATATATTAGCGCAACTCATCGTCATATACCATTATCCCCATTTCACAGATGGGAAAGTCAAGACACACAGCTATGAAGTGGAAGACCCAGAATTTGGACCCATGTAGCTTATTCCCAGGTCCCAAGCCCCAGAATCTGTGCAATACTGCCTCTCCTGGAGTCAGGAAGCACCTCAAATAGGGCTGACCCCCAAATCCATGCTCTATCCACACTACCATATTCCCTCTAGAGTTCCCCACTCAGAGAATCTCCACCTGAAAATGCTACTTTACTGCCTGCTAGTTCAGATTATAAAGGTTAATACAGGGCAGTGTTTTGGCATAAAAAACTAAAACTAAAAGAAATCCTATGACCCCTCCCCCGCCCCCCACAAGCATGGCCAGTTCCCAGTAAGACCAGAAACATTCGGTTCTCCCTTCTCCAATGCTTTTGTGAGAACTACACACCGCTATCACATCTCTTGGGAAAGCTGTTCATTCCTTCTCACATCCATTTAACACACACTTCTGGATAGACCACCTCACCCCTGATATGCCCCAAGAGGTAGACCCAAGCCAACTGTATCAGTGGACCCCCTTGTCCTACGGCTGCTCAGTGGACTCAGCCAATGGGAAGTGAGAGGCAGGTGAGGTCAGAGTATTCATTCCTCTGCTCTCTCCCCATTGGGTGGCAGTGAACCGACCCCAGCTCCTGTCAAACAGCCCTCTCTAGGTGCCAACAGAACCCTCCCTCCCCTGCCCCCTGGGGCCTGGCTGGACTACACTGCCCCATGCGGCTTCCCTCCTTCCTGCTCCCACCTTTGTAAACTGTATCTTCATTAGCACCAATAACCCAATTGGGACATGCCAACTACTTCCTGCCAGTCTACTGAATTCACTTATTCAGAAAATATCTTGAACTTGGACAGTGTTGTAAAAGCTGGGGATTTACAGCCAGGAAAAACAGACACACTCTCTGCCCTCATGGAGCTTACGCTCTGGTGGGAAAGACAGTCAAATCTCAGAGACAAGTGCAAAATGCCAGCTGTAACTGCCGCAGGGGAGCAATGCAGGGTTCCGCGAGAGGTGACTTTGGAGGGCACTGACCTGGCCTGGAGGTCAGGAGGGCATAAAGGATACCAAGACCGCCTTACACAGAGGCATCAGGAGGGCGGGTAGAAGGCCTTGGAAACTAACGAAGCCCAAGGGTGGAGGAAGACTAGCCCAAACAGACCAAAAGCACGTAGAATCGCAAAGAAAGAGGCCTGGGAGAGACAGGTGCTCTAGGAACTCAGCCACAGGTGTATGGAGGTGGGGGGTGGGGGGGGTGGTGAGACTCAGAAGATGGGACTGAAGAACAAGGCAGGGATGAGATCAGGGAGGCTCCCACAAGCTGTTCAAAGGCCTTTGTACCTTACCTGGTCCTGATGCCTCTAAGACATAGCGAGCAAGATCATCCTGACGTCAAACCCAGTCTTGCAATGAATGGCCGCAGCAGGAACTCTCCTGGGCCTGCGGCCGAGTGGTGTCTTGGCTGCATTTTGAGCAGCAGCTTCCTAACTGCTTTTGACCTTAGAGGCTGAAGGTGGAGATGGGGCCCTGGGTCATCCTGTATGAGTCTAAGTCCTATTCCCACCTACCAGCTGGGCCAACTTGGTCAACTGCCCGGTGACCCAGATACCTCCCTTGTGAGACGGGGGCGGTAACAGTCCTTGCAGGATGTTGTGAAACTGGAAGGCAATAAGGTTCAAGGAGTACTCAGAAGGCCGCCTGGCCTGCGGAAAGGGCCCTGTAAATGTGAGCTATTACGATCTTCAGTATGGAACCCCACATAAAGGCATGAAAAGAATTCCACCCTAAAAACGCCTCCTCAAACAGAGATGCTCATGAAAAGCCATGCAGAGATTATTAACTGTTTGATAAGGACCGCTGCCTGATGTTCAGAAGGCTGATCTTTTTCCAAGCCCTGAGCCATCTAATAAGGGATCGTTTTCAAGTCAGCCGACCTTGAATCTCTCCCGCTGCCACTTAAACAGGAGATCTTGCTGCTGGCGCAGAGCCCTCGCAGAAGCTGTGTCTCCAACTACAAGAGCTCACGGGGCATCCCTGGGAATGATTCAGGAACAAAACGGTACTTTGTGCAGGCAGGTGTTTTGCAATAATTAAGTGTGGTCCCTGAACATAAAAATCAGAGCTGCTGGAAATAAAAATCTTGAGAGGAACTGCAATTTCTGGGACAGCTACTCCCTCCAGGGAAGAAAAAATGATGTCCTTACCAAAATGTTGGTTAGAAAGAATAATAAATTCGGTCCAGAAGACCTGGGTTTGAGTTCTGTCTTACTCAGCATTTACTGGAATAATCGTTGAGTATCTAGTACCTGCTAGGTGCTGTGATTCATTAAACCAGAGAGGCAGCACATGTGTCCTTGAAGAGCTGGGACATCTGAGTCATACATCAAGTCAAGTCATGATTTTGCCTCTTGCTACTTGAATGACCCTGGGGAAGTCACTTATTAGTTTTCTAAGCCTCCATTTTCCCATCTGCAAAATGGGAAGGGGCCTGGGGCAAAACCTTGAGCACACCTTCATTTCCAAAAATAGCAGCCTATCAGGAGCCAGCAGAACTTCTGAAAAGAAGCTTCCAGAGATGCAGACGGGAAACCAGGAGACCCCAGGTGGTATCATCAAAACAGCAAAGATTGTTTGCACAAAGAAGAAATATTCCATGATATCAAAGGCTGCAGGGAGGTCTTAGAGGTAAGGCTCCAGAAGCCAACACTGGATTTCAATACAAGAAAGTTGCGTCTTGCAGAAAGCGTTCCAAGTGTCCTTTCCCCTCAAGCAGGATGGCTTTTAGTCATCCGACATTCTCACTGTCCTTTGTTCTTCCTATTCCCCAGGCTGAGTTAAGAGCCACCCAAGGAAGTTGGTTCTTCATCCTTGAAAGCTGTGAATGTTGCCTTCTACGGGAAAGCAGTCTCTGCAGGTGTGATTAAGTTAAGGACCTTGAGTAGGGGAGACTCTCCGATTACCTGGGTAAATGACAAATGCCATCACAAGCATCCTTCCTTATGAGAGAGAAGCCAGAGGGATTCTTGAAGAGGAGGGGGCAAGTGTGACCACAGAGGCAGAGGTGGAGGGATGCAGCCACAAGCCAAGAAACACCTGGAGCCACCCGAAGCCGGGAAGAGGCCGGGAACAGATTTTCTCATGGTCTCAGAAGGGAGTGGGACCCTGCTTACACCTTGATTTCAGACTTCTGGCTTCCAGAACTATGAGAGAACATACTTCTGTCATTTGAAGCCATCAAGTTTGTGGTAATTTGTAACAGCAAATTACCCAGGAAACTAAGACACAACCTATAGGACGCATCTTTAGTAGGGGACCTCCCTGGTAAATAGGGGTTACGGATTAAGACAGATGAAGAAAGTATTATATTACCTTCAGGGACATGAAACCTTGGCTAGTTAGGATCTTTGACACATGTTTCGGGACACAGAGGCAGAGACCACAGGCCTTTTGGAATACTGTTTCAGCTGCTTATTAAGAACCTACTGGCACCTGTTGGGATGAGCACTGGGTGTTGTATGGACACCCATTTGACATTAATTTTAAAAAATAAGATAAAAAAATTTTAAGAAAAGAACCTACTGGATGCCATTTACAATAGCCAAATTATGGAAGCAGCCCATGTGTCCATCCATAGATAAACAGTAAAGAAGAGGTGATATATAGATATACGTATATATATTACACATTATATATACAATACAATATATAATTATATATAATTATATAAACTTTATGTGTGATAAATATATATTGTATATATATAATATATATATTATATATAATGTAATATTATCCAGCCGTGAAAAAACAATGAAATCCTGACATATGCAACAACATGGATGGAGCTAGGTAGTATTACACCAATTGATATAAGCCAGTCAGAGAAAGATGAATACCATATGATTCCACTCTTATGTGGAACTTATAAACAAAACAAACGAGCAAAGGAAGAGAGAGAGCGAGTGGGAAACCAAGAACCAGACTCTTAACTACAGAGAACAAACTGGTGGTTACCAGAGGGGAGGAGAGTGGGGGATGGGAATTAAAGAGGACACTTGTCGTGACGAGCACTGAGTAGTGCATAGAATTTCTGAATTGCTATATGGCACACCTGAAACTAATTTAACACTGTATGTTAACTATACTGGAAATAAAAATAAAATAGAAGCTGCTAGATGCCAAGGATTACCCTCAGTACTGGAGGGATAGGTGAAACAGTTCTAATTTTCTACAGTGAGTATAATAATTACTATTGATCACTATATTGGCAGATTTTTGTGTTCATGACCTCTCAATCCTCAGAACTCCTGATTTTTTATGGATGGGGAAAAAAGAGACATAACTTGTCCAAGGGCACACAACTAGTAAGAGGACGATCCTATTTTGGAACCAGGAAAACTGGCTCCAGAATCTGGACCCTTCATGACTCCACTATGCATTTTATGATTGAGGAAATAAAAACCTTGTTTTAAAAGTTAGCTATGTGAGGTTTCTCCTATTCTATCAAGATGACTGTGGTAAACAGATTAAAGGCACTTAAATCAAGACATGAGGGATTCAGGTTAGCCAAAAATGCACTTCTTGATAGAAAAGCACCAGAAATTGCTGACCAGGGAAAGAATACAGAAAGACTAACTCTGGGTTTATTTAAAAATAGGATAGTATCATCTGCCTGAGTGACTCTCCCCCAAGGATTCAGGAGCCCAGACTGTCTGATGGCTGACATCTGGCCACTCTTGCTACTGGAGAGATGCCTTCCACGGAACACGTCAATGTTCTTCCTCAGGAGTTGAGCAGAGAGGGGACCAAAGCAAGCACAAGAACCGCCCCTGATGTCTGCAGACCACACCACCACCTCCTTCCCCACTTGGGTGGCCCTTGCCAGAACCAGCATTTCTCATTCCCAATATCCTAGCTCACACACCCACTAGGTCCATAAAAATCTCCTCTCCCTCTTCCCACTCCCCCTACACACGCACACACTCCCAAACTACACCACTGAAAGACAAATGTTTCTAAAAAATCATCCTGAGGCACAGTTGTGTTAAAAACTCATTGTGAAAATGCTCTTAGGTCTATCACTTATTGCTATATGTATTGTGAGGCAATGTTAGTAGGTGCATAGGAATTGTTTAATTTATAGCTTTCAGATTTTGTATCTTTCAGGTGGATTGGGCCTATCTTTGCTATTTTATGAAATGTTTCTCCATCTTATGAAACATAATGGCTTTTGCCTTAAGGTCCACTTTGTCTTATATTAACAAAATGACACTTTTGTGTCCACTTACTTTGGGTTAGTGTTTGCATGGTATATACCTTTTCTATCCTTTTACTACAAATATTTCTGTATCTTATATTTAAGGCTTATCTCTTATAAGAGTATAACATTGGATTTTTTCTTTGTTAATTGAAATATCTAATTTATTTACATGTATAATGTAATTATTGACATATCTGAGTTTAAGTCCACTTATTTTCTATTTGTCAAACTGTTTTATGTTGCTTGCTCTATCTTTTCTTGCTTCTTTTTGATGAATCAAGTATTTTTTATTATACTTATCTCCTTATTGTTTTCAGTTACATATTTCCACCCTCCTATTAATGGTTACTGCAGAGATACTGGCACACATCTTTGACTTATTAGAGTCTAATATGAATTATAATTTTTACCACTTTATGGCCAGTTCAAGATATTTACAATGCTAATTCCCTTTGACTTCACTTGATTGTGTGTCATTGTGGTTATGTTTTTTAATTTTGCACATACTTCAAACAGTTTTATTCAGGTACACTTTACATATCTTAAAATTCACCCATCTCAAGTATACAATTCAATAATTTTTAGTAAATTTTACCAAGTGGTGCAACCATCAGCATAAATTAGGGTTATTTATTTATTTATTTAAATTCTAGTTAACATACAGTGTAGCTGGTTTTCAGGAGTAGAACCCAGTGATTCATTACTTACCTATGACACCCAGTGCTCACCCCAACAAGTGCCCTCCTTACTGCCCATCACCCACTTGCCCTCGCCCCCACCCAGCTCTCCTCTAGCAACACATCTGTTCTCTGTATTTAAGAGTCTCTTATGATTTGCCTCCCTCTCATTTTTATCTTACTTTTCCTTCCCTTCCCCCATGTTCATCTGTTGTGTTTCTTAAACCCCACATATGAGTGAAATCATAGGATATTTGTCTTTCTCTGCCTGACTTATTTCACTTAGCATAATAAACTCTAGCTTCATCCACACTGTTGCAAATGGCAAGACTTCATTCTTCTTAAATCAGTTAATAGTTTTAAGTGAGTTTTAGAGCATTTTATCCCCCACCCAATAAAATCCCCCATATCCATTTATAGTTAGCATCCACTCCTATTCCTAGCCCCCAGGCAACCACTAATCTACTTTCTGTCACTATAAAGCTGCCTTTCTGGACATTTTATATAAATGAAAAGCACAGTGTGTGGTCTCTTGTACTTGGCTTCTTTCACTTACCATAGTGTTTTTAAGGTTAATCCATGATATAAAGCATGTGTCAATAGTTCATCCCTTTTCATTGCTGAATAGTATTCCATTGTACGACATGCTGCATATTGTCTATGGATGTTTATGTTGTTTCTTTCTTTTTTTGGCTACATGAACAATGCTGATATAAACATCTACATAAAAGGCTTTGTTTCGACATTTGTTTTCATTTCTCTGGGGCAGATACATAGAAGAGAAACTGCTGAATCATATGATAGTTTTAACTCTCTCAGAAACTGCCAAACTGTTTTCCAGAACGGCTTACCATTTCACATTCTACCTGCAGTGTATGAAAATGTTTATTTCTCCATATCCTTACCAACATTTGTTACTGCCTATCTTGCTATAACCATTTCTCTAAGGACTAATGATGTTGAGTATCTTTTATTAGTCATTTGTATATCTTCTTCTATACACCACATAGGCTTCTTTTTTGATTAGGCTGTCTTTGCATTATATTATTTATTTTCTAAAATCAACATGTATTTAGGGGCGCCTGGGTGGCGCAGTCGGTTAAGCGTCCGACTTCAGCCAGGTCACGATCTCACGGTCCGTGAGTTCGAGCCCCGCGTCAGGCTCTGGGCTGATGGCTCAGAGCCTGGAGCCTGTTTCCGATTCTGTGTCTCCCTCTCTCTCTGTCCCTCCCCCGTTCATGCTCTGTCTCTCTCTGTCCCAAAAATAAATAAACGTTGAAAAAAAAAAAAATTTAAAATCAACATGTATTTAGATTTACCCATAACTACCCTTTGAATTTTTCTTCATCCCTTCCTGAATTTCTGTTCTTGCTAGGATGTTTCTTCTGCCTGAAAACCCTCTTTTGGTATGATGGTATTTCTTTTAGTATGGTCTGCTGGCAAGAAATTCTCTAGATTATTTACCTGAAAACACCTGTATTTCACCATTGTACTATGAGGTTATTTTCTCTAGATATGGAACTCTTACATAGCTCTTATTTTCTTTCTGTGCTTTAAAGATGGTGTTCCACTGTCTCTGATAACATGGCTTTCACCAAGACTTTAGAAAAGTCAGCTGTTTGGAGGCACCTGGCTGGCTCAGTCGGTAGAGCAGGTGACTCTTTGTATCAGAGTCACGAGGTTCAAGCCCCATGTTGGGCCTAGAGCTTACTTTACAATAAAAACTACAGCTGTTTGTTTTACTGCCTGTTTGTAGACAATGTCTTTTTCCCTCTGACTTCCCTTTTGTCTTTGGTTTTCATAAGTTTTATGATGATGCATGTAGGACCGTCTTCTTTGTACTTACTCTGCTTGGGATTTCTAGAACTTCTTGGGCCCATGGCTTGATGTTGCTCATCAGTTTTGGAAGATTCTTAGCCAGTATCTCTTCAAATATTGCTTCTGCTCCATTGTCTTGCTCATTTCAAAACTTCAGTTATACCTATTAGATCTTTTCAACATGTCTCACGTGCCTCACGCTATTTCTGTACTTTCCATCAGTTTTTCTCTATAGGCTTCTGTGTGTATATTATGTATTGATTTTCCAGGTCACTAATCCTCCTTTCTGTTCTAATCTGTTGTTAAACCTGTATATTAAGTTAGTTTCAGCTACAGTATCTTTCACTATTAGAGTTGTCCTATGATTTTTAAAATAGATCCTAGTTCTCTAATAAAATTCATCTTTTCTTGTAGAAAGCACATTAATCACAGTTATTTTTAAAGTCCATGTGTCTAACTCCAAGTCTTTGTCTTAGATTTTGGTTATTTGGTCCTATTCCCTCACATATCTGGAATTTCTTACTGAATGCAAACTACTGCATATGTATGAAAAAGTATAAAGGTAATTTGAGGCTCTGGTGAATTACATCCTCTCCCAGAAAGGATTTGTTCTGTTTTTGGATAAAGTGGAGGCAAATCACCTGAATCTGGTTGAGGACTGAGGAATCTGAGGCTGGACTTCAACCTCTTCCGAGGGATGCCCTATTTTTAATTTACTATAACTCCTAAAATATAGCCATCCCAGGACACTACCTTGGAGTCAGAGTTGTTGTTGTTGTTGTTGTTTCCCCAAGGACCCTTTTCCTTGGAAGACTCTAATTTCAATATTTGTCTCCCAAACCCATGAGATTTCCAAAATCCTTGCTTGGTCTTCCAGCCTTTTGACCCCACTGCTTTCTGCTCAACTAATTACCCTTACAGCTCCATGCAACATGCAACTATCAGATGCCTGAAGAGGAAAGACACAGCAGAATACTGGACTGACTTGACCAGGCTCCTCCGCTCTCCCGGGACCTGATGCCCCAAGTCCTAGCTGCCTTGTCAGCTCCTTGATGTTCTCAAACACATGAATCTGGTTGTTTACACTGGTGGTGGTGGTGGTGGTGGTGGTAGGTTTTATTCTTATTAGGGGCCCCTTATTCTAGATGTTCTCAGTGGGAACATCTGTCTGCATCAAGTTTCTTTCTCATTACCAGAAAGAAAATCTGAAACACAGCTGTACTTGTTCTCAAGTACCATTCGCTGCCAAAACTCCAGAACACAGAGCCTCCAGGAGAGGATGATTCCTGGGAAAGAAGCCACACATCCCATTTGCTTTACTGGGGCACTTGCCAAACAATCACTGCCCTCGACCTGACGTGGCAAGGTTTGGGACCGCCAGTACGAGAGATGAGCAGAAAGGAAGCCTGTCTAATCTAAATAGGAATCAGTTGTGTAGTTAATGGCCATCAGTCCCCTGAGCTGTGCCCTATTCATCTCCAACACACAGTAAATAGCAAATGTTTCAGGAAGGAAGGTTGGGGGATGTTTGAAAGAATGTGAGCAAGGATGAAAGAGTCCAGTCTTCCTACAGTAGCTGCTGACCACGCAGATTTTTCCCACTTAATATCACAGATGTATTTCAAACGTTTGGGGTATAAATAAAACTCATATTGATCATTTATTTCAGAAGAAGTCCACTGAATAATCAGAATGAGTAACAACTCATTCTCCAAATTTAAAAACAAGCGAACCCAAATAACCCCCATAAAGAACAGCAGCTAAAATTTTTTTTGACTCTACTCATATACAAGGCATTACATATGTTTTTTTTTTTTTCTATTAAACTTTCAGGTCACTAATTCTCTCTTCTGCTATGTCTAACCCATATAACGAGTTACTTTTACTTATAGTATTTCTCAACTGTAGAGTTGCCACCGATTCTTTTTTAAAAATTCTAATTCTCGGGGCACCTGGGTGGCTCAGTCGGTTAAGCATCCGACTTCGGCTCAGGTCATGATCTCACGGTCCTTGAGTTCGAGCCCCGCGTCAGGCTCTGTGCTGACAGCTCAGAGCCTGGAGCCTGTTTCAGACTCTGTGTCTCCCTCTCTCTCTGACCCTCCCCCGTTCATGCTGTCTCTCCCTGTCTCAAAAATAAATAAACGTTAAAAAAAATTTAAAAAAAAATTCAAATTCTCTGATAAATTATCTTATATGTATAGATTACCAAAAAAAAAAAAAAAAAAAACCGGAATGAATCGCATATTTAATCCTCACAATTTTGAGAAGGAGGTATACATATTTGTCCCCTTTCTACAGATGGAGAAACTAAGTCCCCCCAGTTACGAAGTGGCTTGCCTAGAGCTGCAGTCAGTATTGTTATGATCGGCTGGCCACCCATGACATTTAATCCCATCAAGTCCAAAGTTCATACTCCGTCTACTATCCCATGCTGTAAACTCTGATATTTATAGCTTGGGTTATCTCGGTTCGAGGTGCAACTACACATCTGTTTGGGGCTCATAAACCAGCTGGTACTCTGTGCTAGAAATGCGGGGCGCCTGGGTGGCTCAGTCGGTTAAGCGTCCGACTTCGGCTCAGGTCACGATCTCGCGGTATGTGAGTTCGAGCCCCGCATCGGGCTCTGTGCCGACCGCTCAGAGCCTGGAGCCCGTTTCAGATTCTGTGTCTCCCTCTCTCTCTGACCCTCCCCCGTTCATGCTCTGTCTCTCTCTGTCTCAAAAATAAATAAATGTTAAAAAAAAAAATTTTTTTAAAGAAATGCAACTCCCCAGCAATGAGCTAGAAATCGGTGCACCAGCTCGTCAACCTGTTCACACCTCCCTTCCACAGATCTGAGCCATAGGATGACATCCCCAAAGTCAAGACTCTTGGTCAAAGTCCAGTAAGTTCTCTTGAGTTGACTGGCGGCAGCAAAGAACAACAGTTAACAGGCTCTGTTGCCAGACTGCCTGGGTTTGAATCCCACCTCCTATCCTTCTTAGCTCTGGCACCTTGCACGAGACTCTTGCACCCTCTAAGCCCTAGTTCCTGTATCAGAAAATGAGAATTAAAATAGTTCAGCTTGTTGGGAAGATTAAATACCAGGATATCTAAAATGTATAGCGTATGTACGAACTGAAGGATTATTATACTAGTTCAATTCGACTTCGTCTCAAAGTAAAAACATTCATTGAACATTTGCTAAGGGCAGCTGGGTTGTGCAGCAAGACTGATGAGTAAGACCCAGTTTCCACCTTTGAGGAGCTCTGGGTGAGTAAACAAAACCCTGTGAGTCTTGCCTGAGGACTGAGTACAATGTCTGGGAGCCCAGTGGTGAGAGTGGCTCCTTCCCACATCAGGTTTTAGAGGAAGAAAGGAATTCAAAGGTGGGGGAGGGGGTGGGGAGAAAGGAAAGGAAACAAAATAAAAGGCATAGTCACGTAAAACTGGGTATCTGAGGACTCCTGGGTGGTTCAGTCGGTTAAACATCCGACTTTGGCTCAGGTCACGATCTCACAGTCCGTGAGTTCGAGCCCCGCGTTGAGCTCTGCTGACAGCTCAGAGCCTGGAGCCTGCTTTGGATCCTGTGTTTCTCTCTCTCTCTCTCTCTCTCTCTCTCTCTATCTCTCTCTCTCTCTCGATTCTGTGTTTCCCTCTCTCTCTCTCTCTGTGCTCCTCCCCTGCTCACACTCTGTCTCTCTTTCTCTCTCAAGAATAAATAAACGTTAGAAAAAAAAAAAGAAACCTGGCTATCTGGATAGGCCATTGAAAGTCTGGCATGACTGGAGAGTAGGATTTAGGGACAGAAAACATGTTCTCCTCCTGGCATCGATGTAGGGAGGTTTTCCCAGCAGTGTGCACCGCCTTAACCACCTACCCCGCACACAGGAATTTCATGGACTTTGGCAAAACCACAGGTGACTTTAAATTCATAGGTAACGATTTGCCACCAGCTGAGCTGTAGGCTTATCTTTCCCACCACCTTTTCTAGGCAGCCCTTCCAGAAGCTTCCTTCGGGAGTGAAGTCTCAAGGTGGTGGTTCACCCCAACACACACAACCACTGCAAAGGCAGTAAAGCTGCTTTTGCCTCTGTGAGTCTTGTGATAATTCACTGCTGTTTATTATCTTCTACGCATCGATTCCATTTGAGTTACCACGGAGAAATGCCTCCGCTATTAAAAAGGATTAGTCCTGCCTGTTTCCATTTATCCAGAGATGCGGGAGTGGATATTCTTGGCAATTTTGTTTTCCTTGTTTTGGCTACAGACTAGCTCCCTCTTGGCAACCAACAAATCTTTGGCTTCAGACTACGTTCTATAAGGATTCATTCATTCGTTCACGCATGCATGCATTCATCACCAAACAGTGGTTAAAGGCATCAGCCTTGAGGCAGACAGACCAGGGATAGAAGATCGAAGTTGCCACTAACCAGGTATGTGACTCTAGGAACGTTACTCAACCTTTTGGAGATCAGTCACCTCGCAGAATCACAGCATCAATCAAATGAGCCTGCCACAGAGCGAGCAGTCGGTGAATAATTAGCCAGTATTCTCATCCCTCAGAGGATCCTTCAACAAACTGTTAGCATGTCAACTCCAGGAGGGCAGGATTTAGGTTTGTTCGGCTGTGCCCCCAAAGCCTGGAACTGAGTCAGGCACAAAGCAAGGTTCCGTAAACATTTGTCAAATGAGCGACTGAGCACTTACTTCATGCCAGACTCCATCGGTGCTTTTTTTTTTTTTTTTTAATGGAAAAAAGTGCTATGGGGAGGGGGTGTCAGGATGAGATCCCAGAGCAGAAAGAGGACATCGATTAAAAAAAAAAAAAGAGGGGTGCCTGGGTGGCTCAGTCGGTTAAGCGTCCGACTTCGGCTCAGGTCATGATCTCACGGTCCATGAGTTCAAGCCCCACGTCGGGCTCTGTGCTGACAGCTCAGAGCCTGGAGCCTGTTTCAGATTCTGTGTCTCCCTCTCTCTGACCCTCCCCCGTTCATGCTCTGTCTCTCTCTGTCTCAAAAATCAATAAACGTTTAAAAAAAAAAAAAAAAAAAAAAAAGGTGAAATCCAAACAGAGCCTTAGCAGTACCATACCAGTGGCTGGTTTCGTACTTTTGACAAAGTACCACGGTCTCCTATGATGCATCAGGGTAAACAGGGTGGGGACTGAGTGGGGACTCTCTCGTCCCATCTCTGCAACGTTTCAGTAAACCTAAGATTTTGTGAAACTAGTTCACTTAGAAAAAAAAAGAATCAATTCCTTTTCCCGATATGTTTTTAAAAATAAACTTCTTGTTTTGCAATGGTTTTATAAAAGGACTCAGTGAAACTCCAGCATGGTGACAACAGCAGGGCTTGAGCAGGGCTCAAGGAGGATCAGAAAATGCACACGTGGCTTCGTCCTTCCCAGATATTGCAACAGTCCTGATGTCAAGCACTCATCAACAAACACAGACCGCTGGTGATCATGAGCTCAGGCCCTGGAGTCAGGCTACCTAGGTTCAAATCCTAGCTCCCCCATGTGTGAGCTGCGTTACTGTGGCCAAGGAGCTTGTCCCCTCTGGGCCTCCATTTCCTTTTCTAGAAAACGGGGATAAGAAATGGTGCCTGTGTTAGGAAGATAACATGAGGATTCATTGAGCTAATAGGTTTAAAGAGCTGAGAATTGTATCTGGTACGTAGAAGTGAAGGCAAGCTAGCTAATCATCTTATTTCTTCCTTGATAGATGAGCTGTTAAATGTAGAACGTAAGCGGTTTGCCGCTGTCTGATGTCTCATATAAATACATTTACCAATCAGAGAGTTTCACCGGGAGACGTTTGCATCCCGATTTTGGTTTCTGAAATAGCTCAGGCTAAGCCACACTTAATAATTAACGTTAACATGCCAGGGGCCAAATACACAAGCGCAAATAACAATCAACAAGGACTGTCCATGTTTTCGATTATCCACGCCCTTGATCTTCTCTCATTAGTCTGGATAATGGGGAAGTCAGATGCTGCTGTAATGCATGACTGCTTCCAGTCTAAGCTTCTCTGAGACTGAATGCTAAGTCTCACCCGCTCAAGAGACAGGTGTCCATGAGTGCACACACATACACACACACACACACTCACACGCCCCTCTGGCTGAAAAGCATTGGCAATTCCCAAACAAGCAATTTGCTCCGGTCACACCCGGCTGGGTTTTCCTGCACCACAAAGCACAGCAATTAAAACGCGTCAGGGAAGCTGCACCGGTATTTGAACGGAGAATTACTAATTTATGTTTACAGTTTACAAATCCAATCATGGCCATGTACTTGGCCCATTACAGTTGTGTAATAAAACTATGGTGACTGCTTTTATTTGGCAGAAACTATCATTTCCTTAGATTTTGCAATTTACTAACATTAATTGGCAAAACTGAATTCTTCCAGCATGAACAGAGATGAATGGCCCTTCATTATTAACCAGGAGAAAACCCAGGGCCCTGTTCACAGCTATTCTGACCAGAGGATTTTACTGGGAACCTGCAGGGGCTGCTCCTCACTTCATTCAAGTCCAGACAAGAGAGGCTTTGCAGGAGGAAAAGGCACTAAAGGGACAGAGCATGAGACCAGGAGGCTTTGCAGATCTGCGCGAGTTCTCCTGGCTGGCTGGGAGGGTCAATCCAAGGCTCCCTGAGGACCATCAGAGTTTTCTCTTCCAACCCACGACTAAACGACTGGCATGTGCCAGACTCGGGGGATGCAGAGACTATTAAATAAAGCACAAAGCATTTATTTTCCCCTAGAACAGCAAGTCTGGCAAACTCCTACGAATCCCGCAAAGCCCAGGCCAAATGTTATCACCTAGGTAAAACCTTCTCCAAACTCCCAGGCTGAGTCAATGACTCTCAGCCCTTCTTGGGCTTCGAGCTAGTGCTTCAGCTCGTCTGCCCATCAGCAAACCACCCCCCTCCCCAGCAAGACTGGCATCTGTGAGGGTAGGGACTCTGTCCATGTTTTCTCAAACTCACAGACTTACAAGAAGCATCTGTTTTTCACTCGCGGATCTGTGGGTCCGTTGTGCTCTGCGGCTGTGGCTCAGTTCAGCTTCAGGCTGCAGCCTGGGCTCGGGTCTACTGCTTGGAGAAGCAGCTTCTGAGGAAATGGTCTTGTCGTGGCAGGTGGCAGAAAGGCAAGAATCCAAGCTTAATCATATCAGCATATTAAAATCTCTACTTAAACCACGGCCACTAATATTTCACTGGCCAAATCAAGTAGCAGGCCCAAGTCCGACATCAAATAGCAGGGGGAAAGGGGAAAGATTTTCCCTCTACTCTATTGGGATGCATAGCAAAGTTACGTGACAAAGAGCGTGCCTACAGAAACACCCAGGGATGGAGTGGAGAAGTAGGGGCAGTGAAGCCTAATGGTTAGGAGTGAGACTCCAAAATCAGATTGCCTGAGTCCAAATCTTGGCTCCTCCTGCCTCCGACTAAGACTGTAACCTTAAAGAAGTGACTCAAGTGCTCAGAGCCTCAGTTTCCCCATCTGTCAAACTGACATGACGATAATACCGAATTCCTAGGGCTTGCCATGAAGATTTAGTGAAAATAGTCCTTGCAGAGCATTTAGCATGGGGTCTAGTCACGGCAAGTGTTCAGTAAATGCTACCCACTAGTTTAATCCCTTCTCTGCATTGGATCTTCTTCCAGAAAACACCAAACACTCCCAGCCCCCACCCCTTACATACACCAACCCTCCCATGGCCAGGCTCCCCAGTTTCCCCCCCAGTTAATAAGATTCCTTTATTAACCACGAGTAGGTCTTTCCTAGCTGCTCGAAGTACCCCCGGGCATCAGGCTCACATCAGGCACAAAAGCCCGGGGCTGACATTGATGCGAATCACCAAAGTCATTCTGCCCATAAAGAAGGTGTCGGTGATGGATGGCTGCAGGCTGCTGAACTGCAGTGTGCCTCCAGGACCATCCATCTCCTCCTCAGAAGCCGGGATATGCAGCCATGGAGACGATGAGCACACGGTGGGAGTCAACTTTGCTCCTAAATGAATGCACGGGGTATGTCTGCAGCCTGAGCTTTCAACTGGATTGAATCGAGACAAAGATGTCCGAGATTTCGAGATACAATATGGCCAGGTGCCTATCAGGTGCCTCTCCCGGGTCCCCTCAGTTCGAATTAAAGAGTGTTGCAGCTACCTGACCTCAGTCATCAGCTGGCCCAGACCTAGTTTACAATCCGGAAGGCTGATTCCCAAGAGAAGGGCCTATCACTATCATCACACAGTTAGTTTGGGGGCAGAAAAGGGATTGGAGTCTATCCCTTTAGGGCTCCTTCCCCAAATTAGGTATCAAGGGAAAAAAAGAAAACAACGGTTTCCTCCAAAAATGGGGGTTCTTTGGCCTCTATTCATTCAAAAATTACAGATACCGGTATTTTATTAGAGAGTGATGCTTAGCTTACTTTGAAGAATCTCCCTACCTGAAAGGTCACTCCCCAGAAACCATGTTCACATATGCCCCCAACTGTCAGCACCACCCAGACCCTTGCTGGATGAGTGTTTTATTCAGAATAAGAGTCCTGGACACAATGAGGTTTTTTTTATTTTTTTTTTTTATGTTTTTATTTTATTTTTGAGAGAGAGAGAGACAGAGTGTGAACAGGAGAGGGGCAGAGAGAGAGGGAGACACAGAATCCAAAGCAGGCTCCGGGCTCCAAGCTGTCAAAACAGAGCCCGACGTGGGGCTCGAACCCACGGACTGTGAGATCATGACCTGAGCCAAAGCCCGACGCCCAACCGACTGAGCCACCCAGGCGCCCCAATGTTTATTTATTTTTGAGAGAGAGGCAGAGACAGAGTGCAAGCAGGGGAGGGGCGGAGAGAGAGGGAGACACAGAATCCGAAGCAGGCTCCAGGCTCTGCGCTATCGGCATAGAGCCTGACATGGGGCTTTAACTCACAGACCATGAGATCATGACCTGAGCCGAAGTCGGACGCTTAACCGACTGAGCCACCCAAGCTCCCCTAACACAGAGAGTTTCTCAACTCTACTTACTTCCAGATGTATTCCGTCCTGATTTGAAGTTCAGAAAACTAATGACAAGCAGAGTTCTAGAAGCAGTGCTGATGCTGTGTAACCTTGGGCACCCTCTCTGAGCCCCAGCATCATTGTAACACCGGGGGAAGAGACATCCTTCCCACCTCGTGGGGACTCGAGGAGATGGCATGCAGTGTTGAGTAGGTAACAGTCCTCAGAGTAAGCCGCGACATGTGACGATCACCACCATGGTCTGTGACCCTCACAGGCCCCAGGGCAAGGAAGTAACACAACAGGGTCTCCACCGAGGTTGGTTCACAACATGGGAAGACCCTTCCAGAAGAAGCCCCCATACTGCAGGTATTTAGGGCCACAGGCTGCTGTTTTGCAGAAAGCTGATCTGCCCCCAGTGGCCTGAGCAACGAAATCTCTGACCACTCCACGTGAATATGCCCTCTGGTTCCTACCAAGGTGCGCAGATCAGCTCTGTGGTTAAGAGCCGGGGCTCTGAGCGCACCAGGCCAGTCCCCACCATGGTGTCTCTGCATTCGCTCTGCCCCCGCTGGATGCCCTTCCCCTGGACCTTCACGTGACTGGCTCCCTCTCGCCATTCAAGCTTCAGTCTGTCCGTTGACCGGGCAGAGTCACCTCTGAGCCCCTTGGGCTTGGCAGTTCCTTCCTTTCCCGCACATCCAGTTTCTCTCAGTTACCCGGCTCCAATTGCTGTGGAACCTTCTCGGTATCTGAATATGGGTTTCCTCTTGGCTTCCCCACTGAGATGTAAGCTCCATGAGGGCAGAGACTTCTCTGTCCTGTACCCACTGTATTCCCCATGCCTAGAAATGCCTGCCTCAGAGCAGACCCTCAACCAAGAGCCGCTAAGTGAAACACTGAGGTTGGGACTGATAGGCCGTTCGGTCTGATGCAAAGACCAAGCTCTTAACACCCTGCGCCCCCCACCCCCCCACATTGGCTCTCTTCCCAGCGGTTCTAACGCAGCCGCCTGATATGCTGCATAGGACAAATTACTTCTCTCTGCTTGAGACTTTTCAGGTGTCTGAAAACAGCTCCCAGGCTCCACTTTAAGACCCCTCTGCAATGCCCCAACTCTGCACAGGTTTCCAGACCTGCCTCGAGGTGCCTGTGTAACCTTCCGATTCCTGAAGGTCCTTCTCCAACGGCACTAAGGCTGGATTCGTCCCAGGGAAGGTGACCTGACCCTCTGTGCCTTGACACTATACTTCCATTAACAAAACCCGGGACCGCAGCGCTGCTTGATCTTATAAGGCTTCTGAAAGGCTTTATGGAACACGAAAACTGGGTCACATACAGAAGCAAGACTCGAGCCTTGAAGACACAGAAAACCTGGCATGTCTTTATCTGAACAGCCGTCGTGCTACGATGACAGAACACCGCGTGAGGGTTTCTGTGGAAAATAAAGAGTTAAGCTAGATGGATTTTTGCTTTTAGCCACTTTAAAGCAAATGCATATTTAAAACATATTTACCCAGGCCTCTTTTTTGTTTCCTTAAAGCTCAACAACAATATTAACCTTTGAAAGGAAGTGAAAAACTTGGATGATAAATGCTTCTGGTCTCCCTAGCCATTCCCTCTGAAGCCCTAACTCGGAAAAATAGCAAATGCGGAGGCTGCTATTTCAACTGTCACCTCGATATTAAATATAATCTGTCACTCTAGCCAGCCTTTCGTCACCTGAAGGTACTGATTTGTGCTCAGGAAAATTTACAGTCATTTATTTCAGTAACGCACTGAAGTTCTCAAGAGATTTTTAACTCTTAAAGCAAACATAAATCTTCCTCTCTTATTTGCAGTGCCTCGTTATTTTTACTCATTAATAACAGGGAGTTGTCAGTGTCACTGTAATCAGCACCCAATGTCACTTCCCTTGGGTGCCCACCTTCGCCAGAAGGGAAACTGAAAATGGGCAAAGGCTGGAGAAACGTGGAAGACACATGGGAGAACACTGACATTTGTATACTGACTCGTTCTTGTCCTAGACACTGAACAGGAGACTTTAGAGAAAGGGAAACACTGCCGAGTGGCATAGGCAGAGATGCAGCCAAACTACGAACGAGCATCCCCTGTGCTCCTGGTGGGGACGTGCGATGTTCACTGGTGGTCCCGGCCAACACAGGGCAAGGGGGTCATACCCAGCCTGCCCACCTGGGCAATAACAGCACCAGACGCCCAGGCCACAGAGAAGGACATAGTGCTGTCAGAAAGCAGGGCCCTCACCTGTCTCAGGAGGGGTTGGTGAACGCTTCCTGGGAGAAAGGACTTATAAATAGACGCCAAGCATGGGATGCCTGGGTGGCTCAGTCAGTTGAGTCTGACTTCGGCTCAGGTCATGATCTCACAGTTTATCAGTTTGAGCCCCGCATCAGGCTTTGTGCTGACAGCTCGGAGCCTGGAGCCTGCTTCACGTTCTGTGTCTCCCCACCCCTCTCTCTCTCTCTGCCCTTCTCCTGCTCACGCTCTGTCTCTCAAAAATAAATACATGTTCAAAAAAATAAAACTAAAAACAGACACCAAGCCTAGCGACTGTAATAATGCAGAGACCCTGGGTCAGAACCAGACTCTGTAAAATGAGAAAGTGAAGGCTTACAGAGGACATGGTCCTCTCTGAGGAACTCTGACTTTCTCCCACCACCCCCACACCTGCCCCTCTCAAGTCTCTACGATCTCCATCCATGGCCACCTACCCTGCTGGCCATGCCGGGAAGGCCCTTCTACAGTCAGCATCACCTCTTCTCCAGTTCTCATCCCAAACATTCAACCCACTGGCAATCCCATGAGCACAGCATGCAAATGTACTTGAGGACCGTCACAGCTCCTTGTGCCAGAGTGCCTCTCCGACCACACTTGCACCACTTCCTCCCTCCTCACGGCCATCATGAGGCTCCTTGAACCATCTCAGGTCTTCAGACTCACCACCTCCTTCGTCTGGAGCACCTTCTCCTGGGAACTCACACGTCTTCCAAATCTTTGCCCAAATATCACTTCTACACCAAGATGACCTTCCCCAAACACCCAATTTACAGTTGAACCCCATCCCCTGAACTCTTCATCTCCCTTCCCTGCTTTTTTTTTTTTTTTAGCTCTCACAGATGAAAAGAGAATTCTTTCAACATAACCTCAGTAGATCGTACAGAAAAGTATAAAGAACTACACCAGCCATGGAAAGACAGGAGCCCTGATGTATGCAGGAACATGGCTGAAGCTTGAAAACATTAAGCTAAAAGAAAGAAGCCAGAGGCAAGGGCCACATATTCTAGGATTCCGTTGATATGAAATGTCCAGAATATGTAAATCCATGGAGATGGAAAGTGGGTAAGTGTTTGCCTTAGGCTGGGCAGGAGAGGGGAGGGTGGGGAGGGGAGCGATATTTAGGGATATCAGGTTTTGTGAGGCAATCAAAACGCACCACAGCGGACTGTGGTGACAGCTGCACAGACCTGTAACTATAGTAAAAATCGCTGAATCGTACACTTCTAATGGGTGAATTTTATGGTATGTGAATTAAATCTCAATAAAGCTCCTTTTAAAGAAAAAGACTATAACATTACCTGGGATTGGTAAATGATCACTTACCCATGTTTGCTTCGGGTTTTTTTTTTTTTTCATAAGAGAAAATATTACTGCAGCTGAAGTCTCTTTCATACCGTCTCCCCAACTTAAGTTTTGTGACGTTGAAGAAACTTAAAAGTTTTTCATTGCAGTTTTAATACTAACGTCTTAAACCTTGTCTTCAACCATCCCACCCCCACCACTGTTCAGTTGGATATTTTAGTCCCAATGTAAACAGATTTACTTGGAGGGGACTTTTCCAATTTTGGCCATCTCTGGATGACAGAGACCTCGAAGAATAACAGACCATGCATGTGGGAGGGGGGGCACACCTGGGGCCAGGACACCACGAATACACCAGACAGCTAGCCACTGCCACCCCAAGGGCCCTCAGTTGTGTCCACACGGCCAGCCTAGCAGCCTCACCAGTCAGATCCGATGTCCTGGAGCCAGTAGGGTGCACTAACCGACGTTCTAAGCACCGAACTACAGAAATGAAATGATATGGCTTTGAAAACACAACCAGAAGCGAGGAAAAACCATTCCAAGGGAGCCCAGTCTCTGACCTGAGCTGGCGAGTCCTGGCACGTGGTCCCGCCACGGACTCCGAGGGTGGCGAGCCAGTTCAGGCCGCACAGGGCATCCGCATGCCAGATGCCCCCGATGTGCCGTCGGCCTCCAAGGCTGTGTGATCGGCTGAGTCACGCTGCACCTCGGGGTGACTAATGACGTGTGTGGAGCTGCAAATCGGCGGGGGGAAGGGGGGGGGGAGGGTCACTCCAGGCCACGTTCAGCTGCACTTCTCTTTCTTCCCACTCAATGTCAGACCACGGCAAAGCTCCAGGTGGGGAGCAGAAGGGTCTGCCGGAGGGGAGCTGGAAGAGCAGCCCCCAACAGACCTCCACTAGGGAGTCCGGTGTGATCCCAGGAGACCTGTCCGATGGGAAACAGAAATGGCAGTCCCCCACCCCCCCCGGGCTAATCCATTCATTCGCTCACGGTGCACGGAGTGCCGCATCAGGGGCCAGGAGATCGATAATGTGAGTGGCTCTCAGGGAGCCCCAAATCTGAAACATACATATTTGTTCTCTATGTCTAAAGAACCCAGAACTTTCCTGGAAGAATACAAAATGAGGGAAACTGCTAACCCACGAGGAAGAGAAAGTCAAGTTCTGGGGCCATGGATTCCCCCCCCCCCCAAATGCTATAGAAAAGTCAGAGAAAGCCAGGGCCCAGGGCCCCAAGGGTGAGCTCCTCTCCTCCCTCCTCTTCAGCATCAGATGGATCCAAGTAACTTACTGTACCATTCTGTGTGCCAGACCTCGGGAATAAGAGAAACGGGCTGGGGGTGATAAAATCACCAGTCCCCCGGTCTCAAATGACTCGTGACCTGATCAGACCACAATAACAATGCAAATAACTATGGTGCGGGGCAGGACAAGAGCATGGGGACGGGGTTGTCAAGGGTAGGGGAAGACATCAGCCACGGTTCAGACTTCTGGATTTCACAGAGCAGGAAGATATGAAAGAACCTGGAGGAGACGCCCATGGATTAGAAAAGGACTCAACCAACTGTAGCCATGGCGAACTCGGGCCCACCGCCTCCTTTTATAAATAAAGCTTTATTGGAACACAGCCACACTCATTCATTTGCATAACATCCATGCTGCTTTCACTCTACCATGGCAGAGCTGAGTAGCTGCAACAGACACTGTCTGTCCCACAAGAACTAAAATATCTGCTCTCAGGATCTTTGAAGAGAAAGTCTTCCAAATCCCTGAGTTAGAAGAGTCAATACTTGAAAGATACCTGTTCTCTTCAAAGTGACCACGAAGTCAATAAAATCCCAAATCACCCCAGGATTTCATTGTAAACATGGATAAGCTGATTATTAAATGCATTACGGAAATGCAGAGGACTAAGAACAACCAAGGCAATCCAACTTTGAAGGATTTTTCTTTTTTTAATGTTTTTAATGTTTACTTATTTTTGAGAGACAGAGAGACAGAGTACAAGCAGGGGACGGGCAGAGAGCAAGGGAGACACAGAATCTGAAGCAGGTTCCAGGCTCCGAGCTGTCAGCACAGAGCCCGACGTGGGGCTCGAACTCATAAGCCATGAGATCATGTCCTGAGCTGAAGTCGGACGCTTAACTGACTGAGCCACACAGGCGCCCCTTTGAGGGATTTTTTTTCTAATATCATCCTTGGATAACAAGGACCCCAAAGAATAACTCAGAGGGTGCACACAGATGCCATGGGTCCGTGCGCAGTGAGCAGGCAGGAAAGTCCACATTCGCCAGTCCAGACGCACCATCACGTTCCTCTGAGCTGTACCTCTGACCTGTTCATGTGGCCAGCCTGTCAAGCTCACCAGCCAGATTCCAGGCAAAGCTGGAGGACTCCCACTCCTAGACAGCAAGACTCATAAGCCACAGTAATTCAGACAGGCTGGTGACGGAAAGAACCGAACGGAAAGTACAAAATGACCACACACGTGGACACTTGATTCATGACAGGGAGCACTGCAGAGCATGGGGACAGGATGAGCTTTTCAATAAATGGTGCTGACTCAAGGGGACAGTCATATTGCCAAAGAGGAATCTTGACCCCTGACTCACGCTATCCACAGAAATCAATTCTGGGTACATTTCTGATCCAAATATAAAAACCACACAGTAGGCAAAGAATTCCTAAACAAGACACAAAAAGCACTATCCACCAAGGACTATATTGATATTGGGGATTATGCTAAATTTACAAATGACTTCTCATCAAGATTCCAGCGAGAGGGTGGAAGACAGACAAGCCACAGAGGGGGAGAGCACACCTATGACCCCAGGACTGGTCTCCATATTACAGACAAACTCCTACAATCCAAGAAGAAAAAGACAACCCAGTACAGAAGTGGACAAAAAAGGCTTGCGCAAACACTCCACAAAAGAAGTTATCCAAACGGCCAATAAAAATGAAAAAATAAACAGATGATATCTAGCGTTGGCGAAACGATATGGCGCAACCGGAACCCTCATATACGTTCGGTGAGAGCGCGCACTGACACGACCATCCTGGGAGATCGTCAGTAGCTAAAGCTGCACCTGGGCAGCTCTCCTAACTCCTGGAGATGCGTGTGCCCTCAGCACCGAGAGACCTGTACGAGAATGCACACAGGCACTATTCAGAACAGTCAGTAGCCCAAAGGACCATCGACCATAGAAAGGACGTATTTAACGCATGTGATAAGGGGCCACGCAGCAGAATACTACACAGCGGTGAAAAGAAGCAAGGATTGCTACACTTCACAGCGTGGATGAATCCCACGACAGGTTGAGAAAAAGAAGCCAGACAGAGAGTAAAGCATCTAATTCCATTCATAGGACGTTCAAAAACAGACAAAACTACCCTATAACGTAGGAAGTCAGGATGGGGGTGACCTTTGGGAGAAGCAGGGCAGTGGCGGGGGGCGGGGTACTGAAAGAAGGTAAGAGAAGAGGCTTCAGGTATAGGTAACATCATACCTCCTGAGCCGAACGGTGGTTACACGGATGTGTTCACTTTGTGATCATTCATTGAGCCGCGCTACGCTCCCGATTCGTGCACATTTTTGTACGCGTCTTACTTCGATTTTTACTTCAGTTTTACTGTTCCCTGTGCAGAAAAAGGTTGCTCATTGTTTACTCTGCTAAGTAATCTCAATTTTACTCCAAAAGGGAAAGAACATTGGAACGCCGAAAGGCTCATAAAGAAAAATGTCAGAGCGAAGGAGTCCATTAGATTGAGTAAATTGATCTTCATAAAAGAGTTTAAAATGAGGCTTTCAATACCATCTATATGCCTACAGCTCCCCAGTTTTCATCTCCAGCCCAGTCCTGGCTCCCAGTCTTGGTTTGTATTCCAACTATACTCCCACCACCTCCACATAAGCGTCTGACAGACGCGTCTCAACCCCGTCATGCTCAGACCTGGCCTCCTGCCCCAGATCGGCTCTCCGGCAGCCTCCGCTGTCCATGCTGATGGAAACTCCACCCTCCAACGGTTGAGACCAAAAACCCTGGAGCAACACCTGACTCCTCTCATCGCCTGCACACAACCTATCAGGAAACTGTCATCGACTATCCGCTCCAAATGCGCCCGGCATCTAACCATACTTCAGCACTCCCTCTGCGACCACCCTGGCTGACGTTATGTGTATGTCACACGTGACTCTTTAAAAAGGGAGAACTCAAGAACAGGTTGTTGTTGTTCTTTTTTTTTTTTTTTTAATGTTTGTTTAAGAGAGAGAGAGAGACAGAGTGTGAGTGGGGAGGGGCAGAGAGAGAGCGAGACACAGAATCCAAAGCAGGCTCCAGGCTCTGAGCCGTCAGCACAGAGCCTGATGCAGGGCCTGAACTCACCAACCATGAGATCACGACCTGAGCTGAAGTCGGACGCTTAACCGACTGAGCCACCCAGGCGCCCCCAAAACCAGTCATTCTTCTGCTCAAAAACCCAAGTCCTGACCGGTGGTCTATACGTCCTTCTCTTCACCTCATCTCCCTTGACCCTGCCCCTTGCTCCCCCCAAACATACTGGGGGTCCTCTCACCTACGGGCCTTTGCATTAGCTCGTGCGCCTGCCTGCAAAGCTCTTCCCAGTGACCTGAACAACACGCTCCCCTGTCTCTTTCATGACTCTGCTCGGATGTCACCTTCCCAACCAGGCCTCCTTTGATACATTTAGTAGAGCAACCTGCCCGCCATCTCTCCCCTCTTCCTCCTCCCTGCACTCCCAGTACTCTCACATTTTCTAATTTTCCTTTTGTCCACGGACTGTTACCGCCTTCCAGCCTATCACATAACTTACTTACTTTGTGTAGTTTTGATGCCTCGTTCCCCTGCTAAAATACAAGCTTCCCGAGAAGGGTCACCGTGTATTACTGTTCATTTGCATAGTCCATGCAGCTTTAACAGTGCCTGGATTACAGCAAGTGCTCCATAAGTATCTGTTAGGTGAATATGCCTGTGATGCTATCCTTGGGCTTCTCTTCTAGTGGCAGCTGGACACTGGGAACCACTTAGAAATTCCACTCCATATGGGGATCCTGGAAAGAGCACAGAGATGCTGGAAGATGGCCATTAGTTATGTGATATGTATGGAGTGCATACTCTGTGCCACACACTGTTCCAGGTAGTGGGGATACAGCAGTGAACAAGACTGAAAAAGTCTGTCGTTTGTGGGCTCACTTTCTAGTGGCAGGAGAGACAGAAACAGATACATCTGCAAGGTTATGTCACACTGAGCAAACGGAGACAGACTGATGGGCAAAAGCATGACCAGATGGAGAGGGGCCAGTTGAGATGTGTGGTCAGGCAAGGCTGCTCTGAGGTCCAAGGGAAAGAAGGAGCTGGTGGCTCATGCTCAGTGATGGGAGGAGAGACATGGAGAATGTTCTAGAAGTGATGGAAGCCTATGGAAGGTTTTATATCTCTGCGTTGAGTGGAGAACAGACTGAAAGCGGGCAAGCATGGAAGCAGGGAGATAAATCAGCTATCACAGGATAGGATGTGACGTGGTGCAAGAAAGTCACGAGCAATTAGAAGCTACTTTAAGTGAACTGCACGTGTATTTCACATGTGCATGTGAGCACACACACACACACGCGTGTACGCACACTCACTCTTCAAGGGAAGCAGAATCCTGGCTGATCTTGGCATTCAAAGAACTCTTTTCATTGAATCGAATAAAGAACGAAACTAGTTTCTCCCCTGCTCAAAATCCTTCTATAGCTACCCATTACTCCAAACCCCCTCCCATGCAGTACAGAGCCACACATGTGCTAGGCCCACCTCTCTAACTTCTCGCCCTACATCTCAGCACACTGGCCCCTGGCTGCTCCTCCAGTGTGCCGTGCTCCCTCCTCCGGCCTCAGGACTCTTGCACACTCCATGGTTGTAATATTTGTATGATGTGACTAATACTGGTCCCCACTACTATGCTGTGAACAATAAGACACAGACCCTATTGGTTCAGTTGACTCCTCTATGTAACACCTGGCATACAGAAGTGTTAAATGGGTGGAAAAAGTACTACTTAGAGCAGTCTTTGAACACCTACTATCTGTACTAGGCAGTGTGGGGCATAAAAATCAAGCTGAGATATAGCCTCTCTCTCCCAACACAGAGTCACCATAAGGATGAAAAACAGAGACGACACATTCAGAAAATACCAGATAGAACTAATCAAAGCCAACATCTGCTGCCTGGCGTCCCTTCCTCCTTCAGGCAAACATCACCCTGGGGAGAGGCTCCTTGTCCATCATGTGCAGCTCTGGGGGGCTCTCCATCCAGGGGTCCTAGTCTCCCATCAGAATAGGTGGACTCATGGGTGCCTGGGTGGCTCCATCGTTAAGCATCTGACTTCGGTTCAGGTCATGATATCATAGTTCATGAGTTCGAGTCCTGTACTGGATGAGTATGAGCTATGCCTCGGCAGCCACACCCTGCTTCTCTTTCTCTCTCTCCTTCACCCCCCTCTCTTTCCCCCTCTTTCCCTCTCCCTCCCTCTCTCTCTTTCTCTCTGCCTCTCCTGGGATTCTGTCTGCCCCCTCACTCACTTGTGCCCTCTCTCTCTCAAAAAAAAAAAAAAAAAAAAAAAAATCTCTTAAAAAAAAAAAGAGTCGGTGAGCTCAAGACCAAAGCTCAGCCAAGAAGAACCTCGCTCCTGGAAATCTACATCTGGCCTGCAGGATGCAAACATCAAAAGCATCCAAAGGCATCAAAAGGCTGATCACCCTACTGGCAAAGCCTCCGAGACCCTGCTGTGGGGGTCTCGTTCCCGAGGTCCCCCACCCTGAGCGCTGCCCTGTGGCCAGTCTTGTTCAAAGCCTGGTTCCCCACCTCTCTTTTGGATTCTCTGAAATCTCTTCCGAATTGCCTTTTCCCTTCAGAATTAGTTTATATTGCTAACAGCCAAGAAATCCTAATCGAAGCAATGGGTAAGCACTGGTATTCACAGACGAGGGAGGCCAAGTGAGGTGGAGCTGGGCCCACACTCTGGCCTTTCTCTGCCAGCGCTAAAAAGGGCACATCGAGGCATGACACTCGCCGGGGCCTCTCCCCGCTTCATCTGTGACAGCCACTGGATCAGAGACGGTCCAGCTGGGGTGGAAACAGGACAAGACAGGTGCAAGGCAAGCTCAGTGTGCACAGCATCAGCACCAGGGGCTGGGTGGGAGAGGAGGAGGGAACTGACAGGCACCCGCCGTCCGCCAGGGGCCACGCGTGAATTTCATGGGGCTTAGGCACTTTCTGCCTTTGCGGGTGCCTTCTTTGATAAAAATATTAAAAACCACAGTTCACGACTGCTGGTATTTGAAGACAAATATATTAGTATTTTCATATATAATACTATGTACGAAAACATGTTTGTTGACCTGAAATGCATTTTTTCTTTTGACTTTAAAAGAAACTAAAACACATGAGTTCAAGCCTCATGTTGGGTATAGAGATTACTAAAAAAAAAACTAAAATAAAATAAAGTAAAACAAAAATAAAATAAATTCAAACAATTTTGTAAGCCCCTCAAAGTACTATAGACCCCAGGTTCTGTACCATCCACGGTCCTCCCAAGGCATTGCTAATGTTCTTCTGTTTCCACCATAGGAAAAATGCTGGTTGAAGACAGAGGGGTGTGCGTGTGTGTTTATGCATTTACACAACATGCATACATACCTGTATGTATTGTGTATACATACATATACGTGTATATGCATGTACCTACGCACACTACACAAATGCATACATAAAGTTGTATTTTCTATTAATGTGTCACAAATTTCCACAGAACTAGTACTTAAGCAACACCCACTCATTATCTCCCGATGCTGTGAGTCAGAGGTCAGGGACAGCATGATGGGGCCATCTGCTCAGGACTCCCAAGGCTACAGTCAAGATATTAGCCGGGCTGTGTTCTCATCTGAAGGTTCTAAGGAAGAACCTGCTTCTGAGTGCATTCAAGTCGTGAGCAGGATTTCTTTCCTTGTGTCTGTGTGACTGAGGTCCCCACTTTCTTGCCACCTGCCATTTGGGGATCACTCTTGGGTCTCTGGGCCACGCTCTGGTTCTCACCACATGTCTCTCATAAGCCGGCTATTTGGTTTTTCAAGGTCAGCAGGAGAATCTCTCCCAAGACAGAGTCATATACCATAATGCAATCACAGGATGACATAATCTAATCAAGAGAGTGACATCCCATCCTGCCCCCAGATGCCACCTGTCCAGAGGGTGGGGATCTTGGGGGTCACCTTAGAATTCTGCCTACCACGGGAGCAGCAGCAAATAGCAGCAGCTGGACTTCCTTGCTCTGTGCCAGGCACTGTTCTAGGGAATCATACAAGTTCTAACACCTTTGAGGAAGATGGTGATGTCTTATCATCTTCCATATTACAGTTGAGGAAACTGACACGCGCGAGGGCTGGGTAGCTTGTGAGGCTCACAGTCCAAAGCAACATCCCTGTGATTACAGGACGGCAGCGGTGAGACGACGAGGCATGAGTCATTTCCTTGTTATTTGTAGTTTTCTTGTAAGTGTTTCATATATTACCGGATTGGTGCCCGATCAAAATTACACCTGCCTGTGCAAAGTATTTGGTGCCTGCCCCCCCCCGCCCCTGCCAGGAGCAACTAGCACACAAGTGGGGCTTGAAACTCAGGCAACATACCCTTGGGTTGTTGCCAACCCTCGTACCCTGGCACTCAACCTTCAGTGTATATCCAGATCACCGGGAGGGCTTGTTGAGGCCCAGATTATCGGCCCTTCCCCAAAGCTGCTGATTTCAGCAGCCCTGAGAAGGAGCCTGAGGATGTGAATTTCTTTTCTTCTTTTTTTTTTTTTAATGTTTATTTTATATCGGAGAGAGAGAGACACAGCATGAGTGGGGGAGGGGCAGAGAGAGAGGGAGACACAGAATCCGAAGCAGGCTCCAGGCTCTGCGCTGTCAGCACAGATTCCAAGGTGGGGCTCGAACCCACGAACCGAGAAATCACGACCTGAGCCGAAGTTGGACACTCAACTGACTGAGCCACACAGGTGCCCCAGGATGTGTGCTTCTAACGAGATCCCCAGTGATGCGGATCCGGGACTGACTTTGATTCTGCTGCACTGGAAGAATGGTTTTTCAAACCACCTGACGCAGGGGCTCCTCGGAGTTCTTGTTGAATACACTAAATGGGCCAGCAATGAGACCTCTTAACCAGAATCTCTTGGGCAGACTGTGAGTCTGCATTTTAAACAGCCTTCCCCGGTGACTATGGAACACTGAAGTTAGAAAGGCACTCTGAAAAGGACCATCACCTCCCAGGTTTCTTGCTTGGCCAAAGTGGGCCGAAATTGGTAAAGTTTAAGCACCTGGCCTCGAATAGCAGTGGCTATTATCTCCCCAGAGATCAGCAGAAAACCGGCCTGAACCCTGACCAGCGAGGCTGTCAAAACAGCCTTGCTGGAAGAGGAGAAGCCCCTGCGGGGAATGGGGTAGCGCCCGGATCAATTCCTGACCTCACGAGGCCCAGAACTCCTGTGACCTCACCCAACGCTCTGCACTGATGTTGGCAGGGCCAGTTCTGCGGAGTAACAGCTCCACTGCAGGCCGGCAGCAGAGTCCCACCCAGAGATCAAGTCCACAGCAGTGTCCGGAAAACCCACATCGAGACCCACCCACCACCTCCCACAGGCACCTCCACCTGACCAGACCGGGGCCACACAGAACGCCCCCTCCGTTTCCACAAGCGGAGGCCTCTGCCGGCTCGCTTGCTTTGCCCCTCCCGTTGTTTCCAACGGTTGTCCACACGGCAGGCAAGGAGTAGGCGTTCTGCGTCTTCTGGGTGCCCCACAAGCCCCTGTCACGGTTCCTACGTTAACATGGCAAGAGGCTCCAACACCCTCACCTCAGCCCCCCATCATCAGCGGGATAATAAGGCAGATGCCACCCACGCCACCTGAGGCCAGTTCTTCCCAGGGACCTCTTCCTACACCACCCCTGGACCCAGCCCGGGCTGTCCTCCGGCTTCCCTGTGACGCCCGGCCAGTCGGTAAATCCTGCATGGAATGATACAACTTGTGTTGGACAGGACCTCCTTTTGACAGATATGGAAACTCAGTCAACCCTTCACCAATTTTATCCACTGACTTTTTTTTTTTAACGCAAGTCTTCATTTCCCCTTTATTTTTTTTAGTTAATGTTTATTTTTGAGAGACGGAGCATGAGTGGGGGAGGGGCAGAGAGAGAGAGAGAGAGAGACAGAGACAGAGACAGACAGACAGAATCCGAAGCAGGCTCCAGGCTCCGAGCTGTCAGCACAGAGCCCGATGCGGGGCTTGAACTCACGAACCACAAGATCATGACCTGAGCCTAAGTCGGCGCTCAACCGACTGGGCCACCCAGGCGCTCCTTCATTTCCCCTTTAGATAAGAAGCCGCCCTGCGGGTGTTAACACCAGCCTTCTCCTCTGGCCTCAGTCTGTCCCCCTCCAGCCTCTGGGGAGAAGCCCAGCCCTGGCCCTGGAAGTTGAGGAGGCCAGGAGGGTATTAAATGGCACCTGTTTATCCTGTCAAGTGGCAAATGGCTTCTTGTGGCCTTTTATCAAGAGTGTGTGCTCACATCCAAACCGGATAAAGTGCCAACCCCGCAGCGGCCAAAATGGCCCCAGTAAACCAGAGTTTCAGTTGGCGACAGCAACAGGCTCCTCGGGACAGGAGGAAAGGGTAGGATTCTCTTCTGACCCGAGGGAACCGAAGTTCCAGGTGCCCCCCAAGGACAGGACTCTGTCTGGGTGCCGGATGTGGAGGCTCAATGGGGAGCAGAACTCCGGAACTTTGCTCCAGTGCTGCCTCTGCCTGGCGACAGCCTGTCTCCACGCTTCGCCAAGCATGCGGTCCTCAGAAACTTCTACACGTTTGTATACAACCCTCGTGGTTCCTACTTTACAGCAATGCTATCACCACTCCACACAAAAACCTGTGGTTCCGAGAGATTTAAAACAATAATAATGGGGAGAAAAAAAAATAACTCGTCCAAGTCACACGCTCCATAAGTAGCAGAGCACAGCTCCAACTCCGATCTGCCCTCAAACCCTTGCCTTTAACTTCTGTATTCTTGTGGAATTGCCCGGGAGGGACTTCTGAGGATCCGAACCCAACACTGACGTCCTGCAGACAACCTTCTTCATCAGGCACTTCTCCCCCTTTAGCAAAGCAACATCGTGCCTTATACAATTTCTGGTCTAAGGACACAGCTTTTTATTCAAATGTCTCTGCCTGGGCCTCCAAGTGGTGGAGGTCATTGGATGGATTTTAAAATGAGATTTCCAGGTTCGCCCGGGGGGCTCAGTGGGTTAAGCATCCAACTCCTGATTTCAGCCCGGGTCACGATCTCACAGTTGGTGGGATGGAGTCCCCGCATCAGGCTCTGCACTCACAGTGAGGAGCCTGCTTGGGATTCTCTCTCTCTCCCTCTCTCCGTCTCTGCCCCTCCTCCATTCCCACACTCACACTCTCTCTCAATAAATAAACTTAAAATATAAAATAAAATAAAATGAGATTCCCAAAATGGCAGATTATAGCACTTAAGAGAAGTGATGTTCTCTCTGGTATCAGAAAGCAGAACTCCAAAACTTGGGCCTCAAAGGATTATAATCTCTTCCCCTAGAGACCTCTTCCCATTTTGGAAGAGCCTCAGACACCTGATGGGAGTTAGTGCACATTTTAAGTGGCCAGTCCTGGGGCACCTGGGTGGCTCAGTTGGTCGAGTGTCCAACTTCGGCTCAGGTCATGATGTCATGGCTCGTGAGTTTAAGGCCCGTGTCAGGCTCTGTGCTGACAGCTCGGAGCCTGGAGCCTGTTTCAGATTCTGTGTCTCCCTCTCTCTCTGCCCCTCCCCTGCTCACGCTTTGTTTCTTTCTCTCCCTCCCTCCCTCCCTCTCTCAAAAATAAATATTAAAAAAAAAAAGTTTTTAAATAAATAAATAAATAAAGTGGCCAGGCCAGGGGCATCTGGGTGGCCCAGTGGGTTGAGCCTCCTACTCTTGATTTCAGCTCAGGTCATGACCTCACAGTTCGTGGGCTCAAGCCCCGCCTCGGGCTCTGAACTGACAGTGTGGTGCCTACTTGGGATTCGCTCGCTCTCAAAATAAACAAACATCTTAAAAAATAAATAAATCAAGCAGCCAGTCCAAATGTCCACATCAACCTCCCACCTCACGGGGGTGAGGCTGGCAAGCCCTATTTGGGTTTAAATGAGGGTTCTGTGCACCTCGACACTCGAGACAAATTTCACAAAGCCAATCCAGGAAACGGGGCCCCCCTTTGACGTTTCCATCCCCACAATTTCCATGCCCTTAATTCTCACAGATTTTAGCTCAGACTGAATATTTCAGTAAGGCTGGCACCAGGGTTCCCCTCCCCTCATAAATACTTCATTAGTCCCACTACATCTTCAAACTAGGCTTTAATCATAAGAAGCCAAGAAAGACATTTCATCCTGAATGAGCCCAAGTACCGAATATCGATTTGTTGTTCTTCTGAAGAAAATGCAGGTGTGGGACCAGGTGGGCAATAAAGCAGGGTGCAAGGACAAGCCTGACTGAAGTAGGACAGATGCAGGCAGGTTCCCCCTTATCCACAACCTTCCGTCCTCCAAGGCTAGACTCGGCTCGCCCCCTTCACCACCTGGGAAGAGAGGCAGATCTAGACCTTCCTCCCTACCCTCCTGTCCCTGAAAGCAGCACAGAGCCTTTTGTAGGTTTCTGGAGGCTCTTATTTCCAGGCATCCTAGGAGGGAGAGCGACCCAAATAGAGAGTCATGAACTGAAATCACTTCGATGCCGCCCGGACTGTAATCTCTCTGGCAGACACACTCTTCACTGTTAGTGCTAAATAACCAGCGCAGTTAAATGGCATGTCAACCGATCCCCAACTCAGGGTGGTACTAGGATTCTCAGTCCCCTTGCATGTGCATTCCGCCTAAACTCTACCCAAGTGCCTATCTTTCCTTCTGTAGAGAGATCTCATAGGACAGGACAGTGCCCACCTGCTGTGCTGCATCAGTAGGTTTCATCTAAGGGTCACGATAACCCGGAGAAGCATAAACTCACTTCGCAAAAGAAAGTGTCCCAAGCAGTGGTCTTGTGCTTTCCCTTTTTGGTCTTGAAAAGCACATGTTTGCTTTATGTTCTCCTCCAGCTCAGACAAGTCCTCGGCAGCTCTGTCGTGACGCCGTTTGGGGCGCGCATCGGTCCCGTAACCACGGGTTTCTGCACACACAGCAAATTCCGCCACTCAGCATCCCAGCTCAGAGCCTGTTTTATCACTTGAGAAGTTTATGACCCTTGAAAGTGAAGTGTAGGCCCCACAGTTCTTTAGGAGACCAAGGGACAAGATAATAGCAAAGGGTTCTTGCGCCGTGCTGGGCTCATTTATCAGTGATCAACCAAGAAAAGCTGCAGAGGCCCTCTGGGCCTCTACATGGCTCTGAGCTTCTATTCCCAAGTGCCAGTGGCCACAAAGGAACTTTTGTTTAAATCAGGGACAACCAGGGTGGTACCACCTGACAAATTGGATTTTTAATGGACACTTAGTACTCAGGGGAATGAGCCATTTCAGCTGGAACTTTCTTAGCTAAAGTGTCATCAGGCCAAAGAGCTAAACTGGGGCCTACAGCAATAAGCTTTGCGCAAGAAAGCATGTATTCCTTTGAAACCCTCCAACTTTCTCATGACCTTTCTCTTTGCCCTCGAAGGCAAGTGACTGGTTGGTTCTTCATGCTAGAGCAGGCAAGAGGGTCTTTCTAGGCCACAAGACAACATGCTGACGCGGCCTGTATTTCACTGGCAGGCCAGCCTTCCGAACTACCCATGTTACAGGCTCCCCGATGGACCTAAAAATAAACTGTCTTCACATAAAACAAAGTCTTGGAATCCTGTTTCAAGCAGAAAAATCGACCAGCTGCTAAAATGTGGCTGGGGCTGTCTTTAACCCAAATTATTTCAATTTCTGCGGGCCAGCCGAGAACAAAGGCTCTATAGGTACTATAGACTTGTGCATGGGTATCACTTTCTTCAGATCACAGGGATTCTCCTCGATAATCTACTTTAGGGTGAGTATATTCTCTTGTTCTCTATCAACTACACAATCTTAAAATCTCACCCAGCTGGGGCACGAGAATAATCTAAGTTAAAAAACATTACAGTTGGAGACATTACTCCCACCCCATTCAGAAATTTCTCACTGGGAGACAGCTTTCGCCAGACTAATCTGGGCTCATGTTTCCCAGAAAACAGTTTGCAACTGGCTAAGGACAGCAGAAATTTGGTTTGTCTGTGGAAGGGATTCTGGATAAGAAGATAGCATCAATGGCTCCAGGGACTGGTTACCTTTAGAATATCCTCCCGGAGAGGAGTGCCTGGACCTGAGGGTGACGGAGACACAGGTGATGCCAGTGTAGATCATTCCAGGGCCCCCCTCCACCTACACACACCCCGTGAAACACACCTCTCAGCTTGCAATGACAGCCTGGAGCCCTGGGCTGGGGTCTTCTCTGCCAGTCCCTACTGGTTTAACACTAAATTTAGATCCTAGACCCCACTCACCCTGACAAACTCCTGGCACAGTTCCTGGGGGCCTTCGCCAGGGGTCACTTGATCTCAATATGAAGAAACATTGCCAATTGAGCCTATACAGGTAGGAGAGACACAAAGCATATTTCCAGAGCCTTCTGTGGAGCTCTGGACCTGAAGGAGCAAGTTGGGGGGGGGGGGGGGGGAGAGTGCCCTGAGGTTCTAGAAAGTTCTATTTCATGGTGGAGATGACCTCACAGGGGGAGGGGAATTCCAGATATAAAAACACTTCCCCGGTCCCTGGGAATGAAGATTCAGGGAAAGAAGTTCCAAAAGAAGTTTCAGGAATGCATTCCATCTCTCCTAAGGCTGGAATACCAACAGCTGCAGAGGAGTCATATTCCACAATAATGGTCAGTTCTGGTCCTGCCCCCACTGCGGCTTTGGTGATGCCCGACTGGCACACGGTGAGGTCCCGAGAGACCCCAGGGCAAACATCTGGCCCCATCCCTGAAGCAAAGGGGGTGATGAGGAACGGACTCAAGGTCTATTACTGGTTGCCAGAATGGAAGATGCTATGGGTCAAGGGAAAGAAGAAGCCAAGATCAGCTGCACATATACATAAGCCAAGAGGCAACATCAGGAACAGACCAAAGCAAACCAAAACCTAGGAAGAGGTGAGCCAGGAGAACTTGGGCCACTCCAACCATTCCAGACAGCACGGCCCTGTTAGCAGGAGGTAAGGCCAGGCTTTTACACCCCAGGGTTTTAGCAGTGCCCCTCCCTGGCACCAGTCAGCGCCTATGCCTTAACGTCTTCAACCTCTGGCCCTCTGAGAAGCAGCCTATTACAGTGGGCTGTGCTTTCCTCTCTCCAGCCTTGAGATTCTTTGGTGTATTTCTCTTCCAGGGAATATGGTAGACTCGGAAAAAAAAAATGCCACGGAACATCTGGAAATACAATGGGTATTCTTATAAATACAAAGCTGAGCTCTCAAAGTTAGGGAAGCCTGTGATAGGTATGGTTCCTCCAAAAGAACTCTAGAATTTGTAAATGTTACATTATTTGGAAAAGAGGCCTTTGCAGCATGATGAAGTTAAGGGCCTTGAGATAAGAGATTATTCTTGATTATCCAAGTGGTCTCTAAATGCAATCACAAATGCCTTTACAAGAGAAGGATGGAGAGAGGTCACACACACAGAAGAGAAGGAGCAATGTAACCACGGGGCAGTTACTGGAGTGAGGAGGCCAGAGTCAAGGAATGCCAAGAGCAGCGGGAGGCTGGAAGAGGCAAGGAACAGATTCTCCCCTAGAGTCTGAAGGTGACACCTCGACTTCAGCCCAGTGATCCTGACTTCAGCCTTCTGGCCTCCAGAACAGGGAGGAAACAAATTCCTGTTGTTTTAAGCCAAGCTTAATGGGAATTTGTTACAGCAGCCACAGGAAACTAATATGTCCACAAAACACGTTAACAAAGAAATACAAAACTAAAAACCAGAGTGAAAAGCGCACACACACGCTCGGGCTGTTCAGAGGCATGTGCTGATCTTACGAAATGGTTGCCAGAGTTTTGTTGGCACCTGGACCAGGTAACAAGGCCTCTCTGTGGCTATGCTGGAAACAGGTGTTAGAGCTGCACCTCACACGTGCACGCGTGAGCACCAACACACACATGCACAAGCATGTGCGCGCACATACACGCACATTCCAGCCGCCTCAGAGGGCTTCGTGGTCAAGAAAAGAGGGACCTTGGATAAGGGTCAGGCACAGAAGCAAAGGGCGATAGGGTCTAAGTCCTGGATTGAGCAGAGCAAGAGGCTGATCTTCCTTAGTAGCTAGGTGCCCCAACCCTGCCCTCAAACGGGTTCGGGTTCAAATTACACTGCCTGGGGCTTGAGGAAATCCCCAGTTTGGAAATTCACGTTGCCTGCAGTAATGGTATCGCACAGATAAAACCCCCAACGTGAGCTCAAAATCCAAACTTACAAAGTACATAGGGTAAGAAGCTATCCTGGACATGAGTCAACAGGAAAACAGAAGAACTGTCTCCAGAGATGCCAGAGATGGATTATAAAATTCCTTTCTCAGGTAAACATGACCCTAAAGGATTACACAGCTTAAACAGAAAACCAAGATCGAGGACAAGAGAGATGACAGATTCCTATAAGAAAAAGAATTCCTAGAAGAATCCCTGGAAGATTCTATTTCTATTCTCGAAATAGAATTTCGAGAGGTTTAAAAGGAAAAAGATGTTAGGGGCTCCTGGCTAGCTCAGTCGGTTGAGCGTCCGACTTGGGCTCAGGTCATGATCTCTCTCTTTGTGAGTCTGAGCCCCGCGTTGGGCTCTGTGCTGACAGCTCAGAGCCTGGAGCCTGCTTCGGATTCTGTGTCTCCCTCTCTCTCTGCCCCTCCGCGACTCATGCTCTGTCTCTCTCTCTCTCTCTCTGTCAAAAATAAACAAACATTAAAAAAAAAAAAAAAAAGATGTTAAATGAAAAACCTGACTGCCTGAGTTAAGCTGAAGGTTAGATACAGCCAGAAAGAAAATTAATAAACCAGAAGGTAGCTTTTAAAATCATTTATCCAGAATACAGCAGAACGACGTGGTTGGACAATATGAAAAACAGTTCAAAATGAGAAGTCCAATTCAGATCACATAGGAATTTCTAGAGGCAACAGGAAGAGAGGGAGACAATCCGTTTTCTAAGAAATTAAGTGGCTTAACATTTGCTGGAACTGAGACCCCAGTCCTCAGACCTGAGAAGCATAAAGCCCAAAGAGGATAAATGAAATTAGATCCACTCCCAGACACACTATAGTGAAACTACAAAGTTTCCAGGATAAAGATTTTAAAAGCAAATCCAAAGAAAAGGCAGATAGCCTCCAGAGAAATGACTTCAAGAGAAACAGAATCTGACAGCGACAATTGGAAGACAGGAATATCCTGCCCAAATGCTGAGAGAAAAATAAGCTGACCTAGAAATCTATATCCTGCGGATCTCATTCAGTAGCACTGGCCAAAATAAACCTAAAAATTTTGTAGACCCTCCCATGGAGTCCTTTCTGTGGCTGGTCCCGATCTCCATGCTAGACTGGTCGCAACCATTTGGGAACATCTCAGCTGTCATTGTCCTGGTCTCTAGAATCCAACTCTTCATACCCTGGAGGGATGGGTACCCCATCCTCTGCTCTTCTGACTAAGCCAACGAACGTCTCATCCCTCCACCCAGCCCTTTGGACCGCTGCTTCATTAGAAGTGCTGATCAGGGTTGGACCCTGCCTTGTCCCCACACAGACCTTGCTGTTTTCCCACAGCCTTCTGGGTCTTCCACAGCCCCAAGGGGCGGGCCCACCTGTCTCTTCTGAACACTTCCTGCTATCCTGCTGGGGCTGCAGTCTCCCCAGAGATTCAGAGGGACCCACCGTGTAAATTCTTTCTCATATTCACTTCTCACCTAGGAATCAGAGCCAAGACTCTGGCCTTTTCAAGGAGCCTGGAACACCTCTCTCTCAGACCAGCCTGCAACCTCTGTAAATCTCTCCCAAGAACTGGCTGTCTTCCCACGCGATATCAGCCCTCCAGGTCCCTGAGTGGGTAGGGACGGAAATCCCCTCCTCGAGTCTCCCTTCACCCCGTCCCCAAACCAGTCCTCTCTTCAAATGTCCTGACAGGTCCTCACGACAGGGAACTGCAAACGACTTCAAGAAGATCAAAGAGGAGATTGCGAGTTTTGAGAAATCTTACGATCCAAGTGGAGCCCAGCCTGAGCACTTGACTGCCCTCGTGCTGTGTCTTCTCCCTTAGATGGAAGCCCAATGGACTGACATTCCCTTTGGTGTCTGAGGCTGGGGCTCCCTCCTAGCAACAGCGACACTAGACTCTGTAGGTTAAAACAAAGGCAAACACACACCAGAGAGAACAGCTGATAAAGACATCAACAGAAGCACATTAGCCTTTCCAGAAAAAGCCCAGACTACTCCTGCTTCATCTAGTTTAGTCCTTACATCCTTAGGAGGAGAGAAGAGATTGGAATCGGTCAAGGGAGCTGAGGCCCAAAAGAAAGACGCTGTGTGAGGGGCGCCTGGGTGGCTCAGTCGGTTGAGCGTCCGACTTCAGCTCAGGTCATGATCTCACAGCTTGTGAGTTTGAGCTTCGTGTCGGGTTCTGTGCTGACGGCTCGGAGCCTGGAGCCTGCTTCGGATTCTGTGCCTCCCTCTCTCTCTGCCCCAACCCACTCATATTCTGTCTCTCTCAAAAATAAATAAACATTAAAAAAAAATTTTTTTTAAAGAAAGACGTCGTGTGAGACTATAATAAGCCAGAAAGGGTTATTCGTCAAGGTCTAAACATCACCGCCATAAAAGGTGGGGGTGGGGATGAGGAGGTGGGAATCCCGGCACATCACGAGTTACTGTTTTTACGTTTCCAGAGTCCTCCACATCAGGACACTTGTCGTCGCCTACTCCAAACATCGTGGTGTCAGTTTTAAGTCCCCAAGTAGCCCTCGGGGCTCCCGGTTTCCACTTCGTTCTTGCCTAGTGATGCCCGCTGTGGGCAGAGAGTCTCTTACCCAGCAGCCACTTCACAGGGGGACCGTCACAGACGACTGTGCTTCTCCTTCAGATTTTTTAAACCTACGACCATTCCATTTCAACTGGGAAGAGGTGGGGGGAAACTTGTCTGGGTGAGAGCTTTGCCCTTGGTTTAAATGGTTATCTGGCAGAGGGCTTGGAAATGCCAATGGGGAGAATCTGCTCTTAAGTTTTTCAGAAGCTGGTTCATCCACGTAGGGCCTCATGAGAACAGCCCACAGGAAGCTGATCAAGCACACGTGTCCAAGAACAAGAGTCTAAAGGCTAGCTAGACCTTGGGCAAGAAAAAAAGCACCTCCAAGGTTCGCTCCTTGGGGGGCTCCCGGTACTACCTAGGCCAGCTTCCAAGAGGAAGCCCACTAGTCACTTAATCCCAGTACTTTCTAAAGAGAGAACTGACAGTAAAGCGGGGTCTCTCACCTATTCCCCCACAAACAGGCCATTTTCCTTCATACTCGGCAGTACCCACCAACTCACCAAATCAAAGATGCCCCCCTTGCCCCTCAGCACTGCCACCACGAGCAGGGAGCCGGCTCTGTTCTTGACCAGCCGGGACTTCTTGGGGATTCTGGCACTAAAGGTGTGGCTCAGACTTCCCGATTCATGGCGGCACCTACCTGCCCATTCTGGAACGCTTCGGGTCAAAAAATGGAATGGAATGCCTTGGAGCCTCAGGATCATACTCCTTCTGTTTGTTCCCATTCCCCATCTGGAGAAGGCAAGTCTTCTCCAGGTTCCCACATCCAAGAGGAGCGAGAACACACCAGCCACTCAAGTAAAGCACGCTTACCGCAATGCCAAATGGTCGGCTAGCTCACAAAAAAAAAAAAAAAAAAGCGCTCTAAAGCCCCAGGGCCTCATACAGTCGTGGTCCAGCAATACTATATTTGTTATACAAGGGAACGTGGATGAGAACTGGGGTCGGGGGCTCAACCTACAGCTCTTATTTTAGAAGGAAAGGCAAGGGAGTGGGATCCCAGGAAGTGGGAACAGCACTGAGGCTGGAAGCAGTCTACACATGGGAACAAGAGGCCTGTTAATGAGACACTATAAACTGGCAGCCCACAGACTCTGGAGAGTCTGACCCTCCAGGATTTGACATCTTGCATTTGGTGATACACATTCAAAAACTGGGAGAATCTTACAGGAAAGTCAGGACTGCAGGGTTCTCTTGGAGAACAGGATCTGGCCACATCAGCAACCCCCATAGCCCTGCTGAGAACGGGCGCCCAGTTCACCGGATCTGTCCGGCCCCTGTTCCAAACCAAACATTCGCTTCTTCTGCTGACTGTCTCTGGGCCTTAGACTACTTCCTCCGACACTGGATGCTCCACATTTTTAACTAGAATTTGAATTTTATTTATTCAGCTGCCCCTTATTAAGGCTGACCATCTAATGTATCATGTAAAGGAGGACAGGCTTGAGAATGAATGAGGTGCTATGGTAATTACACTGGAAGACAGACATGAGCTAGGCCTGTCCTAGGTAAGCTGGGTCCAATGAGGACCTTCTTTAAACACCCTTTTGTGATTAGCGGATAGGAATTCTCACAGATCTGGTGTGATTCCTGGCCTTGGGGATCAAGAGAATAACCAATGTTGAAGGTGGGGATTTTTTTTTTTTTTAACCACAATGATTAGCCAAAGGAAAAAAGTTGCAACTTTTTACTGGTCGGAAACACAAGACCACAAGGAATGCCTTAATTCCTGGTGTTACTAAACTCTGTCTCACTAGGCAGGATAGCGATGATGTGCTAATAAGGAACAGTAATAACGACAGTGTTATGAACTGAATGTCCTCCCAAAATTCACATGTTGGAATCCTAATCCCCACTGTGATGGTATTTGGAGGTGGGGCCTATGGGAGGTGCTGAGGTCGTGAGGGGGGAGCCCTCACGTGGGATGAGGGTCATTAGAAGAAGAGACACGAGGGGCACATGGGGGGCTCAGCGGGTTGAGCATCCGACTTCGGCTCAGGTCACGATCTCACCTTGGTGGGTTCGAGCCCTGTGTCGGGCTCTGTGCTGACAGCTCAGAGCCTGGAGCCTGTTTCACATCCTGTGTCCCCCTCTCTCTTTGTCTCTTCCCTGCTTGTTCTCTGTCCCTCTCTCTCTCAAAAATAAATTTTAAAAACATTACAATTTTTTTTTAATTTTTTTTTCTTTTTTTTTTTTTAATTTTTTTTTTTTAACGTTTTATTTATTTTTAAGACAGGAAGAGACAGAGCATGAACAGGGGAGGGTCAGAGAGAGGGAGTCACAGAGTCTGAAACAGGCTCCAGGCTCTGAGCTGTCAGCACAGAGCCTGAAGCGGGGCTTGAACTCACGGACTGTGAGATCATGACCTGAGCCGAAGTCGGCCGCTTAACCGACTGAGCCACCCAGGCGCCCCTAAAAATTTTTAAAAGAGAGAGACAAGAACTTCTCTGCTCCCCACCATGGGAGTTAGGACGAGAAGGCAGCCATCTGCAAACCAGGCAGTGGGCCCTCATCACAGACTACCCAGCCTCCAGAACTGTTTTTTGTTTAAGGCATCAGTCTACGATATTCTGTTATAGCTGCCTGAACTAAAACAGACTACAAATGTTCATATACATAATGCATTCTGTGGCAGGCACTGTGATGAGCATTTCATTCCTATTAACTCATTGTCAGACTCACCACAACCCTGTGAAGGAAGTAAACTATGATTTCCATTTTACAGATGAGGAGTCTGCGGCACAGAGAGGTTAAGCTCCTTGTCCAAGGTCACACAGCCAGTGATCAGCAGAAGTGGGGTTTGAACCTAAGCAGTTGAGTTCTCACGTCCATCCTAATAACCACATGGCCCTGCCTCTGACCTACAGGTCTCTGGAAAAAGAAGTCAACGAGAGACCAGCTGCGGCTTCTAACGTAGGACCCGTGGGAGGGCTGCGCTGCTCGCAAGTCAGGGCTCCTACACACGCTGCTTATATCCACCGTCACAAGGATCCAACTTGTCCCTGTCACCTTCCCCTCAAACAAACACCGCTGGTGGGAACTTGCTGAGGCCAAGGTATGGGACAGGGGGTGTCACTGACAGTCGCTGCATCCTCAGGAGGTCACCAGGATGCTGAGAAACCCTCCCTGGGGCTGAGGATGGGAGATGCTGAAGAGGGCAGCTGTGGCTGCCACAATGTCCTTCACACCAGCAAGTAGGCTCCTTCCCCTTTAAGAGCCTGGAGTCAAGGGTACTCCATCTGATCAGCTCAAAGGACCACTGCCCTGATCCCACAAGCTGACCTGAGGGCTCTGAAGCATTAGTCAGAAAGAGAAAGAGAATGAGGGGCGCCCGGGTGGCTCTGACTGATCCCTGATCTCGACTCAGGTCACGATCTCACAGTGTGTGAGTCTGAAACCCCACCTCGGGCTCTGTGCTGACGGTGCGGAGCCTGCTTGGGGTTCCCTCTCCCCCCCTTTCTCTCTGTCCTTTATCCACTCATGCTCTCTCACTCTCTAAGTAAATAAACTTTAAACAGAGAGAGAGAGAGAGAGAGAGAGAGAACGAACGTAAACACAAGTCTGCTTTGCCAGCTCCCACTCACGCCACCCTACTGTGCTAACAGCTTCTCTTGAGATTGACGACGATCGTGCCACGGGGTGAACAGCTCCGTCACGACAGACACGCCACTGAGCCACTGTCGCACTGATAAGGGCTACAATGTTCCCAACACCGCAGGAGGTTTGGAGGACTGGAAGACAGCTAAGATGATACATCGTGACCTGGAGACCCCCCAGGGCTGAATCCGAAGGCACCAAGGAACGGGAATCACAACACACTGTGCCTAACTGTGGAAACACGAGACGTCGGTTAGAGCCCCTTTAAGCGACAAACTCCTGGAGGCGGACGTCGTCCTCGGTAACTCTTATCACTGCAGAGTTCGTGTTCGTTCCACAAACAGTCATTTGCTGGCACAGACGTTCATACGTCCGGAGACGAATCCCTGAGGAGCTGAGGAATTCGTCCAGAGGAATTCATCTGGACACAAGAACAGGAACAAGCACAGACTTTGGATGCAGATGGCTTGAACTTGAAGCCTGGCCCAACCGCTGGCCAGTTAGGAGCAATACTTCCTTTTACGGGCCTCAGTTTCCTCGTCTGTAAAATGGCGGTGATTTTAGTAACCTTCCAAGGATGCGACGGGGAGGAAATACGGTAAGGTGCAAGCACTTAGCATAATGACCATCCCAGAAGAAGCACCTAGTTGTCAGCTATGGCTGTGCTCAACTGCCAGCAGTCACTATGAGGACTCCTCGTCTAGGACGTCCAAACACGCGTTCCCACCTCAGAGACAGCCAGACGAGGAACAGCTCCGAGACAGCCGTCTCTTGGGGAAACCTTAAAACCAGGTCCCCCCTCCCGCAGATGGTAATGCGGGGAAAAGGGCTCTTTCCTCTGCTCTTCTTCATCTGCTTTCCTTCTGCAAAGGACCCGGTGTGCTCAGCTCACGGCGGATGGCCCAACTCCTGGTTCTCTCCTTTCCTGGTTCTAAATACGGAAAGCGGCTTCCAAACACGTTCAGATAAACCCCTATATTGTCCAACAGTCAGGACAGGGGGCCTTCGGAAGGAACGAGGTAATAAAGCCAAAAGATGACTGGACCTTGGCTCCGGGCTTTGGCCTCACTTATGAGACAGACAGACAGACAGACATGACTTGCATACATTTGATTTGATTTGATTCTGTGTGGCACAGAGCAGGAACTGGCCCTTAATTAATGGTGCCAATGGGGAGCTAGTGGGTGGCTTCTCAGTGGCAACCCAGGAGTGATGCAGAGCAGCGGCAGTCCAGGTGCGAACGTCCGTCCGCCTTCCTGCTCCCTCCTCTCTGCCACCCTCCCCCTTGAGCTGGGCCTGGATTCAGGCAACGTCAGCGGGATATACTGGACAGAATGACTTCAGTCATTCTGGTCAAGGAAAGCAGCCCTGCAGAAACGCTTTCCACCCAAGTCAGACAGGTTGGAAAATGGACCAGAATGACACGGGGGCAGCTTGGCGAGTCAGAGCCCGGTACCAGAGACCAAGCCTCCGGGAGCCATGGTCTGCAGACCATCAGGCCCGGGGGTCAGTCGAGAGCCAGCAGCGGAGACCCGGTCAAACACCAGGTCAGAGGGTCTCCCCCATCCAACGCTGTGGGGGCGAGGAGGAGACGGGCAGGTGGAGTTACTCAGCTACCCTGAGACCAACACAGCACCAGCTTGAATCTGGACTCCACGCCCCCTCCCCAAATCCTCTGTCAGGTGCTGGAGACAGCCAGAAACCAGTGACGCGGAATGCTGTGAGCTCCCCAGTGGCCTGCCTGCCTGGGAGAGCGGCCTTAAGCTCCCCACTGACGGAAATCAGGCAGGAGCACTGAAGAACAAACAACGGCCTCCATCAGTCACGTCTGCCTGGCCGGGCTGACGTCCCTCCGTCCCGTTCGGGCTACCAGCAGGGCCCAAAGGAAAGGGGAGAAATTTGGGCTGGGGGTTAGAGACCCAAGAGAACTAGCTTCGTAGGGCTAGGCATCCCAAAACAGGTGGAGGACCCTGGAGGGGGACGAGGGTGAACGACACCATCAGAGCTAAAGCAAGAGCCAGGACGGACGCCATTCTCTCCACGTCCTTAAAAAAATGCAAAACAAAACAAAAAACCCTCTGTAGAAGCTGCAGGATCGCCCTTTTTGAACACAGGCTTTGGGGCCGGGCTGACCAGGGTTCAGTCCCAAGTCGGCCAACATCTAAACTCACCCGTTAAATACAAAAAGTACCGTCTACCTGCCGGGTGGCCATAAAGAAGAGACAGGCACCATCTAGCCCAGCACAGGGGCTGCAGATCTGGGAACACAGTGGAAGCTAGTCTTACTAGAGCTGTGAGACCTGCTCTAAGTAGTTCCTGCCTAAAGCAACGCCTACTGTGCGTGGTGAAGCAGTGTGGGGTGCCGGAGGAGGAAATAAGAAAACCAAGGTGCCATGTAGCATAAAGGCTCAGCACGGAAGCATCGTGTGAGCGCTCCCACACCGCCCCACACTGTCCCATTCTGTCTAGCCCCATTCTGTGCTACATATGTTGGTCTAGGGCAGGGATCAGCACGCATTTTTTTTTTCTGCAAAGGGCAAGAGAGTAGATATTTTCAGCTTTCTGGGCCACAATATCCTAGTAACAGCTACTCAACTCTGCTGTTGTAGCACAAAAGCAGCCACAGATAAAATGCACATGAATGGATGCAGGCGTGTACCAATAAAACCTTATTTACAAAAGCAACTGGTGGACCACATTTGGCTCCAGGGCCATAGTTTGCCAACTCCCGGTCTAGGGTTTGGGGGTTCATCAAGTTCACGCCACCAGCAAACAGCCAATTCAAAAAAAGCTGAATTGGGACTAAATGAAAAAGAACTCCATGCTCTTTCCACGGCCCCACCAGACCCTTCACAACCCCACCACCACTACCTGGGTCAGAGTTCTCAGTGGCCCCACCCATGCCCAGCTGCATTCTCGCTGCGCCCTAAATCCGATGGGTCCCTCTATGCTCCTTCCCCCCTATCTCCACCCCACTGAACATCCCTGACTACTCCATCTATGAGGAATCAACTTTTCCTAAGTCATGGGATACTTACAGACCTGAAACATTAAGCCAAGTTATCCCTGGGGACCACATGCTTTAGCAGTTAAAGGCGCAGGCTTGGGCATCTGACCAGGGTTCACCTTCCCCTTCAGCCACTTCCTAGTGGGATGAATGTGGCCACGGCAGGCAACCTGAGTGTTTCCCTTGCCTGCGGAAATTGGTTAGGATTTTTGAAAATTAAGTAAGAGAGTTTAGGTGAGACATGAAGGAACCGTTATTCAAAAATGGAATTGTGAAAAAGCCACCTCCTGTATAATTCTCTTTTCCTCAGTAGGCTTTACTTTTACCAGGTAGATCATCATCTCCTTGCAAGATCATTTCCTTTTGACTTACTCTCCAGATTCTGTAGTTCTTGAAGCCGTACGGAGAGAAAGCACATAGTAGGTGCTCAGTGAGGACGTGTGACTGATGGCTGCACCACCCCCGGGGAGGAGATGCAGTGAACATGGCGGGAAGCCCCTGGAAGCTGCGAAATCATTTCTCCTACGCTGAAGATCTCATTTGTGATGCCAGCTGAACTACCAATGGCTGGCTGGAGAGGGGTCTACATTTTCTCTCGACCCCTTTCACCTCTTAATTGACTGCTCTTTTGACGTAACTTTTTTGGTTCTTATTCCTCTTTGCCTTTCTCCAGGGAGAGCATTCTCCCTTGAGACTGCTGGTCATTATTAGTCTATGTTGCATTGCTTTCTCTTTTTTTACATTTATTTATTTTTTGAGAGACAGCATGAGCAGGGGAGGGGCAGAGAGAGAGGGAGACACAGAATCCGAAGCAGGCTCCAGGCTCTGAGCTGTGAGCACAGAGCCCAGTGTGGGACTCGAACCCATGAACCATGAGATCATGACCTGAGCCGAAGTTGGATGCTTAACCAGGTGAGCCACCCAGGCGCCCCCCCCCCTTTTTTTAATGTTTATTTTTGAGAGAGAGAGAGCTTGTGGGAACACGAGCATGAGCTGGGGAGGGGCAGAGAGAGAGGGAGACACAGAATCCGAAGCAGGCTCCAGGCTCCAGGCTCCGAGCTGTCAGCACAGAGCCCGACACGGGGCTCGAACTCACAAACCGTGAGATCATGACCTGAACCAAGGTCAGATGCTTAACCGACTGAGCCACCCAGGCGCCCCTGTTGCATTGCTTTCTTGACAGAAACAGTTTTGGTTTTGGTTTTTGGGTTTTTTTTGTTTTTTTTTTTTTTGTTTTTTTTTTTTTAAGGAGACAGGGGATTTCACAGCCTGATTTAGGCCTGGGTGTCTTTTTTTTTTTTTAATTTTTTTTTTTTTATTTTTGGGACAGAGAGAGACAGAGCATGAACAGGGGAGGGGCAGAGAGAGAGGGAGACACAGAATCGGAAACAGGCTCCAGGCTCCGAGCCATCAGCCCAGAGCCTGACGCGGGGCTCGAACTCACGGACCGTGAGATCGTGACCTGGCTGAAGTCGGACGCTTAACCGACTGCGCCACCCAGGCGCCCCAAGGCCTGGGTGTCTTTAAAAGCTTAGAGAATAAAGCCACAGGGGACAGCACCGAGGCACTGTAGAAATCCGATCTGCCTTCCCACAGTTAACTTCAGAGAAGTAGAAAGGGGTGTGAAACCTCGGTCCGGGCAAGTTCCCAAGCCCTGGTTCTTATGTGGAAGTAAAGGCACCTATAAACCACTGCAGATCAAATAATCCACAGATACATCAAGCGGGAGATTCTCAACTTTCCGGACAAACCAGGGTCACACTGCCTGTGGAGAGGAGGGGGTTGGATGCTTCGATCTCCTAGGCAGCCATCCTACTCTCTGCAATCAGGGATGCCTTCACTGGTGCGTGGAAGGATGTGTGCCCAGCCCTCCCCACATCCTCTAGACACATTAATAAACACTTGCCACTCACCGTGCCGGCCGGGCGCCAGGCAGTTCTAAGGCTTTCCGTGCACCGACTTAAACTTCGCAATGACCATGTGAGTTTGTCTAGTAGTGCCCATTGTACATATGAGGAAACTGGGGGTGCCTGGGTGGCTCTGTCGATTAAGCCTCTGACTCTAGGTTTCAGCTCAGGTCACGATCTCACCGTTTGTGAGACTGAGCCCTGCATCGGGCTCTGTGCTGGTCGTGCGGAGCCTGCTTGAGATTCTCTCTCTCCCTCTCTGCCCCACCCCTGGCTTGCTCTCTCTCTCAAAAGAAACAAATAAACTTAAAAAAAAAACAAAAGTTTACTGATGAGGAAACTGAGACAGAGAAGCCAAGTAACCTGCCTGAGGTCACACAGCTGGTAACGGGTGAAGCTGGGACACCTGGCAGCCTGGCTCCAGAGCCCTCGCTCGCCCGCTCCGTGAGCTGCCACCTCGCACAGACACATAGCACCCTTGGAAACCAGGTCGTTTATTTTCTCCAGTGTGTGGGGTCTTCTGAGCCCCCAGCATTGAAGGTCTGGCCGGATCAGGCTGCCGTGAGCCCAATTCTCACTTTGCAGCTACAGACGGATGGCCCAGGAAGAGGGGAGGGGTCTGCAATCGCCAAACTCATGCAACCACCCCGTGAAAGCATCAGCATGGACACAGGCCCCCAGACTCCTAATACAGTGCTCTTCTCATGGTCTTCCAGACTCCCGGCCAAAACGCACAATGAACACTTGGGACACCCACAGAACCTCTGGGGAACACGCGGTCCTTCTCCCGACAGGAATGAACCCAGAAAGCAGGGAACCGGGCCAAGATGAAGCCACCCAGAATCCCGTGTGACTCCAGCAGAATCGTAAGCACCCATCGAGCACCGGTCTGTGGGCTCCAGCCCCGTGACCATTTGCAGCAGGCCAAGCACCTTCACCTGGTTTTCTCTGTGACCAAATGCACATCCGAGCAAGATGGCTGGCAGACAGGAAGGCTGCGGCCCACACCAAGTTTCCCCTCTGTACAAAACGTGAGCCTTTGGAAGACAAAGTCGGGAGCAAAGGGCAGCGAGCTCTCCCCGCAGCAGAGCCAAGGGCCGGGAGAGGCTGCCGGACAGACCCTCAGGAGCATCTAAGTTACTCAACACTGAATGAGGAGGCTCGGCTCGCACACCCTCCTCAGCAGCAGACAGAGGCCAGCTGACAGATGGACGGACAGTCTAGGACTGGCACCCACCCCCTGAGAGATAACCACAGCCACCGCGTCATCAGATCCCGCCCCCCGACGTGCTCTCCCTCACCCTCCAGGTGGCCACAAGAGCAAAGAGGTGACAAGACAAATGGGGGCCCTTGCTCGCCGTGCCTGAGTGGCACATTCAGTCTGCTGGCGTGTCCTCAAAACTTTAAAGTGAACGTGCCAGGCAAAGGGAGAAGCGCAGCAGGCACGGACGCACGGGCCTCGGCCGCTGGGGCTCCCGGACGGCGCCCCTCTCCCCACACGACACCCCTCCTACCTGCTTCCATAAGCTGGCACTGCTGACCGAAGACGTGGGAGAAGGTGACCGGGCCCGTGGCGGAACCGGCTGGTGCCAGCGTGGAATCCATGGCGTTTCCGGGGTCTTCGGTGTTGGTCACGCGGCAGCGGGGCCGGACCCTTCAGGGCGTCCAGGCCAAGGACGCCGCCGCCGCCACCTGCCCGGGAACCGTAGGTCTGAGGCTCCCCGTCACTTCCCAGAAAACGTCCCCGCTCCCGAAGTTTATAACGCTTCTTCCCCTCACCACTCACTCCCTGCGGGTTTTCTCAAACACCAGGCTGGTGAAAAACGAAACCCTCTATGGCTTGGCAGATGGTGCACCCGAGCCTAGCCGAGTTAGACACACAGGGAAACCTAAGTTTCACCCAACAGGAGTCCTTTCCTCTCGTCCGGGAGGGATGACTGGGATGCGGAGTCCCCGGAGTCCTCGCGGCTGCTCCCTGGTGGCCGCCGGCTGGCCGGCTGGAGAGCTCAGGCCCCAGCAAGTGCCCGGCGGCTGCGGGAAAAGCGCTGCCTCCTCGGGTCTCCTGCCAGGGGGGCAGGGCAGGGGGCGAGGCTGCTCAGGCGCCCCCCGGAGAGCTGGCCTCACCGGCCCTCCTCTCCCGCAGGCGAGGCCCCGCAGCCGGCGCGGCAGGCAGGGTCCCCGCGCCCCTGGGCGGCCGGATGCAGGCGGGGAGAGCGCGGCGGGCGGGCGCAGCGCGGGCACTCTGCGGCTCTGGAGCGCGGCGTCCCTGGCTCATCCTTCACTCCCGCGTCCCCCTCCTGGCAGGGCTGTGGGGAGGAGAACGAGACACGGTTAAAGAGCCCCTGCTCCGACCTGCGGCTGCAGGGGGCCCCCCCACCCCGGCCCCCCCCCCCCCCGCACCACCACCCCTTTTCCGTGATGCAAAAGGGACGGTACTTGGAGATATTCTGGATGCGGAGGGAAGTGCTAACTCAGCCCAGCAGGCTCCTGGCTGCCGTAACCTCTTCATGCCCGCAGCCCAGGAAGTGCCAGCCTGCGGGAGAGGAGAATGCCACCAAGACAAACCCAAAGACCAAGAAGAGAAGAAGGGGCAAAGGCCACACGTCCCCCATGGGTGACACGGGGATGGTCTGTCCGGGTGCTATTCTGGGCACAGAACAATCCACCTGCTCCCCCCCAAAGGGACAGTGTCTCTGGGAAGGGGGGAGAGGAAGGAGAAATACCTTTCACATGATTACAACAGCTGTGGCAGTGGGTTCTGGGTCTTTATTTTGATATCCCATCTGCTGATCACAAAGGTGCTAACATGAGAGATCGAGAGAGAGAGAGAGAGAGAGAGACAGAGAGAAGAGAGAGAGAGAAGGAAAGACACCGCACCCTCTCCAGCCAGCATTTTGGATACTCTTGGGCGGGAGCTGGCTGCAGTGCTGGTGGGACCCTGGCACCACAGCCACCAGGACAGAGAACACGACACGCAGCACAGCAGCCCCCGTGTCTGTTTCCCCAGGACGACTCTGGCTCTTTGCCTATTCCGTATTTAAGATACAGAGGGTCAAGTTCCAACTTATGTGTGGGCCAAAAAGGCTCTTACAGAAGCGCTTTCCATTCAGGCTCTCCGCCAGCCCAGGGATGTTCAGAGGGTCGTGTGGGATGGGCAAGGCAAGGCAGAGGAAGCCTGGAAAATTCCCCAAGAGTTACACGAGGTCTACTTCAAGTTCCCGCTCCGAGGTAGCTTGAACAACGGAGTATTCGTTCCCTTGCACACAGAGGTTCTTCTCCAAGGCATGGGGTTACGGGACGTCAGAGACCATTCCCTCTGACTACCGAGGTCTCACGCAATCAAGGAGAAGACCAGATTTTTTGAGAGCTGCGGAAAACCCCACGCAGGATGGGAGGTGGACTGGGTTCCCACGTCTTGGTGGCTCCGTAAGTTTCAATGCATCCTACCGATGAACGACTGTGCTGCCACTAACAGAGAACCCAAGGTAGGTTGTGGGGAGGAGGCATGAAGAGGAGGAACACCAGGAATCTTCAGGGTGGTGAACGATCTCTATGACACTATAAGGAAGGATACGTGTCATTACACGTTTGTCTAAACCCACAGAGTGTACCACAGCGAGAGTAAAGCCTAACACAGACCACAGACTTTGGGTGACGACCACGTATCAGTGTGGGTTCATCAGCTGAAACAAGAGTCCCACTCTGGTGGGGGGTGTTGATTCGGGAGGAGGCAGGGCACGAGGAGGGTCTATGGGAAATCTCTGCACCTTCCTCTTAATTCTGTTGTGAAACCAAAACTGCTCTAAATATATTGTCTTTTTTTCAAAAAATTTGTAAATGTTTACTTTTAAATTTTTTTTTTTTTCAACGTTTTTTATTTATTTTTGGGACAGAGAGAGACAGAGCATGAACGGGGGAGGGGCAGAGAGAGAGGGAGACACAGAATCGGAAACAGGCTCCAGGCTCCGAGCCATCGGCCCAGAGCCCGACGCGGGGCTCGAACTCACGGACCGCGAGATCGTGACCTGGCTGAAGTCGGAGGCTTAACCGACTGCGCCATCCAGGCGCCCCTGTAAATGTTTACTTTTGAGAGAGAGAGAAAGACAGCACAAGCAGGGGAGGGGCAGAGAGAGACAGGGACACAGAATCTGAAACAGGTGTGGGGCTCGAACTCATGAACGGCAAGATCATGACCTGAGCCAGAGTCGGACGATTAACTGACTGAGCCACCCAGGTGCTCCTTGTCTTTAAAAAAAAATCCAAAAAAAGAAACTTTATTTTTTTTTTAATGTTCATTTATTTTTGAGAGAGAAAGAGAGACAGAGCATGAGCAGGGAGGGACAGAGAGAGAAGGAGACACAGAATCTGAAGCAGGCTCCAGGCTCTGAGCTGTCAGCACAGAGCCCAATGTGGGGCTTGAGCCCATGAACCATGAGATTATGACCTGAGCTGAAGTCAGACCCTTAACCAACTGAGCCACCCAGGTGCCCCCTCCCAAAAAAAAGAAAAAGAAAAAACTTTGAAAGAATGGGGCACCTGGGTGGCTCAGTTGGTTCAGCATCGGACTCCTGATTTGGGCTTAGGTCATGATCTCATGGTTCATGAATTTGAGCCCTGCGTTGGGCTCTGAGCCCTGCATCAGGCTCTCTCTCTCCCTCACTCTCTGCCCATCTCCCTCCCTCCCTCTCTCAAAACAAATAAATAAACTTAAAAAAAAAATCCAAGGTAAACCTTCATACAGTAATTCAACCTGCAGATGTCTTTTGTTTGGAAAACCATGGGTTCTCCTCCCTTCTCTGCACACCCAGCCCACTGCTGCCCCGTGCTCCACGGTGTTCCATATACTAAACCTACCACTGGGCTCTCTGGGCGCCAGGCACCTGAGGTGCCTCCTGCGCCCCCGGGGATGGTAAACACAGTAATGATGCCACCTAATGGTCAGTCATCAGTATGTCACCCAAGTCGGGAGGCCGTGAATGAAGGGAAGCACCTCGTAATTACACCGGGATAAGTGGCATCAACTGGGAGCCATGTACAAGAATTTCCCCGGCTACATACCCGGGGGGTGGGATGATTCGGAAATCTACGCACATTTGATTTCATTAAATGCTGCCAAGAACCACTCCAAAATGGCTGTGCTGGTTCGCGCCCTCACCAGGGGTGCACACGGTCCCGACTTACTCACATCTTTACCGATAATTCTGGCAAAAATTAGAAAGCTGGGCAACCCAACAGGTATAAAAAGCCATACAAGTCATCGTTCTGATTTGCCTTTCCTCAAGTACGAGGAAACTGAGCCCTCCTTGGAAAGTCCATTAACACTGCAGCTGCCTCTTCAGGAAAAGACCTCGGTAGAGTCAGGTGCCCCATTTCCTGTTCGTAGCCTCTACCCACCTTTCCAGTCGTCTCTCTTTTCTTTCTCGTTGATTTCCTTGACTTGGCGAGATTTTGCTTTGGACCTTGCCAATATCTCCTGACACCTTCGTGCCTGGTGTCTTTTCTAGACTAGAAATACTTCATCTTAATGTGGTCTGGTCCACTGCTTTTTTTGACTTGCAGTCTGTTTCGAGGGTCTTGCTTAAAACACCCTTCCCTAAGACGGCAAAGTCAGCCTCCTTTATAGTTTCACCTTTCACGTGCAAGCCTTATCTAACTGGAGCCTACTTTTATACCTAGTATAGGGTAAGGTCCAGATCTGGTTTCCTTAAGACTGTGAACCAGCTTTCCCAAAACCATCTCTTCCCAACCCATCCTTTCCCCACTGTGACCCCACTATTACTACCTATCAAGTACCCATACCGATGGATCTGTTCCTGAGCTGTCTCCTGTTCTTCCAGTCCCCCCGTACTGTGCCATCCGTGGGCAACACTGTAGAGTCGGTGACCAACATTTTTAAAAGCCCAGATTCCAAATGTTTCAACACACGTCAGGTCTGCTGTTGTTGAGCCTATATGTCTCTTGCCAGCAATCAGCTGGAGCAGCGGATACCCTCTTATGTGCAATACGTGCCTTCCTGTTATACCAAATCTGGTCTGCATTCATTTACAGTATAAACCGATTTCTCCTAGAGATGTGGTCAGGTATTAAAAACACCTCCAAAGACAAAGGTCTAACGAAAATCACATTCGAGAAAACATCTACTGACTTACAGGGCTTTTGTTACATCTGTGCTACTAAAGATCATTTATTAATTATCTAGTTGATACCTGACACGATGCTAATCACAGTCAGACGGAACAGAGGTGGGGCATGGAAGGTGGTGGAGGCGAGGAACGAGGAAAGGGTGGGAGAGATGACACATAATCTGATTGGACACGTTAAATACACAGAACAATTAACTTGTAAGAAGAGGAAAAACACCACAGTGTGAATTGTGGATCATGAAAGGTCTTCCCAATTCCAATATAGGTGAGGGTTATGACCTTCAGGGAAACCTTGCATCAGTAGAAGAAGACTGGGCTGCGGGGAGGGGCTACACAAGTAAGTCATTTGGGCAATGCTAGTTTACATGCCGTGTTATACCGAAAAGGCTCTCGAGGCCACTTAGGGCTCTTTAGATTAGGAAAGATAAAACCTCACTCTACTTCAAATCAATGGTCGTATCTATATTTTTAAAATCTCCCCTGGTACCTCTTCAGACTTTAAACTGATCTGCCTCCGAGGGCTCCCTTGACTTTGCTGAGGCTCATACTCCCCAGAGGAGCTAAGAACCAATTCTCTGACTGATCGGGCTCAACCCATCAGCTGTTATCACCCACAGTTCCCAGAAGGTACAGAGTACCACAGCCGGGCATCATAGACAAGCAGAAGCAAAGGGGAGAGCAATCTGGGAAAAAGGGACCCCGGGCTCAGAGCAACTTGTTTCATGAAGCTTCGTGTCTCGTAGCAAAAGCCCCCTCAGCAGAGGCTGTTACGTACCATGAGCCATGCTAGGAGCTCCATGGACGTCCTGATTGAATAACAGATACTAACATGCCCCTTCCTGGATGAGGAAACCTGGGCTTAGGGGAAATTCAGGTGCTCTGCCCAAGATTATACAGCCATTAAGAGGATCCTCAACAGGAACAGTTCTACTGGTTCTCTGCTTTGTGACTACCTGTTACGCACTTCACTGAAAAGTCCTGCTGCTGAAACATAGTCCACAAAGGTTTCCATATTGACTCAAGGGTCCCAGCAAGACATGAAATAGGTCTTTACTTTTACGAAGTGTTCAACAGTTTTACTGGGATATAATTCAAATGCCATACAATTTACCCATTTAAAGTGTACGATTTAGGGGCGCCTGGGTGGCTCAGTCGGTTGAGCGTCCCACTCTTGATTTCAGCTTAGGTCATGATCTCACAGCTCATGCATTGGGCTCTGCACTGACAGTCCACAGCCTGTCTTTCTCTTTCTCTCTGTCTCTATCTCTCTCTCCTCTCTCCGCCTCTCCCCTCCTGTGCTCTCTCTCAAAATAAATAACATAAAAATAAAAAATTAAGTGTACAATTTAATGGATTTTAGTATACGCACCAATATTTACATCAGCACAATGTTGAACATTTTCATCACCTCCAAAAGAAACCCAGACGCTTTAGCTACCACCCCCTAAACACCCATTCCCCCTTCAACCTAAGCAGTCAGGAATCATTCTGTCTCTATAAATGTCCCTATTGCGGTCTTTCACATGAATCGAATCATAGAATACTTGTTATACAATCATGTCTTGATGCAGTACTGGGTACTAAGTTATCGTAGCAAACTTAAAGGTAACAAAGGCAAAAATAGTACTTGACTCAAAGGAGCTTAATTAAATTTCTAAACAGACTCATTTAGAAAGGGTAAGGCTTTCTTTCACTAGAGAAGTCACTGATCAGTAAATCTAGGCCACTCGCCTTCTATTCTGTCACAACAAAACCTGTAGAAGTAAATGTAATTTTTCTCTGGAGTAATAGGTCTTAAATTAAATCTCATCAATCCTAGGGCTTAAATTATTTCTATAATTTCATATATACTTTCCAGCACTGAATCAAAAATAACCAGTTATCTACTTTCCTTCCTTCCTTCCTTCCTTCCTTCCTTCCTTCCTTCCTCTCTGAATTATGGAATTCAATCCAAAAGAGATGAGAAGACAAAAATCCATGCCTGAGGGGTCAGTGGTGGGGCCCAATGCTGAGTCAGAACCCAGGAAAGGTGAGGAAGGTATCCATACGGAGCAGCACCAGCAAAAGGAGACTGGTTACACTGGGCAGGGGAGATTAAGCAAATAGGTAAACATATTGAAGATAATAAGACAGGTCTGTTAGAGAAAAGGGAAAACTTAGAATGAAATTTATGGTGTTAAATAGGAATTATAAGTATGGGTATGAACTCATGGTTTCAACCTCTCTATATAATATATACCACATATAAATAACTACAAACATATATATCTATATTATCTAATATGTAAGTATATACCCAAATAAATGAATATAGATTTAGACATGTGTGTGTGTGTATATATAGTATGTCAGTATATAGACTCTATATTCCCTAATTCTGTCCCCTGGAAGTGCCTGGAGGCAATGATGCCCCAACAGCAATGACATCTCATAGGTTCTAAATACCATTCTTCCCTAAAAGGAACCAGACCTGGTTGGTTCCAAGGCTGAGACAAGGAAAACACAAGAGCTTGATGTCTTGTTTGGCCAGAAAGTATGAAAATGCTCAAAGATGGATGGAGATATTCCCAACAACACACAGAAACCAGTTTAAAGAGGGTCCCACTGACCAAGTCAAGGATAATTTGAGCATAAAAAATGGTAATAATGTATTTAACTCATTAAATAGAAATCTATGTTTCCATATGGATAGATAGATGGATGAGTATGTAATACATACATACATACATACATAGATTACAGCTCTTCTTTATATACTGTAAATAATGTAACTGGAAAATTGTCATTTGACTGCCATTCAAAGTGATAAATCAGACAAGAAACATCAATGAATGTCAAAACCATAGATGAAAGTTTGATGAGGAACAGTAGACTTAATGTCTCAAACTATGTCCCTATAAAACATTTATTAATTGCAAAGAGAAAAGGGAATGACTTTACAGTGAAACCTGATTAAGACACTATCCTATTCAAGTGACCCAAGCTAACTCCATTAGTAAAAGAACAATTCAAAATCATGCCCCAGTGAATAGGGTACAATAAGACAAACTCAGCATGACTTCTGCAATATCCCTAACAAAGATCTATTACACGAATCTAATCATGAAGAGATCAGAGAAGCCCAAACTGAGGAACATCCTACAAAATAACTGTTCTGTAATCTTCAAAAGTAGCAAGGTCATAAAAGTTAAGAAAAATTTAAAAAGTATTCCAGATCAAAAGCAACTAAAGAGGCAGGACAACCAAATGTGATCCAGAATTATTCCCATAAAACCTGAAAGGAGTACCATTCATTATATGGTAATAATGGATTGGAGTTGATTCTGTGTGATGATTACACTGTGGTTGAATAGGTGAATTGTCCCTGATGTATATAGGAAATGTACCCTACAATATTTGGGAGTGATGGAGCATCATGTCTACAACATACATACTCTCAAATGACATGTGAGGGAAAAATTCTTTGTACTATTCTTGCTTTTCTGTAGGCTTGAGAAAAAATCACCAGACATAACAAAGACAACATGATCAAAATGCAAGAGAGTCAATGTAAAGACAACCACAGGTAATCCAGATAACTCCAGTCTCAGATACAGACTATAAGTTTGCACAAGATGATCAAGGAAACAGGGGTGCCTGGGCAACTCAGTCAGTTAAGCGTCTGACTCTTGATCTCAGATCAGGTCTTGATCTCAGGATTATGAGTTCAAGACCTGTGTTGGGCACCACACTGGGCATGAAGCCTACTTTAAAAAAATATGATAAACAGAAGAATGGAAAGAATTTTGGCAGCAAAATGGAAAGTATAAAAAGTTACCTAATTGGAAAAAGTGAGCAGCAAAATTGGTTATTAGACATAGGTAGAAAGAATTCCCGAGCTGGAAAAACAGAACAAAGTCTGAATGCAGCACAGAGAAACAAGATGGAAAAAAAAAAAAGAGAGAGAGAGAGAGAGAGGACAGAATGAGACAGTAGAATTCTACACCCACTGAAATGATCCTTCAAGAATGAAGAGTAACTAAAGGCATCTTCAGACTAAACAAATCAAGGAAAACTCATCACCAGGAGACCCAGTCAAAAATACACTAAAGGGAGGGGCACCTGAGTGGCTGACTTCGGCTCGGGTCATGATCTCACGGTTTGTGAGTTCGAGCCCTGCATCAGGCTCTGTGCTGACAGCTCAGAGCCTGGAGCCCGCTTCAGATTCTGTGTCTCTCTCTGTCTGCCCCTCTGCTGCTTGCGCTCTGTCTCTTACATTGTCTCAAAAATAAATAAGCATTAAAAAAAATTTTTTTTAAATACACTAAAGGGAGTTTCTTCAGGGAGAAGAAAAATCACCCCAGATGACAGCTTGGGGCTGTAGGAAGGAACAAAGAGAAGTGAAGGCTAGTTGTAGCTAAATATAAATTAGATAGAAATCAATGTGAACATGGAATATTAATATATAATCATACACACTTAGAATTATTAATGGTTAAGATTAACTTATTGTCTATTAACATATCATAAGGTACTTACTGTATTTAAAGTACATATAGAAATAAAACACAAGACCAAAATAGCTTAAAAATTGAGAGGGGGGGGGTAAATGGAATGAGAATGTTCTAAGATCTTTGCATTGTCCACGAAAAAATAGGAGCATTAGTGTATATTAGACCATGATAAGACAAGAATGCATGTTATGATCTCCAGTGTAACCACTGAAAGTATATGAAAAGAGTATATGATCACCAGACTAATAGAGGGGGGAAATGAATATAAAAATAAGTACTCCAAAACATGTCAGGAGAGAAAAGAGAACTTAAAAGAAAGCTGGTCTGTTTCTGTCACTATCAGACAAGGAAAAAAGAAAAGAAAAAAGAAACAAACAGCTTTAGACACCACAGATATCCTTCCTAATAACAAAATGATCAGTTCTAGAAACCTCAAAACAGGAGACCAAAAAAATGGATAAACTATATGGAAAAGTGAAAAATAGAAAAACTAAACAAAGAGCAGAAAATATTGAAAAATGGGACGTAACATATTGACCAATGTGCATATATAATGTGATCAACTACCAAATATACCTTTTTAAAACGCAGAACACTACAAAAATTGCCCCTATGCCAGACTTTAATTCATGTTTCAGAAAAATGTCAAAAGAAATAAAAAGAAACTTCCTTTAGCTATAAAGAATACATATTGAAAAGCCCATAGAGAGAGGGATGAGTAGGCAGAGCATAGAGGGTTTTTAGGGCAATGAAAAGACACTGTATGACACTGTAATGATGGATAATACCATTATAAAGTTGTCTAAACCCACAGAATGTACAACACCAAGAATGAACCTTAATGTACCTATGGACTTGGATATAATGACGTGTCAACGGAGGTTTATAGATTGTAACAAACACACTACTCTGATAATGGATATTGATAATGGGGGAGGCCATACATGTGAGGGGCCACAGGGAATATGGGAAATATCTGTATCTTCCTCTCAATTTTTCTGTGAACCTAAAACTGCTCTAAAAAATAAAGTCTACTAAAAAAAAAAAAAAAAAAAATCTGACCTGTCTCCTCCCAGCCAGGATAGGGACAGAAATAGCCAAATAAATGAAAAGGCAACATATTCAACTACAGGGAAAAAAAAAAAAAGAAAGAAAGAAAAAAAAAAAAGAACCTTATAGAAAAACATAATTCATAATGTAAAATATTGAAAGCTTCCCCCTAAAATCACCACTATCATCACTTCTATTCATCATTATAAGTTTAAAAAAATGAAATTAGAAGTTTGAAGTAAAAAAATAAAATAAAATTGTCCCTATTTGTACGACATGATGGTTGTAGGAAATCCAAAAATAAGAGTCTACAGATAACTATTAGCATAAATTCAGCAAGGTTGTAAGATACAAAGTATATATAAAACAGAAATATTTCTGTATATGAAACAGAAAATAAAAATTTTTAAATATAATAGCATTGAAACATATCGAATAACCAGGACTAAATCTACTGAAAAAGACTACAGACCCCTCTACAGAAAACTCTGAAAGATGGAGAGAAAGTAAACAAACCAAAACAAATGAAGAAATGCACCATTAGGCATGGATTCAGTAATTCAATGTTGTAAAAGTTTCAGTTCTCCCCATATTGATCTAAGATTTAATCTTATTGAAATTTGAACAGATTTTCTGTGGAAATTGACAAAATGATTCTAAAATGTAATTGGAAAGGCAAAAGAACAAAATCTCTTGAAGACCACCAAAAAATGAGAAGACCCGCTCTGTCAGGTTATCCAGATTGTCAAGCTTCGGTAATTAAGAGGGTATGATATCGCTCCAAGGACACAAATGGACCGAGCCACTTGTGCTTGGTCCAGAAGGTGACTCATAATGATAAAGCAATAGAGATGCACAGTGGTGCTCAACTAGAAAACCATATGGGGGGGGGGGGTAAAACTAAACTAAAATTTGACCCCAACCTCACACCATACTCAAAAGTCAATTATTAGATGGATTACAGATTCCAATGGGAAATTAAAACAAAACTTCTTGACGATAATAAAGACTATCATTTATTGCCCAATGGCTTCTTAAATAAGACACAAAAAGCATTAGCCATTAAGGAAAAGATTGATAATTAAGAGATCAAAGCCAAGAACTGAACGAATTCTGTGGCTTGTCTTTCCACTATAATAGTGACACATGACGAAATGTGCACCACCTATAGCCAAGAAAAGATTGCTACTCTCATTACAGAAAGATCTCCCTCAATTCATTAGGACAAAGAACTCAATTACAACACAGACAAAAGCACTTCACAAAAGAGGGTATTTCAAAGGGGAAAGGCAAATTGAAACCACAATGAAATAACTAACACATATCCACCAGAATAGCCAAAACTTAAGATAGACAATTCCAAGTGTTGGCAAACGTATAGAGCGGCAGGAACTCTCACACCCCATTGGTGGAAGCATGTGCAAGGACTGTGCAAACGTTTTGGAAAACTGTCTTATTAAAGTTGACCTTCCCACCTGCTCTCTGGCCTAGAAACTCTACTCCTAGGAAGACACCTAACAGGATGCACGCAGCATATACCCAGTGTTCAAAGAAGCATCCATCACTCGTAACAGTCCCAAACTGCAAACAACCCAAATTCTGACCCACAGCAGTGCAAGAGAAATGTGTGTATTCCATACACTCAGGAAATGGAAGTGAACAAAAGACATGCAACATGGGAGACTCTCCAGGTTGAAAGGGAAAGCCAGACACGAAATTCATGGATGAATCCAATTCGTCCGTCTTGAGGAACTTCATATAATCATTGGTGTGAGGGGTCAGGACACTGATCATCTTTAGGGAAGAGGGAAAGAGGCTGTTTGGGAGGATCTCAGGGCGCTTGCAATGTTCTCTCAACATAGGAACTCTCTCAACATAGGAACATAGGACTCTGTGCTGTTGTTTACTTCGATAAAAGTCACTTTTGAAGGTCCGGGTGGATACACATCAAACTTAGCAACAGGACAACCAAGGGTAGTTCCATTTTTCCTTTCCATTGTCTAGAATAAAGTTGTACTGTTGTAATTTTTTAAAAAATAATTAAACACTGAGTTGGGAGAGTAAGTTTTCTATCCCCCAACCACTGTTACTGGGAAAGAAAAAAAAAAAAGCTGAACATTTGAGAAGTTCATTAAACAAAAGCATTAAACAAAAGCAAACACTGTCTTAGCGCTGTCTTCACTCTGCTCATTCCACTTATGCTTTTCCTGAGTATGATACAAATTCCAATACCCCTTCCTACGATGTCTTTTTGCCACACATTTAGAACAGTCCCCGGCATGGACAGACCCTCAAACGTAATGGACAAATGGGCAATCTGAGATTTGGTGGATGTTTTGTGTTTTTTTTTCCTAGTGGGGATTTCCCTAAGGAACGGCACCATCAAGTTGGGCTTAGCTTTCTCAGATCTGCATCACTACAGTGATGCTGTCTTTTATTGCCCAAACTGGAGCACTGGGGGGGATGCTGTCAGCAACCATACTGGTATGTCAGGCATAAACCAGGACCATTCCAGGCAAACTGGGACGTAAGGCTGCAAGCTGGCTTGGGACTAAGAACGCAATGGCTGGAGAACATTCAAAACGTAAGGCAAGGCTCCTCCGGGATTAGAGCCGTGCTGCCAACCTTGTTATTAAAACAGGGTAATTGTGTTCTCTTACTTTCTACATAACAGCTAATGCTATTAGCTCTGAAATAGAAACCTGTGCTAAATGCATCTTTTATGAGACACGGCCTTTTGTACTTTCCCTGCCTTATTTGCCGGGTGCCAAATACTGTTTCTGGGAGGAAGACCGCCTGGGGCACACTTACCAACGCCACACAGACATGCTGAGACGGAACCGTTGTTCTATTTGCCTCTCGGGCTCTTTCAATGCAGTCCGGGGGTTGAATTCTGGACTATTAAGAGCCCTGGGAGCTTAGTAAATATTTGTCAAGGGAGTCACGTGGCACAGTGGTCTTTCCGGTACCTCCTACACGTTATACCCCCTCCACACATCTAGCTTTTGCACCTGCTGCTCTCTGCCTGAAATGTCCCTCCCCCTTCCTCACCGAGTCGGCTCCTTCTGGACCTCAGCTTTCAGTTCTGACATCACTGCTTCATGAAATACATCTCCGATCACCCCGGGAAGGTTAAGTGCCTCTGTTACAGGGTACCCAGACCTCCCGTGAGGACCCAGGTCTTGACGTGAGATTTCTCTAGGGCTAGAACCAGGGTGGGGCAAGTGAGACACTCACCTCAGGTGCGGACATGAAGGAATCAGAACAAAGTATATCTCTTACTGCAATATGTTTAAAAATGTTTATTTATTTAGAGAGGGAGGGAAAGAGAGCACGAGCAGGAAGGGCCAAAGAGAGAGGGAGAGAGAGAGAATCCCAACTGTCCGTGCAGAGCCCCACGAACGGTGAGATCACAACCTGAATGGAAACCAAGAGTCAGATGCTTAATCGACTGAGCCACCCAGAAGCCCCTGTGCAATATTTTTTATTAGAGAGCAGAATGAATGCAAAAAGCTTCACAACAAACGCAAAATCAAAATGTAAAATAAAGGCAGGATGGCAAGGCAAGGCTTGTTAAAGTACAGATTGCTGTTAAATCCCATCCCTGAGTTTCTGATTCTGGAGGTCTAAGGTGGGGCTGAAAATCTGCATTTCCCACAAGTTCCCAAGTGGTATTGACACTGCTGATCCAGGGGCCACATTTGAGAACCACTGCTTTGGGTATACTCACCCCACCTCCCACCTCTCCCCACATCAAAGTATAGAGAAATAATTGCTCTATGCCAGGAGAAGAAATCGGCAGAAAAGCAGTCCAACATTTGACGGTCTAACCTCCCGTGGTAGATGCATGTGTGCGTGTGTCTCACATCCTAATGCCCCAAATCGATGAACATGTTATCTTATGTGACAAGAAAGGACTTTGCAGATGTGATTGAGTTGGGGCCCTAACACAGGGAGACCAGGGTGCACGGTCCCAAAGTAGTCACTTCCTCTTGATGAAAGAAGGTAACATAGTGACAGAACAGAGACGGGCATGATGTACTTCATGAGGGCACGAAGACAGGAGGATGGGGCCACAGGCCAAGGAATATGGTGGCCACTAGAAGATAAAAAGGACAAGAAAACAGATTCTCCTCTCGGAGCTTCCAGAAGCCCTGAAGACACCTTGAGGTTACCCCAGTAAAACTATTTTGGGCTTCTGCCCTCCGGAACGGTCAGAGTGGCTAAAATGAACAAATCAGGAAACTATAGATGCTGGAGAGGATGTGGAGAAGCGGGAACCCTCTTGCCCTGTTGGTGGGAATGCAAACTGGTGCAGCCGCTCTGGAAAACAGTGTGGAGGTTCCTCAAAAAGTTAAAAATACAGGGGCGCCTGGGTGGCTCAGTCGGTTAAGTGTCCGACTTCGGCTCAGGTCATGATCTCACAGTCCGTGGGTTCGAGCCCCGCGTCGGGCTCTGTGCTGACAGCTCAGAGCCTGGAGCCTGTTTCAGATTCTGTGTCTCCCTCTTTCTCTGACCCTCCCTGTTCATGCTCTCTCTCTCTCTGTCTCAAAAATAAATAAATGTTAAAAAAAAAATTTTTTTTTTTAAATACAATTACCCTATGACCCAGCAATAGTGCTACTAGGCATTTACCCGAGGGATACAGGAGGGCTGATGCATAGGGACCCTTGTACCCCAATGTTTACAGCAGCGCTTTCAACAATAGGCAAATTATGGAAAGAGCCTAAATGTCCATCAACTGACGAATGGATGAAGAAATTGTGGTTTATGGACACAATGGAATACTACTTGGCAATGAGAAAGAATGAAATCTGGCCTTTTGTAGCAACGTGGATGGAACTGGAGAGGATTATGCTAAGTGAAATAAGTCCTACAGAGAAAGATACCATATGTTTTCGCTCTTATGTGGATCCTGAGGAACTTAACAGAAGACCATGGGGGAGGGGAAGGGGGAGAAAAAAGTTACAGAGAGGGAAGGAGGCAAACCATGAGACTCTTAAAAACTGAGAATAAACTGAGGGCTGATGGGGGTGGTGAGAGGGAGGGGAACGTGGGTGATGGGCATTGAGGAGGGTACCTGTTGGGATGAGCACTGGGAGTTGTATGCAAACCAATTTGACAATAAATTTCATATAAATAAATACATACATGTTGTTTGAAGTCACTGAATCTGTAGCTCAGTTACGTGGCTGTAGGAAACTAACATCTCCCCACCTGAAGGAGCCTGGCGTGAGAGCCGCTCACATCTGCTACAGGAGAACGCATCTCAGCCAGGCCATTTATGTACATTATCGCTAATATTCCCACTGGCTCTGACAAAATGGAAGACTGAAGCTCCATTTATAGCCATAAAACTAGCAGGTCACGGACAGAGGCAAGGTTCCAACCCGGGCTAGTGACCTCTAAACCTCACCACCTTTCCGTCCCCTCATAACACTGACACTTAGACACTTGGTACCAAGCTCAGAATCAAGCCTTTCGCATACGAGGTCGTAATTCGTCCTCACCACCATCCTCGGTGAAACTATTTTCATCCACGAGAAAACAGATTCAGAAGAACAACGACTTGCCCATAATGTCACAGCTAAGAAGAGAAGCACTTGGAATCAAATCCGGATTTTATGTCAGAACCAGCAGCACATTTAATTAACCATCAGGCCATATCGTCTTCTATGGGAGGAGACAATAGATGTTGGTTCTTCCATGAGAGGGACCACCTGCTTTCCATTCCTCTTGAGCTCTGACCAATCCTTGTGTGCACCAACCTAAGGGCACCATGTGGACATGGCTGGACCTCACACTTCCCTTGAGATCTATACCCTAAATGAAACCAAGAACCCAAATCCTGCAGGTTGTGTAGACCAGCATCCCATCCACAACACCACCCAAGGCAGGGCTAGAGTCCTATGCTCCCTCCTAAAAATCTGATGAAAAACACATGAGCCTTTCCTCAGAAAACCAGGTACAACTTTACATGCACTCTCAGGGCCCTCATGTTGGCCCCACCACCACATCCCTTCTTCCTGCCAAGCCCCCAAGTCCGTGCTTCTCAACCCAATGCCACTGCCCTGTCCCCACCTGGCTCCTAGCTTTGTGTCCCTTTAGACCAGGGGCATAAGCTGCATTCACCTGACCTACACTTTAAGCACAAACCAGGCACGGACTCCAGAGTTCAAAGCACGGGTCCTTCCTCCCCACGCCGCAATGACACCAAGTATCATAAACCTGTTATAAACAAAACACCCAGGGACACGCTGGAGAAAGTCACTCTGAACTGGGCCACCAGGCCAAGGCAGGATTGGCAACCACAGAGAGAGGGGCTGGTGTTCCCAGCAGACGTCAGCACCGCCTCATTTCTTCGTTTCTCCAGACGGTCTGAACTCCTTCCTACCTCGGGACCGCTGGAATGTTCATGCAGGACTCTAGTTCCTGGGCCTACGTACGAATTTCTCCAACAGCCAAGAAAACGAAACGGTGTAGTTCCTAGCAGGCCACGGCAGTCTAGAAGGGCAACCCACATCACCAGAGGTTAGACCAGGCAGTGCTACTGCAGTCTCTCTCGGCAACCCAGGTAGACTACAGGTAACAACCACCCAAGCCACGAGGCTTGAACAGTAAGATTTATCAACACAGTCCCAAGGCAGGCTTCAGAGTTTAAATTTCTTCCCCTCCCCATCCCCCCACCCAAAAAAGTACATGCTGAAGTCCAAACTCCCAGCCCCTCAGAGTGTGACCTTATTTGGAGACAGAGTCTCCGCAGAGGTAACCAAGTTTAAGATGAGGTCATGAGGGTGGCCCTTAGTCCAGTATGACTCATGTCCTATAAGAAAGGGAAGTCTGGACCCAGACAGGCACACGGGGACAACTCCAGGTGAAGACGAAGGCAGAGATCGAGCCAAGGGATGCCAAGATGGCCAGCAAACCCCCAGAAGCCAGGAGAGGCCTGGGACAGACTCCCCCTCACAGGCCCTCAGAAAGAACCAACCCTGCAGGCACCTCGATCTTGGACTTCTGCCCTGTAGTAATTCTGCTCTGTTGCTTCAGCCCCTTGGCCTGTGGTATTCTGTCACGGCAGCCCCAGCAGACAAACAGACAAACCTAGTTCAATCCTCCCATCTCACAGGGGACAGTTCCATCAGAGAACCAGTAACTCATCTAGGTTCTAGCAGGGCTCAGCCTGGATTCCCGTCCAAGCTGGGGTCTGTCGGCCTCCCACGCACGGCTGGACACAGTCACTGCAGGCAATGATGCCACTGAGCTCATCAACCACAGGCATCAGCGGGGCTTCTGTCCGCACTGGAGTTGGTGCTACCGCGGGTGCTGTTCTTATCTTTGGGCCTGCTCCATCTGAATCTGGACTAAAATGGAGTGGCCGAGTGACCCCTGAATGGAAAGGGGGCCCAAACTCCTCCTGTGGCTCCCACGGTCATTAGCATGGAAGAAACAACCTCATAATGGCGGGGTCGCTGGGGGGGGGGGGGGGGGGTGGGTGTTGGAAACAAATTCAGCTTCATCAGAGAAATACAGTTTGCAGGCAAAGTGCTAATTCATCAAAGCACAGCCAATAGAGACATTCGCTGGGCTTTCATTAGCCCAGTGAACACAATACAGAAGCAGTTGCCCATAAAGAGGCAGAGACCAGTAATTCCTTCCAAGGAGCTCCTGGGTGACCGGGTCTTTCACATGAATAAAAGGGAGCTGATTAATCAACGACGGTGAATAAAAGCTGCTTGCTATCCACCGAGACATGAACAAGATCTAAGCTAGATAGTGCTTCCCACCCGCCCTTTCCAAGCCGGTGCCCCCTCTCCCAGCAGAACGAAACGCGACAAGAGCAGATTTTTAACAACGTGGCTGCCCTGCCGTCCCGGCTTCATTCCTTTCCCTAAATAATCGATATGTGCGGATCACAGCTGCTATAAACGTCAAGCCGCAATTTGTGACTAACGCCGGTGCAAATCAGTTCGGGCAGCTCGTGACCAGAGGCCTCCCCCACCGCAGCCAGGGTGGAATAATGAAACCGCTCAGGGGCTGCGGTGGCATTTTTCTTCCTATCAGCTCTCGACGCAGAAGGGCTCAAGATTTTATTTAATCTTGCAGGCTCCCCGGGAAGGAGGAAATCATGGCTGGAATCCATGATGCTCAGTTGACCTTGGGAAGCTCAAGGACGGATGGACCTGATCCTTAAAAGCACAAGTCCTTGAGCAAAATGACCTTTCATTCCTAGAGACCAACAGGGAAGAACCCAAAACTTCACCTGCCTCTGGGCCTTTGCACCTGCAATTCTCTTAGCTTGTGATGTTTTGCTTCCTTCTTGCCCAACAGCTAACCTCAGTTGTCACTCTGGTTTCAGCTCAGTGGTTTCTTCCTCCAGAAATTCTTCCCTGACCTCTGGGGCTGGGTTGAGCATGTTCCTCTACGCTCCTATAGTTCATGACACACGGGGACCCTGGTTTTCACTCACCCAACAGCACTTACCCCATCTGCCAGTAACAGAAACCTAGTCTCCTTTGGGAGGTCCCCACCACCAGTGCACACAGCCTTGGTGGGCTATCAACCTATGATCCTATCCACTTGGGGCCAAAGAAGTAGACAGAGAGGCAAAGTCAAGTGAAATTCTCCTGCCGAGGCAACCTGGTGTTGATGCAAGTGAGGAAAACGGCGAGAACCAGTTTGTCCCAAAGGTATCGGCTGTCTGTATCTCCTGCTCCTCAGACCTTCAGGGCTGGTGCCCACTCCTGTCCTTTCAGCGCCCAGGTGTTCAGCTTCTCCTCCAATCCTGTGAACCATCCCCGCAGCCTCTCAGTGCCCTGTCTTTGGCTGAGCTAAGCCAGAGTCTGCTTCTGCTGCTTCCAACCAAAAACCCCGAGGTCCTGTAACATCGTACCCGCTCTACAGAGGCTGCCTAAGAAAAGTGGCTGTCGCGTGGCGCCTGGGTGGCTCGGTCAGTTAAGGAGCTTTAGCTAACGTCATGATCTCATGGTTCATGAGTTTGAGCCCCACGTCGGGTTCTCTGCTGTCAGTACAGAGCCCGCTTCGGATCCTCTGCCCAACCCCCCCCCTTCTCTACCCCTCCCCTGCTCATGCTCTCTCTTTCTCTCTCTCTCCGAAATTAACATTAAAAATACTAAAAGAAAAGTGGCTGTCACTGATCTTCATACCCTCTGTGCCTAACACAGGGTCTGGCACATGGTAACTGCTCGCCAGTTTATGGAGTGTAGGCTCCTGGCACTAATCGCGGAGTAATGCTCCTTGGATCAGCTGGGTCAAGAGCTGTCAGTCTGACATGAAACACACCTGCAGGTCTGCTCAAGATACACGCACTGAGAAGCAGGCGTGATGGCGCAGAAACACGTCAGGCTTCCAGGCACGTACGTCCGAATCTAGAGGCCAACCTCAGAGTGTGTTAGTCAGAACCCAAGGGCACGGGGTTGGCCTGTTCGTCCTTGTACCCACAGCACGACACCTGGCACCCGGACAGGTGCTCGAGAAGTGGGTCTGAGCGTGTATCACCCGACGTCAGTCTTACCTTCAGCATCTTTACAGGAAGATAACGTTGTCCCCTCTCCAGACTACTGAGGCTGAAAGTCAACACCGAGCAAAACATGTAGCGTGATCGGTGTCCGGTGTGCATCAGCTCCCCTCTCGTCAGAGGGCAGTACCAGCCTTCAAGTCTCTCCCTGAGCCATAACTGTGGTGTGCAAGGGGAACCTCAATTTAACCCTGCGGCCCCCAACCCTCCATCTAAGTAACCTAGTCTAGCGTCTGCCGATGGAGGAGAGACTTTTTCCCTCTACCCTCCAAGACTCTCCAGCTGGGGCCCCTGCAAATTAGAAGGACAACAGACAGAGTAACAAGAGGAAAACAAACAGAAGTTTGTTAACCCATGCAGCGCACATGGCACGCACAGGGGAGAAACTCAGATGAGGAATTCCAAGGGGGGGGTGTTAGAACTTGGGCTTTAGATAGCATCTGAACAAAGGACAATACATTTGTAGGGAGGCAAAAGGGAAACGGGTTTAGGCTTTCAGGAGTGGCAAATGTATGGGGAAAAGTAACGGGGGAAAAAAAAAGAGCTGCTTACTGAGTTTTGTTAGGCAGATTCCTCTGGGCCCCAAAGAATCAAGAGTTGTCCCCAGTGATTAAGCAGGGTAGAGAGGAGAGGGCAGAGTATTTTTCTTGCGTCTGCTTTCTCTCAGTTGCCTTCAGCTCAACATGGCCCTTATGTCAAAGGGGCATATTTGGGGTTGTATACTCTGAACGCTTTCATGTCATATATAGAAAGGTAGGACCCAGGGTTCCAGACATCCAGCTATAGCTGTCCAGAACATGAACAGTACCCTGGGTCACCAGGACCCACTGGACAGCAAGCACAGTGTGCCCGCAAAGAATGGTTACAGAACAGCGCAGATATCTATATATATAATTCCATTGATCTGACTTTGTACCCAACTGCCCTGGTGATCTGCCCTCTAAAAACTGTCGCGTCTCCTCCCACCTCCCAAAAGAGCTTAGGACATCATTCTTCTCTGGGAGAGCAAACACGACCATCTAGATCAAGGGTTGGCAGAGGTTTTCTACAACGGGCCAGATAATAAATATTTCAGGCTCTTCAAGCCATAGAATCTCAGTCACGGCTACTCCTTTCTGCCGTGGTAGCATGAAAGCAGCCATATCTATGGTTATGCCTGTGTTCTAATAAAACTTTATTTATAGACACTAGAACTTGAATCTCATCTAGTTTTCAGGTATCACAAAGTGTTACTCTTCTCTTTATTTTTTTCCAGCCACTTAAAAATGAAAAAAAAAAAAAATCATTCTAGCTCTAGAGCCGTAGGCTATATTTGCCCCACAGGCCAACGTTTGCCCCATCTGGCTGGTGACTTACTTACTAGTTCATGGCACATGACGACAACCATTAACTGCTCACTCCCCTTCCCAGCTAAAACACCCCCAGAAACCTGTGCCATGGGGGAAAAACTGGCCAAGAAAGCATAGAGAGAAATACTGTCTGGAATAGAAGGAGCAGTAGTTAAAAGCTGTGGAATTTGACCCAGGACAGCATTCTATTACCCCTGCTTCCTATTTGTCCGGTCCTGGGCAATTCGACTAACATTCCTAAGCCTCGGCTTTCTTTTATGCAAAAAGGGTATGTTCTACCTCATGGGATTAAGAGGGCTGAGTGAAAATTAACCTATTCAAAGCATTTAGCTCACAGCTTGGCACCTGGCAAGAGCTTCTTGGTGGTTGGTCCCAACATGGAAGGAACGGAGTATTTCAATGTTTTCGATGCCAATTAGCCTAAGAGCACCCGTACGTGTGCAGAATGTGTGTGCAGAACAATACACACACTAAACAAGTTTGCTGAACCCCGGAAAGGATGCACTGTGTTTGATCTCCTGGATATGAGTGACTTCCTAAGCTGTCCTAGGAGGTGGGAAGAGACAGGACAGTTTTCAGAGGGCAGATCAACATGGCAGCTGGAATGTACCTGGAAAGAGTCCTGTTGACTTTCTACTTTGGCAGCAGAAACTCAGCTGTTTGTCGCCCTACTGCCCCATTTTCCATTCACCCTAACTAGCACGTCCTAGCTCTGCACTGGGACCCACGGACCCCTAAACAGCAAACAATCCCCTGCAAGTTGCCTGTATCGAGAGCCGTCGTCAGCAACCTGCAACACAGCCCTCTCTGCCACACAAGAGCAGATGGCCTTTAGCCTTCAGGATCGAGGGCCCTCGCACTGTGGAAGTGAACGTACACTTGCTGCAGCTGTGATCCGGGAAGCCAGCTAGGCATCAACCAGGAACAGGACATCGTCAGACCTGCCCTCAGAGGGCTACATGCAAGGCACGATTGAGGTCTTTTTCCTTGACGCTTTGCACGTTGACCTGATTTTCTGATGCAGTCAGTGGGACCTCAGGTGGGCACCACGGCAGGCTTTCTTCTGCTTTGGCTTCAATTACAGCACTTTAGTCTCAACATCACTATTTAGCACTCCCCCCTCAAGGTCCCGAACACTTCTTCACTCACCATGTAATCACTTAACAGGGTGCAAAATACCAATGGGGGTCATTAAAGTAAGGGAACTTGGCTAAACTTTCACCGTGCTCATGTCTTCTCCTATTACTGTAACCACCACAATTTATAGGGCAATAAATGAAATGAGCTCTGGCTTTTAACCCGCCGTAGAATTAGGCATGGTTCTCAGTGTGGTATTAGAGGCCAAATAACTCACTGAGAAGCACCACAAAATTACTGCAGTTGGGTGCATCTAGAACCAGAGTATTACATAAAAACGGGCAATTACATACAAACAAGCTTAATAAGACCCAAATTCATTGAGGACCCAAGATGGGCTTCTTGTTCAGGGGGTCCCCTGCTTCAAAATAGGTTAACAAAGGGTCCACTTTTAATAGCTTTGCTGAAATGCAATTCAATGGCCATACAGCCCACCCATTCAAAGTCTACAGTGCAACGGTTTTTAGTAAAGTTACAGATTTATGGGGCCACTGCCGCTATCTAAAAGGTCATTTTTAAGAAGTTCGGAATTCAGGACACGAGTCAATGACTAAGTCTTTTGGGGTATGGTGGACCCCTGTGAGCCCCCTGAAAACCATGGACCCTCTATTTCAAACATAGTTTCAGGGAGTTCTGGTCCCCCAGAGCTGGCTAAAGCTCCTTAACCAAATCCCAGCAGTGGGCAAAGGGGCCACATATTCATTTTCACGTGAAAATTGCCTCCCAGCCCCGAATAATGAACAACTTGATGAAAAGTACTCAAGCTTGAACGTGCCAAATCAGAATGGATTGGCCACACTGACTCGTTCCACAGCCTCGTATCCAAGTGCTGGCACTTGGGCTCAGTACTGACACGGCAATGACAACAGTGAGCTCATAAGCCAAGAACATGGAAAATGTTCTTCATGGCCAGTCCTCACTAAGCTGCTATCGGCAAAAGACTTGCAGGTTATTTATTCCCCTAAGCATTCTAACCAAGCTGATCAGACAAGAACAAATTGGGAGTCCAGACTTCAAGGTCCCCAAACTTCCAGGATGCACAAAACAAAAAACAAAGTTCCTATGGGAGCATTGGGACATACCGTTTTTAGCGATCTCTGAATGCAAGACGCGGGATTCTACTGGTAAACAAGGAGAATTCATTGGAAAGAAATAGGAAATGTGTGGAACCCCAATAAAGGGGGGAAACGTGTAATGGAAATCAGCAGTGTGGCGGGCTTGTCTCTTTTGGGGCTGTCTAGAATCTGACTTTCTTATTCTGGGGCAATACCGATAAGGTATGGTATTAACTGCCTCGGCATTTAACCCTAGAAACCAAAAGAGAGGGTGAGAATCTTCCTTCTTCTCCCCCAGCTCCTGGCAATCAGTGGGCAGGTGTGTGACGGGAGCCTGGCTCCCCACCCTCCCAAGTGAGGCTTTGAATCTGCAGAGTAGTAGGAAACAAAGGAACAATTGGGATAATTCTGGGGTGTCTGTGGAGGGGTAGCCTGATGACCTAACAGCATGCCTTAGTAACTGCATCTCTGGTCTGGTGGACTGTTTCTGCTAAAATAGGATTTTCACGCATCCTATTTCTTAACTCTCCAGAACAGCCTTGGTCAGTGCCCATGTTTCAAATCTGACCTTCCGTATCCTTCCAAAGGATTCCTTGTTCTTACTTAAGAAAGGGACAGTCGGTACTGTAACTTACAAAACATTTAAGACATCTCCTGGGACCTCGAAGCAAAAATGACAGGAACCGCATCGAGGCGTAAGTCTCTGGTCTGGGAACAACAGCTGAGATGCGTGACTGCCAACCATTTTTCTTCTGGCGTTTCATCACTCTCTCGGAAGTCAAAGTCTCAGACAAGGGCATGTGCTGGGCAGAGGGTCCCCCACTCATACCCAGGCTGGGATGGTGAGAGGAAGGACTTGCCCCATCAGCCACTAAACAGAGAGCAAGCGATGGACTTGACCTCTCCTGACTAAATCATTCACGCTAGGGAGAAGGTATCCCCTCAGAGCATCCAGATATCGTGAGGAATGAGAATTGGATGCTGAGCTGGCAGAAAAGGTTAGGGTCTATCCCGCACAGTGAAGGCTCGCCCTTTCAAAGACTGTGAAGCTATTTTTCCCTTGCAGTCTCCAAGCCCAGGCCAGTGCTATATCTTTCAGGTACCACCGGACTGGGCACGTGCTTACAGAACCACAGCATGTGAACCAGATCTCACATGTTAACAGGACCCGATCCACCCTCTGCTAGAGCCGGGTTCCCAGGGGGCCTGGCTGGACAGTGCAAATCCCGGAAGGAATAGGACCCATATCCACGCTTGTCTCATCTGTCATGTCCCATTTCTCCCCAGTCGGAGACCGTCATCGGCCTGCTCTTCCCTCGCTTGGCAGGACACCTTCTCTGCACAGATGTGTATAACTTGCTGTCACACACCAGGCACGGTGCAAAGCTGAACACCTCTCATCTCCAGGCCTTATTCTTCACAGACTCTTCACTATATGCTTAGGTCAGAACTGTTCTAAGGATGATGCATGTCCTTCTTTTAAAAGTAGGAATTTGGGGGCACCTGGGTGGCTCAGTCTGTTAAGCATCCGACTCTTGATTTGGCTCAGGTCGTGATCTCGCGGGTTCATGAATTCGAGCCCCACGTTGGGCTCTGCACTGATAGGGCGGAGTCTGCTTGGGATTCCCTCTCTCTCTGCCCCTCCCCCACTCATTTTTTTCCTCTCTCTCTAATAAATCTTTTTTAAAAAAGTTTAAAAGTAGGAGTTTAAACATGACAGATTAAACATACATTTATACCAACTCCCAAAACTCCAACAGAATTATAAAGTAATTAAAAAAAAAAAAAAAAAGGTAGAAACCCACGGGGCAAAGAAGAGACATGATAGAAGAGGGAAATGTCCATGAACCCTGGAGGCAGGGAGAGTGATGTCCCAGAGACGGCTGCTGTAAGCAGAGAAAACACATGGAGGGCGCAGCAGGCGGAGTGGAAGGCAATGCCAGGGAAATCCAGAAAACCCCAGGAACTGAGTTACCAGGCACCTCTGAAGGTCGGGATGTAGGGTCGGGCTGAAAAACAGGAAGAGGGGTTGAAAGTCCGTAAGAAACTCTTCGATTGTCCACACTCCTTCCCATAACGGGGCAGAAAATGGCAAGCACATTCCAGGAAGCAAGTGGACCAGAAAGAAAGTCCCTGGGCTCACAAACGCCAACCACAGCTGAAGGCAAGGGCAAGAGCTGTAATGACAACAGGGAAAAGCCCAGGCGCCTGGAAGGTCTGCGTGTCGCATTTCCCTACTCAGCCCTCAGAATGCCGAGGCCAGGCTTTTATCAGCCTGGCACACCCTCTTCCCAGGATCCTCCTGAGAAACGAATCATCCCAAAGGAAAACCCATAGATAGAGACCCTCAGGAGTCCTGGCTGAATGTCTAGGTCTCCACCCAAACACCAGGTGAGGGTCCCACAAATAGACAAGCACGGCCCCTGCACAGAGAGCTTCTAGTCAGCTAGAGTCTCACCCTCGTATGACAAGACAGCGCAGAGCCAGCTGACCCCAGCGGGACCACCTAGTCTACGTACACACAGCGGGCTCTGAAGCCAGAGGCCTAGGTTCAAATCCCAGCTCTGCCACTGGCCAGCTGTGGAATGGAGACCGAGGATGGAGACAAAGGACTATCTTGTGGGTGGAGGATTAAGTCAACTCTTGTAAAGCTACAGAGAACAGTATCTAGAATATAAAAGAACTAAATAATGCCTCCATAGCTGTATAAAAGCTCTGTAGAAACACTCAGGCGATGCATTCTGTATAAGACACTGAAAGAAAATGTGAAGACAATTTTGCACCCATAAAATTATGGGATATTAATACAAGAGGACAGAAAAAATGTACCACTCTTAGGATATAAAAATCACTAAACTTAAAATCAGAAGAGGAACAGTACCAAGAAAGTCTCACAAAAAATATAGAAGAATCAAGATCAAGATTTAAAAGTAATAAAAATTGAAAAACCAATCCAGGAGCTAAACATAAAAACTACAGAAGTCCTGGGGAAAAAAACAATTTTTTCTGGCACATATACATGTTTATTTTTTTTTAATATGAAATTTATTGTCAAACTGGTTTCCATACAACACCCAGTGCTCATCCCAACAGGTGCCCTCCTCAGTGCCCATCAGCCACTTTCCCCTCCCTCCCACCCCCCATCAACCCTCAGTTTATTCTCAGTTTTTAAGAGTCTCTGACGGTTTGGCTCCCTCCCTAACTTTTTTTTTCCCCCTTCCCCTCCCCCATGATCTTCTGTTAAGGTTCTCAGGATCCACATAAGAGTGAAAACATATGGTATCTGTCTTTCTCTGTATGACTTTTTATGCTAAGTGAAATAAGTCATACATGTTGATTTTAAATTTTACTGATAGGGAGTATAGAGCACACAGTTTATAAATAATAATAAAATGGACAATATTCTTTAACGAGAATTCTATGCTATCAATTGATGCGCACAGAATTTTCCATTGGTTTTGGCTGAACTTTTATATCTGTAGCCAGCTATTAATGTAAATAGCAAGCATAATTTTGACAAGAATCTTAGTTAATATTTCCACTGGTGTTAATGATTAATAGGAAAGCGAACAAACAAAAAAAAAAAAAACAAAGACAGGTGCTGGAACTTCACTCATTCTTTGATGACAGGAGTGACCTGGAGAAACTGGACAAGAGTCTTTTTTAATCTTCTCATTTCAGTGGAGTTGACACACAACGTTACATTAGTTTGAGGTGTACAACATAGGGATTCAACGAGTTTAAACATTACTCTGTGCTCACAAGTGTAGCTACCGTGTGCCTGCCCTATGCTATTACAATGCCATTGACTGTACTCCTTATACTGTGCCTTTTGCTCCGGTGACACACTCCTTCCATAACTGAAAGCCCACTCTTCACACACGCCTTCACCCATGTTGACCACCCGCCCCCTGCCCCCGACGAGCCTTCCTCCTGGCCACCATCGGTGTATTCTCTGTGTTTATAGGTCTGGTTCTGATTTTTGTTTGCTTGCTTAGTCATTTGGGCTTTTTGAGATTTCATATTATTTTGTACTTTTTTTTTTTTAAGGTTTAAACTCTCAACAGAGTACCCAGCGGATACAACGAACGAAAAATGCTTAGTCATGCTGTGAAGTTTCCGAACATCAAGGATAAAAAGAAGATCCTAAAAACTTCTGGAAGAAAATGAAACAGGTATAAAAATAAGGATAGCATCAAGTAACATATGTAATCAACCGAACAGGTGCACGGAAAGGTACTCAACATCACTAACCATCGGGGAAATGCAAGTCAAAACCACCGAGAGATGTTACCTCACGCCTGTCAGAATGGCCGCCATTAAAATCCCAAGAGATCACGAACGCTGGAGAAGATGTGGAGAAAAGGGACCCTCATGCATTGCTGGTGCGAATATAAACAGGGCCGCACCAATGGGAAACAGTATGGAGGTTCCTCAAAAAATTAAAAATAGAACTACCCTATGATCCAGCAACTCCACTTCTGGGTGGATGTCCAAAGGCAATGAAAACAGGCTCTGGATGTGACACCTGCACTCCTGGGTTCACGGCAGCATTAGTCACAGTAGCCAAGACGTGCCAGCAACCTAAGTGTCCAGTGACGGGTGAATGGATAAAGAAAACGAGGTGTAAGTATACAACGGAACATGTTATATATACGGTGGGACATATTTAGCCATTAAAAAGAAAGAAGTTCTGCCCCTTACAACAACATGGAAGGCCACTGAGGGCATTATGCTGGGAGAAACAAGTCAGACAGAGGAAGACAAACACTGTATGATCTCTCTTGCAGGTGGAATCAAACAAACGAACAAAAAAACTGAGCTTGTAGATACAGAGAATGAACTGGCGATAGCCAGAGGCCAGGGGTCGGGGGTGAACAAAATGGTTGAAGTTGGTCAAAAAGTACCAACTTTCAGTTACGAGACAAGTAAGTCCTGGGGACACAACGTAGGGTATGGGGACTACAGTTTCCAATACTATGTCGTATATTTGAAAGTCCCTAAGAGAGTAAACCTTAAAAGTTTTCATCATAAGAAAAAAAAAAAAATGTCTAACAGTGTGAAGTGACAGTTGTTAATTAAACCATTATGGTAAACATTTGCTATTCAAAGATATATAAGTCATCATGTTGTGTACCTAAAACTAATACAGTGCTATAAGTCAATTATAGCTCAATAAAACTGGAAAAAATAAACCTCAACAGATGTAAAAGAAATGAAATCACAGAGAGTGGATTTTCTGATCAAACAGATTCAAACTAGAAATCAGAAGAGAGCATAACGGGAGAATCTCCAAGGACTTAGAAACTAAGCCACACATTTCTAAATAACTCACGGGTCAAGAAGGAAGTCTCAAGAGAAATCAAAAATACACTGAACAGAATGAAAATGAAAATATCACATATCAAAATTTCTGGGACACAGCAAATGCTGAGAGAGAGAGGGAAATCTACAGCACAAAATGCACACGTTAGAAACAAGGAAAAAATTCTCAAATTAATAATTGAAGCTCCCACCCCAAGCGCCTAAAAAACAAGACCCAAATACATCCCAGGCAAGGGAACACCAAAGGGCAGAAATCAATGCAATTGGAAAGAGGAAAACAATAGGGGGGAAAAAAATCAATGGAACAAAGAGCTAGTTCTTTGATGAGACTCATGAAATTGACCTTCCAGCAAGACTGACAAAGAGAAACCAGAAAGTATCAGGAATGACACAGGAGAACTGAACAGATAATGAGGGACTATTATGAACAACTGTATACTGTATACATAAATTGGACAACTTAAAGAAATTAAGTTCATTTAGGGATGCCTGGGGACTCAGTCGGTTGAGCATCTGACTTCGGCCCAGGTCATGATCTCGCAGTTCGTGGGTTTGAGCCCCACATCGGGCTCTGTGCTGACAGCTCAGAGCCTGGAGCCTGCTTCGGATTCTGTGTCTCCCTCTTTCTCCGCCCCTCCTTTGCTCGCACTCTGTCTCTCTCTCTGTCTCAAAAATAAATATTTTAAAAATTTTAAGAAATTAATTTCATTTAAAAACACAAATGACCATAACTCACCCAATATGAAGTAGATCACTTGAACAGCCCTGTGGCTATTTAGGAAACTGAATTCATAATACAAAAACTCCCAAAAAAGAAATCTTCAGGCCTAATTGGTTTCACTTAGGAGTTCTACCAAATATTTAAAGAAGAATGAAAACCAATGCTCAACAAGAAAAGGAAATAAAAAAGCATACAGATCAGAAAAGAATAAAACTGTCCCTATTTGCAGATTACATGATTATTTATATAGAAAATCCCAAGGAATCTGACAAAAAAACTCTTAGAACTGCTGAGTTCATCAAAGTCACAAAATACAAGATCTACACACAAAATCGGCTATGTTTTCTTCCGCTTGTAAGGAACACATGAACATCAAAGTTAAAAAAATCCAATACCACTTAGAGTCATTCAAAAGATAAAAGATTTAGGTAAAACCCAACAAGCATGAATGTTCAGGGCTTTTATGTTGAAAACTACATGACACAGATAAATCAAAGAATGTCTAAATAAATCACGTTCATGATTCAAAGAGTGAAGCATGGCAGAAATGCCAATTCTCCCCAAATTGCTAATATAGGTTTAACACAATTCCTGTCAAAGTCCCAGCGAGACTTTTTTTTGTTTGTTTTTTTTTTGGTAGATACAAGATTATCCTAAAATTCTACAATGATTCTCAAATTATATGGAAAGGCAAAATAACTATAACAGCTAAACAATTTGGGGAAAAAAAGAATAAAGCTGAAAGAATTGGTCTACCTGATTTCGAGACTTATCGTACAGCCGTAATAATGAAGACTGTGTTGCCCTACAAAAAGCAGAAGACAGCACACAGATCAAGAGAACAGAACTGAGAATCCAGAAGCAGTCCCCGCTCACACAAATATGCCCATCGGCCTCTGATAAGATACAAAAGTAATTCGATGAAGGAAACAGCTTTTAAACAAATGACACTGAAGTGAATATTCCTAAGAGAAAAGAAGACCCTTGACTTAAGTCTCACACGTTACTCAGAAACTAACTCAAAAATGGATCACGAACTTAAATAGAAAACATAAAACTTTTAGAAAAGAAAACACAGGAGAGACGCTTGGGGACCTAGGGCCAGACAGAGTTGCTAGACTTGTCACTAAAAACATGATCCATAAAAGAATAAACAGGTTTTCATCCCCCCCCCCAAAAAAAAAAGTTTCAATTGGGTGGTTTTGTTTTGTGAAAAAACCCTGTTAAAAGGACAAAAAGACAAGCCGCAGACTGGAAGAAAATATTTGCAAACACATACGTAACAAAGAACTATCCTCTAGAATATGTAAAGTGCCCTCAAAGCTCAGCAGTAAAAAACAAACATTGCAATTAGAATATGGGCAAAAGACAGCAGACATTTTGCCGAAGAGGATGTACAGATGGCAAATAACCACATGAAAGGACCGGCATCATTAGCCATCAGGGAAGTGCAAATTAAAACCACAATGGCTAACATAAAAAATAGTGACCACACCAAATGCAGAGAAATCACTCTCTGGATCGTTCCTACGCTGGAGAACGCAAAATGGTAGAGCCGCTTTGGAAAACAGTTGGGCAGTTTCTTAAAAATAAAACAAAACTGGGTATACATCTCAATGATTGCACTCCCAAGAATTCATCCCAGAGGAACGAAAACTGTGTTCACACAAAAACCTGTGCACAAGAGTCTGTCTATAGTAGCTTTATTCCATCACAGCCCCAAAGTAGAAACAACCTAGATGCCTTTCAATAGGTGAAGTGCTTACTGGGATGCACCGCGGAACGCGACTTAGCAATAAAAAGGAACAAACTAGCAATACACACATGATAACCTGGAGGAACCTTGAGAGAACCTCACTGAGTGAAACAAGCCAGTCCCAAAAGGTTACATATACTATGTGATTCCATGTAGGACATTCTTGAAGTGACGAAATTACAGAGATGGAGAACAGATGATTACGGGTGAAGGAGGAGCGAGGAAAGTTGATGTGGCTGCCAAAGGGGTCTCCGTGGTGATGGAGATGTCCCGTATCTTGACCGAATCAAGGTCAATATCCCGCTGTGCTATAGTTACCACTGGGGCAAACTAGGCAAAGGGTATTCAGGATCTCTGTAGTATTTTCTTACAACTTCACATGAATCTACAATTAATCTCAAAATTAAAAGCTTAATTAAACAAACAAATACAAGAAAGTGACCACTATGAAAGTCAGGACAGTAGTTACTTTTGGAGGGAAACAAGGCAGCTGTAATTGGTGCTGGATGGCTGGGGCAAAGTTCCATTCTTGTCCTGGGTGGTGGTTGGGAGGGAGTTTATATAATCCACATATATGTGTGTGTGTGTGTGTGTGTGTGTGTACATGTATACACATATGCATAGAGCAGCCATTCTGTGTCCATCCAAGAGTCAGCAAATGTGGGGAAGAGTCCCTAGTCAGTCCGCAATCAGCATGTTCCATGCCCAAGAAATAAGCATCTGTCCTCAGCAACTAAGACTCTGTTACTGCAGCATAAAGAGCCCATCCTGACTGATGGACACAAGGGGGAGAGGACAGAGGTAAAAGTCATCTGGACTCCAAGACCTAGGCATGAGTTACAAACACTGAACTAGCAGCAAATGCCAGTGTGTCCCTGGGGAATGGTGGGAGGGACTATCTGATGAGGTCAAAAAGCAAACACTCTAGAGGCGCCTGGTTGAGCGTCCAGCTTCAGCTCAGGTCATGATCTCACGGTTCGTGGGTTCGAGCCCCACGTCGGGCTCTGTGCTGACAGCTCAGACCCTGGAGCCTGCTTCCGATTCTGTGTCTCCCTCTCTCTGCCTCTCCCCTGCTCACGCTCTGTCTCTCTCTCTCTCTCTCTCTCTCTCTCTCTCTCTCAAAAATAAAATAAACATTAAAAAAATTTTTAATAAAAAAAAAAGCGAACACTCTGACCACTTTCCCGCATGTACTCCAAGGCCCACACCTACTACAGACTCAGCTGTCTTTCCGTGGATCTCACTTGCAGTTTCCACAGGACAGAAAAACGATCAGAATGTTCATGCTATGGACTGAATTGTGCCCCCTGCCCAAATTCGTATGTTGAAATCCTCACTCCCAGTACACCTGGGAATGCGACTGTATTTGGAGACAGGGCCTTTAAAGAGGCAGTTAAAGCCAAATGCCATAAGGGTGAGCCCTAATCCTGTAGGACGGGCGTGCTCACGAGGAGGAGGAGAGACACCAGGGATGGGAGCACAGAGGGGAGACCGCGTGATGCCACAGCGAGAAGGCGGCCACCTGCAAGCCGAGGGGAGAGGCCTCGGGAGAAACCAGCGCTGCCGACAGCCTGATCTTGGCCTCCCAGCCCCCATTGCTGTGAGACCATAAGTGGGCTGCTTAAGCCCCCCAGTCCGTGGTACTTGATCGCAGCCACGCGGCCCAGTGCAATCGAGAACAGAGGCTGCGCCCTGAAACGTCCCAGGATCGCGCCGGATCCTTCCAGCAGCGCCTCCCGCCATGAAGGCTTACCACGGGGCCCACCCCAGCCCGCACCTTCCACGGCTGCCCTCGCCCCTCTGAACACCCCCCACGTTAGCCGTCAGGAATCACACATGGCGTGCGGGGTTCCGTGTGCAAGGCCAGACAGGGGCAGAGCCAGAATCAGACCCTCACCATTCTGCGGCTTGTTACGCCCCAGCCTCCCCCAGCAGGGAAGGGGGGTGGCCCAGCGGCGGGCTGGGGTAAGAGCGGGATCAGGGCACCGCCCAACAGGGGTAAAACTAGACAGGGAGACTGGAGGCAGCACTGAGGACATCTGAAAACCCCGTTCTGGTGGGAACACGACCCGGAATGCCAGCCGCAGCCCTTCTGCCAGTGGGGAATCACCTGTACGGGCTCCAATGGGTCGGCCTGCACCGTAGGGATGAGCGGCTCAGGCAGGGGGGCTGAGCAGCCGCAGAACGGCCCCCCTGCTCCCCAGTGTCCAGAGTCAGGGCGGCCCGATGTGCCTCCCGCCCAGCAGCCAGACTGCACGCAGGGTCTTTTAAAAAGACACACTTCCAGCAGAGCCCGCTCCTGGAGGGGGGGCCGCCCAGCTTGCTCTGACGAGCTTCAAGGGCCCCTCGGTCTACTAAGGTCTCCAGAGGTTAACCAGACCTCATCCAGGGCTGGGGGAGGGAGCGGGGGTCTCCCCTCTGTGATCACGGGAAGGACAGCGCATTCCTGGCCCCCTCCCCGGTTTCTTCTTCCACCCAGAAGGGGAGTCTCCCAATTCCACATCACAGTCCTAGTGGTCACCTGACCCTTCTCACTTGTCCAGTCACTGGGGAATGCACACCTTCACAAAGGGTGGGGACTTTTGCCTTTCAGAGGGTTGAATGCATCCTAAACACAAGAAATCTCTGTAATAAGCAAGCATGCTAAAGGAGAGCCCAGCCGAGCGGGATTTAAAAAACAAAAACAAAAACAGATTTAAAAAACAAAGACAAAGGGGTGCCTGGGTGGCTGGGTCCTTGGGTCCCTGGGCGTCCAACTTCCCCTCAGGTCATGATCTCATGGTTCCTGGGTTCAAACTCTGTGTCGGACTCTGTGCTGACAGCTCTGAGCCTGGAGCCTGCTTCAGATTCTGTGTACCCCGCCCCCCCCGCCCCTTCCCCGCTTGCAGTCTGCCCCTCTCTCTCTCTCTCTCTCTCTCTCTCTCTCTCTCTCAAAAAATAAACTTAAAAAAAAATTTTTTTAATGAAATAAAAAACAAAGACAAAAACAAAAAACCATGAAAGGCTGAAGAGAAATAAGGTGGCTGTCTGGTGTCTCCCCACTGCTCCCGGGCAAAAATGTCCCCGGCCCAAGGTTCAAACCCAGCTCCACCCGACATCCTATGGCCAGGCAGGGACTGGTCCCAGTCACAGGTGGGCCATGAGATGGCACTGACCTCGAGGTGGGGCTGGGACGGTGGAGAAGATCAGCATCATGACTGCCCATCACAGACTTGATCACCGGCATGCTTTTAGATTAAAAGGCAACCAAGCCTTCGCATGAGGCCAAGTCTGTTCCCTTGCATGTCCTATGCCACAGGTCCTAGCCCTGCCCTGGGGCCACACCTGGAGTTCGGTTACGGAAGAAATATCTTCAACACTGGGGGACAAGAATACCCATCCTTCCTGCACACAAACACAATCACAATCATTCTCCACGTTAAAAAGCTTCACGTCCTTCTAGAAGGTCCAGGACTCCCCCCAACGGTGGCTGCTCCTATGTGGACTGGGGGTTGACCCCGTCACTGGGGACCTACAGAGGGATGACGCTCCGAAGAGACGTACCACAGAACAGGCCTGGTGTCAGGAGGAGAGGACAGAGCCAAGGAGCCATAAGCACCCCAGGCCCATCCCACCGGCAGGAAGGGCAAAACCAGAGGCCTCTCCCAACCGCCAGCTCAGCACAGTGAAGCCAGGGACACTGCGTCTCAGCTGGCACATCCTGGAGAAGGGCCCCCAGAGCAAGAGGGAGAGAAGCCAGAAGAAAGCACGTGCATCTGGCCATGGCCATCCCGGGTATGGCTCTTGGGTCGCAGGGACTGCACCTTCTGGCAGGCTCCCTTCCTTTTTCACATCCATCTGACTGGGGACTCTGCTCCCCAGCAGACACCTGTGAGAGGATGCTGAGCCTGGAGATTGTTTTTTTTAGTATCTATGTATTTTGGGAGAGAGCCCAAGCAGGGGAGGAGCAGAGAGAGGAAGACAGAGGATCTGAAGTGGGCTCTGCGCTGACAGGCTGACAGCAATGAGCCCGATGCGGGGCTCGAACTCACGAACCACGAGATCACGGCCTGAGCCGACGTCGGATGCTCACCCGACTGAGCCACCCGGTGCCCCTGAGCCTGGAGGTTTCTACTAGACTTTTGGGAGCAGCAGTGGGTCTGCAGAGCACAGAGCTGGCACCAGATAAGCCCACCTGAGACACCTTGCTGGGGAGGCTGTCCCCAGGAAGGGAAAAGAGCACCTGTGCGACTGCCCTGCATTTGAGCTCTCTCCCCGCCTCTGTCCAGGTAGCTGTTCGGAGGAGACCAAGGGTACTTCGGCAAAAAAGTGATTTCCTCAAGACTGCAGAACCAAGCTGGAAACAGAGCCCAGGGCAGCTGTTTTTCACTCACCCCTGCCCTGTGCCAGGAGGACCCTGCTCTCAGATACTCTCAAAAGCCCTCCCCACCTCTCTCAGCAGAAGTCCTATAGCCTGCCCTGCTTTACAGGGGATGGCCATGGCGGCCTTGGGTGGCATCAGGCAAACCAAAGAGCCTTAGGAAGACAAGGAAGAGCCTTGAAGCTCATACATTTGCAGCAATTAGAGGACGTTCCATGGAGACTGGGGCACAGGACATCTTCCACTTAGAACTTCAAGAACAGACCAGTAGTCAGAACTAATCAACAAATTCAGTAAAGCCGCAGGATACCGAAGCAATATCCAAAAATCAATTAGGTTTCTACATGCTATCAGAAAGAGAAATTAAGAAAACAATTTACAAGGGTATCAAAAAGGATAAAAGACCTAAGGAATAAATTTAATCAAGGAAGTGAGACACCTGTACGCTGAAAACTAGAAGATCCTGATGAAAAAAGCGAAGACACAAATGCAAAGACGTACTGTGCTCGCAGATTGGAAGCACTGAACTCATGAAATGCGCACACTATCTGAAGACATCTAGATTCAATGCAATCCCCATCAAACTTCCAATGGCAGTTCTCACAGAAAAAGAATAATCCTAAAATTTGCATAGAACGACCCCAAACTGCCCCAGCCGTCTTGAGAAAGAAGAACAGGGCTAGAGACAGCATGCTTCCTGCTTTCAAACTCTAGCACGATGCCTTAGTAATCAAACAGTATGGTACTGGCATAAAAACAGACACATAGATCGAGGGCAGAGAATGCAGAGGCAAGAAATAAACCCTGAACCCACGCGTATACGGTCAATTCAGTTACCACAAAGTTGCCGAGAATGCACAATGGGGGAAGGATGGCTTCTTCAATAAATGGTGTTGGGAAAACTCAACAGCCATGCGCACGAGAGTGACACTGGGCCACACCGTCTTACACCATACGCTCATGAAACATCAAAAAATTAATCAAAAAAAAAAAAAAAAAGCAGGTCGCTTCATTCACCATTTGAGACGTCAGAGGAGTACAGCCTCTTTAAGGTGGTTTCCTCCTCCACAAATATTGAAACAATGATGGAGTTTTTACCTCCATGGGGTTTCCATTAGGCAGACACGTAGCCCGGCGGTTGGTACACAGTGCGTATTTAATAGCGATCATCAATTATTGCCTTTTAACACGGCCATTCTACTTCCATTCCAATAAAAACAAAATCATACTGTGGGCAAATACAAGGATGTCCATATGAAAATGGAGACTCCCAATGACAGCTATAATGTGAACCCTCCACCACCACTGTGACCATTAAGAGAAATGCACACGTAGCAATGCTCTTCAAGTGTCAAAGTTCAATATAAATGACATCATAATGAATACTGATAGTCCACACCCGGAGCTGGGCACTCTTCTAAGAGCCTTTGATGTAACAATCAACTTAATCTTCCCAGACACCTACAGGGAAGGTCTGCGATCATCCCCACTCTAAACATGAGGGAACTGAGGCAGGAGGAGGTTCAACAGCATCTCAAGGTCACACCAGCAGGTTGGTGGCATGGCCAGTTAGCTGACACTTATTTACATTAAAACCTTGAGGATTAGGCCCTAAAGGGCCAATGCGTACCTGGGAATTTTAGATTCTATTTTTCTCAGGTTACTTCAATGTGTATTTTCTAAATAGCCAATTAAGATTTTGGTGTTTAAGGAATCACACCAGAATTGGCCCCGTGCCTCGGGTGTGGAGGCGGCACACACAGGTTAGATGCTCACTGGGAGGTGGACAGGCTCCCAGGCTTACAAAGTCACAGGAGGGATGGATGGCCCAAGGGCAGCTGCCCCTCCCGGGGCGCCACGGTGAGCATTCACATGCTCGGGGTCCCTGCCTTCCCTCTGTTCCGGTCCTAGCGCGGCCAGTGTCACCTAATGGCACTTGGGTAAAATGAAGCAGATGGGAGCCATGTGTCAGCTGGCTTAGAAGGGCTCACCCAGCATGGCCCCGGGACAGGGCAGGGGGCCCACAGCCGTAGAAGCCCTTCCTTGCCCAAGAATGATGGCATCTGGCAACATCCTACCTGCCGACACCAAAACTGGTCCACTTGTTTGCCCCACTGTCAAAGGAATCACATCAGATGGCAGGAAAGACAAGATGGTTTAAAAAAAAAAAAAAATCTTATGCATCAAGCAAAGGTCAGAGCCGCAACTCCCAAGACGTAGGCAGGCATCAAAAGCCACTTGAACACTCTTTAGAGTCCTCAGGGCCACACTTGACATTGGTGACCTTCACATCCACAGCATGAGCTATAATTGAGAGCAAGGGGAGCCACTGCACCAGCTGCTGGGCTGAGGGCCAGGCCTGGCTGACAAGTTCAGGGAGAACAGCTGGAACCGGGCAGGAGGTCCCACAAGAACACAGCTGAGGGCCTCAGGCCTCTGAATAGGGTTGCCAGATTTGGCAAATACAAATTCAGAATGCTCCATTACATCTCCATTTCAGACCAACAACAAATTTTTAGCGGAAGTATGGCCCATGCAATATTTGGTACGTATTTATAGTTTAAAAAAAAAAATCACTCATTTATCTGACATTTAAATGTAACTCCGTGTGCTGGGTCTTACCCGGCAGCGTTATCTCTGCAGCAGTGACATTTAAAATAAAAGCCGCCTTACTTCCCCCTCTGCAAAAATGGTCTGCATAGACAGACCCCTACACAGAAGCAGACCACGGTTGAGGATCGGGCCGAATGCTCCACCCAGGTTGGCAACCTCGAACCAGCCATTCTCACAAAGCTGCATTCAATCCCCAACTCATCAAGGCCTCCTCTAAGGTCACTTTGCCCGCAGGACGCCTTTCAAAGCATCCCACAGTGAATCCTGAGGGCCTACTGGGTGCTGGATGCCGTAGCCAACAAAGAAATAGAGGGATAAGGTCTGTCTGTTCCCCCTGGGCTGACATTCTAGAGAAGCTGAGAAACTAGAAAATCTCACGTAGTGAATAAAATCAACAAGACCAAATGACAGGTGACAAGGAGGCCACATTAGACCTCAGGAAAGGAGGCTGAGGGGACTACACCTAAGCTGAGAGTCATGTGACTTCTGGGTGGAAAGTTACTGGTTAGTGCAAAGGTCCTGTGGCAGAAGACAGAAGCAAAACCACAATCAGTATGGCTGGAACAGAGAGAGCAAGGAAAAAGATGGTGGTGTGTAAGGTGAGGCTGGAGTCAGTGGGTTTTCTAAACCAGAAAAAGGAGTTGGATTTTATCCTAAGTGCAGAGAAAATCCTTGGAGGGTGGTTTTTTTTTTTTTTTTTCATGTTTATTTTTAAGCATGAGAGTTCATGAGCAGGGGAGGGGGAGAGAGAGAGGGAGACACAGAATCTGAAGCAGGTTCCAGGCTCTGAGCTGTCAACACAGAGCCCAAAGGGTGGGGGTGGGGGGGGGGGGGGAAGGTTGAACTCACAGACTGTAAGATCACGACCTGCACCAAAGTCAGAGGCTTAATCGATTGAGCCACCCAGCCGCCCTAGTCCTTGGTGACTTTTTACAGGGACATAACCGATTCAGAGATGTACACACCACCCAGAGAAACACACAGCATCACAGGCCAAGATCAGGGCTAGGAGGGCACAAACGAGGCAACTTCCGGGTGCAAAATGTAAGGACACCCTCACTCTTAGCTTTGTGCAAGCGCTGACTCTCAGTGGTCCCACAGCCCCCGCATGGAAGTCAGCTGGCCCAAAGTCACAGGACAGAGAGTGACCTTCGCCTGCCTCACCCTATCAGCAAACCTGCTCTTTCTCAGCCCCTGCTGCTGGAGGTGGAGGGCAGGCCAGAAGAGAGAAACTCACTTTGCGCTCCATCCGTCTCAGGCACAGGCCGCTTCCCCCTGGGCCGGGTGCTTCTCCCCCCACCCGCCAGCCTCTTGGAAAGAAGGGGCAGACCCCGGGCCAGGCGGCCGTCTTGGAGCAGAGGCCTCCTCCGGCTGAGCCACGGCCAGGCAAGGCTGTTGGGGGCGGTCTGAGGCGTCCAGGCTCCTAGCCTGGAGAACCCGCGCCCTCAGGACCCGACGGGTCAGGAGCCGGACACCCCACCGCCGACCCTGCCTCTCTGCCTTCATCTCACACCTGAGTGGGGGCTGGGGGGCCAAGCCACCCTCTTCGGGGCAGGGAGCTCGGGGACCTGCTCTACCCACCCCTCCCCCAAGCGGTCCGTGGCCTCCACGTTACTCTTGACGCCCATTGGCATGAACATGGGAGGACCCCACCCGCTCCCGCCCAGGTGCCCAGGAGGGTGGCCCGGCCTGTGTCCGGAAAGCAGTGCGCCCGCGCGACCCCTTACCCGCGGGGGGGGGGGGGGGGGGGGGTACGGCCAGCACCCACCCTGCACGGATTATGAGTCTCCCCACAGGTGCACACGGCTGATAAAGCTCGAGCGTTGAAAAAAGCAAAGCTTATAAATCACGGGCAGCAAGGGATGCAGGACGATTAACAGCAACATAGAACAATTATAACAACAACCTGGAGGAAATGTCGTGGGTGCGCTCGCGCGCGCTCTCAAACCGCCTCAGGGCCCTGTACTCACCCTGCCCCTGATGACGTAAGCGGGGAAACGCCTACGTGACGTGACGGCGCCCCCGGAGGCGCATGACGCCCGCGTGACGCAGCGGCAGGCTGCTCTGGACCTGGGACTTGACGTCAGACGTAGCACCCGCTTCCGGTGGCGGTTGCCGGGGCAACCGGGACGCGGCCAGCGTGGAGTCTGCGCCTCGGTGCGAGTGCTGACCTCAGGCGACCCCAGGAGGGATCGGAGGACGCTGTCATCCCCGCGCTGCCAGCTGCCGCAGCGCAGCCGCAGGCCATGCGGGGCTCCCTGCTCCCCATCGCCGCCCCCAGCGCCTCGCTCCCGGTCTCTCCCCCAGGGGCGCAGGTTTAAGGATCTTCCAAGCACCCGGTGGGTGGGCGTCTCTGCAGCCCGCTCCCCAGTCCTGGCGGTGACTGGGCGCCAGGCACAGCCTGACGCTCAGAAAAAACACTGGAGAAGCCGGTTAATGCAAACCCCAGGGGCGCCCCTGATTCACTGGTCTGCCTGTTTGCAGACATGCTACGGCCTTTACCCCGCGTTAAAGGTGGTGGACTGCGCAGAACTGTTGGTCAGGCAGGTGGCCCAGACCCCACCCCACCCCCCGCCCCGCCCCGCCCCCAGGGATTCTGATTCAGCAGATGTGAAATTGGAGGCCAAGAATCTCTCCTTGAACAATCAGTCAGGTGATCCCTGAGGCAGGTAAATTCACTTACCTTTAAGCAAACACATAGTAGCTAGAAATCAGGAAGGTGGGCAGGGTGGTCATCCCCTTGTACAAACAAGGAACCAAGGCTAGGCCAGTGACGTGCTGGAGCGAGCAGAGTTGGGATTTCACCCATACCATATATATACACGTATATACATATGTATACACGTGTATATATATATATATATATATACACGTGTATACATATGTATATACATATGTATATGTATATGTATATACATATGTATATGTATATATGTATATGTATACATATGTATATGTATATGTATATACATATGTATATGTATATACATATATATATATGTATATACACGTATATACATATATACGTGTATATATATATTTATATTTATATAATTATTGTCGAGTTAGCCAACATACAGTGTACATACACTGTACTCTTGGTTTCGGGGGTAGATTCTCGTGACTCATCGCTTACATACAACACCCAGTGCTCATCCCAGCAAGTGCCCTCCTCAATGCCCATCATCCATTTTCCCCTCTCCCCCACACCTCCCATCAACCCTGTTTGTTCTCTGTATTTAAGAGTCTCTTATGGGTTTGCCTCCCTCTCTGTTTGAACCTATTTTTTTCCCTTTCCCTTCTGCCATGGTCTTCTGTTAAGTTTCTCAAGTTCCACATATGAGTGAAAACACAGATCTCTCTCGGACTTATTTCACTCAGCAGAATACCCTCCAGTTCCATCCACGTTGTCACAAATGGCAAGATACCATTCTTTCTCATTGCCAAGTATATTCCATTGTATATATAAACCACATCTTTATCCATTCATCAGGTGATGGACATCTTCACCCATACTTTCAAACCTCTGCTTCTCTTATGGCCAGTCTGGGGCGGAGCAGAAGTCCAGTAGCTGACTGCTATGTTCTGGGGAGCTGGGGACTGACCCGTGTTGTACACAGTTTCTACCTGCAGGTGGCTTGAGAGCTGGAGAAACCAAAGGGTGACATGAGAGGCAGCAGCGAGAGGCAAGTAGGAAATACTGAACTTTGGGCCGGAAAGGGCTGAATCCAATCCCCAGTCTACATCTGCCAGCTGTGTGGCCCTGGGCAAATGGCTTAATGCGTCTGAGCCTGTTTCTTCACCTGTGAGATGGCTGTCGAAGTACCTGTCCTGCTGGGTTGCTGTGACAGGAGAGGGAATGTGTGGGGAATGGTTGGCACATGGTAATTCTCAGTAAACCCTAGAACAACAGCTGGAGTCAATGCTGCAGAGGTAACAGTTGCCAGATAAGAGCCAGCAGACCTGTTAGATACGAGTTCCTATAAACAATGAGTGATTCCCTTTTCTAAGTGTTAAGTAGGTCCCAAATATTGCACGAGTACATCCAAACAAAGGGATATCTGGCCATAGAACGGAAGGAAGCGATGTATGCTGCAACCTGGGTAAGCCTTGAAAATACTATACGAAGAGAAAGCAGCTGGTCATAAAAGATCACATGCTGCGTGACCCCATTTCGGTGGAATGTCCAGGAGAGGTAAATCTACATGGATAGAAAGTAGATTTGTGGTTGCCTAGGGCTAGCGGCTTGGGGAGAGAGGGGGAGTGACTGCGACTGGGTAGGAGGTTTCTCATTGGGGTGACTGAAAATGTTGTAAAACTGAATGCAGGGACAGCTGTACAACTCTGACGACTACTAAAAAGCACTGATTTGTACAATGATGTGGGTTAACTGTATGGTATGTGAATGTGAGCTCAATAAAGCTGCTCAAAGAATATATGTACGATCACAGAGGCCTTTCTAGCCTTAGTGAAATGGCTTAACTAACTAGCTGGCAGGTGGAAGAGGGTTTTGAAGGCAAGTGACCCTACTCACCAGGTAGGGTTTTCCACAGTGAGCTTCCTCGAAACCTCGGCTTTCTCTCATGGCTGGAAGGGGGCCTTCAAAGCCGCTTCATCCCACTCCCACCCTACACCCCGCAGAGATCGCCGAAATGGAAGACACAAAACACAGAGACCAAAACGATCACTCCCAGGCTTGTTCCTTACAATCGCGCTTCACACTTTTATTGTTACTTTTCTTCACATGGCAGATACAGAACCGTCCTCTTCCGTGATCCAAACCCACGCCCCAAAACCACCACTGACCAGCAAACACCACTCTTTAGAAGACCACCCCCGTTGTCGCGATCGGAACACTCGTGTAACCCTTTCCACTAGTCTGAGAGGGTGGAAAGCTGACCGGCACTTTTGCGCATGCAAAAACGAGTGGCCCCCAGCCCCCAGCGACATTTCCTGGAATTCACCATCGGCTGAAGGTGAACTTTCGAAGCTTTGGGTTCGTGAGCCTTCCTTGCTGCTGAAAGGGGAAACCTTCCAGAACGGAGAAGATGAGTGTCGACATTGATGGGACAAAATCGTATCGTGAGGATAAGGAACAGCCACAGCTTTCCATGCTTGTGAGGGTTAATTTTAGGAGTGGGCAAAAGGATTCCAGCTTATGGGAATTTACAACAAACAATGGTGTGTAGCTGGGTGGCAAATGGAAAACTGGGATGCAGGCCAGCCATCGGCACTTTTCTGTCCATGTGAGGATCTCGTGAGACCTTTCTTCCGGACCATGATCAGACCCTACACTGCAGCCAGTCGACTGAGTAATTAAATAACACAAGTTATAAAACTTTAAAAAGGGGGCATTTACAGTCAGGGACATAAATACGTGCTTTTAAAAGTGTCTACGTACATATTTACAGAGTTGCAAGATCAACCATAGTAGCCCTGGGGGAAAAAAAAAGTCCCTTTTTGTGTGTGACCACTCATGTTCTCCCAAGTTCTCTCCTTCCACTGTGGGTCTGATACATCACTACTGAAAACGGAGCTGAGAAAACAGCGCCAGAGTGGTCTCAGACATCCGTGTCTGGGGTCTGCCCCAAAGGCACAAAACCCAAGACCCTCACTGAACTGGGTCCAAACTCCTAGCTCAGCTCACCCGTTTCTCCGAGACATGGGCTGTCCCTGCACAAAGCAGGGGCCAGCTCCATCGTTCCCTGGCAGGCGACCGGTGGCCTCTAGAAATCTCTTCTTCTTCCCCCTGTGCTTCTTAATCCTCCCGCTTATCTTCATTTCCCAATTTTTGTTTGTTTCCCTTTTCAGCTAATTTGGGAAGGTCAGTCGCTAACGTGTTGATGGTCCCAAGTGAGGCAAAGAAGCACTGGGGAGACCTCCCCCTCCTGCCACATGCTGTCCCATCCCCTGCCTCTCCCAAGGGGGCAACCAGGTCTGCAAATGGGGACGGGGACTTCTCTCCCAGATGCCCAGGGACTGACTAGAATTTCGAATCTGGAAACGACTCAAGCCAGCAGCTCAGGCAAAGAAGGGGGGTTTTCGAAGTGTGCAGGCCAAGGGGGTCGACAGCAAGGCTCTGACGTGTCTACACGCCGTTGATTCCCAGAGACGTTGGAAGGCTAGGGAAGGTGGGGCGGTGAGAAAGGAGACTCGGCCTCCTCCTGAAGGCCTTCCTCGGACAGGCCTAGAACTGACCCCTGAGCCAGACCACAGTCCCCGCCATGGCAGAAGACAACTCGAGAAAGCAAAAAGCAGGATCAAGGAGCTCTTGAAAAATTGCATAGTAGGAGAGGCCCCACCCCAGCAGGAAGGCTGAGCTGCAGAACACGGTCCCAGGGGCTGCACCCACGTGTCGTCCACGCTGTGGAGTCAGCTGCCTTCCTGCCTCCCTGGGGTTTGGGACCCTCGTCTGAAGACCGCACACGCACACCCACGCACGCACACACTCCCTCCCTTTCTCTCGCAGGCTCGTAAAACTGGAATAGGTCGGTACTCCCTGCGGGGCAGAGGGCCAGCCAGTCCCTTTGGCTTCACTGACTCCAGGTCACTTCAGGTGCTGAAGGAGAAAAAGAAAAGAAAAATGGTAACAGTGGCCGCATCCTCAGTGCCTTCCCTGGGCTGCTGAAGCACCATCTCAGTTCTTCTAATGCAACAATTTACTGACATACACCACGCGTACAGAAAGAAAGCACAGCATGATGAATTTCCACCCGTGTAACCAGCACCCAGATCAAGAAACAGAACGTGACCAACCTCCCCTTAGCCCCCAGCCCAGGCTCCTTTTTAGGACCAGCAGTAACCCTCACCGCCAGAATAACTACCTCCCCTCGATCACCAGGGATTGATTTTTGTCCGTTTTTTAACTGAAGTAAATGGAATCAACCAGCACACGTCCTTCCCGTCTGGGCTTCTTCCACAGGGTGCATTTGGGGGATTCATCCCTTTGGAGCCCGTGCGTGCAGCTCTGTCCACCTCCTTGCTGAGAGATTCTACCGCAGGATCCTGCCACTTTCATCTGGCTGGTCCCCACCAGTGCACGAGCGGGCAGCTTCCGATCTGGGGCCACCGTGAGGGATGCGGGCGGCTAGGACTCGCTTATCTACGCCTGGAAGACACGTGTGGCGCCCATGCGTGCCTATTTGTGCCAAGTGGAAGTGCTGGCTGGTAGGGTGTGCACGGATGACATAGGAGCTCTCCCATGCGTGTGCACACACCCGCTGAGTGTCTCCCTAGTGGTGTAACTGCTGGGTCCCACTTCAATCAATACTGCCAAAGGCTTTTCCGGAGTGATTACACTATCACCTGATTTCATTCTAATGGTCCCGATGACCCTCGTGGCAGGTGACACTGATCCCCATCTTGCATGGAAGAAACAGAGGCTCAGAGAGGGCAAGTGGCTTTCACCAGGTCAGGCTGGTAACGAGGGGCAGAGGTGGGGCTGGAACTCAAGCCGAGCCCACCCCAGAGCCCGCGTGTGCCTTCCGTCAGAGCGAATGGCTTGGGCTGCGCGCCTCCTGCACAGAAACCCCACTCGCAGTACTTGACCACAGAGCCAGGCTCGTGAGTCAGTCCTCAGTAACTTCTGCTGCGCTGGGCGGAATAGGAGCATGGCGTTGTGCTGGGCCAAGTTCAGGGACTCCGTTCTCTCACCCCATGGACCCGGTCATCATTCCTGTAACTCCTACTCCTACTCCAACTACGATTCCTCTTCCTACCACTACTCTGATAACTCAGTGGGAGCAGAAACAGCAGGGCTGATTCAAGGCAGGCTGACCACACACCAGCCACTTTCCTAAGGGCGTCTCACATACTAACCTATGCAGTCCCTGCAGCAGACCTATGACACAGGTATACCATTAACCCATTTTGCAGATGGGCAAACTGAAACGCAGAGAAGTGAAGTACCTACCAGGACTGTCAGAGCCAGGATTCGCTTCCAGAAAATGCACACTTGACCACGATCCATCCCAACCCCCGCCCCCCGAAACCTCTTGATGGGGCTGGAAGGAGGGCGGCTTGCAGTACAGGAGGGCGCCTTCAAGAGAGGGGGCCTCCCCTCCCGGTGGGGGCCCACGTGTGCCCAGGCCCATCCCTGCACAAGCCGGGGGAGAAAAAGAACGCAGAGACAGGGGCCAGCCATGGAGTGGCCTGCATGTCCTCGGGCTGGTGTGGCTGGTGTTATGTGTGTATTACCTGTGGGTCATCGAGCAGGACCCACAAAAGAAGCCATCTTGCCAGTCCCCAGCCCGAGGGGCGGCCCTTCAGGGAGGAGACCCCAGCAGCAGGGGCCGTGGGCTGGACCACTGGGGCTGGAGCTGGGCAGAATTTGCTAGAGGGGAGCTCTCTTATCAGGGAGGCGGGCAGGGGGAGACACCCCACCCACCCCACTCCTGGGACCCCATAAGAGGCCAGCGCTAGGAAGCCTGCCCCGAGGCCAGCGACAGCTGAGGGGAAGATCACGGAGGCAGCCAGATGACTGAGAGGTACCAGTCCCTTCCCCGGACGTCCCCTCGAAGACCCCGGGGCCCAAGTGCAGCTGGCCCCAAGAAACAGAAAGAGACAGAGGTGGACAGGACGTGCAGAGGCAGGCTTCACGCTGGACTGGGCAAGGTGGCATGTTTTATACCTGAAAGCGAACAGAAAGCTCTGGGCTTTGCCCATGGCACCGATAAAGCCCAGAAAAGGGAGGTGCCCGCAGACAACAGTCACAGGAGAAAAGCCGAGCTCCTAGCTCGGTTCGGACCGTCGAGTAAAGTGGCCAGAGCCTCTAAGCCGGCAAGAGCAACAGGTGAGGGGCAGTCCTGGGGCCTGGGCGTTTCCAGGATGTCACCCGTTCCTCAGAACAGACCCCACTGCACACACAGTCTCACACGGGATTTCAGGGGACAAGCGTAGGCCACTTAAAAAGTCCACCATCCCTTCTAGGAGTCAGACGACTCAAGTTCCGCCCCCAGTTCTGCCAACTGCCTCTCTGTGACCTACACGCCCTGCCCACGCTAACATCCCTTGTCACAGCACTGAAAAAAAATATCATTCTGGAAATGTGTTAAACACGGCAATGGGCTGAACTGTGTCCCCCTCAAGATTCATATGAGGAAGCCCTCACCCCCCCCCCCCCCCCCCCCCCGCCCGCCCCGTGTGATGGGATTAGTGCCCTTACAAGGAACACCAGGGCCTCCTCTCTGCACCACGGAGGATGCAGCCAGAAGATGGCCTCTGTAAGCCAGGAAGAAGGTTCTGGTGAGGACCGTGCCGGCGCCCTGACCTGAGACTTCTGCCTCCAGAACCGAAAGAGACAAATGTCTGCATGTTTAAGCCCCAGTCTGTGGTATTTTGTTATGGCGGCCCGAGCAAGACAAACAGGATAAATAAGGTGTTCTTTTAATTTGTATACACGTATATGTATCTATAGATAGATAGATCTATACAGATAGATCCACAACAGGCTTGTTGTAAATACAAATCAGAAACATAAGAAAGTTCAAGACTTGAAGGGGCAAGTTCCAGTCACCTAGAAATTAGGCCATTCACTTCCGAATGCTCACTGTTGATGGGCGAATAGAGGCTGTTAACTGCAGATGCTAATTACATTGGGCTTCTATTCACCTGAGCACCTTGCCGGGGAAGCTGCACCTGTTTGAAAATAAGGGAAGACAAGGCATACTTCCGGGGTCATGCCCTGGCCCCTGGGCAGAGCCCGAATTAGCAACGCTTGGCAAACACTGTGTCACCACCAGAGACTGCGGTGGCCAATGGACGCACCCTGTCTGCGGACGGATCAGCCCAGTCGCACCTGGCTCTCCTTCAGGTTGCAAAGAACACCTCCAGCGGCCACCACAGGGACGTCCCGGGCCCCAGAATTATCCTGGCACAGACTCCCATCCTCTGGGAGACTCCAGCCCAGCCTCTCGTCTCCAGGCCCCAATCTTCCCATCTGTAAGATGGGAGAGGGGAGGGACGATCTCCCGGGCCTTCCAGCTGGGTGCTGTCCTAGTGTCCACTTCAACTCCGCCCCCCAGCATCCCCAGCTCAGGGCCGTGAGCCCTCTCAGGAGCCTGTGCTGGAGACGCGGGCTCGGTTCTGGCTCAAGACAACAGACTCTCTGGGGAAAGTGGATTCTGTTTCCGTTCCCCTCCCCAAGCCCCAGAGAAATAAAGCCAAGCCCAGAGACTCCAGCAGCTTCAGGAAGGAAGCAGTGAGTGCACTCTGTGGGCATCAGGGCAGGTGGAAGGGAGGAAAGTAGAACACAGAAGACCCCAGAGTTTCAGAATTCAGCCCATTCTCGCCTTAAACAGCGATGTTCTCATTCTGAACAACCCTGGCTGCATTAAGCAGGCATCCGCAAACTTGAGTGCGTCCCAGAATCACGGGGCCACCTGCTAACACAGATTCCCAGGCCCTGCACACCAAGGATGCTTTTTAGCAAATCTGGAGTTGCACCTCGGGGTATCTTTAGCCGGTGCCCCACTGCACAGGTGCATGCAGTCCTCCAATCGTTTCTTTAGAGGCTGGTCTCAGGGACACAAGGAAGGAAGATGTGCCGTGTCACCAACAAAGAAGCCCAAGCCTACTCGAAGTCACTGGCAAAACCCAGCCCTCCCCTCAAAAGATGGAAAGTCCGGCTCCTATAAGTGAATTCAGGTTTTACCATCAGACAGTCTAGAAAGAGACTTCTGGTTCAACATAAATTTAACCTTTGTATCTTACAGAAAAGTACTACTTTCACTTTCAAATACGTTGTGCGAATAAAGACTACACGATCTTTTCTGGGCTTAAAGCCTCTGGAGGTCTCGATTAATGCTGGTTATTGTTGCTGTTCTTATTCAATCAGTAACAAGAGCTAATAGTTACCTGATGCTTTCTATGCATCAGGCGCTGATCTACATGTTCTGCGTACACGTGACCCTTGTAATTCTCACAACTTATGAAGTAGGTCACCCCCACTTTATAGATGTGGAAACTGAGGCTCAGAGAAGCTGAGTATCTTGCTGAGGTCCCACCGCCAGCAAGTGGCAGAGCTGGGGGCGGGGTCCAGGGTCCGCACCTACCTGTGGGAAGGCCCCGGGCTCCCCCAGGCACACACCAGGCCCACCCTCTTCCCTGCTTCCCAGCCCAGCCCAAAGACCCAAGCCCCAGCCCTCCCGGGCCCCAGAGCCGCCCACGCAGTGCCAGAAGCTGCTCCACCCTCCTCGTACCTGTCAGGGAGCAGGCGAAGTGTCTACTCTTTGAAGAGGGGTCCCTGGAACTGGGCTGCAGCCGTCGCCTTGACATTCCTACACTGCCTGGTGATGTACGGGGCGGCTGGAGGAGGACACCGGGACGCCAGGCGGAGACTGTAGCTGTTGGGGAGAGAACGACACACACCATCACCAGGGGCCCACCCCGGTGCCCCAGACAGCACCCCGAGGCCCACGGCAGGTGAGCTTCAACGACCCGCGGGAGCTCCACCGCGCTCCGCCCACCACCTTCCGTCCCCTTGAAAGTGATGGCGGAAGCATCCGCCAGCTGGGTGCCGAGACACGGCACTCGGCAGGGGTGTCCTGGGCCCCCCCCCCCACCGCAGAGGGACGGGCGAGCTGGGGGCGTAGCCCTGCTGTGCACACAGCGGCTGCACTGTTTCCCCATCTGCCTTCCCAGGCACGTCCTCCCCTCGGAAGCGTCTGGAGGCTCCTGGTACCAAGGTGCCTGCAGCACCTGCAGCGGGTCCTCTCCAGGCCACTAACGCTGCACTTGGCACCTTTCCCAGCCTCGCTGCGCCAAGCACGTTCATTCCGGGAATCTCTGAGCCCGGATCGTGGGACACAGGTCCGGCCCTATCTGCTACCACAGCCCGCTAAATTCGATTATTCTTTCGCAGGGAAGCCTTTAAAACTTTTCTTAAAGGTAGGTAACGTAGACCACGATTCCTCCCCTCCCTTCACCCGGCAAACCCAGACTCATCTTTCAGGTCCTGGCTGGGATACCGCTTCCTCCGGAAAGCCTTCCTTCTTCAACCCCTGGGTGAGGCATCTCTTCTGCAGGCTCCCGCTGCCCCCTGGGGCTTCCCCACCACAGCACTTGTTCCACTGAGTCACAATTGCAACATAACGGATCTGCCTCCCTCCTGGCCCGTGAAATCCCAAGGTCAGGGCTTCTGTCTCGCTTGCGGATATATTGTAGCACAACCCACTCAGCACAACAAAAACAAGTATGTGTTGACTAAGAACCACACATACGCCGGAAGTGTGCGAAGTATTTACGTCCATCAACTATCTCCCTCTACGTACAACCTATCAAGGCGCATTTACTATATTAGCCGTAATTTACAGAGAAGGAAACAGGCGCAGAGAGGTTAAGTAACTTGTCTCAGGTCCCAGTTCTGTCCCCAGACGGAAGAATGGAAGTGAGCAGGCCCTCCGGACAGGAGAGGTGGAAGGTGAGGGGAGCGGGAAAGCAGGAAGGGTGAACACTCCGGGCACATCACCTGCACCGGGGGTTGGCCCGGAGCCAGCTGTCTGAGGGAGCGAGAGATGGGAATGGGGCCAGTCTCGAAGCTGAAACATCAGGGTTTGGATCGGTGGTTCTCAACAAGGGCAAGCATTTGGCAGTGTCCAGAGACATTTCTGGTCGTCACATCGCAGGGAAGGGATGTGGCTACCGGCGGCTGGGGTCGGGGATACTGCTAAACGTTCCACAACAATCCAAATGCTAACAGCGTCAAGGTTGCGGCAGGTAGCCACCAACAAACACCTATTATGATAAATGAAGTAAGCGAACGCGTAAACAAACAAACGTGTAAACAGACAAATGAGAATCTGGCCCCCAAGTCAAGACGCAGGGCTGCCCCCGGGGTGAATTCCTCCCCCAAGCTGTGCGATCCAGGCCCGTGGTCAGCTTATTCTACTATCTGAGCAAGATTCAAGGCAGAAAACTAAGACCCAATGCTCAGCGGCAAGCCTGTGCCCCAGATGGACCACCAAAGCCCCAGGGTCACGAGGCCCATGGGGTGGCCTGGGGGCTGGCTGGTACCCCAATGTGAGCACAGCCCCTCGGGCAGCCGACCCGACTGTGGGAGAGACAGTCAGCTGGCTGGAAACCTGGCCCACCTGCACGCCCCTGTCCTGGGACACCGCGGATCCCCCTACACTGTCCCCTCTCTGCAGAAATGTCTCCAATGGAGGGGAGCAGACCCTGCATCATCAACGTCTACGTCTCCCTCTGTCACCATCATTACCCATCTACTGAACACTCAGACACCAGGTCCGTCAACGATAACTGCCCTGGCCTCCCAGCCCTCTCCAGTTGGCCGCATTTCTCTGCTCCCTGGCACACCTGTTCCACCCTCAGGCTCCTGCCCACCTGCGGCAACCACAGCCTTGTCCGCTAGGGGGCGAGCTTTCTCCCAAACCCCTCCCTCGGCATCCATGTGGTTGGAGAGCTTACATTGGGGGGTGGGGGCCAAAGCGCCCGAAGGCAGGCCCCTCTTGCCACCCCTCAGCGCACGGCCAGGCCCAGCAGCGGGCAACGCCAGCCGGCACACACACATCCCCTGTAATTCCCAAGTACTTTCTTTCTCTGCTATTATCTCTGGACCCTCCCGGCAGCTCAAGGCGTAGGGAGAACAAGCGCTTTTTATACCCATTTCACAGATGAGGACACTGAGGCGCAGACAGATTCGGAGACTTTCCTGGGGCAGCAGAGCCCAGCCCTTTCAGTTCCATGGACCACAATTTCTGGGGAGACACCAAGTCACCACCTGGATGTGTCCTATTAAGACTGGGGCAGTGATATCCAGCAGGACACCTGGTCACAAAACCCTTCCAGTGGTCAGAGAACTCTTGAGAGCCCGGGGGCTGCCCAGAGCTGAGATGTCAGGTGCTGAGAAACAGCATCTCGGGAACCACGTATCTCTCCAGCTCCCAGCAAGGTAGCGGTTAACACACAAAGACCTCCTGACTCGAGGTTCCCACTCTCTAGCTGTGTGACCTCGGCAAGTCAGGGGCCTCTCTGGGCTCTGGTTTCCCCATGTGCAAAGCAGGGGCAGCTGTTTCATCCATTAAATTCAGAGGAAGCTCTTAGCGCGGGACACGCTGGCATATTCTCCAGCATCCACCAGCACGGTGTCTGCACTGTGGCAGTCGGCGGGGACGTGGGCGCCTGCCAAGTGACACGGCCCGAGGAGGGGGCGGCACGGCCGTCAGTCCCGATCCTCGTGCCCACCTGCCTGCCTCCCAGCCTCCGAACCTCAGGACACCATCCCTGCTGGCCTGGAGGCAGAGCGGGGCTAGGAAGAGCCCTGGGACCAGGATGTGAGGTCACTGGCCTTCGAAGAATTCAGGACACGGGGGAGGCACCTGGTGCCGTGACGACTGACGTGGCAGATCAGAGCAGGAGGTGGGCCAGGCCCTCCCTCCACCGGCCAAGTCCCTCCCCCTCCTCATTGGCCTCCTGGCTCCTACACGGCCTCCCCTGCCATCTTTCTACAGAACAGCAAGCTGCCCCTTCCCAAAAGGCACCCTGGATCATGACACGCCCCTGCGACAACTGTCAGTCCCGGGGTCCCAGCACAGTGACCCCGTTCTCGTTCCTCGACACACGGCGGGGGGGTGGGGAGCGCATCGCCTCCCGGACCCCTTGGGCTCCTGTTACCCGGGCCGTGCTGGGCTTGCTTCAACACGTCTGTCCTTCCATCTGTCTGCACACAGCCCTCCTCCTAGAGGCCCTCAGCCCCGGCTACTCACGGGGAGGCCGGGTCTGCGCACCAGGCCCGTGGCGTCAGCATCTCTGGGGGTGGCAGGGGCGTCAGTACTTGTGAGCTCCCCAGTGATCCTACCCGGGGCTGAGGAAGGCCCCCCCAGATCCTCATGGGGCTCGCCCCTCCCTCACGGTCTTGCTCAAGGCCTCCCTCCGTCTGAAGCTGCAACACGGCCTCCCAATGGCCTCCAGGCCCTTTTCCTTTATCGTGTTCAGCACCATCAACACACTCAGAGTCTACTGGGTTGCTCACTGGCTCCACAGGGGGCTTCTCATCACTGACGCATCCCCGGCACCTGGACCTTCGCCTGGCACACAGGAGGGGGTCCACCACCGGCCAGGTGCTTGGCCAAGGAAGCTCTGGGAAGTAAGACAGTTCTTGATGTCACCCAGTCCGCATGCGACTTAGTGCGGCCGAGATGGGAAAAACACCCAGGTTCGGAGGGGGTCTGATGCCAGCGCAAGGCCAAGACTCGGGCCCCCAGGCCACCCCGTTCTCATTCAGCCCCCACTGGTTTCTGGTAAAGAGGACAGCTGGACACGTGGGTCTACACGCAAGAAATAAAACTGAAAAAACAGGAATCAAGGCCACGGCTGCGAGAGGATTCCAAGAGTGGAAGGTTCCGGTTCAAGGACCCCTAGGACCTACCAGGGTTGGTTTGTTTGCCTGGGCCGTCTCCACAAGCTCATGGGTCAAGGCGAAGGCGCCCCGTCCCCTCACACGGCCTTCCTGGAGCCCCGGGGAGGGGACTCAGCAGCCACACCTGAGCCTCTCTGGGGCCTTCCAAGAACAGAGGGTGCAGAAACCAGAGAGGGAGTCAAGTGACAACAAAACAACTTAAAAAAAAAAAAAAAAAAAAAAAAACAGGCAAGGCGATCCAATCACTGAACAAATAGTTTAAGGACACAGAGAGGCAATTTGCAGAGAAACCCCAAGCTCATGAACAGCAAAAGACGTCGTTGTCCAAGAAGATCACTGGTCAGACTGGGGACGTGCACTGTAAACTCAGAGCCCACAGGTGAGGGAGGGTGGCCGGGCCAAGGACGGCGCCCATTCCCTGCCACTTGGGGGGCCAAGCACCCCGCGCCACCTCCTGAGGGCCTATTCAATTAGTCGGAGCTACTAACCCCGACCCCGGGGATGAGCAGTCACTGCGGCTCAGCACGTGTGAACGAGGCAGACAGAGCAGGGAGCACAGGGATCACACCTCCACCTTCCCCGGCCACCTCCTCAGTCAGAAAGGGAATAAACGAACAGGCGGCAGGCCACACTGTAGTGATCCCCACGGAGAGAAGTGACGTCGAGGAGAGAGCTCAGGAGTGCACGGCGGGGGCAGGCAGGGCCGGCAGGCGGGAAGGGAACACCTCACAGAACCATGTGCGTCAAACCCGAAGGCCGTGGGAGACGGATCTGCTTGGACACCCGGGCCTAACCTGGGCTGGGTGGTGCGAACGGTACGTGCAAAGGGCCTGAGGTGGAACTTGCCTGGAACGTGAGAGAAGCGGGGGCAGAAGGAAGGGTCTCGTGACCCCTGAGTGAGGTGGGAGCCAGGTTGTCCTTCTGGGCAGCAGACGGACATGACCCGGCACGGCCACTGTGTTGGGCACAGGCCGTAGGATGACAAGAATGGAAGTGGGGAGGGGGAGGGGCACCAGTTAGGAAGCGACTGTCGTCATCCAGGTGGGAGAGGATGGCAGCTTGGACCCCGGGGTGGCAGTGAGAAGCGGCCGACTCCAGGGACGGTTTGGAAGTGGTGCAGACAGGATTTGCTGATGAACCGGATGTCAGGGCTGGGGCGGGGGCCAGGAAGACACTGGAGTCTGGACAGACCCCGGGGGCAGGATGGTCTGCCTTTAGCCAAGATGGGAAGATGGCAGGAGACGCTTCCGAGAGAGATCAGTTTGCACGGATTCCATTTAACATGTGTACTCGACCCAAAGGAGAGGTCAAGTGGGCGGCTGAAATGAAACTCAGGACTCCGGGGTTGGTCAGCATCTGGGGGGTCCAGATGGCTCAGGAAAGGGAAAGGGGCCACAGAGAGAAGTGCAGGGACCCAGGACGGGATGGGGGGGGGGGGGGGGGGGGCAAGTGGTGACCTGGGGAAGCTCGGAGAGAGAGGTGGCAAGAAGGGCCAGCATGTCAAGGAAGGGGGAGCATTAAATATCTACTGTCGCCAAAGGTCGAGGAGGCCAAGACGGAGAGCCATGGACACGTTCAGTGGCCTAGAGCCTGCTGGTAACCGTGGTAACAGCAGCCTCCAGAGCACAGTAGAGAAAAACCCCGAGTGAGTTCACAAGAAGAGGGTCCAGAGAGCTCCCTCAAGGAGAGCTCGGTCAAGGGGGGGGCCGACGGGTCCGAGCAGAGACCCCCTTCCTCCCGCGCCAGTCAGGAGGGATGTCCTGGAACGCAGTCCCCACAGCTGGTTGGGCCACACAGGAGTCTTACACAACTCTCCAGAAGTTCTCGGGAGTGCAGCTCACTCGAAGTCACTGTGTCACGTTCTGCACTCTTGCCAGAGGTAAAGGGGAGGCAAAGTGCGTGGGAGCCCGTGCGGCAGTAAGACAACCAGAGACGATGCTGAAATTCCCTGGAGGCTGGGTGCAGCCCCCTGGTCGGGGCTGTGGATGCCACCGCCTGCTTCCTGGAGCCAGCCACCGGCCATTTCCAGGAATGGTGGCACCTTTTGACTCCACCTTCCCTTCCATTCTGGGGAGGTCCTCCCACCCGAACGAGGCCCCAGGCCGGAAGTCAGAGGTAGGAACAGGGACACGGCACTGGGATGCGGGAACCTGAGTTTCAGCCCTGATCCACTGCTGACTCGCTAAGTGGCCTCTGGAAAATGCCTCTACTGAACCTGTGCCATCCCACCTATAAAATGAGTATGTCAAGCAAGAAAAACTATGCAATAGTATCATTTATTGAGCACCTACTAAGTGCCGGGAGCTACCCTGGGTGCTTTATGGGAGCTCTTCGAATATTCCCAGCAGCCCTTGGAGCAGGGACAGGATGATCTGTGTGTTACAGGGGAGGAGACAGGTTCAGAGAGGTGAACGTCCAAACCACATTCTCTTAGCCAACCGGGGTGCAACCAAACTCTGAATCCAGGACCATCTGACCCCAAAGCCTGGGTGCCCCTCCCTGACACAGTTCTTGTACCGATGGGGACCAAAGAGCTCTCTTCAATATTCCAAGAAGCCAACGGGACAGCCACCCATGAGGACAGAAGTTGGGCTTTGGGCTGAACTGTGTCAGTTCAGAGGAACCCTGGCATCAGGAGGCAGGGACCCGGGGGGTGGGGGGGAGGGGGGGGGGCGTAGGGAATTCCAAACTCCCATGCTCACTGGAATCACCTGGAGAGATGGAAACAATCCTGCGGCTGGAGCCTCAGCCCTACAGATTTTAATTCGGCTGATTTGCATCCCAGGCACTGAAAATTTTAGAAGCCAGCTCTGAGAGCCACTGGTGATCTGTCTCCTCAAAGTGTGGTCAGCAGTCCCTGCGGGCCTGTTAGAAATGCAGCTGCTCAGCGCCCCCCACCCTGCCCCCTCCCCAGCGACCTCCTGGGTCAGAACCTGCATTTTAATAAGCTCCCTGGGGGAGTATGGGGATCTGAAGCCCGGGGAGCCTGGGGCTAGTGGACACCTTCAGCAGGGAGTCGAGTGCAGGCCACTAGGTGGCTGTGCCTAAGGAGGGCCTGGCACCAAAGCCTGAGAGAGGACCGTGGAGGTGGCCCTAGAGGTTACAGGGGCAAAGGTCTGAAACCACTGGCCTTCAGGTGAATGTGGGGGTGCTGGTAGGGAGGCCCGCAGCTAACACTTAGGGGTGGGCAACGCCAGCCCGGCCCCCTCTGTGCTTAGATGGTGTTTTTCACTCACTATTCCCTGCAACCACGTGAGAAGGGTTATCGTGCCCTTTCTCTGGCTGAGAAGACGGCACAGAGAAGTTAAGTTACTTGGTCAGGGTCACACAGAGAGGTGGCAATAGATGGGAAAGGGGGAAGGAGGGAGGGAGGGAGCCAGGATTCACACAGATCTGACCCCAGAGCTGAAGTCGGCCTGCGGGCACAGATCCTCCTTCCCTCCCACCAGCTCTGAAGGAGGCCACGTGCCCGTGCCGGCTGCTGATTTGGCCACCATGCATCCAAAAGACCAATTGCGCCCCTGCTTCGTGGGGCTCTCACGCCAGGACCTGAGGTCTTCAGAGGCCATGATTTCCCCAAACCTGTTTGGCCTGAACTCCGAATACCCAGCATGTGACAGCTCATAACGCGAGCCAGTCGACAGGAAGGCTGGCCCGGCCCGCGGTGACCTCAGCCAAAGGGAGCTGCCAGCGGGGAGATCCCTGCCGTGGTGGCGTCTCCTGCCCTGGCAAGACTAGGAGAGGGGCAGGGGACCCCAGCGGCCATGCCAAGCAGCCCTTCACTCTCTGTGAGGAAACTGAGCCAAGCGAGGAGGTCACTCACGCAAGATCACACAGCAAGTCGTTCTGCAGAAGCAGCGAGGGGACACAAATGGCAAAGAAGGGCAGAAGCCCCAACGGCCTCGGAACGTTCCGAGGACTGTGGGAGGCGGGTGCCCCTGGGGCGAGACTGAACTCCAGCCCCAGAGAGCTCCATCTGTGCTCAGGTCTCACCCACCCGTCTGCCACCAAGCCCGGCACAAGAGGTGCCTGGACAGTGTTCCCTGAACAAGCAAACGGCAAACCCAGAGGGAGCCCAGATCCTGATGCAGTTCAACCTCCACATGGCTTGAAAACCCAATCCACCCAGAAAGCTAACTTCCCGGAAGGCTTCTCTCACTGCCAAGGCCCCACCCAAACCGTGGGACCAGGTCCCCCACTTTTATGACAATTCTTTGAACCCGACTCTGCAGGCACCACACCTGCAGAGCACAGCCAACAGCCCCAGCCGAGCCCTCTCGGCCCCAGCAGGACAGATGGGGGAGTGGCTCCTCATGCAGACACCTGTCACCGCACTTTGCTCTGGCCACCACCCAGCTCCATCCAGCACGCCCCACACGCCGTCCCTTGTCCCCTCTCACTGAGCAGAAACAGGCTGCTTTCCTCAACAGGAAACAGCTAAGACCAGGAGGGAGGCCGAAAGGAAGCGTGAACAAGACGGGTGAACACACACAAAGCAGATTCCCATCTCGGGACAGAAACGGGTTGATAAGCCTCCCCGGAGGGCCGGATGGAAAAGCTCTTTTAAACGGCAAAACTCTGTAAATATGCGAAGACTTCATTATTACGGCCATTCCGTAAGGCATGGGTGTCCTGTGCCGGAACGGGGCACAGGTCACCAGCGATGACGCAGCCCACGGGGCAAGGGCGCCGTGGACCCGGGGCCTGGAGGCCTCATCCTCAGAGAGTGCAGGGGTCTGGGTGGCAGAGTCTGCTCAGGTACCTACCCCGTCTCCCGGCTCTGTCCCGCCATTCCCGAAAGCCCTCACCCTGCATTCTGGCTGACTCAAACAGGCTGGAGTGAGGAGGGCTGGGCCAGTTCATCCTGTTTTACAGACGGGCAAGCAGAGGATGCCCGCAGGTGCTGGAAGACTTGGGACCCAGGCCAGCCGACTCCACTCCGGGCTGCTGGGCTTCCCAGGACTGTGTGCTTCATCTGATGTGTGAACCACTCGTTCACACAGGCTCCCTCCCTGTTGGGGACAGACGCCCGGCCCGGCAACACCGGGGAGGCCCGGGGACTCACAGCCAGGTAGCGGCAGACAGGGAATGAAAACCTTCCTAATGTTTCTTCCGTGTAACCGGCATTTCCCCAACCAAGGTTCAGTAGAACAAGTTGCCCCAGATGCCGCACGTGTCATTACCACCTGCGTCACGGCGGCCAACGTTTCCGTGCTTGCTGTGTGTCGAGGGCTGTGCCCAATGTTTGACGGGCAGTCACAAACTGAATCTTCACGAGCCCCTTACGAGATGGGTACTGCTCTGTTTTATACACGAGGGCCCAAGGCACAGAGAGGTTCGGCAGCTTGCCCAAGAACGCGCCCCTGGCAAGAGGCAGAGCTGGGATCAAAGCCCAAGCCATTCACCTCCAGAGCATGGGCTCACGAAGCCATACAGGTGTGTCCGTGCGGAATTACTGGGCCTTTGATGTGCTCACAGGAGGTATAAACTCCCCAGAGGAGGACGCATGCCATCATGGACTCCAAACTTACTTCCTCTGTCGATCTGGTTAACTAGCTACTGAGTGCCTGCTCTGTGCCAGGTACCGTGGGACACAGTGGAGAGCCAAGCAGACGTGCCCTCTGAAGACACAATGAGAAGTCTGCAAGAGGATGGCTTTGATCCATGTGAAACCTCCGGGAGGGCCTGCTAAAGGGCAGGTGCGTGCGTGCACACACACACACACACACACACACACACACACACACAAATTTAATTTAGCCTCTTTGAACAGAAATTTCCTAAAATCAGCCATATGAAGAAGTATGCCCTGAATTTAATTTAGTATAATTGGTTGGCAGTCAGGTCTGGGCCTTCGTGGGGAGAGGGCCTTGAGACTTACTAAAGTGTATCAGTATTGCTCAGTCAAAGCACCTATTATACACACTTATACACACACACACACACACACACACACGCACGCGGCCCTGTGCTAGGCCCGGGGGACACAGCAGTAAACCAAACAGACCTCCTGTCTGTCCCCATGGGGCATGTGTCCCAGAAGGGGAAGGTCGTTATTTGCATAACATAGGAATACATAATTACAGAGTGTGAAAAACAGAGGCTACCTGAGCGCTCAGAATAAGGGAACAGACCACAGAAACAGTGTGTGTGTGTGTGTGTGTGTGTGTGTGTGTGTGTGCGCGCGCGCACATGCGCACGGTTCCTGTTGACACCCTGAGACTTGGGTATTTTGGGATTTGCTTCTCTTTACCACGTTGCCTCTTGTGTTACTTTATGGGGTAGGGAGGGAGGGAAGACAAAGCAGCATAGGTTGTAGAACTTACTTTACCCCCTGGAAGAAGAGACGGGACTTCCAGAAGAGGGGTTTCTGTCCCTGAAGGCCACTGCTTGGGGAAGGGGGGAGAACTGTTACCACAAGTTCTCACCCCCGAATCTCCCCTGTCCTCTTGTACCTGGGTCTCAAAGCAAGTTTTACACGAGGGAACTGGGGCAGTCTGCAAATCTGAAGAAGACCAGGGCAGGAACTCACCCAGTGTCTCTACCCTGGGGGCTTCTCTGAACTGTGAACAACGGACTTTTGCTTTTCCAAGGCAGCAGATCTGACAGAATGTGAGCAGCCGAGGCCAGTGCCTGCATCTCTGACGGGGTGGCACTTGCCTTGCTGCAGATGGTTTTCAGACAGAAACAGCCCTGGGGAAATAGCAGGAAACCTGGGGATGCCTGTGATGGAGATGCCTCCCCGGATGAGTCAGGGGGCGTCTCCACTTGCCGCACAAGCCCAGAGACGGTCTGGTCTGTAGCACACGAAGCCACCCCCGAACCGACCACCGCTGCCGCCATCAGAAGCCACACGGGTCCCCCGCACACCCTTGGCCCAGAACACCGCCAGGCCCTTCCCGATCTCCCCAAGCCTTCAACCCCGGAGCACCCCCAGACTCCGTTCTTGGGCGTCTCCTCTTTACCTACGCTCGCTCCCTCGGGGATTTGCAATCTCGTGGTTTTGAGCATCGTGTGCACTCTGAGGACCCCAGAATTCACATTTCCAGCCGGGCCCCTCCCTCTGAACTTCAAACGGGATACTCGACTACCCCTTCCACGGCTCCCCCTTGATGGTCTGAGAGCATCTCAAACTTCACCTGCCCAAAACTGAACGCCCCGCACACGTGCATCCCACATACTGGCTCTAATTACAGTCTTCCACCTCCTCACTTAAGGGCAAAAAATAAATAAAAACGCACCTGGGTGCTGGAAGCATAGGTGAAAAAAGCCTGTCGTCATCCTGAACTTCTCTCCTCCAATCCCCATCCAATCCTCAGCAAATCTCATGGCTCCCCCTTCAAAATACATCCAGAATGCCCCTGCTAGTCATACCTCCCCTGCTACCCTCCAGTCCATCCACCATCACTCCCGAGCTGGGTTACCACACTGGATTCCCAGTCTGTATTTCTACTCTTGGCTCCTTGCAGTTCATCCTCACCAGATGAACAAAGGAGACTCTTTTAAAAGGCAGTGCATCCCATATTACCCCTGCCCTCGAAGCCCCCCAATGGCTCCCACTCAAGAGTACAAGGAAAGTCTTTACAGTGACTGCAATGGCCCCGGGTTACCTCCCCAACCTCATCTCCTATTCCTCTCCCCTCCCCCTTGTTCCCCTCCAGACAACCCGGCCTCCCCAGTGTTCCCCGAGCATTCCAAGGATGCTTCTGCCGCAGGACCTTCGCACTTGCTATCCTTCTGCCAAGTGCTTTTCCTCCCCAGGTCCCCACGCTTGCTTCCTCACTTCCGACTCTTTGCTTCAATGTTGCCTTTTCAGCCAGACTTTCTCTGGCCCTCACATTTTCGGTGGTAGCCCCCGATTCTGGCTTCAGATCTCCCTGCCCCGTTTTCTCTGTTTTCCTTCCCTCCCCAGCATTCACCGCCTGACATTCTGTGTAGCTCCTTGCTTGTTCACACTCTGTCTCCCCACCAGAACGTGTTTCTTTCACCAGTACAACCCCCAACACTGACCAGCACACACCCCCAGGCGCTGGCCCTACACCCGCTCCCGAGCAGTTGGGTAAAGGAACAAACACACAAAGGCCTGAGACCTGCACTGTCCTTCCGACTAAATCACACCCGAAATCACCTGTGAGTTCCGGTTACTATTTCAAGTGGGGCAGGCAGGGGCACCTGGGTGGCTCAGTGGGTTACGTGTCCAAATCTTGGTTTTGGCCCAGGTCATGATCTCATGGTTCGGGGAGTTCGAGCCCCCCCCTTTGGGCTCTGCGCTGACAGCATGGAGCCTGCTTGGGATTCACTCTCTCCCTGTCTGCCCCTCCCCCAGGCTCGCTCTCTCAAAGTAAGTATTTTAAAATAGTAAAGAAGTAAATAAAGTGGGGCAAAGAACTTAAGTGACTTATAAAAGCAACCTGAGTGTGAAATCGTCCTTTGCCTTCATGCAAATTTTTCATGGTTTTTCACCCACTGAATGAATGGTAACTGAGTGACAGTTTTTAAGCAAATTACTCTGAGCCTTTAGAAGCATTCAACTTGTTTTTCATAAACAGCTCTTACGTTCCCATTTTGTTGGTTTGGGTACTATTTAATTGAGTCATACGAGTACAGTCACAGATACACGTAGCATAAAGAGGTTTGGGAACAAATACTACGGACTTCTGGCAGCATTAACTTGACCGCTGGGAACAGACATGCACGGGCTCTCCCCGCGAGGGTGTCAGGATGCGATCCACTGGGAACGCGGGGCATCCGTTAACAGGGAGGGCTGACTAAACGGAAACACTGACTAAGCCTCCACTGTCTTTCACTCTATCCACGGTTGGAATTGGAACAGAAGTTCTGAAAGATTCCAGGTAGCACTGTGCCCCAGCAGGCCTGGCACTCTGCAAGATGACCTCACACTATTCCTTAGGCAGCAGTGACCATGCTGGCCTTGAAGACTGCCGTGTGCACACGGGGGAGCCCTGTGCTTCCCCTTCGGCCTCGTCAGTGGGATCATATCCCCCGGCACCTCAAAAGCGAGTGTGTGGGGGGAAAGGCCAAGGTGAGTGATGCTGTGGCATAGGCCCAGTTGGGGGAACAGCCTTCTTCAGCACGGCCCCGTCAGGTGCGTGGGACATCGTGAAATCAATCAGCGTTTAAGCTCTAAGAGGAAAGGCTTCGAACAAAAATGAAAACACACGAGAATATCTTCCACTGCCGTGTATTTTGGAGGTTCTACAAGTGAGGGACCCTTGAGGAGATGTCCGGGGTCAGGAGGCAAAATTAAAGCTGGTGACACAGGGAGGGTGACCCTATTTTCAGAGCCAAAAATTGGGGGAGAGGGTTTAAAACTGTAAAGGAATTTTTAGATAGTTCTACCCGGGCATCAAAGATGCTAGATCACAGTCTCAGGCAGCCTGTGCGCACTGGTGTAGATCGATCAGAAACAATGCCACCAGCGTGGCTGAATGAATGAGCCAGCAGCTGCAATTTCCTTCTGGCCTCTATCGTTTACTGACTGGCTTTCCTTAGACATCTGTAACCCTGAGGACTGTGCCCTGAGCTGGTAACCCTTTAATGCTGGGTGTAATTAACTATCACCAAATAACCAATCCTTTTCTTTCAACCCGATTAAAAAAAAAAAAAAATTTAATGTTTATTTATTTTTAAGACAGAGAGGGAGACACAGAGCACGAATAGGGGACGGGCAGAGAGGAAGACACAGAATCCGAAGCGGGCTCCAGGCTCTGAGCTGTCAGCACAGAGCCCGACGCGAGACTCGAACCCACGAACTCCAAGACCACGACCTGAGCCGAAGTCAGAGGCTTAACCGACTGAGCCACCCAGGCACCCCTCTTTCAACACAATCTTAATTGGTCATTTACTTATCCAATGGACGTTCTCTATTCTGTTGCCAACAATTAATTGCCCCCAAATTCACACTTTAGGCCAAAGAGTCCTAAATTCGGGCCAGATAAGCGAATGGTAGCTCAGACTCTATTATTCCTAGAGACTTTTTTTTTCCTTTTTATTCCACAAACACTGAGTGGACACCTACACGTGCTAGGTGCTGCATGGGTGCTGGGCACTGGTGACCACACTGGCGGGGGACGCAGCACCCAGACTACACTAGTTAATAGCTAAAGGCCGCCTGTCGCCCTCAGAAAGACACGCTAAGAGCAACAATGGACAAGGCAGAAAACCCTTAATTTCACCATGGCTGACACTTAGAAGCGTCCCTAACTGTAGCGCCATCCTGCCCATCCGTCACGGGGTACTCATCAGGATCGAGGAAAAACGTTAACTGATGTGTTCTGAAAACCAAAAACTACCACCTCGAAGATACTGCTAATAACCAAAAGAAGAGAATTTCAAATGAAAACTGGAAGCAAATTAAGTTAATGAGATGGGGGCGATACCACGGTCACTTGTCCTTTTTAAGACCCAAAGGAGAACTCCTTACTTCTGGGTAAAGACGCATTTGAGAAGCCGATGAAAACAAAAAGAGTTCAAACACCCACCCCGGAGATGATGGTTTAGTAGGTCTGGAATTTTAAATAAGCCTCCTGGGTTAGGTTTTGATGCAGGTGGTCCGCTAAGTGAACATGCCGGGGTGGGGGACAACCCTAACTAGGGCCCCTTCGCGCACCTGGAAACACCTTGCGGGAACGCAGCTCCTCGAGCTGAAGTTACCAACACACCCGGCCGGGCAAAATACCCCCACCCCTCACCCGAGCAGCTGTCCAACTCAATTCAGGGCATCGCCTTAATAAAACACCTGCTGTCAGCTGGCCCTAATGGGCTGCGTCCGTAATTTTTATAAATAGTTTTTAAAGCACACAGTCGTACTAATCATGGCGATGAAGTCACTTAAAACAGCACATACTTCAACTACAGTATCTGGCAGCAATTTCCTGAGATGTGTCGAAGTGGTTGGTTCCTGCACCAAAGCAGTTAACGTAGGTTTTCACGAAACCGGCTGGCAAAATTCGATCGAAAGAGCCTCGATATAAACGATAAAGGTAGGAGTATAAGACATCTATGTACTGGTTATTACGGAAATTCTGAAAAGCTTCTGGAGCAAGATCCTGAAACAGAGAGGAAAATCCCTGGCAGGTTCACCAGCCCGTGCACCAAGAAAGGAGATGGGTGAACTCCACGTACTTCCTTCCAGAGTCAACCACCTCCTAGCACTTAGCACTAAACAGAGCATCCACTCAAACATAAAGGACAGGCATCCAGCAAAGAGAAGAAAACTATCCTGTTTCGGAACGAAGGTGCTTCCCCTCGCAGCACACCTCTGCCTTCGCCGAGGAAGCCTGTGCACACGTCACCCGGACGTTCACGTCACTCTCTTCACAAATCATTTCTCTAACTCACATGTTTTCAGGAGCTTGAAAGAAAAACAAAACCCCCCAAAAAAAAAAAGCAGTCTCTATGTGTTTGTTACACCTGACACCCTCCTATTACAAGGTCGCTTGTCTAGCAGCATCACTTACCAGCAAAGAACCAAGAGCAACGACCAGTTTTAATGAGTAAGCAAATCATGCCAGAAAACCCACATTCTAATATTAGCACACCTGACACACAAGGGAGGTCCTTGGGTGTTCTCTCAGGGCCCACCATTTCTTTGTTTGCGTATCCTATTAACAGGACCGCTATCTAGCTTCTGTAACCATCGACGATCAACAGAACCATATCTGGGGACACGAGGAGGGCAGACAAGATCTATAAATAATGAAAAAGGAGACAGTGAGGAGTACATCCTTCTGAAAAAACCTTCAGGATCCTGAACACCCGGATTATCTGAGGGCATCCCTTTCCACAACCAGTATTAATCGATGCTTACACCTCGAGCCTTCAGGGAAAGGCGAAATTAGGTCTAGCGTAGTTCTAAAAAGCAGGCAAGTAGCCGACGGGTGAGACCACAGACATCCCTTCCCGCCATGGGAGGCAGACACCAGACACTCAGCCTGGCCCTCCTTCCCCGAGCACGACCCCACCTCCGAAGCAAGGCTGTGCAGCACCCCAAGCAGGTCCTTCCTCCCCACTCACACACACATCTGGAAACCTACTGGCCAGCCATGGCTTGGGAAGGTTTGCAAATAGGAAGACAAGGGGATAAAAGGTGCCACTAGGAAGCAGCAAGGTTTGACTCTCTGAACGAGTCAGTACTCGGATCTGCCCGTTCCCTAACAAAGCCGTGTAGATGGGGGCTGAGCACGGGGCATCACACCAGGCCTACAGCAGAAACCACTCGGTCCTGTCTCCCAGGCACTCACAGAACGCACTAGGACCACGAGGGGCCAGGACTCGTGCTCGCCTCCCCCCGGTTTGAGCTCCTCTGCATTAGCTGCTGCTTCCTACCCACACACAGGCAGCTACAAACTAAAGCCACGTCTCCTTCCTGCCTCTTAAAGAGCATACCACTGAAGCAAGAAGCGGGCAGGTCAAGGGCTTTCACCCCCAGATCTGCGGGTAGGGGCGGGAGGGAGAACACGACTCGTGATGGGCAAATGGAACCACACGGCTGTGGCGTCGGGCAAACCACGTCAGGAGTCTGGGCCCTGCTTCCCCGTTCGTAAAATGGGAGAACACAGAAGTATTTACTTCACAGACTCGATGCGACGACTACGCGGGAGAACATATGGAAAACCCCCAAGACGGTGGCTAGCAAGCACTTCAAATTATCAGGGATCATTCTTCCATTATTATTTCAGTGGGCTGGAGTTCCTTGGTTAGGTTTTCATGATTTTACAACCAAGCTAACCAAGGTTTTCTTCTGCACCTGGCTTTTAAAAACTGCCACTTGGGCGTTGAAATTCAAAACCAAGAGAAATCAAGTTATGTGGAGAGGCGGTGACAAAATGACAGTCATCTTCATCCTCGCCCTGATCTGAAAACTGGTTTTCGTGTTTTATAGCTCCTTCCATTTCTGACGGGTGGGAGTGCCTGACGCAGACAGGGAGGAGCTCCGGCCTGGCAGGCGCTCAGCAAAGCATGCTTGCCACCCGACAGCTTTCTCTCCGGGCACGGGCAGCGGAAGCGGACGACGAGGGAACGTTCCAGCTACTGCAACCTGTGCCACCATAAAACCTACGTGGCAAGTCGGCTTTGAGCGCCAGCCGCAACCTTCCGTCCGATCCCAAGGGACATTCCAGAGGGCACCTTTCGGTAACAGCCGCAGTGGCTAACGTTCTCGAAGCCCTTCGCTATGGCAGGCGGCATGGCATCCGTGGTCCTCACAGGCTCACCTGCCGTCCACGCAACCAGCCTCTGCGGTCAGATCATTACTGCCATTTCGCAGAAGGGAAAAGCAGGGCTCAGAGAGCTTAAGTAATTTGTCCGAGGTCACAGGGCTGGTAAGTGACAAAGCCAGGCTTCAAACATTTTATTCAGTCAGTAAGTATTTATACTGAGCGGCTGCTACACACCAGGCTCTGTTGCAGATGCTGGAAACGCAGCAGCGAACAACACAAAGGTCCTTCCTCCCAGGTAGAATGTTCACTCTGGGAAGGCAGACGTTTAGTAAACCAAGGTCACAAGTCGGTAGCAATGCACAGAGGAGTTAAGTGGCCCCCAAGACCAGTAGGGCAGAGTGAGAAGATGGAGAGGGCCAAGGGCAGTATTTCCAACTGGATGGTCAGGGAAGGCTTCTGGGAGGAAGGGACAACTGCTCAGCAGCTCCAGGTCCGGAGCCAATCAACACCCTTACCTACGTTCTACTGCCTGTAACGAAATCACAACAAAACCTCAAAAGCCGGCCACGGCTGGCCTACACCACACTGTCCCTCATGGAAGGTCAGAGGCCGTTGGAAAAGTTCTCAACCTTGAATTCCATTCTTGTGTGGCCACGGCCGGCCACCCTGGACCGAAGCTCTACACGGGCCCCCACTGCTACTGTGAGGATCTCCAGGGAGGCCAGGGCACCAAGGGCTCCCCGACACCTCGGTGCGCCTCGATGGAGGGAAGGAGCCCGCCCTGGAAGACTTCAAGACTGTTTCTAACGTTCTGATGCAAGTTCTAATCTCGTCTATTCTGGGGAAACCAATATAAACTGATGCTTGTCAGCTGCCATGAAGTAATCCTTTTCCTTTCAAGGCCTTGAAAAGCACGAGCAGTTTCCTCAGGAGCTTCTTCCAAGAGTCGCTCAGGGATCACCATCACTCAAGTTCCACCCCTTCCACCAGGATGGTTGCTAGGCCGCGGGCTTCCTTAGTGGGGCAGGGCCTTCTGGGGTCTACCACGGGGAGGACTCACCATCACCACCCCCATGGCCAGCAGCTACTGCGTCCTAAGCACACACCTGACCTTCGATACAGTCACCTGCAGGTGAGGCGGCCGAGGCTCGGCCGGCAGCCTGCCCTGCCTCGGTTACCAGCGGGTCCCAGGGGAACTGAGACCCAGATCACTAGGGTTCAAGGCCTGTGTTTATTCCCACTGTGCTACACAGCCTCTGCAACAAACCCCCGCTCTGGGCGATGATATCAGCACCAGTCATTTGGGAGACACGATAGCCGTGCAAAACCCAAGCGGGGAAGGTGAATCGGGTGGTGTCACTGTAGTTAAGGGCATGGAATCAAATGGCCTGTTTGTAGGCGCCCCTTACAGCTACAGCTGTGGGACGTAAACCCAGTGACCATGTCCCTCAGATGTGGTCGATTTCTCTGTAAACAGACATGCTATCTCCCTCAGGTGGTGGGGGAGCTTCAGAGCAGACAAGTGCCACGGGACAGTCAGAACAGGGCCCGGCACGCAAGCTGGGCCAAGGAGCACCCCCAGCGCCCCACGGCGGCTGACTACACCCCAGAGCCCTCTTGGGGCCCGCACACAGACAGAGTCCATCAGATCTGCAGTCCGACACCCTCGTGACCCAGACTAGCCATTGAAGATGTTTTCTGAATGGCTGGCCGACTCAAAAACACTCCAGGAGAACGTGCCTAAATTCACAAGTCCAATAATAGCTTGGTAATAGAAGCCATATGAAAATGTTCCTGAACTCGAGCTGGGTTGGCAAGGTTTGGATGTGATTATAAAAAGCAAGTGAGAGCAGAATGTTACTGCGAGGAAAATCGAACCCATGAGTCTCAAATAACTTCATTCCGACAAAGAATGTTAAAATAGTGTATCGGGGGCAATTATTAAATACGACAACAAATGCAACGATCTTAAACTGAAGTTCTTATTTTTAAATTAAAAAATAAAATTGCCCCAACTATATCCTAAGGCCCAAATCCCCTTGTGTTATTAACTTACCTGTATAACAAACACCAGGTCTTTTTTTTCCAATGATTCCTATTCAAAGTTTACATTTAGATTTAATGCTAAGACTCGGTAGTTACCCAAGCAGAACTCCAGATTAGGACACAGGTGCCTGTCTAAATGTGGGTACGGAAATGTGCTTAGTGTAAATGTGTTCTGACTCAGGGCATAAATCCATACTTTAAAACCCACCGGAGGGGGCGCCTGGGTGGCTCAGTCGGTTAAGCGTCTGACTTCAGCTCACGTCACGATCTCACGGTTCGTGAGTTCGAGCCCCGTGTCGGGCTTTGTGCTGACAGCTCAGAGCCTGGAGCCCGCTTCAAATTCTGGAACTCCCTCTTTCTCTGTCCCTCCCCTGCTCACACACTCTCTCTCAAAAATAAACATTAATGAAAAATTTTTTTTACTTAAAAAAAAAAAAAAAAAAAAAAAAAAAACACCGTAGCGTTCTCTCACTACTGAAACGCCCCCCTCACTGGGCAGGTCATCACTGTGGTTTCCTGTGGCACATGGTGAGCTGGACACGGGAAGGCACATTTAGGCACTAACTCTTCCCATAAGATGTTTACGTTTTCTGGAACATCTGCCTGAATTTTGGGTCACTTTCTATACGAGCCAGACAGCAGCATGGACAAATGCTATTATCCCAACAGTTCAGCAAGTTTACTCTAATAAAAATACTTCCAAAACCCTTTACGTGGCTCACAACAGAGTGTAATTTTTCAACTGCAAGTAAATGTAATGCACGGTCATGACGGCTTTTCCCTATTCCTATTCTTAACTCAGAAAGTAAACAAAACCTACACATACCCTCCAGGCTCTTAATCCTATATTTCAGAAATAACTACCCGCAGAAAGTTACGAACAACCCTTTCTTCGGCACTCTTTGCTGAGGTGGGAAGGCAAGCCTGGACCAACTACTATCTTTCTGGGCTAACGCCCCAACAGGTCAAGGTTCTCACGTGACATTTGAGGGAGGACTCCTGATGACCCCCGGGCCTTCTTTAGAACCACCTTCAAAATCAAAGGCTATTATTATAACGAGCTTGGCTTCTGTTAAGCAGATTTTTCATGAGTAAGAAGAATGACCTACAAAGCCAGTCAGAGCTGAAAGGTCCAGGACAGGGAGAAGCGTATCCCGCGGTCAGCACGAAGCCGGACGCGGGTCTCCGAGGGACAGCTCCTGTCTGCAGTCTTGCTGCACCGGGAAGACTCCGTACCCACAGCGATGGTTCTACTTGTTCACTAAGCCAGAAAGCCCTTAGCAGAGAAGGTATCGAGTCCTGTATTCTACGTTTAGAGGAAATGAAACTTAAAAAAAAAAAAAAAAATTACATATAACAGATAACCATAAAAACATCAACAGGATGGCGTAGCCTGGAGGCGGTTCAAATCCCAACCGGCCACTTGAGAGTGGTGTGGTCTCTGAAGGAAATCACTCCCCCGGGGTCCGTTTCCCCATCCGCACACGATACCAACTTCGAGGTGCTATCGTCAAGTTTGACAGACGCTTAAGCACGGTCCCTCAAACACAGAAAGCACTCGAAAGGCGTCAAGTCCGCAAGGCTCATCAGGTCGTTCCCAAAACCACTTGGGAAAGGAAGCAAGCACAAGGCTGGGAAGGTGGGAGGAAGAGCTGGGGTTGCACCGTGTGGCTGGAGACGGGAAGGGGCTACAGAGTGGGGGACCTGGGCAGCCCCCAGACAGGAGACCGGGCCACGGATGGGCCAATGAGCAGTTTTCCATGTTTCCCTTTGTCACACCCACTCAAACCTCTCTTGTCCCGTCAAACCTTTCCTGACACTGTTTTCATTTTGTCTAAAAAAGAATTTTAACAGTAATATGGAGATCATGACCACCAGCTGGATCTCGCTCCTACTATGTTATTTTTTCTTTATCTCCTAGCACAGCATAAAGGCCCTGCATCTTGTAGGCAAACTCCCAGAAAGAAGGTCAAGAGGCACCAGGAGGGAGGGGACCCAACAGGGGCTGTGACCCTGGAATACTGGCCGAGAAACTGCACACCCAGCCGACCTTCCTCCTCCCGAGGCCGATCGCCTCTTCTTTCCATAACCTACAGCCCAGCCCAGGGCTCAAGACTAGCCCTTTACTCCCCACCTCCCAGGTGACCCCTCCCCCCTGCTCCCTTCAGAAAAATGGGAAAGACGAGACAGTACCGGCAGGGGAACTGTAAGCTCAGACAGCAACACGTCAGTGCTCGAGCCACGAAGGGCTACACTAACGGTCTCGTTTTCCCCCACCTCCATTCACTGGTTCTTCAACGCCTGCTGACATTACCTGGGGCTTTAAACGACAGACTACCCAGGCCCCACCCACGGTCTATTTTAAAAGGTTGGTCGTAGAGCTTTGGAGCCGGTCGTCTGGCACCTCTCTAGGTGAAAAGTCTGAGAGGCGCTGCACGTGAGAGCAGGGCTGTGGCTCCTCGTTGTCGTCTGACAGCCGGGCCTGCTGCCCAACAAGCGTGCCAATCCCCGCCAGGTCCCCTCCAGCCACCCCCACCTCCCAAGTCTCTCAGGCCACCCTATCGCTGTCTACACTCTACGACACACTCAACAGTGCTTTCCGGAGACAGTCTCTGAAGGAGGAGATTCCTGAAGGGGGAGCAGTGGGCTGCTGCCACCCGGTAGGGAAGAGGCCACAGGCTACTGGGTCTCCTAAACAAGGACAAGTGGCAAACCACTTCCTCTAACCATCAGCCCGGTCTTTAAAATGCCACCTCGGTTGGGGCGCCTGGGTGGCTCAGTCGGTTAAGCATCCGACTTCGGCTCAGGTCATGATCTCGCGGTCCGTGGGTTCGAGCCCCGCGGGTTCGAGCCCCGCGTCGGGCTCTGTGCGGACGGCTCGGAGCCTGGAGCCTGCTTCGGATTCTGGGTCTCCCTCTCTCTGCTCCTCCCTGGCTCATGCTCTGTCTCTCTCAAAAATAAAACATTAAAAGAAATATTTTTTAAATAAATAAACGTGGCCTTGGCATCCAAGTCCGCCTTTCTCTCACCCACCTGCACTCCACTCTCCTCTCGAGGTCAACGTCTATGCTTTATGGATAAAGTCGGTCCATTCGAAGGTTTGGTATCAAATCAAAATCCACCTGAGTAGCAGACGCAGTAACTGAGCTACAGTTTTACTAAAGTCACTTTCACCAAGTAGTAAAAGGCTGCAGCCAGCTAGGCATCCATCCTCAAATATGCAGTTAGAGGGATCTTCTTGAGCACCCAGCCTTTGGAAAGCTGTGACAAAGTGACATTTTCCATAGGAAGTATAAACAGGGGGGACGGCCAAACAAATGTAAAGTTCCACCAGGGCCAGGATTTTTAATCCGCTGATGTAACCAGGGACCTCAACACAGCCCGGTATACAGTAGGTGCTCAATAAACTGTGATTCTGTAGAACATCTGACTAGAAAGCACCTGCAGCAACCAGGTTAAAACAGCCAGCCCAGAGAGGGGTTTGTGATCACAGCGAGAGGTGCTTCAAAAGAGCAAAAACATAAGCCTTCTGAATGTTTTAAAACGTTGCACTCCACGAGGAGTAAAAGCGACCAGACTCTCCGGCGGCTCGTTCCTGGCGGGGTGGGAGCTACAGGGCTTCCTGGGGACTCCTCCCCTGAGTAACTGTCCGTGTGCCTGTCGCGCTCCAGCACTGCTGTCAGCACCGGGGGCCCAAGGAGACAGACCCAGTCCCGCTCTTTTCAGTCTGGTGAGACAGCCTGTGAGCATCCATACCCAGTAAAAAAAAAAAAAGACCTCCTTCTGGAAGGAAGGCTCAGAGACCATCTCATCCGTGACCCACTTGGGCACATTGGGAACTGAGATTTGGAGGGTAAAAGAACCTGCCCGCTGGCAGGGACGCGGAGGGCACCTGTTAGACGCCTGTTAACTGGCACGTGGGGGGAGGGACGAACGAAGATCACAGGACGGAAACCTGCTTCTCCTTCCCAGGGCAGCGCTTGATCTCACAAGGCCCAGCTCCTGCACGGGACACTGGGCGAGTTCGGCGCTCAGTTTAGCGGAACATTTAAAACAAGGGGACACCGAAAGCTATCGCAAAGCTCCCTCGCACCCCTCTCCCCCCGCCCCTCCCCCCCACATGCCTCCTCGCCCCTGGGTTTTTGCAACATAGGAGTATCCTCGGCCAGAGGTGGGACCGTCTGGCCAAGGCAGGCCGCTCGCGCCTTCAGCTTCACTGCCTTTGCCTCGGATGCAAGAACACGCAGAGACAGGAAGAAGGCACGACAACAGCAAGTGCTGCCGTGGAGGGCTTGATGAAACTGCTGATCTCCAATCAATCAAAACCAAACAAAGAAAACAGCAATTCCATATTAAGCTTAATACAAATGTTACAGCCTGTTTCATTCTTCCAGGGATTCAGAAAAATAAAAACCCCCAAACTAGCGTGAACAGTTACCAAGCAGAGAGGAAGCGGAGACCCCACGTAGGAAATTCTTTATTTCCCTCTTGGCAAAAGGAGTTCACAAGGTTATTTCTCAGCACCACGGTCTCGACTGCGCGTCCACCCTCTAGACGGGATGGGAGTTTAACGTTCAGTGACTGCCACACAGGAGCAAGGGAAGAGAGGTGGTCCGGGCGGGCTGTGCCCCCGCGGCTCCTCCCGCCCCTTCGGCCTCCTCCCTCACTGCTCCCCAGGATGTACAAAAGCAGTCCTTTCACGAGGGTTTAGAAAGTGGTTTTATTGGTTACAATGATATAAAACGTATCGCTTGAATTCCCTCTAGTTATTAAGTGCTCGCTGGTAACAGCATAAACACACTCTCTATACAGCTGACAAGCTCAATGATTTATTTCACGCCAGAAGGGGAAAAATAGCGAATGGCACGCCTGTCTAGAATGACCCTCTCCCTCTCTCTGTCTCTCTCTCTCTCAAGGCTACATCAGTTAAAGTCAACGGACAACCCCTTTTGTACGTCAAATTGTAAATTTTAATGTTTGCGTTAGAATCGTCTTTTGTATCACTCTCCAACAAGAACAATAAAACAACTCACAGCAAACTTCAATACAAGAACACTCTCCAGATTAACAACGCGAACAGAAATGTAAAACGTAAATCATATATAATACAATTGAAATGTCCAAAACAATTTAAATAATTTTAAATACTTTATTTTTAAACTGCTACAAATGCTTTACACAACATTTCAACACAAAGTCCCCATAACAGAAATGTAACAAAACGGGAATGGTCGTGAGAGGGTTGAAGTGGCACAAAGTCACCGAACAAGCATCAAACTACACATTTTCAGAGGTAGATTACTTTCAAAGTTGAGAACAAAAATCAACATGAATAAAACCAAGCCATTTTCCACCAACTCAGTCATTAAGAAGGGAGGCATAGAATGCACGGAGAAATGACACTTACATCCTCTGGAAGAGGCCAATCTGTGGGTTTTTTGCTCTTAGAGACCGAAGTGTAAAACCTGGCATGTATGAATTCATTTATACTTACGTGTAGATATGCATTCTGGGCGCGGACATATTGCTACGCAGTGTCCGATAATATAATGGTTATGAATTAGTGCCAGATAATCAACCGAGAGGACAAGGTCCGTTTGGATATATAAACATGATGCTGGATAAAGCATTTTTTAAAAAGTCCATATCCAATCCTGATCTGGTTTCCTCTCCATTATGCTGGCAATCTGCTTGTGATATATATTTAAACAAAAAAAAAAAAAAAAAAAAAAAAAAAAAGGCTTGAAAGACGCTAAGTGCCTCTCCGTACAGAACTCATTTAAAAGAAAGGCATAAAGAGCTGGTGTGTGACCAAAACGTTTTAGAATGAGTGCATCAGAATTCGTCATCCCTGAAATCTACAAAAACTTCTCCTAAAACTGAACTTGCTTTGCAAGGTAAGAAGTTCAAATCGTTCCTTTCTCTGCTGCGTGCCAAGCGCCAGGGCCGCACTTAGATCCGAGCCCCCAGTGCCATGGCGACGTGCCCTCCTCCTTGTAGCCCCATCACCCAGGAGCCAGGCACACGCCAGGAGCCGGGCTCCAGCGAAGCAGGAGACCCTGACCCTAAGCCGGGCAACAAGAAGCCTGACGACAATCAGTTGTGTGTTAGGATTTGCGAGACAGCTTCAACTGGCCTCGCAAGCTTGGCAGATTTCGTATCCTTTGCTGTAGTGCTTATCCTAAGTTGAGCATGCAATGTCTTTATTTAGTCAATTAAAGTTTGTTTTGTTTGGGGGCTTTTCTACAGGAAGTTCCTAGAAAACAAGAAAACTGAAGATAAATGCCAACGCAACGTAACCCAGTATGAACTGACCACGTTCAGGAAAAGACAAGCAGACCATTCAACAGATGTTACCATGACAGCAAAAGAACACCTCTGAAGGTATACAGGAACCTGGGCATCCTACGCAAAAAAGGCTGGAAGGGACCACAAGCAGGTCTCTTTGGACTGGTGTATGGCAGAGGTGGGCATGTAAAAAAAATTAGCATCACTGTAGTTTTTAAATCAATTCATGGCAAATGGGAAAACTTGGTCTGTTATTTCAGTTTGCCTTTTCACCTTTTAGTGTTCAATGGGAACATAGTACTTTTTAGAAGCTGCTCTAAAAGGAGCATTAAAAAAATGTAAAAACACCTTGAAATTTACAAAGACTGAAGAGGGGTAGATAGGAGGAGAGAATGCATCTCTCTCCTCGTCTTTCTGTCTTATGCCAGGTGGAAATGAGCCCTCAGCGACAGATGCAACTTCGGTCCCATAGGACGCAGAGGGGTTCCGGCTGCTAACTGAGGAAGGGGAGCCCAACACAGGGTTCACTGGGCTGAAAGGTGTGACAGGACAACCTAAAGACGGGTGGCATGCCTGGTGCCCTCTGCTGCTCTGTCCTAAGAGGAGGATTCGGAACACAGGTCTTTCTGACACCCTGATTGGCACAATGTCTTGTGCTCCAGGAAATGACCGACTGGCAAGTTCTGCTGAACCCTCAGCACTGAATGGGAAACTCTGACTTCACTCACATGGCTTCAAAAACCTGTGGAATCCTCAACTGGCATTCAAATGTAAAATGTCTGAGTGCTGGAGACTAGCTCTTCATCAGTCTGTTTGAACGAAACACCCAGGAAAACATGTGCTGCCAGTTCTGTGAGGTCCTTGAATACGCGAGGGGCTAACGCTGAAAACAAAGTCCAAGCAAATATTTCTAAATATGCGCCATGAAACCATCCCTGAATAAAATTTACAAGCAGGAACATACTGAGAAAGGACAGAGACTACAGATTAAAACAGCTCCTTTCCAGTGTGACACGTCCAACCTGCGAGGATGATGAGGCTGGCTTTCCAAGAGCCCTGGGCTGGCCAGTGAGGACCCACCACCTTCCCCAGGCCAGAGCTCAGGAATCCCGGTTTCATACCTAATGCACCTCGTATAAGGCGCTAAGAAGAATAAACTCTCTGAGGAAATGCCCACTCTTGTGTCCAGATGAGTTAAGTATGATGTCCGACTGAACATTTGGTTTTTACGTCCCCAAGATACTTCACAAGTTTATGGTCACTTGTAAGCAGCTCCCTGCGTGAGACACACATCCTTCAGACGTGCCCACGATACAGTCCCAGCGACTCCTGCAAACAGGGAGGCCTGCTGCTACCATCTGCCTGTCAGAAACAACAGCCATGTTTGCTTAACAGACTCTTCCGTGTTTCCTTTTAGGCTCAATCCAGTCCAGCAACGTAACCCCCTGTTAGCTATCAAATAAAGCAAAATAATGAAAATTAACCGGAGCAAAGGAGAGAGACACAATTTTATTAGGCACTTTGGTCCTTTGCACTGTTAAGGGTTCTTCAAAAAAGCACTGGAGGAGGAAGAGCTAAGGGAATGAACCTCCTAACTGTATGGTTACTCAGAGAGTTTCTCTTTATAGTACTTTGATTTTTCATAACCTCACTCTTGAATTGTAGAAACAGGAACCAGTACAAAAATGAGTGATTCTTTTAGGTAATATTGCAGACAAACAGGGATGCACATAGTACATTCTAAAGCATCAACCACCTGGGAGATGTTTTTTCGGTACAGTCAGTGAACATGATGGCATTTTCTGGTTCTCTAACTTTAAAAAAAAAAACAAAAAACAAAACTCGGCTTAAGAACACCCTGTTGTTGTGGAACTTCCAGAACACAGAATGAGCACAAACAGGTACGCCGTTAAACTGCTACAGGCAGGCAGCTTGAACAGCCGATAAACAGGTGCGTATTTTCACCAGGGCGAAGCTCCGAGACGCTACACACAGGCCTGTGCCGTGGCCAGAGACCAGATGCTGAACTGGAACTATCACAACTGATCATTCAGTTCACTTACGAAAATCGCTTTTTGAAATGGAACCCTTCACTCCTACAGTAAACCATTCCAATCAGCCTCTGGCTAATGACCTTTCTCCACCTCTTTCTTCAGCCACCACGTAAGGCACACCAGCCCCAAGAACTCCACCTCATCACCTGCGCGCTGGTAACAGCACCTCCGAGTCTCCGAAACGGCAGACACGCCCCAGAATTCACTCTAATGGTTTGCCTGAAACACCGAAGAGCTTCAGACACTGAAAGTGATCGCCAAGGAAGCCTAGAGCCCAGGAGCTCACCCTGAAAGGACAAGCTTTTAGAGTGTCTTACAGAAATTCTGAGGTGGAGCACGTCACACGGGATTCACCTGTAGGCATTATGCAGGAAACTCCGATCAACTCGGGTTACTTGAGTAACTTGGAAAGTCTGAGAAGCCAATATAACAAGTTGAACTACTGCCCTGTGTTTTTATGTGTCGCTGAGGACAGTCTTAATACGGGGAGGACACGGAATAAAATTGTGAAACCACCTCCCACCTGAGACGAACTCTTACACCATCGCTGGGGGAACGAAGGCGCTGACCCACGGGGCTGACCTGCCCTGGGCTGCCACACCGGCCCGAGGGAACTGCCCGGCTCCGCACGGCTCTCAGCGCCCCCTCCTCTCCTTTCTTCAGAATCTGGCCTGTTTCATTATCCTGTACCTGGTGGCGGGGCACGGGTCGGGGGACGTAAGGCATCTTAAAAAGGAATATGGTGTCGTGTTTTGTTCCATAACCGATCTGAAGCAAGTTTTTCAAATTAAAACACAATAAAAAGAAGACATGATAATAAAAGCATCCTCAGTGACTGGAACTAGGCTCCAGTCACAGAAATAGTCAACAAGATTGCAGTGTGGTTTCAACGAACTCAATGATCTACCTTAACTCTAAGCAATGATCTATGATCCGGAATAATAACAAGAGACACTGAGATGTTACCCGAGATACGAAGGAAGTGTGAGAGAATTTCATCTTTTCGTTAATAGGGTACTTGTGATTCTGAACGCTTTTCATGGTTTCAATTCACAACTGGCCCTGCTAGAGAAATGGTACCACGTGCTGAGTCCTAGGTCTGAAACAAAAGCTGGGAATTCGTGGCTGAGGCAGCCCAGCAGTGACCCTTCTTCGTGCCTCCAACGTAATTAACCAACAGCTACTTCCTTTAAATGCTTATGTCAAAATTCTACAGGAAAAAGGAAAAAATAGCCATCGGGCAAGAATATTGTTGTCTTCTGACCGTCTTCCCCCCCGCGCTCGGCAGCTCGGCTCTCCTGTGGCCCTGGAAGCCTCGGCTTACCTGAAGTCCTTCAGCTCCTGCTTGCCGCCACCACCATCCTCCCTCCTGCTGTCGCCCGGCTCGGCAGCAGCTGCCAGCTGGAGGCTTCGGGTGACTGGCCCCCCACTCCGTTCTCTAGATTTTACATTGAACCGGTCTGTTCTTTTCTTACTGGCCAGAGCGGATTTGCTCTGTAAGACGGCTTTGCTTTTCTGTACCCTCACGTGCAGGCTCCGGGACGTCTTGCTCGCGAGCTGAGCAGGATGATTCTTGGCCACAGCTTTGGGTTTTTTCCCCTCGCCGTGGGTTATTTTGGCCATTCTTATGGGGCTTGAGTTCCTTAAGGAGGAGCTTGGCTTTTTGGACTTCACCGAAGCCGTGAACTTGACATTCTGCTTGGACCTGAAGGCCGACGAGGGCAGCGGGACTTGTGCCGGGCCTGAGCTGCGCGCCCTGGTCTTGCCCAGGGGTGCCTGCACACTTTGCATCTTGATCTCAGCGTCCGCGGTCCGCCTGCGGTGGCCGCTATTGTTTTTGTCATTACTTGCAGGTGACGGGTGTCCACCTTTCTTGGATGAATGGGCAGCTTTTTTTTTGGAAGGAGAAAGCGGTTTTTTGGGGCAGCTGAAAGCGGCGTGCTTATTCAGGCTCCCGATGTACGTGAACTCTCTGTGACAGTACGGGCAGATGTGCGAGGAGCACTCGGAGGCGGTTTTTAGGTCGGCCTTCTGCTTTGCGGATTTGTTTTTTTGCAGGATTGCTTTCTGGACAAGCTGGTTTTTCTTCTTCAATGCATTTAGCTTGAGCTTGTTCGAGGACATCTTGCTGAGCTCGACACTGAAGTTCAGCCTCTTGGGCTGTCCCATCCGTCTGAAGGCGTTTTTCCCCGAGTTATCGAAAACCACCACGCCGTTCTTGGGCTGCACAGTCTGTTTCAAGGGGACTGGGTTTTTCTTAGGCGTGTACCTCTTCTTGTCACTAGCAGAGGCACATGCCAGGATGTGTTTGTGTAACTCTGGCATGTTGTCTACGCCCTTCCCACACTTTGTGCAGCGAATGGCAGTGGTGAAAGTCTGCGGGATATTGTGCGTAGTGAAATTTGTGGCCGTCACGCCGATCCCCATGGGGTTTCGGTGATGGTACTGAAATGGAGGTGGCTTAAAGCTTGGGTAATGTTGATTGAGACCCAGTCGAACATCTGGGTCTTTTGTCTTTATTCCAGAAGCCATTATTTTTATGGTCGTGTAGAGCTCTTCAGAGGAATCATTTAATTCTTCTTCTTCTTTCGAGGTTTCTAGGGGGTCTTCCGGCAAACTCTGCATATGTTCTACGTGGGCCTTGCTGGGATCTGTGAAGTTCTGGGGCCTGAGCGTGCCGCTCTCAAACTCATGGTGTGTGCACACCTTATCTGGGTGGAGATCTCGCTGGTGCTGCTGCAAATTGCACAAAAAAGCAAACTCTTTTTTACAAACCGAACACACAAAGATATTCCCAACTCCATGAAGCAAAAAGCGATGTTCTGACAGATCAGTTTTAGCCTTAAAGAGCTGCACACAAAATTCACATTTGAAGGGCCATTCTTCAGCATGGATAGATAAATGTTTGGTTAGATCTTTAATGGAAAGAAAAGGTGATTCACAGACATTGCAGACAAAGTTTTTGTTGAACGTTTCCTGAACAATCTCCTGCTCAACTGCAGACTGGGGCTCTTCCCTGGGCTTCAGCTCTTCATTCTCTAGTTCCTCCTGCTTGAAAGTTATCATGGGGAGAGAAGCTTCCAGATTATCCCCAGAGGAAACAACGGATGACACTGCCGAGAGCGGCGGCGGCGAGGGGGAAGAGGAGGAGGAAGAAGAGGAGAACGAAGATGAGGAAGAAGACGAGGAAGAAGATGAGGAAAGGGTCGGGGGTCCGGGCGAAGCAGCAGACGTGAGAGGTTCCACCGAAGGGATGGGAGATGGCGAGGGGGACACCGTAGGGGACAGAATGGGAAGCGGCGACTGCACGGTAGCATTCGAGAGCGGAGAGGGACACGGACGGGGAGACGCCCCAGAAGAGGAGGCCGGAAGAGGGACAGTAGGAAGGAGTGGCGGGGGTGGCGTGGCAACAGTCAACACAGGAGGACAGGCCGGGGGGGAAGAGGGATGCGTTGGGATCAAGAGAGGAGGCAGCTGCCCGGCAGAAAGGGAAGATGTCTGCAGGGCAGGCGAGGAAGGAGAGACATCAGGTGGGGACTCGACCACAGGGGCCGATAAACCAGCGTCAGGGCCGAGGCCAGAGTCTGGCTGGGGATCCAGGGATTGACAAGGACTCGGGCTCCGGGTCACGTCTGCAGCATTCTCTGCGGGTAAATCGACGCCGTTGTACTCGTTGAGAAGAACCTTCTGCAGCATGCGGGTGGTTGGCTTCTTTTTCTTTATGACACTGCAGGCTGGCTGCACCAGATGGTTTTCTTTCGACTCCTTGCCTTCAGAGTCACTACAAGGCTTCTTATGCACACTGAGGTCTAATACAGATTCCCAATGGACCGGGGTCTTGCCTGTGCCCTCGGCCTTCTGTTTGACACCGCTGGATAAGTCCAGCGGCTGCTGGTTGCACACATTGCTGAAAGTAGGGCCGGCTGCCCACTCCTTAGACACTTTGTATTCATCAAAGCCCGGCGGGCTCACCGTTTCTCTCTCCTCTCTCCCAGACAAACTCCACGCTGGTGAGTTGCTATGACTTTCTAATTTGGGTTTTTTGGAACCCAGAACGGCGTCGGTCCACACCGCTTTGCCATCACTTTGCTTTCCAAAGTCTCGGAGGGCAGGACTGTGTTGTGGGGAACTGGGGGGAGAGCTGGTCCGCCGCTTAAACCTACTCGAGGTCACGGGCAGCATCGACGCGGGAGCAGACACGCAAACGGGACCTAACTTCGGTATTTCCGTTGCCGAAATGCCCGCAGGAGGCGTTAGTTTGTCCTGGGTTTGAAGCAGTTGTTTGAGCTTCGACGACAGGTACACACTCTTCTCTTTGTGGAAAGACACCGCCTCCGAAGTCGATATGCTGAGAGGCAGCAAGGAACACGCGGGCACCGAGGGCTCAGACTCCGTCTCGGCTTTGATTTTAGGGAGCGCGGGAGGACTCGCCGTTCTCCGTTTCTTGGACTCACTGTTTGTGCTGCTGGAAGGCTCTTTAGGAAGATCGTCGGCTACGGGGGCCTGTGCGGCCTTTACATTCTGAGTGATTTCCACCGTGACCGGAGTAAGCAGGCAATTGATACCGTACAAGTCGGCCGAACCGGACTCCATCTCAATCACGTCACAGTTACTCGTGCTGCTGCTGGTCTGAATTTTGCCATCGATGTAGAAATTTAAGTTTTCAGAGATGTTGCTGGAGATGTCCATGATGTACACGTCGTCGGCCTCCCCGTCCTCCTCGGGCTCCGTGCTGGGCACGTAGACACTCTGGGCGGGCGGGGCCTGCTCCGCGGGAGGGCGCGGCTCCTCCAGGAGGCCCCCTTTCCGCCGCACGCCCTTGGGAATCAGATGGCGTTCGTGGACTCTGCGCTGATGCCGCCTCATGTTGGTATGCGTCCCGAAGACCTTCTTACAGTATTTGCACGGATGAAGCTCCTTCACTTCCCCATTCTCTTCTGCAACGGAAGAACCGACGTTTTCTGGCGGAGCCTTCTCCGGACGCAAGAGCAGAGAGTCTTGCCCGAGACCGGGAGGAGTCGAGTCGTCCTTTGGAGCAACGCTGTCTCCGGACGATCTGCCATCAGCCGGCTCTTCCGACGGCTGGGGCGCGAGGCCGGGCTTGCGCTTCAGCCCCGCCTCGTGGCGCCGCTCGTGCCTCCGCCTGTTGATCTGGGTGCCGAACGCCTTCCCGCAGTACTTGCACTTGAAGGCGTGGTTGACGGTGGATATGTGGATGTGCATGTGGCGTTCAAGCCCCTGCTTGGTCGTAAACTTCCTTTCACAATGCTGACACGGAAACATAAACGTTTCAAACACGTCACCATTGGCCTCTTCCTTAGTTTTGGGAGTTCTGCTAACAGGCGTCAGCCCTGGAGAGCCTTCGAGAGCGTCTCTCGAAACGTTTTTTGGTTCCTCTAACAAATCTTCAGGCTTCTCGTCACACCGAATTTCTGGCTCTTTCACAGAACTTTCATTTGGCGTGTCAGCTTCTTCCTCCCCCTCTTCTTCCAGCTCATCGTCTTCATCTTCTTCCTCCTCCTCCTCTTCCTCCAAATCGTTCACCTCACAGTTCGCTGCTTCCGGCTTCTCCTCGGGTTCCGCGTGGGGCGCGCAGGCAGTGGGGGAGACTACCGGTTCTGGAAGCACATCCTGACTAACCGCTTCCTGAAGAACGGCGGTCTGCTCAGCTGTTGAGGCCGAAGGCTTCTCGTCCTCTTTGGGACCTAGAAGGCACAGGGAAGCAGAAGCATGGGCGTAAGGGCAAAAACCAGGCACGTTATGCTCAACTCTTACTGTGCAAGTGATTTCTCTCATCACCTACAATGCGAGAGAGTGTGACCAACCAGACAGAGCGCTCTTTTCCCGCTGAGAAAGCCGTGCTGGACAGGAATCCACTTCGCTCATTCACTCAACAAACATTTTTGGGGCATCTGGCACACACCAGGCAACACGCTGTGCCGCGAGGACACGTATGTGAACCAAGAGCGCTCACGTGGGGCTTCGATTCTTTTCTCTGTTCAGCCACACACACACAAATACAATTTTGTTAACAAATCGTAGAGCTTAAAATTGTGCCGGATACTGACACAATACTGAAGTCACCGTTACGGTGTGTGTGATACTGACTTTCAGGAGTCTAGTTGTGAAGTCTAATTTCTCACGGTTCCAAACTGAAAGCAGGAAACCGTTCATCATATTACCAGGTTAGGTTCTCAGTAGCCTGTCTGGAATAGAATGGATTCTCTCCCTCCCTCCTGACCAAAAACTGTGTATCCAGAAGCTAGGACATTTTCCAGAACCCGGTGACCAGAGTTTTTTTCAAGTAAAAGAAACTTCAGAGATCACTTCTTCCAAGCCTAATCAAATTATTAAGAATTCAGGAGCTGTGGAAAAAAGGGAACCCTCATGCACTATTGGTACGAATGCAAACTGGTGTGGCCACCGTGGGATACAGTGTGGAGATTCCTCAGAAAATTAAAAATAGAACTACCCCACAATCCACAATAATTCCACCACTGGATATTTACCCCCCACCCCCAAAAAAGAAAAAAGAAAAAACGCTAATTCAAAGGGATGCATGCACCCCTGTGTTTATTTCAGCATTATTTTCAACAGCCACATAATGGAAGCAGCCCAAGGGTCCATCCAGAGAGGAATGGATAAAGAAGATGTGGTACACACACACGGACATTATTCAGCCATAAAAAAGAATGAAACCTCGCCACGTGCAACAACATGAATGGAGCTAAAAAGCATCAGGCTAAGCAAAGTCAGTCAGCAGAGAAAGACAAAGACAAATACCCTATGACCTCACTCACATGTAGAATTTAAGAGACAAAACAGGGGCGCCTGAGTGAATCAGACAGTTAGGCATCCAACTTTGGCTCAGGTCATGATCTCACAGCCCAGTCCGTGAGTTCAAGCCACACGTCTGGCTCTGTGTTGAAAGCTCAGAGCCTGGAGCCTGCTTCAGATTCCGTGTCTCCCTCCCTCTGTCTCTCTCTGCCCCTCCCCTGCTCGCACTCTGTCTCTCTCTCAAAAATAAACGAACATGAAAAAAAAAAAAAAAAAGAAAAAGAAAAAGAGAGAAATGAGCAAAGGAAAAAAAAGAAAAAGACAAACCAAGAAACAGACTCTTAACTACAGAGGACAAACTGGTGGTTAGCAGAGGGGTGCTGGGTGGGGGGATGGGTGAAACAGGTGAAGGGGATTGAAGAGCACACTTACGATGAGAGAGTAACATACAGAATGGTTGAATCACTATATGGGACACCTGAAACCAATACAAAACTGCATGGAAACTTTACTGGAATTAAAATAGAAACTTAATAAAAAGACGAAAGAACTCAGGAGCACCTCGAGAAGGAAACAGAGACCTAAAGTCACTTCTGAGCCTCTATGCCCAGGAGACACCCATGTGAGCCCAACCTGAGGTGGACGGCAGACTGGTGGTCAGGGAAGGACTCACTAGTAAGGAAACAGTGGAACAGAGGCCTGAAGAAAACGAGTCATGCACACATCTGGGGGAGGGAAGCTCTCCAGACAGAGGAAATAGCAGATGCGTAAGCTCTGAGTCAAGAATGTGCTAGATGTGTTTAAAAAAAAAAAAAAGAAAGAAAGAAAGAAAGAAAAAAAAGCAACAAGTCAGAAAGGTGGGGTGGGGAGTAGAAGATAGAAAACTCTTGGACAATAGAAACAGACAGAAAACAATGGACAAGGGTGAGGGCAGGGAGAGGTGGTGGGAGGTGGTCAGACTCGAGATATATTTTGAAGACAAAAAAGACAAGATTGCAGACTGGCTGTGGCACATGGGAGAGGGAGGGAGGAGGCGAGGAAGATTCCACAACAACTGTGATAATCCTCTTTACTGGAAGACTGAGGGAAAAGTAGCTCTGATCTTGCGCGCTTGTTCTCTCTCTCTCTCTCTCTCTGTGTGTGCGCGTGTGTCCACTGAAGGGAAATCAAGAGCTACGTTGGATGCGTTGAAGTTTGTGGTACCCAACATACACACCTGAGTGAAGATATTAAGTGGTTGGTTTTACAGGACTCAAGTTCAATGAAGAGGCCGAGCCCAGAACCGTACTTGGAACACAGAACTGCACGAGGCCATCTGGAGAGCGAATGCAGACAGAAGAGAGGCGGGAAGATAGTCCGCCAGGTGACTCTGGTACTTAGAAGTCAGAAGATTGGATAGTGAGGTATCTGGAGAGCCAAGAAGAGTAAAGAAAGTTTCCAGGAGGGAGCAATCAGCTGTGTCCATAAGTGAGAGCTGGGTCGGCTAAAAAGAGGACAGAGAATTCAACATCCGATATACCAAGGTAACTGGTGTGCTGATCACGGACAACAGTTTTGGGGAACTGTGGGGACAAACGGCTAACGGAGTTCCTAAGATAATGGATGGAGTGGGAAGACAGGGAGACTATAAACAACTCTTTCAAGTGTAGCTGTAAAGGAAAGCTGAGAAGTGGGGCAATGGCTGGAAGGAATCACAGGGATAGCAAGGGACTCTCAGATGGGCACTGTTATAAGCCCATTTAATGCTGATGGGGGTGGTCCCGGTGCTGCTTTCTCTACAGTACCCCCCGAGCCCTTGCTAAATTAGGCCTCTTTTAAGAAAGTTCTACAAGAGTTAAGAAAAGGCTCTGTAAAGGAGGCAGAGCTACTCTGAATTCTGGCTGTTCATTCACTGGGCAAAATTTACTGTATGCCAACAGCAGGTAAGACTGTCAAGGCCCTTATTCTTACAGGGCTTCACTTTAACAGGCACCACGTACAAGCAAGCAGGCAACGATGCTGTCATCAACGAACGCTCACACTTTGTGGAGGTACAGGTTGCTCCAAAGCATAACAGGAGAAGCATCTAAGAATGGCTTGGTTAATCAGGGAAGGCTACTGAGAGAAAGTACAGACTGCCTGAAGGTCAAGGACAGAAGAGGAGAAGCAAGCAGGAGGAAATCAAAACTTGTAGCACACCGTAAATTAGTCTGGACTTACCTGGGGCAGTGGGGGAGGGGGATCCACCTAAGGTATTTTGTTTTAAGTTTATTTATTCATTTTGAGAGAGACAGAGACAGCGCCAGCAGGGAAGGGGCAGAGAGAGGGAGAGAGAAAATCCCAAGCAGGCTCCACACTGTCAGTGCACAGCCCGATGCGAGGCTCAAACTCACTAACCGTGAGATCATGACCTGAGCCAAAACAAGAGTCACATGCTTAACCGACTGAGCCACCCAGGCGCCCCCATTAAAGGTATGTTAAAGTAGGAGAGGGCCATTTGGAGATGTGGCTACAGTGTGGATAACGAGATTGGAGGCAGGAGACTGATCCTAAGGCAGGGACATTCGAAGGGAGACGACGGGGCCTACAACAGGGATGGGAATGCAAGGAAACAGCGGACACAGGAGAGTGGCCAGGCTGTGGACAAGAGGCCTGTCAAAAGACCTGGTGACCACCAGGATGTGGGGGAGGGGAGCTAAAAAGGCCAAGCGTTTCCAGCTCTGTGAACACAAGGTGTTCGCACAAGCTCACCTGCTCAGTCCTAGTCCCCCCACCCCGGCGTTGCCCTAGGAACGTCAGTCTTACCCTCACCCATCCGTCCACCACTACATTTACTGCCTGTCTCCCCGCAGACCAGCCTTCTCTCCCCCAAGACAAACTCCCATCAATCCCCCAAGTTCTCCACATACTGGGACACACCAGTCATTTTATGTTGGTAGGAACTAACACCCTTTCTAAATACGTTTTCAACAGCACACTGCTAAAAATGTCAAATATAACAACAGAAAATGAAAATAACATCTCTAAGGCTTAGAAATTTTAGGGTTCATTTTAAGTCAAAATCTGTGGCTTCTTTTACGGGGGGGGGGGGGAGGAAAGGATTCTTTCCCTGTGACTGGTAAACAATTCCAGACTTACAACTATCCAAAGTAATAAGCAGCAAAACATGCAGAGCCCCTATTTATTAACTAGTAAGGCCCACACCAACGTATGTCCACGCACTCGATGAGGTCTGCTGAGTTTTAAAAATAAAGGAAGGTTTGGGAAACAGAAGGAAGAGTCTGGACTGTTTGCTCAGTACACAGACCACTTGCTGGGGACAATGCAGAACATTCAGGAGAGGCTTTACCCTATTAAGGAACCAATTGCACTCTGACCAGCTATTCCACAAACAGGTAAATATTAAGTACTTTTCTTCATAGGACCTAGTGTTATCTGAGGAATAAAGACCTGTCTTCAAGTACTGAAGGAGAGAGAGGGCAGTTGGGTTTTCTTTTTTAATTCTGCCACTAAAGGCAGTGACGTTCTTTAGTGTTCAAACAAAAGGCTTACTTAGCAAATCTGCTATCAGCATGGAGAACCTAGTCAACCTGTCTGTTCTTGCTTCATAAAATGCCACAGGAAATTATAATCTTTTATGAATGTCATCACCTCCAACAGTGCTAATAAAGTGGTTTAAAAGGCATCCAAAATATTTTGTTGCATTTTTTTTCTCTACAAATTTTTTTTAAGTTTATTTATTTGAGAGAAAAACAGATTGTGCAAGCAGGGGAGGGGGAGAGAGAGTGAGTGAGTGAGAGAGAGACAGAGAGACAGAGACCGAGAATCCCAAGCAGGTTCCGCACCACCAGCACAGAGCCCGATGCAGGGGCTCAATCCCGTGAACCGTGAGATCGTGACCTGAGCCAAAACCAAGAGTCAGACGCTTAACTAACTGAGCGTCTACCCAGGCGGGTACCTATGAATGTTCTTGAAAGAGTCACAAGGCTCTATTGAAATTTGCCTGTTTGGGTCACTATGAGCAATTCTTAGCAAGCATGTATCTGCCACGTACCAGATCAGAAGACACACCTCCCTCATTTCTATCATCAACAGTCTCAATATGGTTGCTCAACTGCCAAGAGCACAGAGCCACCAGCCTTTCTGATTGACTTTCAAGCCACGCCTCTCTCTGAATTCTTCCAACATGGAGGGCCTAGAATGTTAATCCTCAGAAGGGATGATAAAAAAGAAAATTTTGTGTGGAGAAACACAAAGAATAAACTAGGAAGTTAATTTCTAACAAAAAACAAGAACGCTTTTTTTCACTCTGCACACTTTTCATGCTGATGTATAAAATCAAAGGTGTTTGGTATTTCAAGTAAACTCTTAACTGAAGTGCAAAACAAACGATTTAAGTGTGTAAATCAGAAGCATTTAGCTAAATAAAATGTTTACAAAGTCAATACTGATGCCCACAGTCCACGGCTCAGGGGTGGACTAGCACCACCGTCCCAGAAGCCTTCTGGCATCGCTACCAGTCTGATTCTATCACCAGAGATTTGTTTCGATGGTTTTGAACTTCATAAATTTTTTACAAATGTGATCGTATAGTACATTTCCTTTTATTTTAACCAGGGAATAATTTTATTTTTAACAAAGAAGGTCTTTAAAAATATTTTTAAGGGAAGGTGGGATGTAGAGGCTCAGTTCACCGTTATTAAATTCAGGCAGCCTTGGGGCACCTGGGCGGTTCAGTGGGTTAAGCATCGGACTCCCGATTTCAGGTCATAACCTCAGGGTCCAGGGAGCAAGCCCCGCATCAGGCTCTGCACTGACAGCACCGAGCCTGCTTGGGATTCTCTCTCCCTCTCTATCTCTGCCCCTCCCTGGCTCACGCCCCACTCCTCCCCCTCAATAAATACGGCTAAAAAATAAAAATAAAAAATTAATTAATACAGGCAGGCTTTTCGCGGTTAACCCTTTACAGTTCTTGGGGGATTCTCAGAAGGGCATTCCAAGGAGATTTACAGTAACTGGTGATACATACCCGAACAAGTCCAACTTCGAAGCTTACCTTCCGCAGAATCTCTCATATTTGCAGAAGCAGAATCTGGCTTGCTTGTCTTCAGGGGTGTGTCTTCAGCTTTGTTTGCTTTGTTTTTACTTTCCTGGGATTTTTTCTTCCCTAAAACACAATATTTATTTGTTTACTTACTCACTATTACCCTGAATTCTTGAAAAAGACAATTACTAATCCAATGACAGCAAACTGTATACTTCTGGACAATTATCACATCGGATTTCTAAAGAAATGAACAGATGATGAATATGAATACACGTAAATCATGTCAGAGAAGAAAAAGAAACCCAAAACCCTGTATTTTTGAGACTCCTCAAACTAATAAATCATCTATTCGAGAAAACGTAACAATATCGATGTCAGAGGAAAACTGGATACTAACACTGAGCTTCAGGACCACACAAATAACAGGGACTGGCGCAAGTCTGATTAGGTGCAAGAAGCACTTTAGGGAAGACAATATGGTGTAACTTGGGTCCCTTTTAGTTGAGATAAGCTTGTCCATAACTGTCCAAGTGAAGCAAGAGAAGCAGACTCTGTTGGACTACAAAGGATCCGTGTGTGCAACAGCTCAGATATCACATGCAGAGGAATTATGAAGAATTCACTGTCAGGACAGCAGGAATTCTGAGGGTCCCCAGGGACCCGACTCCAAGTTCAGTACGAATCAGGATTTCATTAACAACTGCAAAAATGGAATTCAGGAAACACCCACTGCATTCCAACCTACAGCACAGTTCAGAAGGGAAGATTAAAAAGCACCACAGTTCGGACAAGCTGGAACGAGCTCAGGTCACTAAGACAGTCCACAGGGACAAGCCCTTCTCTAGAAAAGTACGAATGCTGAAGGTTTGGAAGCTCCATCTCTTTGGGATTTGGCCAGAATTTGTGGCCCTTTGTTTCTATTTTTTCAGCTCTAAGGTTCTTTTTCCTGGTAGCTCTTGGGTTTGTAGTTTTCAGAGTCAGAACAGGCTCATCTTCGTCTTCCCCAAACCCCTCCTTCTCCTTCAGCAGCACTCTCCCGCTGGGCCTGGCAGACCTGTCCTTTCCTCTCGCAAAACAAGCCTCCCGCCACCTCCATCTCTGAATTACTAAAGTGACAAACCAGAACGCACTCGCTCACTGCTCCTGGAAAACGGTGTTCTCCATAACAGAACATCACTACAGAGAAGCCCAGTTAACTAAAATATAGACAGCAGATAAAAATGAGGTGAGACGCACAAATAACACTGGACAGTTCAGAACGTAAAAATGGAAGCATCGATGATAGCAACAAGCACATAGGAATCCTCAAAAAGCACCACCAGATTCTGACAGATATTTAAGAGATGAAACAAAGAGGAAAAAAGTACAAAATACTTCATAATCAGCCATTTAATTTGTCAGTCTTAAAAAGCAAACTCTAAAGTACTATTTTAGGGGCGCATAGGTGGCTAAATGAGTCAAGGTTAAACGCCCGACTTCTGCTCAGGTCATGATCTCGCGGTTCCTGAGTTCCAGCCCTGCAGCGACTCTGTGCTGGAGCCGGCTTCAGATTCTATGTCTGTCTGTCTGTCTCTCTCTCTCTCTGCCCCTCCCCCATTCGCACTCTGTCTCTCTCTCTCTCAAAAACAGACATAAAAAAATGTTTAAATACCATTTTAAATCCCTAATTATTTAAGCCCATTAAAAAAAAAAAAAAAAAAAACTGATGCATTCTGCAACTATGTTAAAGAGTTTGCCCAAATAAATTCCTGCTAACATGTCCATCCCTCATTTCCAAAGGCATCTAAAATGGACCTCGGGACACAAGCAAGCACTTTACTGGAACCATACTCTGGTGGCAACAGAAGCCAAGAGCCTGCAGGCGGAAAGATTATAAACCAATCCCCTGGAAAGGGCAAGGACATGAAAACACCTTTTCACACTACAAGAGGTAACCTCCTCTTTCACTTCTTTCTCCTTTTGCCACCTTAACAGCACTGAGCTTAAATCTGTGATGACAAGGTTCTTGAGGAATCCAGCTGTGCTTTAGGAAGTTTGGATTCTATCTACTTTCAGCTAGTTTTCTTATCCTCACGATGACCTATGCCCTTCCCTGTGTGTGATACCCAGTGCAGATCAGATTACCAGTAGCAAACAATACAAATATAAATGATCACTGGCTGCTAACATAATTGCCCCAGTGCTGCAGTTCATGTCTGCTGAGAACCACGTAAAGGACTCCTGGTGCCCTAGGATGCTTAATTCTGAAGTTTTATTCAGTAAAGTTTTTCCCTGGACCAAAACCACAAAGTTGTTGTAAGACATCATCAGCACCACCTCATGTACCCCAAACAGCCCAAGAAATGACCCTTTCTTACTCTAACTTTCTACTTTGTATAGGTATGGGCTTTTGAAATAAGTAAAAATGGAGGTATAGTGTAAACTGTGCCTGTTATGCATATATATTTCTTAAAAAGTCACACCGTGAAATTTAATAGAAAAACAGATGTCAATCTGTTGTAATACAATCCCTTACAGAAGCAATTCAAAGTTTTTCTGCAACCTCTCAAATGCTATACAAAGTTGGTTAGCAGGTCATACAAAAAACTGGCCTATATGTAAACGGTATTAAATAAGTGAAGTTCCTAGATATAACTTACAATAAAACAGCACAACTTTAACAACATCATTCACTAATACATATTCACACTGAAATCACGTAACTGCCTGCTACGTAAAAGTACTCTTTTAAGTTTTATTCCCTGCCTAAAAGAAGAGGAAAACATCTAGCTGATACTGAACGTCAAGGTCTACTTCTGGACTCTCCAAACCTAATTAGTGAGAAGTGCCCCAGCCCCTCCCCCCACTTCCAGGCACCCTCTTTAAAAAACAAGACCAGGAAGCCCTTGATCCCCCGTGAAGAGAAACCATTTGAAGTAGGGACATCTGCATCCTATTCAGATGGCCACAGGCTGCCCGGGCGTCCCGCGAACGAGCCTCTCGGTCATGGGGCTGTGTGATGCACTGAAGGACGTTGAGCAGCATCCACTCACTAGACGCCAGCAGCACGTCCACTTTTAACTGTTGACAGGCAGATCTCCAGGCATGGCCAAATGTCTGGGGAGGTCTCCCCAGGTGAAGAACCGCTGGGCTGAACCAATACAGGCCACTAAAGACACAACGGGGGCTCTGCAGTCTATATAGTTAAGAATTTTAAAAGTATCTGAAGAATTGCAAAAAGCAAAGTACGGGACAATTGAACTTCTCTCCAAAGTGACTTCGGTGAATGCTGACACTTAGTTTTTCATGGACGTGAGTCTATCATGAACCTAAGAGATGACTCATGACACTGATATTACCTGACACATGAAATGATTCTCACAATCTTAATCGGAACCATCTAACACCCAAGTGACTTCCCATTAGGATTGTAGACTGGAGATGGAAGAGGCTGTATCGAAACCACCTGTCCTACCTGCCATTTTGAGAGAAAGTGAAAGCCAGGGCCCACGGGGGACTAATCAGTCCACCAGAGAACAGAAAGTAGGACCCAGGTGTCCCGACTCACACTTAGGTATGCTTGGTGTCACTCACAAAGCCAAATACTGCAATGGGAACAGAGGAACAGGTGGTGGAACCTTCTACGTTTCCTTAGATAAGCAATTCCTCCCCCCCGCCCCCATACTTGGTTTCTGTTCTATTTGTAATCAAATTTAAAAACAAAAACAAGCCTATAACCAAAAACAACCTGTAATGACTCTTACAAAGGGGAGCGGGGGCTCGTTAGTGTCTGGGAGGCGGGACATGCCTCTAGCACTGGTCCGGCAGAGCCCGCTGGGAGCCTGGTAAGCACACGTGTGCACTTACCATCGGGTTCCTGAAGGGTCCTACATAGAAGCTACTGCCAGCTGCGTGTTCCACTTGGTCTAAACAAGAAAGATACAGGAATGAAACACAAGGAAAGTGAAATGGAAACGACAACAAAGAACATAATGAAGGACAGGACAAACTTTATGTATATAAGGAAAAGAAATGCACACAAAGTTATGAAGAAAACTAAATGAAACAGAAAGAAATGAGCAGTCATCTACCGAATCAAAGTTCTCACGCACACACAAAATAAAAAATAAATGAACCTTTAACTGTGATCTCAGCTGCTGACAGGAGGGCTCACTCGGCATACTTACTCTTACGCCTCTGCCACACCCATGTCGCAAAACAGATGCTCTTACCGCTGACGGCACCATTCTGCCAGAGACCCCGAAGTCCCAATCATGCCGCTCATCTTAAAGTTACCCAAGGACCAAAGCCGTGAAGTCATCTGCCCAAGGTCATGTAACTAAATCAGCTCTAGAGCCAGAATTAAAACCTGAGGACGACGACGCTAAAAGTGTTCCTTCTACTACGAAAAGTGTTATTTCTTAAGACCTGTAATGGCACAATCAATACCATATTCTTTAGAAAGCACTTTTTCTATGCGTTGTCTCACTTGGTTTCAAGGGCAAATGAAGAAAAAAGTGGTAGAGACATTCACTGCATTTACGGGAAAGGATCAGCAATCAAATTGGAATGCAGATTATTTTCCCCATTTCAACTGTATCTTATGCCAGAAACACTTATAAGTCAACAGCCCAGAAGCTCAATCTAAGCAAGTATGATTCACCGTAACAGAACTGGGTTTTCTAGTGAAATAGCTACTGTAGAGAGAATCCCAACAGTCATAATGACTACTCTTTAAAGATAATGTCTAGCATTATACCTCTGATGCCTGGATGCAAGTTGCAAAACCAGAATTGCCTAAGGCATCACATAAATAATTTAACCTAGGTCTGGACTGTGTTCTACTAGTCTAATAAAACTGGTCAAACACTAGGAAAATCTAGAGAATAATGTTTCACTTAAAAATGTGCAGGCATCAGAGAAAACACAAAATTCTAGAAGGCATGCTCAGGTTACATTAAAAATTCATCACAACAGTGAAGGCTCACGAATTTCGTGATTTAAGTGAATTAAATTTAGAGCCATATGTAACTCTACATGTGCTGCCTCCTCACTGGGAGCTACCCAACTCCTACGCATAAAATCAGAATTCAGTACTGGCGCACAGAAGCCGGTCTATCTGATCTTTGTTGAGGGAGCTCACCACCTTACTCAGATACACAGCTGATTCCGCACCAGGCGAGGCCCCGTCTCTGAGCTCTTACCATGAAAGGTCATGGAGAACATGAGCTGCCCCGAACTGGAGCCACCACGGACTCCCCGAAGGACTCCCCAAAGGACAGGCTGTGCCCGTCCTGCCTCTCTCTGGTGCCTCACCTCTCGCTCAGCCCTTCATCTCAGCAAATGAGCCTTCGTCCTCTCTCCTCCACTGAAGATCCACTCTCCACGGTTCCCCCTGATCTCATAATTACAAAACCTGAAATCTCTTTAGGCTTCATTTGCCTCAAGTTCCCCCTTTTGTGTCTGACAGTTTCGTGGGTCTTACATTCTTTAGATTCCTCTCCCAGCCTTATGACACCACCATTTACGATCTCCTTTTGTGACCACTTTTTTTGCAGAATCTTCCTCTTCTTCCTGCCCTCAGACAAGTGGGTCCCTTATAGGAAATCTGAAGATCGGGGGCTTTCGTACAAGGCTGGAGAAAGGCTTCAACAAAGTATTCAGCTGAGCCGAGGGTACAGATCTTAGAGAACAGAACAGACATGGAATAACGGAAATAATAGCTATGTTAAAAGGTAAGGAAGAAGAACCCTAAGATTTGACATAGAAGGAGCCTTTAAAGGTGATCTTAGTCTGCTCCCCAAACTCCACAAAAATGCTTCCCAAAGCTTTATCTCATTGTATGAATTGCCTAAAATCTCAGAGCAAGTTGGCAGCAAAACTGGGATTTTTATTCCCACCCAATTCACTAATCTGTCTCCTGTGTTCCAGAAGCCTTACTATGACTAATACTTTCTGGGTCCTAATTGTTTCACCCTAAGAAAGATAATGGTGCACCTGGGTGGCTCAGTTGAGCGTCTAACTCTTGATTTCAGCTCAGGTCATGATCCCAGGGTCGTGGGAGAGAGCCCCACATCGGGCTCCACACTAAGTGTGGAGCCTGCTTAAGACAGTCTGTCTGTCTGTCTGTCTCTCTCTCTCTGTCTCTCCCTCTTTCTCTCTCCCTCCCACCCTCCCTCTGCCCCCTCCCGTTCATGCTCTCTCTAAAATAAAATAATAAAATAAAAAAGAAAGATAATAGTGCCATGTTCATTGCAAGCTACATTGAGAACTCTATCATAAAACTATAAAGTCAGTATACAACTTTTCAAATTTTTGAAAGGCAAGGGTGTGGCTTCCATGACAGCAGGCTGGCCTGGCACTGACAGCAACTCTCAGAACACCTGCTGTAGAGGTAAATCAGAGTTCACGGGCAAGGTAAAACACTTGCTTGGAAAAAAGCATAAAGTTCAGGGGCGCCCGACGGCCTCAGGCAGTAGGGCATGCGACTCTTGATCTCAGGGTCCTGAGTTCAGTCCCACGCTGGTCGTGGAGCCCACTTAAAACTTTTTTTTTTTTTTTTAATTTAAAAGGCATAAAGTTCACGTTAAATGACTTCTTTATAGGATCAAAAGAAACACACACACACACACACTCACGAACTCTAACAGACCACGCAGTGAGGACGGGGCATCAAAGGTAACAGCCAAGTCGTGGGCTGAAAGAATGGCCGAAACGTGCCACGTGAGCTGGTAACGGGAGGCAGGGAGTCAGACCCCCAGCCCTTGTTTTCTATCTGGGGGTGGTTAACCTTCTACAGTTGGTGTGATGGGTACAGAGGACACAAGCCAGAAACACATATGACAGTCCGTCTTCCGCAAGGAATCAGCAGTCCGTTTAGACCACTGTAACATATGCTTAAAAAAGAAAACAAGAAGATAATGAATGACTCAGTAACCTGGACGTCCACGGAAGTCACAATCTGGGCAACGGGGAAGCTGGGCAGCAGGACCAAAGTGAGAGCACGGCCTCCAAGACCACAGCCAGAGAGGCACCCGCAAAGGTCGGCCAAGCTGCACACGGGTCGGGGTGTGTCCATCAGATGGTCAGGGTGGACGTTAGAGCTGCCCAAGGGGGTCTCAGGGGGAAACCGAGCTACTGGGGGCCTAGCCCTGCTGCCCCACGGTGTTTTGGGCAGAACGCTCTGAAGTGGCAAGATGCTGTGCAGCAACTGGTTTTTATGAAAGGAACATGCTCTCCATTTTCTATACATTTCTTTCATATTTAAAGTAACTTGAAATGTACCTGACACTAAAAAAAATTGTTAAGCAGCTCAGGCACAATTTCAACCTTTTCCTGGAGTTAAGCTCTCCAAGAGCTGTCTGTAATCCCAGAGGCAAATTACGAAAATAAAACCTCTCTGGTTTTAAACTGCTCATAGTATTAAAACAGGGCTCTAGGCTTTGCTTCCAACAGAAACAATGGAAAAGTTCTGGATTTTTCAATGCTGCAGATCCTGGTGTAAATTCCTGGGATGCTTGTGTCGCGCCGGGGGGGGGGGGGTTGTGCGCACAGCCTCTGCCCCTGTGGAGGGTCCAGCCAGCAACTCTTCCAAGTGCCAGGCTGACGGCAGTAGCAGCAAGGATCACATCTGAAGGGAGCTTTGAATTTCTCTAAAAAAGGCTTTTAGTGGCTTTGACTGGATAAATCCAAATACCTGAAGAGGCTCCCCAAATAAACTTTAATAAATTCAAATTAAGAAAGCATTAAATTTCCTTATACTGTTCGGAACCTCAAAGTCTTGTGGCATGAACAAAATGATTCTAGAGACTAACCAAATACCCTTGAAACTCAAACAAGCTGCCAGCCTGTTCTTCTTTATAATTATTTTAATTTCTAGGGTTCTTCTCAAGGATCTTCAGTAGCTTTTATTTTACAGGGAAAAAATGTATCTAAAGTCTGAAAACCTTGCATATAAAAAGTGAATGGGCAACTACGAAGTAAAAACCTTAAATTCAAGTGTCAGTCCCCGGAGGCCACACAAACAGGACTGGGAACTAGGTAGGGAGGTGGGGACGACACGAGCCTGGCAACCCGGTAAAACAGAGTGCACAGCCACACCCTCAAGAACTGGTTATCCTCAGCTAAAAGGAAAGTCATTTATGATAAATTCTACAATTCTATATCCGGATGAATTAACTGCACAATTTAGATGAAAAATACTTTCAGGAAATAAAACCCAGACATAAATCTGAAAGAAGACACAATTACCACACTTAAGATCATTGTCTAGATTTGTTTACAGAAACGTTTACAGGAACAATGATCAAGCCACAGCACTAATTAATAAAATCAGGCTACAATGTATCCACAAATGTAAACCAAGAAGATTAGGATGCTGGCAGGTGCTCCCAGCAATGAGACTATTGGTGAAGGTAGGAGACCTGTTTATGTGTTCATATTTTCTAACTTTTCTAGATGAACATTTGGTTCTATTATGCAAAAAATAAATGAATACGTTATTTTTGAAAGAAATGACTAACAAAGGCAAAATTAATGAGGCAACTGAAAAATGGCCACTATGGATTGAGATTAATATATGCAATTTATACCCATACAGTTTGGAAAAGGTCTCAACTGTCCACTCTGTCTACACGGCAGAAAGTACTGAAGTGCTTCTCTGTTCTCGATCTCCTACCTGTACACCTGCTGTTAAGTGTCCAGAAAACAAGCACTAGCTCCAGAAACACCAAATCCACAACAGACGCACATTTAAAGGGGGTGTAGTCACAAGAGACATCATTCAACAGACGACACTGGGTAAGCATTCAAACTGCCACTGCTAACCTTCTGGTGGGTCTTCAACTCTTTTCCCTGTGCATCACATTGCTTCAAACAAAAATTTAATTTCCCTCCTCCTTTTGAGCAGCCACATACCTTGTATTCTTTTTCTTGTTTCACTGCACTCGGTTATGATACCCATCTTTATGGTTATGACACCCATCTTTATTTAAACCAAAAAGCTAATTTAAATAATCGTGTTGAGTGCCTCCCAGGTGTAAGCGAAGGGTCAATGTTTTGGCAGTCGGCCATGATAATCATGAGAGTATGGTTTCCTGGCTTTTATTTTGCTTCTCCTAAAAATACAAAACTCATATGCCACATTTTGATAGAGGTTTAAGAAACAGGTTATGAAAATAAGACCATTTACAGAGATACTAAACTACTCCTCACTTAGATCTACCATGAGACATTTTATTCGGGTATAGTTCTTAAGACTATTCATCACTACAGCGGAGCAAGCTCATTCCCTTCTTTCCAAGACCTCAGCTGTCTTCTGGCCTCCGCCACACCTGCGGATGTGCCTCTATCAGAGCTTGTGAGCGGACACATCATCGCTCCACCGGAGCAGAGCCTGGACCTCTGGAGGCTCCTGCATGTGCACCAACTAGCACAAATCTGCCTACTCGGAGAACTCAAAATGCTGTCTTTTAGAGATTCACAAGCAGAGAAGGAACTAAAACGTATTCTCCTCATAAATTATGGCCACAAATTACATTGAAATTCAAGATTTTTTTCTCCTAAGATCTGCACCTAAAAACAAAATCCCACTGACCAGCCTATTTGACAAGACATCTCGCACTCGGATGCACTAGCATGTATCAGACTACTGTTCAAATTTAGCTCAATTCTTGCAAGATTAGAATTTTTTCCTTGACATACTTTGTAAGGTTTCTGGAACCATGGTGAAGCGGAAGTATGTGCATTTTTCCTGGGTGCTTATTATCTACAAAGCACTTTGTTAAGAGCTATATAGGGTGGGTGGGTGTATGTGTGTGTATAACTTAAAATTGAAGTTATGTCCAACTCTGTGAAAAGCCAAGCCCCTTTGCAGAAAGGCTCTACCTAATGTCAACAAGAAGCAAATTTTGAACGGAAAAGATGTTCAAGAGAATCTGAATCTCATTAAAAATAAAAACAAGGGAGGGGAAGGGAAGAGAGAGGTAGGAAGAGGCAGAGCCAGAGAGGTGGGAGGGAGAGAGGGAAGGGGCAGAGAGAGACAGGGGAGGGGGTGATGTAGATCGCAGGCCAGCCAGGTAAAGCGAAGACCCCTGGCGCAGCTGGGCCCTCCTCAGGAGTGCGGCCTGAGAAGACAGCCTTTCAGACACACCAAAATCTTCTCAGGGCTGGTGTCCCAGGATTAGGCCACATTATCCTGACTTGATGCTGCTTCTATCTTTTGCCAACACAGGCGTAAAATGACGCCCCCAGGGAACAAAGAAGCTTGGGAGGAAGGGCTCACAGAAGACTAGGATTTTAAACGGCTGCCTCCCAGGCCGGTGCCCAAGGCCAGGAGAAAGGGCCTCCCTCTCACTCCGGTCACATTTCGCCTGCTCCCAAAAGGTTCCTGTGCCCCCAAAGTCACACACCTTTCCTGCAGATGGTCTGACCCCAACTAATCTAAGACACTGCAATGGGCTCTCCTGTCCCTCCCCACTGTTGGGGTGGCACTCTGATTAAAACAGGTTCCTGAAGGGCACAAACTCACACAACTTGAAATCCACAAAACTAAAACGGTATTGCACAGCCTTGGGCCATGATTTGATTAAGGAGAAATACTCCTGGTTAAGGCAGACAGGAACAAACCATGGACACACTAGCGACCACTACCTGATACTGTCCCCAGGAGGAGTAAATCTGACAATGCATAAAAAGAACGCTGCACAGTGCCTGACACAGACTCAATGGAACCAACGGTAAGGATTAGCCACAGGAGATTCTACTAAACAAATTTCAGAAACCCCATGCCCACAAGTCTAAATTGTCAGCATATGTTCCTTCTTAGGAGGACAATGACATTCTGCTTCCACTAACAATCCCGAATTCATCCATTTGTTTTGTTCATTTGTCCTATACAGTGACTCACACGATCCCACCCAGATATCACTATGGAAATGTGCGAGTCCGGATGAGGACAGAGGTTGAACGGAGAGCTTCAAACACTCACTAATGCTCCCATCAATCTGCAGTAATGCTCCCACAGAAGCTGGAGGTACATTTCAGGTTTTTTTTAACCTGTAACCTTGATATTTTATTGCTTCCAACCAACTGTCTAAACATACCGGCTCACTTCGTGGTTCTTAATCTTTTGGGAAAGAAACCTTAGACCCCTTTGAACATCAGGCAACAGTGAAGGCCCCTCTTTCCAGGTGGTCACACAGAGACATAAATACACTTGGAGACCCAGAGACCTCTACGTCATCACCAAGTTCAGTTCTGAGTCTATGTGAACGTGCATACGGAGGGGTACACCTGTGTGATCCCCGAAAAATACCCCAACTCCTTAGACTATTCAATAAAATTGCCGCAGAGAAAATCAGGGCATTTGTTGCCTTAAAACGGTCTTGTCGGTTTTACTGGTAACTTGTAAGAAAAGGACTCTTTCACATTTTTGTTTTTTCCTGACTGCACATCCAGAAAGATGTGAAATGACAGATTTCCTAATCTGTCACGTGCAGCATGGAAATTGCTCCCGCACATTTACTTTCAAGGCGGTCTGATCATTTAATGTTTAAGGAAACGTCTCCAAAATACACCCAAAATGTCAACCGCATGAAATTTGGTCCTAATAGTATGGTAGTCACGAGTGGTTACGACCACAGAGAGGTGACAGAAAAACGAGAAGAAAACAGTAAACACTTCATTTAGGCAACAAACACGTTTACTTCTGCCCAGGCAAACGCAACAAATCAAATTCCAGGAGTTATCTAATCCACCAATCTGTGTAACCACAGGTGTCCCAGTTTGGGTAACTAGTAAAACAGGACAGCTTTTGAGAGAAAAGCGGGTCTCTAGCACATGACGAGTTCTCCAGGGCCATGGTGTGTACCTAGCTACAGATCCAAATAACATCTTACCTCTCACCTGATTTTCAATCGACTTAATCCACTTCTTGTCACCGAAGCAAAACAGATGGATTTCAATAAGCCACGTTAAAAGATACTGGAACTATTCCTTTATTTTTTCAGAAGTGCCGTGATAAGTCCAAGCACGGGCAGAGTCACCACGGAGCTAATTGTACCAGTGCCCACCCATTAAGATGGGACCAAGGTCAGTGTGCAGGCATATTCCTACGAGGCTCTCACTTAATGCTCGCGGTGATCCCACAAGGCAGATCTTACCCCATTTTACCAACAAGCGAAGTGAAGATCAAAACATGTGGAGTAACCTGTCCAAAGTCATACTGCCATTAACTGGTGGAGCCAGGCCATGAAGCCGGCCTCACGATTCCGAGGCCGTGTTCTGGCATGCCACAATGAAGTCCACATGCTGTACATCTTCTGGAACTCAAAGGTATAGCGGGGTCAGCAGTTTTTCCCTGCTCGCCTCCCCACAACAGACACACACGATTCAGGCTCATTTTAGCAGGTTATCCGTCTGCAAAGTATTGATCAAGCTGTATCTAATACAGAAGCAATAACGAAGCCCAAGCAGTACACTCATGTACTTTTAGCACAGAAATTTAAGTTGGACGTAGCACAACAGTCACTATAAAAAAGTTTACCAATTCCATGCACTTCTGACAACTGCCCATGAGATTCAGAGGATCCTGTCTCTCTAAACCTGAAGAGGGTCAGAAAGTGTTTTAATTAAGCATCATTTTTTCTTGATTTCAATATTTTCTACCGTCTACTGCAACCATAAATTGAATCCACCGTGACACACAGACAGCAATGTCCATTTCTAAGGCTTTTTTTTTTTTTTTAATGTTTATTATTTTGACAGAGAGCAAACCAGTGAGCAGGGAAGGGGCAGAGAGAGTAGCGGGGAGAGAAAGAATCCCAAGCAGGCTTGGAGCTGTCAGTGCAGAGCCCAATGCAGGGCTCAAACCCATGAACCATGAGATCCTGACCTGAGCTGAAATCAAGAGCCGGTTGCTTAACCAACTGAGCCACCCAGGTGCCCCCAATTTGCATTTTTTTAATCCCGAATTCTTTTTAAGTTTATTTTGAGAGCGAGAGAGTGCACCCCAAAACTATAAATAGATACTAAGCTTCACACCCAAATTTGATCTTGTTACCAACTACATGATCACACGCAAGGAAGACTTTCTGTGACAATGTATTTAGCAGCTAATAAAACTGCTAAAGACAAATTTGGCATTTTAAGCCCCCTGTTCAAAACTCCAAGATTGATTTATAGTTACTCCCTTTTATTATTTGTTTTGAATGCCAGTGAGAGAGACACTTTAATTTTGACCCCACTGTTAAACCTACAAAAATTACGATCCACAATACGTAACTACACGAGGAGAGTTCCGGAGGGTTCCGTGTGTAAAAGACCAGGGCTGCGGCTAACCAGCGCCACGCTGCCCACAGCATAAACCCCGGGCAGCATAAACTGGGTAGAGATGAAATGTGAGACTTTGGTCTACACTAATGCCAGCATTATCAGGCTTACAGAGAAGGTACCAGAGGCGGGGGGTGGAGGTGGAAGCCCTCGGTCCTCACAGGGATCCTCAGACGTTCTGCCTAAAACCAGCAGTCGCTTGCCTGCACAGAGAAACAGGGTCTAAAGATCTTATATGTTAAAAGCAAAAATACAGCCAACAGAACCAGAAAGGGCATACTCTCCACCTCAAACTGGCAAGAGAATGAAATCTGAACCTAAGAAGCCAAACGGTAGGAAAAAAATAACAGAAGGCACAGGAACTGCATTGTTGCCCGTTCCAAACTGTATCGCCACTTCAAACACTGCACGATTGGTTTTGGGGTTCTAAACACCGGTGAACAAAACAAACCAGTCTGTCTTCATTTTTGTGGCAGGTGGTGTCTCAGGAAACCTACAAAAGACTGCAGCAATAGGAAGGATTAGAAGGACAAGGGGAAAGACTATCACTGCAGCTTTAACAGAAGGGGGGGGGGGGGGGGGGGCGGTGCATTTTAGCCTAAGTAGGCATCCACTGGTTTTCTTTTTAACCAAAGCAAAGATAATCCTCTGCAACTACACATAACTGGTGTCACACATTTAATTTATTAAACCTAGCAAATTAGGTTTGGACCATTCAGACACTGATTAAATTAATCAAAGCCTGTAAGCGAAAGTTTTTAAAGTACTGAATTTGCAAGGACTTTAGATATCATAATCTTATTTTAGAAACTGGTATTTTTATATACCACACACACAATCATGATTTTATCATTAGAATAAGTCTCTAACCTCTGAAACTATTCAAACATTCTGTCTGTCCCCCTCTCTCTCTGCCCCTCCCCTGCTCGCATGCTCTCTTAAAAGTAAATAAACATACAAAAAATAAAAAAATAAAACATATTAAAACAGGGGCGCCTGGGTGGCTCAGTCAGTTAAGCGTCCAACTTCAGCTCAGGTCATGATCTCACGGTCCGTGGGTTCGAGCCCTGCGTCGGGCTCTGTGCTGACAGCTCAGAGCCTGGAGCCCGTTTCAGATTCTGTGTCTCCCTCTCTCTGCCCTTCCCCTGTTCATGCTCTCTCTCTGTCTCAAAAATAAATAAACGTTATATATATATATATATATATATATATATATATATATATAAACATAATACTTAAAATAACCATACATGTACCAGCTTATTATGAAAATTTCCATCAATTTTTTTTTTTAAATTTCAGGGTCCATGGCTACAAAAAATGGGAAGTGGAAACAGATACAACATATGCTTCAGAAGGCTGGGAATTTTCTAGTCTCTTACCCATAACCCTTCAAGACGTTTAATAACCCTTCTTAATATATGTGCCAAGTTTTAACCTTTTAAAACAAGGGTGCCTCCTAACTTACAGAAAAAAAGGACAGAATAGAAAGGAAAATGCCTTTGGAAAATGAAAGCACAGATTACAAAGCGGAGGTTTTGTCCAGTTTACCATGTGTGTTTGAGGCATGGGGGCGGGGTGTTAAGGATTAAAGACTAAATCTTGGGGCACCCAGTGGCTCAGTTAATTAAATATCGACTCTTGATTTTGGCTTAGGTCATGATCTCACAGTTCATGAGATCAAGCCCCAAGTTGGGCTCTGTGCTGACAGTGCAGAGCCTGCTTGGGATTCTGTCTCCCTTTCTCTCTGCCCCTCCCCAGCTCGCTCTCTCAAAAATAAACAAACGTTTTTTTAAAAAGACTAAATCTTTAAGGACAGAGTAAATACTCTTATTAAAAGTTTCAGGTAAGGTCGCCTGGGTGGCTCAGTCAGTTAAGCATCTGAGTCTTGATTTAGGTTCAGGTCATGATCTCACAGTTCACGGGATCGAGCCCCGCACCGGACTCTGCACTGGCAGCAACGGAGTCCGCTTGGGATTCTCTCTCTTTCTCTCTGCCCCTTCCCTGCTCACGCTCATTCACTCTCAAAATAAATAAACTTCAAAAAAAAGTTCAGGTAGAAAAGGCTGTATTACATTTTGTTACAAACTCAAGAAGTTTCAAAATTCTTACATACGCATACATGTTCCAAAGACTCTGCGGTGGAATAATTACAATTAAGAAACCAACCCCTGCCCCTCGTTAGGAAAATTCAAGAGTGCACAAGGACAGGTTAGGGCAACTCCTTTCTCGCTGTTTCTTTTCATGCTTTTCCTCCTAAATGAGTCAAGCCACTAGAATGGGAACAGCAAACAAAGTCTCTTAACAAAGTGCTGCTTCAAACAGTTCAAATGTGCTCCTCTTAATAAATAAAAAAGCTACTACCCCCTCCACCCCAATAAACACTTTGACAAAACAAAACAAAAAAAATAAATAAAACAAAGTCCCTCTCTTTTGTTAGTGTCACATCGTAAGAGTGAAAGAAACTAACAATAAGCATGATTTAACCCCACAACAAATCAGAACTGCACTTGCCATCAGTTTCTAGATTTAATTTTTGGAGTGTACGTAAATTAAAACATGTTAATGATCCAGAACACTCAGCTTAAGAAAACTTTTTGAAAATTATATTGTATTCAGTTTAAGAGCCCATCATTCTCCACAAAAGCACACTGGTGCAAGAAGGAAGCAGAACAACACATCATCATCTTGAAATCACCAATAAGACGAAGTGAAAAGAGCTCCTCCCTGCCCACCGTCCACACTGCACAGGGACCTAGGCCAAGGCAATGTCTCTCTCTGGTTCTTGTGGTTTCTAAAATGACTTCAAAAACAATGTACAACTTAAGAAAAATGGAATGAATCCCATTCATCTGAAGCCCAAACCAACAGATGCCACTAAAAAAACACTTAACAAACAACAGCTAACAAGGGACAAAAACGTAATGTTAGTGTTTTTAAAAACTGTTTGTTTGAGGTGCTCAAAGGAACACAATAAATCTCTTCAATCCATAAACCCCCAAAGCAAAAATAACTGAAGACATTAGTTCTCACCATAAGGTAGCTTTCTAATACCAAAGGCTTCACTTAATCACACTGCCTTATTATTCAGGATTAAAGTGGGCAATTCTACAGTGAGTAGTGAAAATACATCCTGGCTAATTAGTAAAGCCTTATAAAACACTGCTACTTATTCAGTATAGCTGTCCCACTCAGAAACACTATGAATAAACACTGGATTTAGGCAAGACAGAGCCAAATATTGTAGGAGCCACGTGAACTTGGGCCAACCGCATAACCCCCGCCCCAAGCACCAGTTCCCTCATCTACAGAGAAGGATCCAGTCCTTGCCGCGCTACTGGGAGCATCAGCAATGCTGTCTACGGAGCGCCAAGCACAGGGCCAGGCACGTGTGACACACACTCATGGAGTCACTGCCGTCACTCCCGCCATTAACAGAAAGCAGCAACTCGACACATAACGACGGGAGGCGCAGGTTAAATGTCAAATCACGAGATAGGTCTGAATCAAAATACATCAGAAGGAATGAATTCCAGCCAAGAACCCTTGTAAGGTCTGACCGTGTTTGAATCGGAGTGGCAATAACGAGAAACGGCTGCTTTCAGTATTCACTCATCTTTTTTACTTTGAGAAACAACGGTAGTGTTTTCAAGTAACTCTTGCTTCTCCATTCAGATTCCCTAAACTGTGTCAACCAGCTTATTAACATTAATCAAATCAAACTTGAGAACTCTCCTTGGCAGCACGTAAAACGTGAACAGACAGCGTGAGTGCCACGCAAGCACGCCAGCCTATCTGAAACCAACACGGGCAAACACTTCTTCCAGCCTAAGGCTGTCTGGAGAACTACTAACATTTAACCTGCATCACGGTGTCCTTGGAGTATTTACCCAATTCCTCATTTCTTCACAGGCAACTTCACATATAGAACTATAGTCCCTTCTGTAATTCTACTAAGCGCATGCGTGCAATAGCCCCTCTGTAAACCAGAACACGAAACCACCTAGTTCAGAAAGGAGGCACTCCATGAGTTTTAAAAACAGCAATTAATCTGTAATTTAGAAAAAGAACCTAGTACTCCGATTTAGGGAAAGCACGGGAAATTGTTTTGTTTTTTACTTTCAAATTACAACTATATTTTTAGTATCAACTAAACTACTTTGAGCTCATTGCATTAAGGGTCTCATTTCTTTTTTCCTTTTAGAAAACTTAGTCATGATCAAATCTATCTTCTGGATTAGGGTAAATTTTACCTTCCAATTTATATATGGACAGGAGACCCAGAATAACAGCCTAAGTACACACGGAGCACAGCAGATTTCCTAATATGCTCAGTTATGATGTTTGAAGCAGTTTTTAATCATGGCATGTATTAGGATTTTTTCCAAGTTCATCCACTGAACTACAGTTGAAATGTGCAAAAGGCTTTGAAAAATTCTAGTTAATCCACTTAATTTCCCTATGAACAAGGTTGTACGTAGCAAACATGAAAGGTACAAAGCTACCGACCAATTTATTACCTAAATTTGGAGCAAATCCGTAGCAACAGAATTAGAAATTAAAAAAAAAAAAAAAAAAAAAAATGTCCTGTCTCCAACTATTGAAAAACTACCAAAACTGTATCCAGCTTTTAAAACGAGGCCACCGTAGGGGCGCCTGGCTGGGTCACTTGGAACAGCACGCAATTCCTGACCTCGGGGTTGCTCAGTTCAGGTCCCACGTCGGCTGTACGGATTACTTCAAGATTAAAAAAGAAACTTTTTTTAATTAAAATCAAAAAATAAAGACAGGCCATGGGAACAGCAACAGGGACCAACCTGGCACGCAACCATCAATGGCGGGACCCAACGCTCAGCAAAGGCATCACTCAGCCAGAGACAAGTGAGAGCCATCGGGGGGACCAACCAGGACACTGTTCACTTGGGTTCAATACGGCAGGCTGGCAAGCATTTAATGCTGAGGCCACATTTCCACAGGGAAGTCACCGCCTCCAACTGCCCGTGCCCTACAAGCAAACAAGAACTACCAAGGAGTGCCCTTGAAGTAGGCACAGGACCTGCCCACCAGATGCCCACAAGGTTCAGGGCCCATCTGCCATCATCCTCAGGCACCACGGCCAGGCATCCATCATTCAGACAGGCCTCTGCCCTTCAGCTTTGGCCAGAGCCTCAAAAAGAGCCATCCAGGGGTGCCTGGGTGGCTCAGTCGGTTGAGCGTCCGACTTCGTTCGGCTCAGGTCAGGGTCTCATGGTTCGTGGGTTCAAGCCCCGCGTCGGGCTCTGTGCTGACACCTCAGCCTGGAGCCTGCTTCCGTTTCTGTGTCTCCCCCTCTCTCTCTGCCCCTCTCCCACTCATGCTCTCTCTCTCTCCGTCAAAAATAAACACATTAAAAAGAGCCATCGGCTGCTATAGGACACCAGGACGGCAAACACCATCGAAGTACGCTTGTCCTCTCGGCTTTTACTACACATATTCCTTAATTTTAACTTTAAACGGAACCAGTGTTGTCACATCTGCTGCTGCTGCCCGCCCCCTGGAGACCTGGACGAAAAGCAGCATATCCTGTAGAAGAAAAGGCATGGAAAACCCGGGTTCAAGTTCTGACGCTGACGGCCACCGGCAATGAGCTTGGACAAGTTACCCAACCTCGCTAAGTGTCGGTCTCCTCCTCCGGAGAAGGTGTGCACACCACAGAAGTAGAGGCTGAGCAGGAATGCCCAAGGAGAGAGTGCAGCACTACCTGGGGCTCCCGGCTGCAGCCCCGTGGGCCGGTGCCCAGGAGGGAGCATGCTCCATGCCTCCGTCAGAGCCTCTCACCACATCTGTCTTTTACCTGTTGCCCAGCAGCGACCCGTGACCTCCTGTGTCCCCCCGAGTTTTTCCTTCCCCAACTCATGCATTGGTCTTTCCTCCTTCCCTCCTCAATATCCTTCCTAGAAGTCCCCCCCACTGTGCTCTGCTTCGTCACTACACAGCAGCAGCACGTCCTCCCGCCTGCCCCCCTCCCTACCCAGGACACCCCCCAACACACGCAGACTGGAACACCTAGTGAGCCTGACCTGCACTGAGCCACGTTAAGATGGATGAAAAGCTCCTCCCTGAATGTTTTACTCATCTCTCTAATTTTCCGTACCGATGCAGCCACTAAGTGCAGTGAGTGCCTGGCAGAAAAAAAGGCCAATACGCCCATTTACAGAGCTGAGTTTCATGACACAACCACACTTGTGCGGGTTTCTAAGTGGCCCCTCCATGCACCCACCACCTCCCCTCTCCCGCCCCGACCCCAGCAAGAAATTTCCCCAACTGCTGACGGAACCTCCAGCTTGGTCCCTCTCCCTGGAGCTGAACTTGCCCGGGCCCACCCCTGTGTCATTCATGCCAAAGCCTCAGAAAGGCCACCTCTGGCTACCCATCTACAGTCACACCGTGTCTCATACACATGAAACGTGACAAAACTCATACTGTTCATCGGTTGACTGGTCATCCCCCTGCTCTTTAGAACATACATTCCATGAGAGCAGAAACCCTGGCCGTTCTCGTTCTCCACTGTAACTTGGGCACCTAGCAGTTGTCAGACACGGCAAATGCCTGTCACATCAGGGAGACCCTCCAGACCCCCTCCACTTCTCCGACCTGCTGACAGTCCCCTAGGGCTCCTGCGCACATCCTCCCCACTCTCCGTCCCTCCACCCTTTGGAAAGAGACCACCCGGGGAGCCCAGCCGAGTCCCCTTCTCCTTCCCTGTTGCCCAGACACTTTGTTTCCTTAAATGGCCTCAGACCAAGTCACTTTGCACGTGGCTCTCTTACCTCCCATTCAAGTGTGTATATAGGCTTTGTCACCTTTGGAGAAGAAAGAATTCGAAATATGTGCAACTATAGAAAACTTTAAGTGTTCTTCCCGGTACCACGGTTTTTTACTTGAATGACTCTGATTACAGAGATACGTGAAAGAGTTCCTCTTTAAACGGATTATAATCTAACTGTTCTGTGAGTACTACGAGTCACCTAGATAAACACTATAAACCGGTTGGTATTCTCAGGGACTATTTACATTCTTCTAAGCCTCTCGGGTAACCTTAAGGAGCTATATATACTCTTCCAATTCACTGCCGCTTCTGGTATAAACTGCCTCCTTCACTGTCCAGCTATCAGGCATCAAAACTATTTGCTGCTAGAAATACCTCCTCATCGCTTCTCGGCCTTTCGGCTAAGATCAAGCGTAGAAATACCTCCTTCTCTCGAATCTGTTGTGAGCACAAAAAGGGTAGCGGTAGGCCTAAACTAAGGGTGAAGGGCCACAGTTAGGCTCCGCCACGGGAAACAGGAGTGGAGAGGCCCGCTGCTTATTTTGGGCTTACAGAAATCCTCCACAAATACCAGCTGATTAAATGAGTCACAAACTCGGTAGTTCCTCCGCAAGACACACGAACTGTCAGCCACATTCCATCGGTGGCACTTACTGCTCCAACGGACAGGCGTGCGCCAGGCTGTTCTGGATGATCTCGTTCGTTCTTGACAGCAACCCCACGAGGTTAGGTAGCACAGACACTATTCCGCGTTAGGACGCCCATTTTTAAAGCTATGGAAACTGGACCCCCAGACAGGTGACACGATTTCCCCAGTAATACACCTGGTCAAAAGCCCGGAGCCCCAAGTTCTGCATTCCTTCCACTAAGCCCATCTGTGGGAGCCGCTATTGTTTCCTTAGGGGAAAAGAACTTCAGGTAAGGCTCTTCTGTCGCCAAGAGACAGCAGGGCAACACCACATGCGGATCCTGCTCTCACGCTCTGTACTTTAAAAGCACTTTTGCCGACAGTCATTATTTACTGCTAACACGCAAATTCCATCTCTTCTCACAGTAACGGCACAAATCGAGAAGACGGTAAATCCTTAGAAATACGTTCTAGGTTACTTCACAGATTACAATCTTCCTACAGTTCAAGTTGAAATCGCTGAAACATCTGACACTAAAAGCCCTCCCTTCTTCTCTACCTGGAAAGGCTGATCTGTCCCATCCAAGAAATTCTCATGCTCAATCTCCTAACGGGCTGCTCAGACATGTAAGAAGCTAGGCTGAATAACAAAGCTGAGAATCCAAAATTCTAGTTTGAAATACCCAATGTATGCACATCTTTGGCCCATGGCAAACCTACACGCTCCCTGGTCAGAGACAATATGAACTGTGTTCTCTTCCTTCGCTACAAGTTTGTGTGGGTCCTTGTTTGCCAATCAACCAATATTGATTGAGGGCCTGTTCCATGCCAACCATCCAGGCGCTGATCAGCAACTCGCAGATTTAATGTTGGTCTCCCCCGACTAGACTCCAGGCCACTGCTTCTTTTCTGCTCACCAGTGCACAGCATACAACCTAGCAGAGTGCCTGGCACACGGCAGGGGCTCAAGAAACATTAGTTGCAGGGCACCTGGGTGGCTCAGCCGGTTAAGCGTCCGACTTCAGCTCAGGTCATGATCTCACGGTTTGTGAGTTCGAGCCCCACACCGGGCTCTGTGCTGACAGCTCGGAGCCTGGAGCCTGGAGCCTGCTTCGGATTCTGTGTCCCTCTCTGGACCTGCCCCTCCCCTGCTCATGATCTGTCTGCCTGCCTGTGTGTCTCTCTCAGAAATAAACATTTTTTTTTTAATTTTTTTTAAAAAAAAGAGAAACATTAGATGAATGAAGGAACAGATGAATGAATGAGTAAGAGAGACAAAAACAGAGAGAAGAGGCCACTCTGTAAAGGAAGCAGGGCTTTTTACTGCCCAGAACACGCCTCATGACCCACTAGCGATGTGATGAATTCTGAAAGGCGCCACATGCATCGCACAGCTGTAGGCACAGCAGCTGTCATGAAAAGGAGCCGAGGCCCAGAACTCTGAAGAATTCAGCCCTTTGTTTCTGTCTGCCGGCCTCATAGCCAAAATGAAGCGAAGGCCGCTGTCAGTCTACCTGTCAGCTGCGTGCCTTCAACATCTGGCTTTCAGAATTACTAAATTAACATGCTACTGGATGAAATTTATGTCGATTAACTCTCTGACATCACTGCCTGCAAAACTATTTAAATGTCTGAGGTCACACATAAGACCTAAACAGAACCGAGTTTAAATGAACAGTTCTCCGTTTCAGGTCTTTGCAAGCAATAAATTAGCTTTCAGAGTATTTAACTTAAAAGCAAAAAAGGTTTGACTCATTATTTAAACTCTCTTAAACTTCAGGACTCTACCAGTAAGTGGTTCAAAACAGACTGTTAAGTTCCAAGAGTAAGCTTCATGCAAGTATTTTCATTAAAACCTAAGACTCAGTGGATTATAGGCTTCCCAGAGTTAAGTACAAACTACTTCACTCAACAGGAAAACCCAGCAATCTAGGCATGTATAAAAATGAACATGTGTAAATTCATCTATCACTAATAAAACAAAAAGTTTATTTTCAGGTGTTTTTTCTTTTTTTCCACATCCATCTAAAAGAAGAGAAAATAAAATTCAGGAATAAATAAAAAAGCAGAAAATGATGAAATGTTCTAAACATGCACACTAAAGTATGTTGAACAGAGAAAATCCTGAGAGAAGCTGCGAAGAAGCTATGAATATATCTAAATATATGACTAGTTATACTTAGCAGAGTAAAGATCTCCGCCTCCCCTCAAACTCTAGTCCCTGCAAATAAATCGCAACTTACCTGGAGAGGCTGGTGGCATCACTTACAAAAAGAACACTAAATAAAGGAACTAAAATATGTAAACAATTATTCACTAAGCCTAAAATCAACAAAAACTGTAAAACTCAGTTACAACAGTAGAAAAAACACTTAGGAATTTTCTAGACCCTGATCATCTGATTCAAGATCAAAGCATTTAATGACCTAAAAGAGTGACAAAAATAACATTCAGTAAATTAAAAACATGTATTGAATAAAAGACCCACCAACTGTCTCCTGGGATGAGTTAGGTGTATTCACATTACACTGAGAAATACAGAGAATATGTAATGGAAAAAATCAGAATGAACTTCTTGCCTATGTTTTCAAATATTATTTTTACATTCCTCCAAAATCAGGTTTATGTTATGATTTTATTTACAATCGGACTTTCACAACTCACTTGGCAATGTTCTGAATAAAGGACGAACTCGAGAGTTCTGATGACTACAAAAATTTACATAAGACCTAAAGCAGGCCAAAAAAAGGGGAAAAAAAAAAAAAAGAGCAAAAAAGGATTTATATTAGTACGAAACTACCATACCGTGCCTTGGCTTATATTCAAACTGGGCTCTACGAAAGATTCGCGAATTCACATTAAAATTCGTCATTAAAAAAAAAAAAAATCCCAACGTGTCCGAATGCCAGCTGGAAATATGATACATCCAACCAAACTATTTTCCTACCCAGAAATTATCCCCTCCCCCTTATAAGTGTGACTACGCTTTGCCTTTTGTTCGAAAACATCGTAAAACAAACTAAAACTATTAGAGTTGAGTCAAAAGTAACAAAACGGCACAGTCTTCAACTTCCATTTTGTTACTGGCCTAATTTCGAGGTCTGCTGCGCTCAGACCTTCGCCCACCCCAAGTGTTGCAATCGTGCGCAGCGCGGCGCGGCCCGGCCCGGCGCGGACAGGAGTGGCGGGGCCTGGCCCGGCCCGGCCCCGCGCCGAGGGCAGTGAGGAGCGGCGGGCCCGGCGCCGCGCGGCCCCGAGCCGAGGCGCCGAGCTCCGTCCGGGGCCGGGCCGGGGCGGCGCGGGGGGACAGAGCGGCGGGGCACGGCCCGCCCGGCCCGCTCTCTGCCCCCGGAGACGAGCGCACCCGCCGCCGCGCGCCCGGCCCGGCCCTGGCCGCACGAATCTGCAGACCTGGAAATGTCACCCTCGGAACACATTCCGTGACGCGTTCGCTGGCGAACGGCACACACAAAAAAAGCTAAGAATACGCGGGGCGCGCAGGGCTTTGGAAGAGACCGGCCGCCGCTCCCTCCCGCAAGTGCGGCTATTCCGGAGGTTCCGAGCGAAGTGACAAGTAGCCCTCGGCCGACCCTCCCGGCGCTCGGTCCGCTCACTTTTGCGCGCCCGGCTCCTCGGCCCCAAGTTAGCCAAGAGCCCGAGCGCGGCGTCCGGGCGTGATTCAGCAGCGGCCCTGGGGAGGGGAGGAGGGAGGGGGACGACCGGGGGCCGGGATCGCGGGCTGGGGCCGGGCCGGGCCGGGGAAGGTCACGGAGCGCCGCGGGCTTCGGCCGAGCCCGGGCCCGGTCCGGTCCGACGGCGGCGGGGGAGCCGGGGCGGCGCGGGCTCCTACCTTTCCTGCTTTTCGGGGAGCTCCGCTTGCTCCGGGCGCTGGCTCGCTCTTCCTCAATCGCAGCTGCTATCTCGGGGTTGTCTTCCCCATTGTACCAGACCAGGAGCTCCTCGCCCGGCGCGATTGGCTGCGGGGAGAGAAGAGACAGGCGCCGGGCCAATCAGAGCGGCGGTTGTTGGCGGGGCGGGGCGGGGCGGGGCGGGGCGGGGGCGGCGCTCCCAGCTGGGGCGGCGAGCCAGGCCAGCCCGGCAGGAAGGGCTCCTTAACCCTTGGCGGCCGCGGGCAGGGCCCCTCTGCTGGAAGGAGGACCTCATTTCCCGGCCCGCCTCCTCTTCCCCCGGGTCCGCGCCGGCGGACCTACGGACCTGGCTGGGCGCGACCGCCGTCCACTCCAAACTGCCCTACACTACCGAAGCAGCTCACTGTTCGCAGCCTCACGACTGCCCACGCAGAAGGAAAAATAAAACACGGAACCATTTTGCCCACGAAATCGGAGCTGATGAGAAATAGCGTAATTTAACAGAACCAGGTGCTTTGGGAAGAGAAGTGTTGAACGCTAATTAATTACCAGCGTACGTTTCGGATGCCAAGAGCAAGTTCAGCATGTTAAGGAAGAAGTGTATGTCATTGCACATTTAAAAACGCACAGCTAACGAGATCACGGGAATGCTAAAGTAAGAGGCGGCGCGGAAGACGCAGGCGTCCGCGCACTCTACGCTCTAGGATCTGCCACCGACCTGCTCGAGCCCAGGGAGAAGCCACTGCCTCGCCCTCTGCACCAGACAACTTTTAAATTCCTAAAAGTACCTCCCAGGTACTATGCTCCTAAAACATTAACTCTTAACAGCCATGTGAGTGGCGAGGACATATACCACCACCATGCTGATTACGCCTAGAAGATCCTGAAGAAAAAAACACACCGAGTGTGGAAACATCACATTCCTCAACAGAATTTAAGGAATGGCTTAGTGGTTTCTCATCTATTCACAATGACTCATCTATTCAGAAAGTTCCAAGAGTAACAATACAAGTAAAATTCCAAGTAAAACCCACTGAATAAAGTAAGGGTCCATCAGCCCATACTGACACAAATAAATGAATGAAGTCAGTAAGAAGGAAAGCTCTTCCTTAAAGTAGATCCCAACTAACCAATGAAAAACAAATAATGGAATTCGAAAATCACCATTTGGCAATCAGTGCAGTAATAATTGATTCATCAATAGATGCTAAAACTAGGAAGTAAATTTTGGGTGTAACTGACTATTAGCATGGTCTCAAAATACCTCCTCATAGAACATTCATTAATTACAAAGGGAAAAACAGTATCCTTCTAATTACATAAATCAACATCATGTGCCTCCTGATATAACGCACAGAAAAGAACATCACTTATGGAGATCTCTGCCTGAAGAGCATAACCATAATTTAATCATGAGACCTAAGAAAAGCCCAAACTGTGCGACATTCTACAAAATAACTGACCAGTCTCTCAAAACTGAAAGGTTATAAAAGATAAAGACTGAAGTACTGTCCAAACTAAGGAGACTGACGAGACATTATAACTGAATGCAACCGAGCATTCTTTTCCTATAAGGACATGAACGGAACAACTAACAGCATGTGAAAAGGTGTATAGATTAGCCAATAAAATATTGTGTCAGTATTAGCCTCCCGATTTTGATCACTGCACTATGATTACGGAAGGCGACGGCCTTGTTCTTAAGCACAGGTGAATTCCATCGGAGATGCCTGTTGAGAAACAGCATAGCTCCTCATTTGAACATACCTTCCCATCTAGATAAAGCCCTTGAAAGTAGACATTACTTTGTTTCCTTCTCTGCAAAACTCAGTTTATATAGTCCAAATTTAAGACATTCTGAATTCTTTAAAAGAATATAACGACTGTTTTCTTTGCTCCCCCAGAGAAGGCTAAAACCTGCCATTTTCTCATCTTTAAACCAATGTACTATTACTTTCCTTCTTGAATCAGCTGCACCTAAACCAAAAAAATTTAATCTGATATATGGGCTTTTAATGAGTTGAAGTAATCGTTACAGATGTCTTTTGGCATTCTGATGAGCTAAATCTGTTTCTGCTGAAGGGCAGGCTTTTTTATTTAAGTCAGCTATTTCTAGTTCCAAATGTATAGTTTGCTTCTCTACTATTTTGTAAGCCACATATTTATGAAATGGTGGTATCATATAATATCTGAAATGATTAGGGTTCATATAAGCAAGTGAGGACTTCAATAAGACCAAAGTAAGAAAAGAAACATGCAAAGGAGGGAGGAAAAATTATTCCAAATTTATTCCTAACCTAAACAGCATAACGGGAACAATGGCTACAAGACACCCACTGGGCATTTTCAAGATACCTCCCAGACTCTGAGCTTAAGTTTCCTTGCTCATCCACTGCAATCTTCTGCAGAGCACTAACTGTACTAGCAACTGTGTGAAGATAAAACAACACAAACTCTTCATTTAGGACGGTACTCCTTTGTTGCAAAACACACAATGCAAAAACACAACAGAATCTGTTCTTAAATCTAATATAACACGTCTAAATAGCTAATGAGCTGGTGAACATCTAGGTTAAGAGCAACCCGATTTGTTAGCTATTGAACAACCTGCAAAACTGTTAGCAAGTGGGAGATTATTGTATTATGGAGTTACAGCCTTCCCAACTTCGTAGTAAAACAGCTACACAAGAGACCTTTAGGAAGAGGAAAACAATCTATTTTATTTATAAGAGCACAGTTAAGATTTTGTAAGTCAAATTTCAGAGAAGAAAAATTATGTCCTAAACACATTAAATACAAACCCACATTTGAAAAAGTAAAGTCGATGGGGTGCCTGGGTGGCTCAGACAGTTGAGCATCTGACTTCGGCTCAGGTCATGATCTCGTGGTTTGTGAGTTCGAGCCCCACATCGGGCTCTGTGCTGGCAGCTCAGAGCCTGGAACCTGCTTCGGATTCTGTGTCTCCCTCTCTCTCTGCCCCTCCCCCACTCACACTCTGTCTCCCTCTCCTTCAAAAAATAAATTAACATCTAAAAAAATTTTTTTTGATAAATAAATAAATAAAAAGTAAAGTTTAAAGTCCAAAAAACCTCTTTTGTGTATATTGTATTTTGATGTTCAACAAAACAACAACAAGAAGACTTTAAGATCTGTCAGTGTTTCCTTTGGGTTCTGACAGGCTTACAGAAGAACCAAGCACACTCTCTTATCGAAATATCAGCAAATATATATAAACCTGAAATCTTACCAGACCAATTAGGAAGGGGCAAGGTTCCAATAAATATTCCTGACACGAGGTCAAACTAAGAGAAATCCTCCAGAATTACAGGAACACACAAAGCACGTCAACGCTCAGCCACCTACAATCTATCCCCAACATTTGCTCTCTTCAGAGTCACAGATCAGACGCCTCAACTCTCAAATGGATGAACTGAAGACTGAAATTCACCTTTCTCCCTGCAGGCCACTAGGCCGCACCTGATCTGACCCCTGGCCACCTCACTAGCCTCAGCTATCATTCCTCTCCTTGCTCTAGCCACACTGGCCTTTGTTCTATTCCTTAAAAAAAAAAAAGTCTAGCTTATCCCTACTTTAAGGCCTTTGCTTCTACCGGGGCCCCTCTTCCTAGACTACTGTTCTTTCTGCAGAGATCTCTGTGTGCCTGGCTCCTTCCCATGGTACGAGGGTGGGGAGAGGGTCTTCACAATTGTCTTGTCTTCCCTGACCCATGAGGAGGGATGGAGATATACATATATATATATATAAAACTATGTAATTTCACAAAATTATCATTTTACTCATTGTTTATTATCTGCCTCCTCTGCCATAAACTGTAGTCCCGGGAGACCAGAGACTGTCCTGTTCACTATCACAGGAGAACACCTAGTACACATTAGACTCTCAATAAATGTTTATCAAAGTAATGAAGAGATGAATGAATGGATGACAGGCTAACAACTAACTTTCAGAAATTTAAAATAGTTTCTCATCATACTACAAACAAAAGCAGTCTTGAGATTTCCTAATTATCTGGGTAATAGTTGAGGAGGCTATACATAGCCAAGAAGAACATCACATGTAGTTTCATTTACAAAACCTAACCCACAGAAAGCTTTATCCGGAAGATTGTAGTGAGATAATCACTAGCAAGGAATCTGAAAGGTCTTGCGCATACGTGAGCAAACACCAAAGTTCAGGACCGGGGGAAGTCTGCAAAGACAGAACTATGTCACTTCAGACAGAGACAGGTAAGAATGGTGGTAGTCGTGCGCTTGGGAGCGCTTAGGTTAGGCTAGGAACTGCTCACAGAACCTCACCTACAGTGGCTCGTTTAACCTTCACGACACCCAGACGTGTTAACTGTGCTATTAACTCCATTTTTACAGAGGAGAAAACGAGAACGGTGTAAGCAACTTCTCATGGTCGCACATCTAGAAGCCCGGATTCACTCACAAGCCAGTCTGCTCCAGGGCCCCCACTCCTAACCACGGCATTACACCACCTCACCAAAAATAACAGCCGGCACGGCACTTAGCCCTGAGCAGGCGCTAGAGCTCTACCTCTACTCACCTATGTAATCATGGTAACACCGTGAGGTCGATACTGTATTTCTCTGTATCTTACAAACGAGGGAACTAAGGCACAGAAAGGTGAGCTGCCTACGGTTGCACGGCTAGGTAAAGTCCCAATGGCTTGCCCTGGGTCACACAGCAAGCCCAGATTTAATCCAGCAGTCGGGCTTCAGAGTTCACTCTCCCAGACACTATGCTCTCTTGCTTCTCACTGTTTCTCAGATTTGCTACCAGGGAGGTGAACACATTTTAACCGGAAGTCTTACAAAGGAACCGCAGTGAGGGAACGTCACCCCGGACTTGCTCTCCCTTGGAACCTCGCTTCTACTCCCTCGATCCTCTCCTATTCATCCCTTCGCCCGCCCTTCATCTCCACCAGGATTCTACCTCGATTTAACCAGATGTAATGCTCACTTTAAGTAAATTTGAGAGACAACGCATGAATTCTCCAATCAAATTTTGACTCCAATTTCAAACTGCAGTGTAACAAAACCGTATAGTAGTACCTACTAGGAAATCACGCTATTACCGTCAGCAGAAAGAAAACGAGAACGAAGGTTGTGGACGTTTTAAATGAGAATACACCACAGAAAAATATCTCCTGCAGGGACGAGAATCAAGGACATGGGTGTATCTGAAGTAAAGGGCAGTCCCACTGGCTACAGATGACAGGAAAAATACAGCAGAGGAAAATTAAACAGCTCCGTGCTAACTGAACTTTCAGAAGTCCTCGTGCCCCCGCACAGGCAAATTTCAGCATGTTGCAAAGCTGACCACGGTCTTCAATGCTTGCTCATCGAGAGATTTCAACTCCGCGGAGATAATCTGTTTTCACGGACCGTCCCCCAGCCTATGACATTTTTAAATGGAAGTGAATAAACAGAAATGTGAATTACAGCAATTTTAGTAAACATATGTATTCCAAAAAGCAATCATCATCTATCTTTAGAGCCGTAAGACTCTTTAGAGAACGTTTCCGCGCCCGATCGGTACAGATTCGCCTTCCCAGAGAACCTGAGAGCAGGGACAAAGACCCAGACTCGCCTGTTGCAGAAATACGATGATACTCAGTGCTTCCCAATGTACTCAGTACCCTGAATGCACTCGGTGACCTGTGACCTCACCACAAACTCTAAAAAATGATCTGCCTCTTCTTTTCATCTCAACAATTAACGTCTCTAAATAAAAACTTGGCAGGAAGAAGAAACCCACTCTGTTTAATTTCCATTCTGAATCACATCTACAGAAGAGAAAAGCTAATAATCCAAGGCTGCCTTATACCGAAGACCAAGTACATGTTTTCGGTCAGCACAGAACCACCGCAGCTGGCGACAGTTGCTTACAGTCGACACGTCTGCCAGTCAGACCGTTCGTGACGCCTCCGTATCGTAGGAGGAGGGGAGTAGTTGCCACACACCTCACTCATTGGTCTCTGCGAGGGGGCAGGGTGTAATTACTTAACGCGATCTTCGTGCTTTAGCGCACACAAAGCGGTGGCAACTGTAGATTTAAAACAAAGACCTTCCCATGTGTTGATGAACCATTTTCAAATATAATCCTTCCAAGGTCGGCAAAGTCATTCTTGTCAGTTCCAAGTGAGGACAGTTTTTGCAAAACTGCACACAGAGTGACTAGAGCAGACCAGCTTTAACACTCTTACCTTTAAAGTTTTATAGTAAATGGCCCTGTTGATTTCCAGCGGAAACAAATTCTGCTCTTCTCCTGAGCAAGCCCAATTCACATACCGCAGCCAGTTTCCCTTCTCTGGATCGGTGGCATCAATGCACATCCATCCCAAATTTGGGTAATACACCTGGGGGGGGGGGGGGGGAGGTAAACACCTTTGTTAAAATAGAAATGTCTTTAAAATGTGTCCAGTTTCAACTTTTAAGACAACTCTTTTTCGTCATATCCAAGTACTCTACAAAACGCTTCACAGAAACTAAATTAGCAGCAAAGAAAAGAAAAATAAAAGATAAAAACAGAGATCCAAAACTGACAATCCTCATTACTCATTTTTCTATCTGGACTTGAGTCATTTTTCTCTCCTAAACCTAAACAACTGTAGTAATTGTGTTTAATGATCTCTAAATGCTCTGCAAATACTGTATGTACACAAAGACGAGTGACAGTCCTAGTCCCTACGTGAACTTGAGAAGAAGAGTGAGCGTCCAGCAATGCCCCATCGCACCCAAATCCCCTGAGTGTTCTGGGTTGTTCTGCAAGTCAAGTGCAGGGGCCTGGTCCTGCCAGACCACACGGTTTGGCGGGTCCCTTTACTGCAAGGCTGAAAAAGAACTTCAGTGAGTGAACGTGCAGTACGAAGGTCCACGTGAGTGACGGCGTACGAAGCACTGGCAGACCCAGCTGACCCTCCAAACCTTATCTAAGCATCTGTCAGGACTAAGGTGTCATGGAACATACTTCGGGAAATATCAGTGTCCTTCCAAGACCGGAAACCCAAGCCGCTTTTCAGGACTCAGATCAAACTTACTCTTGCAAGAAACTTTCCCTGATCATCCACTCTTGGTCAATGTCCCCGCCCCACTGGCCTCTACCACGTGTCCAGCACTTCTCATTCCTTCATTTTAAAGAAAATCTATTTAGCAGCTATTTTTAACTTTTATCTTTGTACACACACACACACACACACACATATATATAGATTTTTTTTTTGTTTTTACTTCCCCCAAACTAGACCGTAAAAACACTTGATTAGGCACTGAGCTAGAGCTGCAGGACCAACTGGTGGTAGGCCTGTCAAAAATAAAGCGAAAGAAATGAGTCTTTTACTTCTCTTTAGGAAAGAAAGGAAACTCTCTCGATGCTTCCATTCCTTCCCTACGTATATGAAGCGAAGACTCCCGCCACTCATTTCTTCTCTCCTCTCCTCCCCACATTGCATACTCTTCTTTACTGCGACTTTCCTTCCGGAACAAAACTCCCACTCTCCACTCTCAGCTCTTCTGACCATACCTGCATCTCCAAGCCTGTGTCTGGCAGGGGGCAGCGCCCAACCTTACTGGGTACTAACCGTATTTCCTTCCTATTGGGAACTGGATGTCGGGCACAGTGCTATATGCTTTCCATCTTATCTCATTTAATAGGGTAGGTTCGTTATCATCTCCTTTTTTAACACGTGGAAGTTGAGGATCAAAATTCAACTGAACTTTCCCAAAGTCACCCAATTCAAAAAAAGAAAAGAAAATCTGCCTGACCTCTACCATATTTACCAGCACCTTCCTTGACCATCCTGCTTAAAAACTACAAATCCCTCTCTTCCCATCAGCCCCCAGTCATCCCCCCAATTTGTTTTTCTCCATAGCACTTATGCTCTTGTAAAGTATGAGATCTACTCAGGGACTTACTTTTTTTATCTGGTGACTACATCGTCACACCAGAGTATAGGCTCCGTGAAGAGAAGACACGTTAGCCTTTTTTCATTCACTGCAGTGCTCCCAATATCTGGAGTGGTACCTGGCACCGAGTAGGCCCTCAATAAATAACTATGGAACGGATGTAAGGATGCTGTCACACATAAAGGTATTCAGGGCCATCCCCTGTGAGTTTATTCAAAAACTGTCTGGTTACTGAAACCCCTCTCTGCACCACTCCAAAGAAAAGCTCTCCCTGTTGCTGCAGACCCCTCTTCAAACTCACTCTCATTCACCCTCAGTGCATACAAGTATGCGTGCACACACACTCCCCCCCCCCTTTTTTTTAATATTTATTTCTTTTTGAGAGTTGGGGGGGAAGACAGAGATTCCCAAGCAGCCTCCACACTGTCAGTACGGAGCCCAACGTGGGACCTGAACTCACGAACCATGAGATCGTGACCTGAGCCGAAATCAAGTCAGACGCTTAACCGACTGGGCCACCCGCGCGGGCCATCCACTCCTCTCCCTCTAAACAAAGAGAAAGGGAAGTCCCAAACGGTGTGTCACCAAGAGCCTCACAATGCAAATTTTAAAGTTAAATTTTAAATGCCAAAATAACAGAAGTGGCTTTACTTTAAAATGTTTAAGAGACATCTGTCACATTTGTCAGCATGGTGAATTAAGGAAAATGGGAGCCGTCGCTACTTTTAACAGTCAGTCCACAGTAGGTAGTGACTTTGGGCTCATTTAGGGATCAAAAGCGTTGCTTTGGTTTATCACAGAGGATGGCATGGTCCTACTCACACCCCATCCGACGTACTGACACAGCTCCAGGAAACCAACGGGAGACAGATGGTGCTGGAAAACCCCACACAGTCAAAGAGGGCAGCTGGGGAGAGACACGAAGCCCACCCACCAACCTGAGGATATCAGCATGAGCCGTGCCAGAATTTCCTGACACCCTGGTCAACACTGACCTCTGCAAAGAGCAAGGCAGCCCACTCGAGTGAATTATTTATTTACGTAGGGTTCACTTTGTTTCAAAATCAATGGCAGCATCTGCTAAGTCATACTTAAATATGTATTTCACAGAAAAAGATGAACACTTCAATTTTTTTAACGTGCAAAAATAATTCACAAAGGAATACACATGACCAAAATCTCATGGAAATAAATTAAGTTTACCTAATAATCATAAAATAACTTCAAATTAGATCATTTCTACCTAGCAGACTGGTAAAAAGAAATTTTTAAGAGAAAAAGGAAAAAAACACAGGACCAGAGAGTAGACATTCTCCCAAACAACACTGATCAGAGAATAAACTGGTATCATTTTTTGGATGGAATTTATTAACAGTCCATGACAAAAAAAAAAAAAAAAAAAAAAAGCTTTAAAATGTACACACACTTTAGTGAGCATACACACTTGCAGGAATTTATTCTCATGAGATAATTGGCAATTGTACCAAGATGTATGTACAAAAATGTTCCTAACAGTGTGGTTTATTACAGACTGTTTCCAATTAGTTGCTAAGTGAAAACCACTACGGATTAGCTCAGTATGATAATCCATGCACAGAGCAGAATACTAAGCAGACCTAAAAAGCACTTTTGTACAAACTGTTAGTTTATGTGGAATCTTTTATTTTGTTAGATAATTCTATATCCCTTAAGAATTTTTCCAATGAACATACATGATTTCTACAATTGGAAGAAAACAAAGATAACCACGAGCTGGGGAAATATTTTTACTGGTGTAAAGGGTGCACACAATACTATTGATGACTGAGTAAAGCTAGTCATAGAAAGTATGGCTTAAGACGTGCCATTTTTGTTTTCAACATATGAATGCCTGAGGAGAAAAATAAGCTGACACTAAATACATGAAACTGTCAGCAACGGTTTTCTCTGAGAAGCGGGATTATCCATAATTTTTGTTTTCTTTCTTCTGTTTATCTGAATTTTCCGCCTTTCCTCCACTGACTTCGTATGATCTCAAAGTAAAGAAGGGACAGGGTGGGAGAGCAAATTCGTCTCTGGCATGAAACCCCACGTTGGACTGAAGGCCTCAGAGGCCCTACCGATGCTCCTCCTTCCTCCTGCCATCACCACCGTCATCACACACAGTTTAAATCTGCAGCTTTCTCATTTTTATTGAGAGTCTAACCTTATAGATAGAAACCGGTATGAAAACATGTTTTTATACAACTTCTACCTTAGCTGGCCAAACCTGGGCTTCCAATCAGAATCAATTTCAGTGACTGGCACACAGAACCCAAACGGTAACATGTGACAGCTCTGGCTTCACGTTAACCGCCAAAACTAGAACACAAAGGCGCTGCAGCCCTGTTAGGCTAGGGTAGTGGGAAACGAACTAGAATCCCTTCTTTCACACAAAGCGAGTGCAAAGGCAGGTCAAACTCCCACTCCAGCTCAAGCTCAATAAATGATATGCAACCAACCAATTTCCAAATCTTTAGAATGACCAAAAAATATTCGGCTGACTTGATCCCAGAGAGAAATATTTTCATATAATCAAGAACTTTTCCTCATCCGATCTATAGGAGTCCCTTTTAACAAAGCAAGGTATACCCTTTAGCAAGGTATAACAAAAGGTACACCTTTTATACAAGGCAAGGCAAGGATACCTGATTGTGTATATACAAAACAATTTTTACAGATTGACTTCCAAGTGGAAATTCCTTCCTCGGAGAAACAGAGCTCAGGGAGAAGCATCTCCACACCAAGCCCCGGGCTAGATGCTTAATGAGGGATTTTATTCAGCTTTTACAGGAACCCTATGATATAGAAGTAAGCCCCTTTTATAAATCAAGACACTAGGAAAGGCTGCTAATTTTACTAGAACACTGAAGTCACTAAAATTCTGAGCCAGGATTCAAACCCGGTCCCCTCAGTTATGCTTCCATTCCAATTTCCCTTTTTCCAAACCTCTCCTCCCATCCTGGACCTTCCCTCAGTCACCCAAGCCTGACCTCCCTTCTGCCCTTACCACTGAGCACAGCCTGGGTATTAACTCTTTGTCGAACACAACATAACCTTCACACCACCTAACTGCCATGCAATTTAATCCAATCCTTTTGAAATAGCCATAAAACCACCTACATTCAAATTCCAGTACACACCGCAATCTAAAAATGCATCGGAGTTAAAGACTCCTGAAGAACAGAGGATGCTTTGCAAAGGACGAACCCAACTGATAAAACATACTTACCTCCTGGGTTGGGGGTGAGGGTTTTCATTTAGATCCGTCCTTATCATTTACTTGTTATATTCTACGTGTGTTCATTCAAATTTGTAAACTCAAAAACCTCTCAATTAATGCAAACATTCATCATTTGAATCCTCAACTGTTTGTCTAGGAGGTCCTCACCCACGCTCAACTTACAGTAACGAACTTTACTCTGACACAAATCACTGCCAGGGATTAAGACAGAGCACTGAAGATGCTTCCTCATACTGAATCGACTCTCATGCTGAGATACGTCTTGCATTCATCCAAACAACCCCCCAGCCCCCTGCAAATTAGAGTCTACAGTGATACAGCCTTTCTGTTGGCTGTTCTCTGGACTTGCCCTTCAAACAGCTCTGACACATTACTAATGGTGGGACAGAACCTCTCCGGGAGGTCCGTGCTCCTGAGGCTCCTTTCCATCTTTATTCCTCTGGGGATCTAGCTTACTGCATTTCCAACACTATGATCCATACACTGTTTGCCACTTTCCCCGCCTGTTCCCAGGAAGAGACAATATCTATTCCCACTTGTGGAGACTGACAAAAGGAGTAAAGGGGAGACAGGAGGCTCGTGTCTCTACAGGCCCAACTTGCAGAGCATTTACTTCTCATGTGTTCCATAAGTAAACAATAACTCAGCTTGTAGAAGTCACTTTCAGGATTCCTCCCGCCCCCCCCCCCCCCACACATACACCGTGTTAGAGCTTTTTGGTTCAAAATACAGCCCATACTAACATTAGAAGAGAAAAAAATTCAGACCACCTGGGTGGCTCAGTTGGTTGGGTGTCCAACTTTGGCCCAGGTCATGATCTCACGGTTCGTGAGTTCGAGCCCCGCATCGGGCTCTATACTGACAGTTCAGAGCCTGGAGCCTTCTACAGATTCTGTGTCTCCTTCTCTCTCCACCCCTCCCCGACTTGTGCTCCGTCTCTCAAAAATAAATAAATGTAAAAAAAAAAAAAAAAAAAAAAAAAAAAGACAAGAGAAAAATTCAGGGCACTTGGGTGGCTCAGTCGGTTAAGCCTCCAACTTCGGCTTGGGTCATGATCTCCCAATTCTTGAGTTCGGGCCCCATATCGGGCTCGGCGCTAACAGTGTGGAACCTGTTCAGATTCTGTCCCTCTCTCTCTTTGCCCCTCCCAACTCGTGTGCTCACATGCTCACTCGCTCTGTCTCTCAAAAATAAACAATTTTTTAAAAACAAACAAATAAATTAGAAATTCTAACTCTGGACTATGGATGCTTAAGAATCCCATATAACCCTATATATGATATGCAAAATGTTGTGTACATATACACACTTGTACATTTTCTGCGGAAATTTTCAAAAGGGCCCACAACCCACAAAAAAAGTAAGAACCTCCGGGCTCTGCTAGCGGGAAAGGCACAGAACAGGCAACCAGGAAGCCTGGACGCGAGGCCAGACTCTGGGACTGGCAGCTTGAAGGCATGAAGCAAGCCACCTCACACAGATTTCTCACCTGTCGAAAGACTTAGGGCATTTCCAGTATCCTATTATTCCACAAACAAAAATCTCCATTGGGTATTGCCAGTAATCTATGCAATACCACAAATATTATATGTCAGACTCGGTGCTCCAGAACTTAGGACACTGGTAAAAGCACATGCCAAAAGCTTAACAAATAGGGGCTAAAATAAAGGAATAAATGGACTCCCAGAGAGACTTTTTTTTTTTTTTTTTTTTTGCACTAGACCAAGCTGCCAATCTGTGTAAAAGTTAACTTATTTGGGAGGATCACTTACTTCTCTGTATTGCAATGCCCTCATCTGCCCTAAAGTTCCACAGAAAAGAGTATGATTGGCCTAGAAGCTTCTATGACCACCAACTGTACAGGTACTCCACTTGTAACTACCAAGTTCAAAATCTTTTCACCACTGGGGCACCTGGGTGGCTCAGTCGGTTGGGCGTCCGACTTCAGCTCGGGTCATGATCTCGTGTCTTGAGTTCGAGTCCCCTGTCGGGCTCTGTGCTGACAGCTCAGAGCCTGGAACCTGCTTCGGATTCTGTGTCTCCCTCCCTCTCTGCTCCTAACGCACTCGCATTCTGTCTCTGTCTCTGTCTCTCTCGAAAATGAATAAACATTTAAAAAATTAAAAAAAAAATTTTTCACTGCCATCAACCACATAGCTTCACAGTAAACCTAAGACACCAGTCATCACCACACTCGTCCCCACTTGCTTCTCCTTTCTACACACTGAGACCAGGGCTCAGCTAACTTTTTCTGTAAAGAACTAGGAATAAATATTTTCAGCTTTGCAGGCTGCACGGACTCTTGTCAAAACTCCTCAACTCTGCCACCATAGGGCCAAAGCAGCCATCGATAACATACAAACAAATGAACGCAGCTATGTTCTAATAAATCTTGATTTGTGAGCGGACATCTGAGTTTCATATGATTTTTATGTGTCACGAAACATTTGATTTTTTGTTTAAACCACTTACAAATGTAAAAAGCACTCTTGGCTGTGGGACTGTAAACAACAGGTGGCAGGTTGCATTTCCATGAGACCCAGGTCTTTTCCTCTGGCACCACCCCTCTGGTGCAGGTTTGGAAGATGGAAAGAAGAGCTGAGCAGTACTTTCTAGAAAAAGGTTCTACAGGATCAGCTGGCTGACTTCTCTGCTCTTTTTTCTTCTTGCCTCCATTTTAAACTTAGAAATAATCTGAAATTCGAAGTGTTGAGCTAGGGGGCACCAGGGTTGGCTCAGTCGTTTAAGTGTGAGACTCTTGATTTCGTCTCAGGTCATGATCTCACGGTTCGTGAGAGAGAGCCCTGTGCCGGGCTCTGCGCTCAGTGCAGAGCCTGCTTGGGACCTCTCTCTGCCTCTCCCCTGTGCACATGCACGTGTGCAAGCTTTCTCTCTCTCTCTCAAAATAAATAAATAAACATTAAAAAAAAAAAAGAAGTGTTGAGCTAGCAAAGACTAGGGAATGCACTTGCTCATGTCTAATCTGAACAGTGCAGATGGATAAAACGTTTTTCACTTCCTCAAATGATTAAAGTCTTCTCATTGAAGAGCAATAATTCACCAATTTTAGTTGAAACACAATTCTACATCTTCCCACCATCCCCGATTCAAAAGTTATTTGTCTAAATGAATAACATGCAAACGGAAGTAGTGAACCATCAGTTTTCACTTATAAGAATGGGGCGGAGGAGGGGACCATTAAAAAGGTTAGCAATACTGGGTTTTAAAAAGCTAGAAAAAAATAGGTACTTTTGGTGGGTATACAAATCAGTGCAATCCTTCTGGAGGTCTGTTAGCAAAATTCACCAGAGACTAAAATGTAAATAACTTTTGACTTAACATTTATACTTCCAGGAATTTATCTTAAGAAGATAACCAGACAAGTCAGCACACATGTATACACGGTGAGTTTCATAGTCAGAAGAGTTGTTAATACCATGAAGAGATGAAAACTATTTAAATGACAACTGGTTGAATAGTGGAAGAATGCAATGGAATTCTATGTGGCCACAGGACATAATGATGCAGATGAAACTGTTTGACATGGGCACGTCCACAGCAAATTGAAAGAGAAAAACCCGTCACAAAACTGCATGTGCGCTTTGATCTCCTTGCACGAAGCATCTCTATATGGTGTTTGTATATGCACCAGCCTGTGTGAGAGACAGAAGAAAAACAGGCAGAGAAGCACAGACTTGGAACGTTCACCAAAATACTCACAGATGATTTTTACTTTCTTGTTTATAGTGTTCTGTAATGTTTACGTTATTTTCCAATGAGCATGTATAACTTTTATAATTTAAAAGAGACTTATCAGAATGTACACCAAGAATGAACCCTAATGAAAACTATGAGCTTTAAGTGACAGTGATGTGTCATAAGTGCAGGCTCTCTGAAAGTCTAACCAATGCACCACCCTGGTGCGATGGCGGGAGGAAGGGGGGATGGGGTATGCAGGCACACTCTGTACTTTCTGCTCAATTTGCTCTGAACCTAAAACTACTCTAAAAAATAAAATCTAGGGGAAAAAAAAAACGCATCAAAACAATTCACGTGCCAACAACTCACAAGTGCAAAAGAAGCCATCTGAGACCCACGAAAGCGAATCTGAAAGGCTTTTGTCAGAAGCGCAGATCACCGCAGACCTCTCGGCACGGGTGGGGGCAGTCAGCACGGGTGGGGGCAGTCCCGGGAGCACCACACCAAGTCCAGCACTCCAGCTGCCAGCAAGCAGTTCCCACCAGAAACTGCTCAAACAAATGCTCTCCTTTTAGGAGAAGCTGACTGTTTGGGGCATCACCCTGAGGATACTTTATTGTTTCTCTCCTGTTGTTTCTGATTGACTAGAATGTTTTCAGTGAAAGCTTAGGGGACGTAAGACTCTGTGAGACAATCAAGGGCTCAAGAAAAGCAATTTAACACTTGGTCTTAGTTAGCTTTAAGATGGAGTTCTAGCTGGGGCAAAAGACGAGGCTGCTAAAAGATAAGCAGGTCTTAAGGGGCTTTAACAGAAGAACAAATGCCAAGATGAGATTTTAATGATAAGCAGTTTCTCTTACTTGAATACAAGCCATTCTGATGCAAGTCTGAGGATCAGACCAAGGTTGGAAGAAATCACTGGGGATATACTAAATTTTACTTGGTGTTTTACTTTCTTTACAAGACACATGGACACTATAACTGCGGCTTCCTGTATTTTGCCGAATGCATGCCTCTACCTATACATGTATCTACTTTTATTTTAACAGAGCAAAGGCTTACAGGTTTCTGTACGGAATACGTACCTTGTAGTCGGAACTACCTGAACGACATCCAGTTGTTTTTAATTCCAAGAAGGAAGAGCCAGCCTTGACAAGAACTGAAGTTTTAAATATAACAAGAACTGGCAATGTCAGAAGACTCACAAACTGTGGTGGTATGCACGTAGAAGTACCTAAGTTAACAATGCGATCTTAACATGTTTGTAAGTAGAAATCGAATCCCTAATATGTCATGGCTCCAAATTAGGATATTCACCAAGCTACTATGAACTCATACTACGTATGAATTTCAATACAAACGAAGTTTAATTTACAAAAGACACTATTAATGATTTATATACTATGCCCAACAATAGCAAACTGTTAAGGCGGGTAAATTAGGTACAATAAATTTAGGTATAATATTAATGACATTTGTTCAAGCTCAGCATTACACACACAGAACGAGAGAACACATCTCCTGGTTTCCAGACACTGTCCTCACTAAGATTAGCGCAGACCCGGTAGAACATATCTGTTAGTTTCCCTTGGGAAATTTCTAAAATTAAAAATGCAGTTTATTTGGGGGCATACTTTTGTGGTCCAGACATTTTTAATCATACAGGCATTATCTGGAGTAATTAATATCATTTTTTGGCTGGGCAGTTTTTCTACAAATATAAGCGCTCTTTCACCTCAAAAGTAGTGAAATAGCATAATGTGATTATTCTCACGCTAACTCCTCATTTCCTAAGGCCCTTCGGGTTAACTGTCATCACATTTATTATAAGGGACTCACGACAAATACAGAACCTCAAGATTACTGGAAGAAACCAGAGGAATCTTCAAGTTAAGAAACACTGCTCTGAACACTGAGACTGAGAACAGCAGCGACATACCTCAGATGTACAAATGTCACAGAACTTCTTGATGTAAAGTATCCAGCCATTTCCTAGGCATATTTTGTTTTTAGGTCCGTGTATGTTTACGTGTGAAACAGATGTGATTCCATTTAAGACAATCTGATAGGAATGCTTTTCCTAACCACCGAAAAACTTCACTTGCTTTGCAAAGGGAGTCACACACCACTGAGATCCTATCAGACCACGAGAGCTTCCCCAGAGCACCTGATCTGAACAAAATTCCACATGAATGATGAATTTGCATGCAACGCTCCAGGAAGCAGTAACAACCTATTTACCTTCACAGCTATCTTAATGAGGGATTTCTTCTTGTCCCCGTTTTTAAATTGAGGATTTTAGGGCCCAGAGGTTAAGTACCCTACACCCAGAGTCACAAGGCTAAAATAAAGGTAGGATCTGAAACCAGGTAATCCAATGAAACATTTTTAAATGCCTTACTGTCGGGCAGGAGACACGGGTCCTAGCTCTGCATCAACACCACTCTCGACACGGGTCCTCAAGGGGAGGAACAATTCACCTCTGTTCCTGACGGCCTCACCTCTGTAAGGAATGTGCTAATGCCCTACTCTGTCCTCCAGGATCATAGTGAGAATAGGAAATGCACAAAATTAAAGCCTCCTGAGAAGTCCGAAGCACTCTATAAATATGCCATGTGCTAAATATATCCAATTCTGAATATTCCAGCAACACAGAGATTATTTTCTAAAACACAGAGAAGACCCTAAGAGTGTTTTATTTGTGGTCACCTCAGAGTGTTCTTTTATGGTACCTATTTGGAAGCCTGCAAAGGGACAGACCAAAGTCTTGGTTGTAAAGCAAAACACCCTGAACAAGGCAATATAAAAACTGGATTTGACATTCATCGTTGAGGACACTCAAGCCGCTTCAAAATACAAATGTAAATGGCGGTCTGTATCCAAAGAAACACATTTTCTCTTTAATAAAAACATTTTTGATTTTAAAGAACATAGTAAGCGAACTATTTTAATTTCAAATGTCGAATCCTGAGAGAATAGAATGATTTCTTTAAAAACGTACTGAATGCTGATAAACAAAGAACCGGAATTCTTTCTTACCTCCCACATGTACACATTATTCTTAACCTGAGATCTTTTTTTCTTATCACCAACAAATGGCCCAAACTTTTTGCCTTTTAAAATTGGTTTAGTGGCCCAGACACCTAGAAAATAAAACCGATATTTTTATAAAGTATTGTGGTTAAAGATCAAAGCATTAAAGTCAATTCTGTTTCACAAAATAGTTAAAAGGCTAGCCGGTCTAAAAGCAAGATAATGTTAAATCAATGGAGAGCAAGTGAAATCGAATGAAATCAAGTCTTCGGGAGGATTTTTATTTTTCTTCTTTGTATTCTTCTGTACTTCCCAAATAGCCTGTAAAGAACCTACCCTGTTTTACAAGTAGGAAAGAATGTTTTCTATCTGTTTGTTTCTATTTCTCACATGTAAAATTACCCAGATGGCACAATCACAAATACCCAGAGAACAGCACAATAACAACTTAACGAGAAAAAATACGAGGAGTGAAACTATAATTTTTCGAGGGAATGTTTTTGTTTTAGGATGTATTTATTTATTTAAGTAATCTCTGCACTCAACACAGGGCTCAAACTCATGACCCCGAGATCAAGAGCCACATGCTCCACCAACCGAGCCAGCCAGGCGCCCCGAAACCATGAATAATTTTGAACTCTTTCTACTTTTCCGCAGATTTGGAATGATCTCCAATGAACATGAATTGCTTTCACAAAGGCTGAGAAATACAGTTCTGTGAATAAGTATTTCTGAAGCGCGCTCAAAACGGAACACTCTTTCCTCTCCTTCCTCTCCGGCTAGGTCTCCTGAAAACTTGGCTACTGTAACAACTCACTCTTCAGAGTTGCAAACGGCCAAGAGTTATACCGCTGCTGCTCCTGCTGCTCCGTGGTAGTCCTAGGCTGTTGTTTTTCTGTGCACTACCCATAGGCAAACAGACGAGCCGCAGAAGGCAGCAGGCAAAACGGCGGAAGGTGGTGGTGGGGCCAAGGGAACCGGCACCCAGAGGTGACGCTCCCTGACAACATCCCTTTGGACAAGTTCCCTCATCTCCTGGTCTCCATTTCCTCAGGCACAGAAGGAAGGCGGAGACTGAGCCAGTCCTGCCCAGCTAGGAGCTTCAAGTTTCCCTCTCCTGTAAGTCTACGAATCCAGTTTGATAACAGAGCTAACGATCAGTTAGTGGCGCTATAAAATCAACCACTTTCCCGTGAATGATGTAAGCGCTCAAGCTGCTTACTGAACACTTTTTCAGTGAGAATTAGGAAAAGCATCTATTAACAATTTATTCACACACATACACACATCAACTGGAATATCAGAAATACATCTTAAAAAAAAAAAAACAAAAAAACGAAAAGGGATACAAACGTGACAGATTCCAAAAATGTACTTTGACTAGATTTTTATGATCTACTTCCTTATTAGCCTCCCGTCTAAAGATTAGGTCACAAAAGCAAAACCAAATACACAAAAGCTTGGTTTGTATTCAATGAGAAATCCCAGCCAGAAGCATTCAGGTACGCTCGGATCGTCATTCGTCCAAGTACCTGCTGAGGTCCATAATGCGTCAGGTACTGGAGACATAAAGAGAAATGAGAAATGAAGGCACTCAAATCAATGCAAGGGCAGATGTGACGATACACAAGGATGAGATTAAATATAACAGCACAGTCACACTCAAGTCCCAGTGAAACAAGACAGGAAGGAATACGCTCTGTAGTACGAAGAGCCCCGAGGAAACGTGGAAGGGAACACGCGGGCTGAATCACGAAGGACGGGAGGTGGTGGGCGTGGAGATACTTCTGGTTCAGTTTTAGAATCTACGTCCACCCTGGATTCTTAACTGGAAAATGCAGAAACACCACACAGTGTTCGAAATCAAAGTGTAAACCTGTTGCTTTTATGATGAGCTCCCCACCTCCACACAGGCTGCCCCCTTCCCCTCCCCGTCCCCTCCGGGGACCCTAGTACTCACCAATCCGAGTCTTGTCAACAGCAGATGGGAAAAGCCTCACTTCCTCCGGAAGTCCTCGAAGCACATGTTCAGGCACCTCAGCCAGGCTCTCAGCAGCTGCGACAGGCTCGGTGGCGTTCTGCAAGTCAAGGAACAGAAGGATCAGAGCAGAGGGAAGCAAACCCAGTTGGTGGGTTTTTTGTTGGTTTTTTTTTTTTTTTTTTTTTTTTCTGGTCCAATAAGCAAATATGCAAAACCGTAACTGCAACCTGAAGCTGGCAAGCCAGACGGAGACTACAAGATGCGAGATGCAGAGCATTTCAGGAGTTGCTTTCATTGTTGTGAGTCTCCAAAGGAAACTGCTGCAACCTTCAAGTCTGTCTGTGTTAATCTGTTTTGTTCAGCCACCTGTAGTCATTTTCAAACTACGCGAATCTCTGGCACCACACTGTTTTCAACTCCCACAGAATCTGGAAGTAAGATACGGCTTCAGCTTCCTTTTCAGTCCAAGGCTACCATCAGCATTTTAGAACGCTTAAAAAATAAAAATCAACACTCCTACTTAAACGAGTACTTCTGGCACACACTGCAAAGGCCCAGCCAGCCGGCCAGACCCCACCCCACCTATGTTTTCATCCTTCTGGAGCAACACCCCCTTTAACAGGGGCTTGAATATTCCGACAAGAACACTACAACTTTTTCTGGGCCCTCAATGGAAATGCAACCTTTCCCGGAAGCAGTAATTTGCTGCTTCTATCAAGTCACATTAAATAGCAAAGTTGCCAGAATATCACAGTCTCCAAGAAATAGGGAATTGTATGTAATTACTAACCAAAATTCACTTTAATCTTAAGAAATAACATTACTATTAGGTACGTATTATATAAGGGAAGAGAAAGCAAAAATCGGAGGCAACTGGTAAAACATGACTGTTAGTTTGAAAATAACGTTCAATCAAAGGAAAACCAAGTTTGTATTGACTGTTATCCCATATACCCCCAAAGAACCGACGTACATATCATAACACCACTAAGAATGATGGGTCCTTTAGTCTTAGGTGTTTTTTATTTCACTGCAAAGGGAAACACTTCTCAAGGATTTTCAAAGATACCAAAGTAAGCAAAAAGCAAACTCCAACCTAAGGAAGTTAACTTCCCCACAATGAAGCTCTTACAGCTTTTAAGAATGTTTTGTACAAAGACAAGAAATCATCCACGTTTGTGTAATCCCAACATTATTTTTTTTGATGTTTTCTGTGCTGTGTTTGTTTGTTTGTTTGTTTGTTTGTTTGTTTGTTTAAAGTATCAATAGGCTGCTTTAAGAGAAATAAATCCCCAGCAAGGAGCAACTCATTATGAAGGTCCACTCTTTGGCGTTTTTCGAGTCGGGATGCACACAAGCGGGCCCCCAGGGACGGAGATTCCCTTCTCAAACAGGGCAAAAGCTCACAGTGCCGACACTCTGGAAGCACGAACGCTGTGATCCTGCTGGATCTACAGCTTGGTTCTGACAATAATACCAAGCACACGTTAAATGCCTTTCAAAACACAAGAATGCCAAAACTGCCCCCGAAAATGGGTCTGATGGTGTTTTTAATTAGCTACAGTGTGAATAAATTCAGCACACAAATTTCTCACTTTTAAATATGGTACCCCATTTTTAAAACTTTAATCTATAAATGGTGATTCTGGAAACAGGAATCTTTTTTCCAAAGGGGGAACGGGTATTAATCTTTTTTCCAAAGGGGGAACAGGCAGTGGGTACCCTAGGCTACATAATAATTATTGGACAAATAATAACATGGACAAACATGAAGAAGTACTTAGCTAAGGCTCTGAGTCCCATCAGCACATGGCCACTTAGCAGCGTGAGGAAGTTTTCTTCTCCTTCCTCAGATAGGACCCTAGCCTAAGATTTAAAAGGATCTGACACCATTTAACCTCCCTAGGAGCTTTGAAAAGACAGTGCATCAGCTGCTCTAAACTGGTACTTCCAGACACTATGACAATAATACTAATAAGTTAGCATTTCCTGAGAAAGTCCTCAGGGCCTCAGTACAAGGCACTGCGCTAACCGTCTTCTGTGCATGATGGCATTTACTCCAAACAGCTCAAGGGGCAGGGACTGTCATTGCTTCCTCTGGCACCGCCCCTGCCCTATCCCCTCACCCCCACCCCCAACACCAACACACCCATTAAGGAGGAAATTGAGGCTTAGGGAAGTGGTCTAAGTTGCTCAAGACCAGGATTTGAACCTTTGTCTGTCTGACCCTGAGCCCATGTTCATAACTACTGTGCTCTTTCCACTTAAGATTCTGCTGGATAAGGTCTGAGGATCTAATGTAAAACATGCTGACTCTAGGTGATAGCACTGTATTATAGAATTGAAATCTGCTAAGAGAAATGTTCTCACAAAAAAAAAAAAAAAGGAAAAGGATAAATATGAGAGATGATGGATGGGGTAATTAACTAGATGGTTACACATATATCAAATTACCACTATGTATACTTCATATATCTTACAATTCGTCAATTATACCTCAATAAACCTGAAAAAAAAAAAAAAAAGAAAACAAAAAAGAAAAAATTCTGCTGGAACAGAATCTGAGAACCTCTGCCCTAAAACCTCCCAACTTCCATGGCAGTGACGGCAGCCAACGGCTCCTGAGGCAGGAATGGTGATTCCCACGGGAAATGTGTCACTGGAGTGTAATTTGGAGACCACGTGTGTTAACATTTCTGATACACCTGTGAACAGAAAGGACCTCAGCAGAACTGCCACAAGAAAAAAGATAAGACAAATTCCTATGCATTTATTTACCTGCTTTTGGTGAAGCCCTCCCTGCTTGTAAATTTGGGCTCATTTACCTAGTGGAGGAAAGCTTTTTTTTATATTTTAGTAGCCTTCACACTACAAGACTCAACTAAAATTTGCAGACTTCCAACCACACCAAGCCAACCCTGGCAGCCCCAGGACCTGGCTCTCACCTTTCCAGCTGCGATGGCTCCAGCTGGAAACTGCCTCTTCCCTTCCTTAGTTTACCTTCATAGTTCTTATCACAATTTTAAATAATTAGTTGTAAAATTATGTGTTTCACGTACCTCCTCTGATAAACTACAGTGAAGACAGATGGTATCTTTTTTTTTTTTAACATTTATTTATTTTTGAGACAGAGAGAGACAGAGCATGAATGGGGGAGGGTCAGAGAGAGAGAGACACAGAATCCGAAATAGGCTCCAGGCTCTGAGCTGTCAGCACAGAGCCTGACGCGGGGCTCGAACTCCCGGACCGCGAGATCATGACCTGAGCCGAAGTCGGACGCTCAACTGACTGAGCCACCCAGGCGCCCCAGATGGTATCTATCTTATTCGATGTTGCGTTCCCAATGCTTAGCAGGGGACACAACATGTTTGTTGTCATTTAAATACCTGAATGAATACATAATTCTTGTAAACCAACTTAAAACTTTTTTAGAAAAAGGAGGGCTAGAAATAAATAAAATAGCTGGGTCATCTATCGGAAAGCATTTTTTCCATGTGCCTGAATTTCTTGAATGTGAGGTAGGTATATTTCTGGGCCAACATAAGAATTCTTTTTTAGAAAATGTGATATATGCTTTCAATTCTTAGCACGCAATTTACAAGTAAACCTTTAGAACAAAAGACTATTTAAAAGAAAATTTCTCTCCCCCACCCATATATAAACTGGGATCTCATTTATACACACAAACATACACATACACATATATTTATACATGTGAACATCCTTAGAGTATTAGATGTAATATTATACTCTAAACAAGGTCATGTTGGTTCCTACACTGAAGATCACCATTTGATCCTGGGACTAGTTCCCAGATCAATTTTTCTCTAAAAGAAATTGCAGCATCTACTCAATTTCTGAGTCCCTTCTACGGGCCAGGCAATGTTTTAAGCACCTCCTCTGCCTTAACAATGTGTCACTCTATGGAGGAAGACTGACAAAGTCAACCAAGGATATACAATGCCTGGTACTTTCTGATGCTCTAAAGAAAAATTAGGCACAAGAGGAGGACACAGTGACGGAGATGGGTAGGGTGCTATGTTAAACAGACTGCTTCAAGAAGTAGAAGGGCATCATGTGACAGTATGGGGAGGCAAACACACCAGGACAGGTAATCAGCAAGGACCCTTGCTGACTCAAGAATAAGCTTGATATGATCACAGAACAGACAGGCAAAAAGACCAGCGAGTCCAGAGCAGAGAAGGTGAAGGAAAAGCAGCTGGAGCTGACGCGGGAGAGGTAGGTAGGGGTAACACCTTAGGAGAAATGGATCACCTGCTGAACTACACAGAATACGAGGAATAGAAGGTGACCAGCCAGAGACCAAACTGCAGGCGCCAGGAAGGACCCTTGCTCCCCCTCCTGGAGTGGCCAACCGCCCATCCTTGCCATCCCAGAATAAAGGCACGTTCCCGTTTCAAGGGTTTCTGGACACCGATCACTGTGGTAAGCACAGAGGACGTTACAAGGACTTCTCTACTTTCCTATTACGTAACAGGAAACAGAAGAGCTCGTTTACTTCACTGCTTGACGAAGTAAAGGCTCCAAACATGTATCAGTGAACTGATCTAGAACAGCATATGTTAAATTTAATGTGTTAAATTTAAGTTAACTTAATAAGCTTTGTTATTGATCTCATTAAATCAAGGTCTTGAACTTCCTAACTCAAACTCAAAAGAAGGCAGTCAGTATTCCTCCCCCTCCCCGACTCGTGGCCACAAGCAGCTCTCCTTCACTCAGTCCATCACTCAGTCATTAACAAACACTTCCTGAGAGCCCGCTCCAGGCTGGCCCTGCGCTGAGCAGTGAAGGTACGATGGTTCACAAAGCTGATCCGGGCCCTCTGCTCACAAAGTTTTCAGAGAACTGCTTTTTCCCTTCCCCTAATACCTAATACCTTTCCTTTGGCTCACGATGACTTCCCATGCTGGATGGTGGGGGAGCGTCAGGCGTATGACTTTTACTCCCTCCTCTGGACCAAGCTCTGCGCTAAATGTTTTTCCTGCATTACCTCGCAATAATCACAGCTGACACCGATGGATGTTCAGGACACCATTCGGATGCTACTGCAAGCTCTTTTAATCTTTTAACCAGCTCGTTTAATCTTTACACCGCCACTCTGGCTGTGGGCACCTTCATGATCCTCACTCTACAGATGAAACCGAGACCTGCCCACAGTCATGGCTAGTAAGTGGCAGAGGCAGGATTCAAACCTAGACAGTCAGGCTTCAGGGTCTGGGTTCTCAAATACTATGCCACAGAGCTGCCCTGTCAAGTAACTCTCCCAAGCTGCGTGGTTTTACTTTTTTTTTTTAATTTTTTTTTTAACGTTTATTTATTTTTGAGACAGAGAGAGACAGAGCATGAACAGGGGAGGAGCAGAGAGAGAGGGAGACACAGAATCTGAAGCAGGCTCCAGGCTCTGAGCTGTCTGTCAGCCCAGAGCCCGACGCGGGGCTCGAACTCACGGGCCGCGAGATCGTGACCTGAGCCGAAGTCGGCCGCTTAACCGACTGAGCCACCCAGGCGCCCCAAGCTGCGTGGTTTTAAAGTAGCAGAGCCAAGGGGCACCTGAGTGGCTCAGTCGGTTGAGCGTCAGACTCCTGATGTCGTGTCATGATCCCAGGGTCAAGGGATCGAGTCCTGCATCAGGCTCTGAGTTGTTGCGTGTGGAACCTGCTTAATTCTCTCTCTCTCCCTCTGCCCCTCCCCCTCTTACACTCTCTTTCTCTAAAAGAAAAATTTTAAAAACACATAAAAAATAAAAATAAGAAAAATAAAGTAGCAGAGCCAAGATAAAGTCCAGACAGACTCCAGAGTGCACGTTCCAACCAAGCCAGTGGGGTATCTCACGGTCATTTAGGGCCACCTTTGGGGGGCCCACAGGGTCAGGGCTATTTCAACAATAGTCCTAGGATGTTACCTGCCTTTTTCATTCTCAGGCATGTAGAGGGGAGGTTTTCAGGGTTTATGACAAGTGATGATGTCATCATTCCACTGGCTAATGGATGTGTGATTGTCTAATCTCATGTTTTAAAAATTTCTGAACTATGAGTAAGGACTGTAGTCTAACCAACTCCTGAACTAGGTCTAGTTCCTGGTTTTGATACTGTAATAAAGTAAGATGTTACCACCGCGAAAAACTGAGTGAAGAAGAGTATAGGGCTCTGTACTATTTCTGCCACTTCCTGTGAAGCTATACTCCCTAAACATTGTTCAAAGAATTTTTGTTTCAAGGGGGCACATTCGGTAGAGCTTGCTCATTCGGCAGAGCTTGGGGCTCTTGATCTTGGGGTCGTGAGTTCAAGCCCCAGAGTGGCTGCAGAGTTTACTTCACAAAGAAGAAAAAAAAATTGCTTCAATTTCTCACATGGTAAATATCCAAAGATCTAATGCACACAAACAAAAGCCTGATGATCGCTGCACGAAAGAGACCACCTCTGCTCTTCCGGCACCTCCCATCTCAGGACTGAGAAGCAGAGATCAGGAGAGATTCTGAGAGACTAACTAAACCAAGAGGAGGAAGGAGGGCGGGGTCCGCACATTCACACCCTACCTCCCCAACTTCTCCACTACAAACTCGAGGGGCTGTTCCCTACAGGCAAGGGGGGGGGGGTCCGTTTTAAGGGTTTCACTCTGAATTGTTAACGGAGAACAAGCAAAGCATACCAGAACAATCTGGGATAAATAGCTTCAAAGGCAATTAAAGGCAACCAGTTATTGTCCATGGCCCTTCGGGGCTCCTGCCCGGGTGGGATAGAAAAGCAGAAGAGAGTTCCTACCCCTTACTTTAAGCACCAGCCTGGTTGGGCCAGGACCTATCAAGGCAGGAGAGTGTCATTTTGCCTGCAGGGCTCTGGGCCTCTGCCCTGCCCTAAGGAAGCCAGTCCCCACTGTCCTACCAAGCAGGATTTCCCCTAAGGCTCCATTACCACACGCCCCACCTCTCCCCACCTCCCCCAGCACTTTGCACTTTGTAAGCACTTACTGGCTGGCTGGTTTAATGGCCTCTCCACCAGAGGCAGGTTTAAGCTGCAGACCCAGGGGGCAGGTTCCGTTTCACTCACCGCTGCACCCGGCGCCTGGCACAGGACGCCGAGCCCCGAGCAGTGGTTGCTGTCAACAAACAAGTACCTGGCAGTCAAGTGCAGGAGGTCGGTGTGCACAGAGATGGCTGTGAGGGTGTACAGACCCAACTGGCCACGGAGTCCAGGGGAGTGGATGGGATCAGAGAAGAGAGACAAGCAAGGACAAAGCCCTCAGGATGTCACTATCTAAGAGCGGGAGGTAAGACCAGGCACGATGTCACCGTGGCAGAAGGGGCATCAAGAACATGATGTCAGAAAGGCTGGGGAAAAGGTTCCACGAAGGGGGAGAAGTCAACAGTCGAATCTGCTGGTGAGCCTGCAGTATGTGTGGTATCTGATCCTTCTCCACTTCCCACCGGTGTAGTCACCCTTCAGCCTGAAATAACACAGCAATCCCCTCATCCTGCGAAGGGCAGACGAGCACCCCGCGTGCCAGCACTGCGCTACCGAGGAAAGCAGCAGCGAACACAGATGGGTTCTGCCCACCTGACCGGGTATTCCACTGGGACCAGTGAAATAAAGAGTGTGATGGGGCACCTCGGCGGCTCAGTCGGTTGAACGTCCGACTTCGGCTCAGGTCATGATCTCACGGTTCGTAAGTTCGAGCCCTGCGTTGGGCTCTGTGCTGACAGCTCAGGGCCTGGAGCCTGCTTCGGATTCTGCGTCTCCCTCTCTCTCTACTCCTTCCCTGCTCACACTCTGTCTCTCTCTTTCAAAAATAAATAAAGACTTTAAAAAAAAAAATTTTTTTTTTTTAAAAAGAGTGTGATAAACAGATAAGGAGGGGGCACTGTCCTCGTCAGGGCAGCTGCGTGCAGGGGGACATCTTAGAGAAGATCACACACACAGACACTTGGACCTGAAAGATGAGAATGGCCACGTGTTAAGGAGCGAGCATTCCAGGGAAACGTACTAAGGGGACAAAGGGCTTGGCACGTTCAGGAATAAAATGAGACCACCGTGGCCAGGTCACAGCGAGCCAGGGAGAAAGCAGAGGCGGCTGCCGCCAGAACCTGCAGAACCTTAAAGGTCAGGGTAGAGAGAGACTGGAGCTCATTTAGAGAGCAGCGGGACACAACTAGAAGGTCTTGGGCAGGGGAGTGACATGACGTGATGAGAAGGTCTTCTGGCTTCCAGTCTGTTCCCTATTCAACTTCTCTAAACCCTCTGCCTTCTTGATTAATCATCCTATAAAGCATCCGGTTCAGAACTCTTTTTTTTTTTTTTTTTTAACTTTCTAAATAAACCAGTGGTTACTTTACTGGTTGTAGAGTCTCTCGAGGTTGAAGAGAAGCAAAGTAAATTAGACCTAAGAGCTCTTCTCAACCTGACATGCCCCTGAAGGAGGGTTCTGCCGCCTCCTAGTGAGTCTGTTACTGCTGAGACTGAGCTGCCAAATTTCAAACCACCTTCATCCAAGGCAGCAAACCAAGGAGCAACAGCCTTTCAAGTCAGGTGGGAGTTTGCTTGGTCTAGCCACAGCCTTAAAAAAAAAAAAAAAAAGAAAAGAAAAAGAAAAATTCTATTGGAAGAAATCACAGAAAAATCTCGATTTTACTCTCAAAGTTCCTCCCTAGTCCCTACAGGCACCACTCTCTGGAGGTCCTCCTACTCCTTGGCATCTTTCACAGATCAGGCTTTCAGCCAACAGGGCCCCCAGACCACTGATCCTTCTGGCCCTCAATTCTTCTGACCAGTCAATACCTTCTATATCCTTCCAGGTCAAGTTCAAATCCATTCATCCATGAAGACATTCCAAACAACTCACCATAATTGCCTGCTTTTCTAATTTCCTTTATGCTCAGGTTTATGTTGTATGAATACAGTACTCAAGACATACAGAGAATGGTCCCACAGAGAGAGAGACCGTCAGCCAAGCAGTGGTCAATGAGGGGGTTTCTGTGAAAATCCAAAGTAATGACTTGGCCTGAACTAAAGCACTAACAGTGCTTACAAAGTATGTTACAGGGCAGAATCAGCACTTGCTTACGAGCTGAAAATAATGGTGATGATGATACCTACAGTGTTTCCTACATGCCAGGCGCTGGCCTTGACGTTTATGAACTCATTTACTCTTGACCACAACCACATGGGGTGGTCACCACTATTATCTCTATTTAACAGGTAGGAAAGCAAATACCAAGAGGTCAAGTGACTTGCCCAAGGTCACACAGATGGAGTGGCTGTGAAGGACGAAAGTCCAATCCCTGTGGAGTCCTGTGAAGGACTGAGGGTGAAAGTGAGTCACCACACAGCAAAGTTGAGGAAGAGCAAAACAATCCTACAAAGCATTAATATCAGAATAACAAAAAATGTAAACCTTCTTGCCAGAGTTCCTCCCACAGTTATATAAGAAAAATGTCATCCAAGTTGCTAATTCTTTTTCAAATTTCAGAAATAATCTAGTATTTTCATTCACAAAGACAATGTCCCAGATCTTATAAAAATTGCCAATTTATCTAGTAGAATACATGATTCAAAATGAGATTTAAGTGCCATCATTATTAAACATGTTAATTTTCTAAACTATACATTCATTAATCTAAGTTTAAGTCATAACACATTAAGAATCAACTTACTTGGCAGTCTCCTTTTAAAAAGCCTGAAAAATCAAATTCGCATTTATAATTACTTATAAAAATCTAATTCTATATTAATAATATGCTACAACAGCAACAGTGGTTTCAACGTTTTATACCTCATTATGCATATATACCCAGGATTAGGAAAAAAGTGGGGAAGATAACCTAAAAGCAAAGATAGAAAGCCATTCAAGGCTTTACCAAATCTTTGGAAATACATCTATGAACAGATGTATCTGAATGGTCACATGGTCTGCTGCCCCCATAAAACGTCCTCTGTGAAAGGAATAAACTACCAATACCACCTACAACAACATGGATGAATCTCAAAAACACCACGCTGATCAAAAGTAGACAAACACAGGGGCGCCTGGGTAGCTCAGACGGTTGAGTGTCTGACTCTTGATTTCAGCTCAGGTCATGATCTCAGAGTTCATAGGATTGATCCCCCCCTTCAGGCCCTGTACTGACAGTGCAGAGCCTGCATGGGATTTTCTCTCTCTCTCTCTCTGTCCCTCCCTTGCTCGTGCTCTAAGTAAATACATAAACATTAAAAAAAAGAAAAAAAAGGAGGGGGGACAAATACAAAAGGGCAAGTACTAATGATTCCACTCACGTGAAATTCTACAACAGGAAAAAATCCACAGGGACAGAAAGCCAATCAGTGCCTGCCTGGGGTAAGGACCGGGGGGGTGGGGAAGTGACACTAACTGCAGAGCAGCAGGAAAGAATTTTTGGGGTAATGGAAGTGTTCTGTACCTTGAGAGAACTGAGTGCCGGTATCTGGCAATCTTAAGACTTGCACACTTCAAACAGGTACATTTAAAAAAAATTTTTTTTTAACGTTTATTTATTTTTGAGACAGAGAGAGACAGAGCATGAACGGGGGAGGGGCAGAGAGAGAGGGAGACACAGAATCGGAAACAGGCTCCAGGCTCTGAGCTGTCAGCACAGAGCCTGACGCGGGGCTTGAACACACAGACCGCTAGATCGTGACCTGAGTTGAAGTCGGACGCTTAACCGACTGAGCCACCCAGGCGCCCCCAGGTACATTTAAAAAAATGTTTAGGGGCACCTGGGTGGCTCAGTCAGTTAAGCATCCAAGTCTGGCTCAGGTCATGATCTCCTGGTTCGTGAGTTCGAGCCCCGCATTGGGCTCTGTGCTGACAGCTCAGAGCCTGGAGCCTGCTTCGGATTCTGCGTCTCCCTCTCTCTGCCCCTCCCCTGTTGACACCTGTTCACTTGTGCTCTTGCTCTCTCTCCCTCTCTCTCTCAAAAATAAACATTATAAAAAATAAAAATTAAATTTTTTTAAACTTTATTGATTTACTTTGAGAGTGTGTGGGAAGAGCAGAGAGAGAGAGAAAGAGAATCTCAAGCAGGCTCTGCACTGCCAGTGCAGAGCCCAATGTGGGGCCTGAACTCACGAACCGTGAGATCATGACCTGAGCTGACATTAAGAGTCAGTTGCTTAACCAACTGAGCCACCCAGACGTCTCTCAAATGAGTGTATTTAATGCACACAAATGATACCTCAATGTTGGGCTTTCAAAGTAAAATAAGTAAATGAATTATACACTGTCCTCTTTAAATCATGTCCAAATGAAACTGTAATGGTCCCAGAAAACCAAAGATAAAAATACTGATGACGTAGTAAAAAAAAATTTTTTAATCAAAATTTTTTTCAAACCCAACTCAAGCATTCCTCTGCTCAAAACCCTCCAACGGTCTCCCATCTCCTTAGGCAAAGTCTACTCTGTTCTTTACAATGACCACAGAGCTGAGCCCACACCTCTCCTCCTTCATCTGCTCTGCTCCAAGCACACAGGTGCCCTAGAACCAGCCTGCTCTGCTCCCTAGCCAGCCCCCACCTCTTAGATACACATCCACTGGGATCAGGAAGGTAACTCCACTACATGGCGTTATATATATATATAGCATGGCATTGGCAGTGGCTGCTGTTACAGGAAGCTGCAAGTACGATCTGACATAGACAATACGTACTAATGTTTTCATTTTTAAAAATATAAAAATAAGCAAGTTTTACTGGTATCTCATTTAAATTTGTATCAGTAACTAGGGGCACCTGGGTGGCTCAGTTGGCTAAGCGTCCGACTTCGGCTCAGGTCATGATCTCGCAGTTCATGGGTCAGAGCCCTGCATCGGGCTCTGTGCCGACAGCTCAGAGCCTGGATCCTGCTTCAGACTCTGTGTCTGCCTGTCTCTCTCTCTGCCCCTCTCCCACCCATACCCTGTCTCTGTCTCTCTCTCTCTCTCTCTCAAAAATAAATTTAAAAAACTTTTTAATAAAATAAATTTGTATCAAACTCTTTTTACATACTCTATCCGGAAAACGACCATAAATGATCATACCCGTTTTCATCAATTTAATTAAAGCACCTAGTTTCTTAAACATGAACTTTATTTTAAATTTTAATGTTTATTTATTTTTGAGAGAGAGAGACAGTATGAGCAGAGGAGCGGCAGAGAGAGAGGGAGACACAGAATCCGAAGCAGGCCCCAGGCTCTGAGCTGTCAGCACAGAGCCCGACAGGGGGCTCGAACCCACAAACCATGAGATCAGGACCTGAGACAAAGTCGGATGTTCAACGGAGTGAGCCACCCAGGCGCCCCTTAAACATCAACGTAAACATCAACACTGGAGAGCAACAGCAGCGTCTGACAGAAGAGTTCAGACTAAACATGACTTGACATTGAGAATGTGTCATAGTATATCACACTAAGATACATGCTATTCTACAACAGACTAATGATAAGCACCACAGTTCATTGTTGTCACCAGCAAAAGACATCCAAGAATTAGAGCGCTAATATTTCAAATTCTATGAACAAGTCTTCTTTGTTTAAACTTGCAAACAAGACTCTTAGCTACTATTCTGGGAGCAAACAGTGAGGGGGAGAGAGGATGAAACAAGCTTCAGTTTACTGAAACAGCATTAAATCGTGTTTGGTTAAGGAATGAGCAGAAGAATACGACCACAGTAACAATAAAGAGATGCGGACACCACACAAAACAACCTTTACACGGTCTCTGGAAAACAACAGTCGCCAAAGAGTTCTAAAACACACCAAAAAAGTGCCCTCTTTCAAAAAGCTGGCAGGCCCTTTAAACTGTCCAACTGAAGAAACTATCTTCAACTACGGCGTTAATCTCAATAGTGAACGAACATATTACTATACTCTTGCCCAATAAAGATAAAGGTGCTACTCTAAAAAATGGAAACCAGATCATGTCACTGTCCAGTCGCTTCCCACTGCACTTAGAGTAGAACATAAGCTTCTTCCTATGGCCCTTAAGGCTCTATAAATCTGACCCCAGCCTCTCCCCAACTCCATCTCGTGTCAGAGCCCCCCTGATGCCCGCCAAGCTCCAGGCCCTGGCCTGTTCTGTCTGTGTTTGAACCAGCGGGCTCATTCCCACCTCAGAGCCTTTGCACTCACTACTGACTCGCTCTACCTAGAATTTTCTTTCCCTGGATCTTCACATACCTGGTTCTTGGCTACCACTTGAGTCTGTTTTAACTGTTAGTCACCTCTTCAGAGCAGCCTTCTCTGACCATGTAATCCGAAGAAACTCCCTGCGGCCTCCATTCATCACTCTCCATCACACCGCCTTGTTTCGCCGTCCTCACGGCACTTTTCGCTATCTAAAATGGTCTCGTCTTCCGCTTTTCAACTCTCTCTGAGTAGGTAAGCAGCAGAGCAGAGCCCTGGCCTATCTAGTTCACTGCGGAACCCACAACACCCAGGGGTGCCGTCCAGTCCATCAACGGCAGGATGAATGAGGGAGCAAGTGAACACCCGGAACAGAGAAGAGAATGGAACCGGGGACTGCTTATCCCAGTGCTCAGGGTTGGATCTGCAGCATCCAGTGATTAAAAGCTTCTTTTGTTATTTCACTGTACAAAACTTTTATTTAAAGTCTGGAAGGCTAAGCTGCTAAAACTGTTTTGCTACTGGCAATAGCAGATCGGTCATCTGGATGTAGAAATGCTGCAATCATAAGCTGCTTTGTTGATAGAAAGTTTCAAGCGTTAGTAACAACCTGAGTTACGCAAAGATTCAAAAAACAAAAAAAAAAAAAAAACACCTACGTGTGATTCAATAAATCAGAAATCAAGGCAGCTGCATTACCTCATTAGGGCTAAAACTTACACAATGCCCCGTGTCCATTAGATCTCAATAAAGCTGGGGAAACAAATCACCGAGGCTATACCCAAGGTGCCACAGTTCTCCTCTCTTCCCCGCGGGATTGTACTGCCCCCCAGCCAGCCTCTAATACCAGAGTTTTAAGTCAGATGTGGCCATATGACTGACTTTGGCTAATCAGATGTGAGTAGAAGTGATGTACATTGAGACAAAGCCTTCATCATCTCTGGTTCTTGAGCAACTCCAAAGGCAGATCCACACAGGATGTGTAGCAAGAACAAGAAATAAACAAATGTTGTATTAAGCCCCTGAGATTTTGGAGCTGCTTTTTGTTAGCACAGCATAACAGAGCTTATCCTGACTAATAACGGCAGTATAAAATGGTGACCTAGAACCTTAGCTTTGGAATTTGACGAGTGACGGTGTGAATCAGAGCTCTATCACTTACTGTTTGAGTGGCCACGGGCAAACCACGGCCACCTCTCTGGGCTTTAACTGCCTTCGTCCATAAAATTGTTATACTACCTACACTTCATAGAGTGGATGCAAAGACTCAATTAGTGAGAAAGTACATATGCAATATTTAATGGAGTGCCTGGCCTGTTGGTTAAGCACTCAGTAGACAGGAAGTGGTATTAAACTCTAGCATACCTATTTTAAGCTACTATAAGCATATTCACATTATGGAACTTTGCTCACCTTTGATATTCTATAAAGTAAAGCATTCTAAACTCTTTGTTCAACGAGAAAGTAATTTTTAAAGTTTTGGACGCTCCTAGATAAGTCTATGGGGGAAAAAAGAAAGAAAATAGTGGAACATCTCAAAAGTTAAATATTGGGATGGGTGTAGAATGTTAATGAAGTAAAGGACACCAGTGATTTAAAATGGGAGAGAAAAGAAACTGGGAGAAGGAAGTCGGGAAGCAGAATGGCTCTCCTCTTGTCTGCCAACCAGCCTGGACTGAGTTGGAACAAAGGCTCACGGGCAACACGAGTGGAGTTCCGAGTTGGGAAGACAAGAGAAGGGCTAAGTGTTGAATGGAGAACAAACTGGAAGAGAAAGAAGGACAAAGAACATGTGGATCTGGAGGCTTTGTGCAGCCCAGGGCTAGGGTCAGAGAGAGAGCCTGGTGAGCTACCACACCAGGAACGACTTGGAACACACTGGTAAGACTGAGCAGTTCAGAATGTTGATCCAATAGTTAGTGTTTAATATACCGTGAGACTCTGGAGTCTGTTGTTTCTTCTAAAGGACTCATTTACAAACAGTATGGTCTGCTCACTCAGAGGATCCTTCAGTCCCTAAAACTCAACCAGCAAACACATGAATGAATGATACAGTACTACTCTCTTTGAGACCATTCCCACTATAAGAGATTGCTCTGACTGCTAAAGTTCATCTAAGCAAAGCTGCTTGGTACCTACAGGGAATAATCTCAGCGTAACATCACCATTAAGATTTTAATTAAAAGTCAATCTGGTTCAGGGGCGCCTGCCTGGCTCAGTTGGTGGAGCATGCAGCTCTTGATCTCAGGGTCACGAGTTCGAGCCCCACGCTTGGTACAGAGATTGCTTAAATAAATAAACTAGAAAGAAAAAGAAAAAAATCAATCTGATTCAAGTTAAAACTTTAATATCCGAATTTTTGTGTAGTTACTTCCAAGTTTCTCAAGCACTGATTGCTCATTTTCACTGGCTGAAAAGGGGAAAATAAACATAAGAGGGAAAAATATAAAATGTCCTGAAACAATCCTTAACTTTTAAAAATTACTGAGACAACTGCTGAAAAACACTCAGAGATTTTATGCCGTGACATAATAATCAGGTCTAAATATCATGCAACTGATACTCCTCAGATAATGAAAATATAACTAAAGATGCTGAAAATTTTACTCCTAAAAAGTGGACAACTTTTATACTCCAAATGAAAGTTTCATTACTACCAGACCACGTAAATTACATCCAAATCAGAAATGTGCTAACCATTAGAAACATAAGAGGACACTTTTGCCCTGATATTTGGCATTTGGCATCAAAGGCAGTCTTCTGCAGATCTGATATTAAAACTTGTCAAAAACAAAATGAAACTGGAAAAGAGCCAAAAAAGAAATGGCTATTGCTACAACTCTCGTGAATGGCATGTGGACTTTCTCCACACACAAGGTCGCGTGATGTAAGGGGAGCCACAGAGTGAAAAGTATGAGGTGTCCAACAGGTCGAAACACGTTAGAAATAAAATATCAGTAGCCTGATATGGTGTAAGAATTAATGCGTTATTAAGCCTACCGGTAGAGCTGTAGCCACCTGAAAATAACTGGCTGCTGATCAGCAACACAACAAAAGCAACGTAAACATTTGGATTCCACCGCGGAAGCACTCGCACTCGCACTCGTTCTAATCCAGAATCAAGACTCCTAACGACAGTTCCTAGGCAGGGGAAAAGCAAGTTGCTTTGGGTGACCAAGTTCACATATAGAATCAGTCTCAAGACAGAAAAAGAAATGAAATCTAGGACATATATGTGCACATAACCTTGAGGAACAATGACTAGGGCAATCCACTGTTCTCTCTTCCCCTCCCCCATCTGGCCATTTCAAAACTAATTTGGCTTCAAAAGCATGTCAGTAAATCTGCAAGTTGTAAAATAATAGGAACCATGTGCCCCATGTGTTCGCCAGATTCATTTTTTATGATGTATGGTCCTCCACACTAAAATAAACATATTTTTGATAAAGAAAAGTAATGAAACAAAATCAAAAGAATCCATTCCAAAAAAGTCACATCTCTCAACGCAACCCGGGACTGAACTTTACAAAATGCAGCCCACCCCAATAAAAGTGGGACTCCAGTTAGAAGCACCTGTGAACGATGAAAAGGTGTCCAAAATCTCAGATTGCGAGGGATACAAAATGTTTTCAAGTCTGGTAGTTTTAAGCTCAACACTACTAATTAGACTTCACATTTTCAAGTTTGTCTTTCATATTTTTTAAATGTTTACGAAGATCTCAAGAGAGTGTCTCTAACACCCATGAATTTCTGTTAACTACAAGTAAAATGATAATAAACCAGAAAATAAGAATCCTCGTTTAGAATACATTAAGTCCATATAACTGGTTTTACTTATCAGAACAGCCCTGAGGCTCCAGAAATCTCCACAGCAGAATTGTTTGATCCCCAGGTAGCTCCACACCCTCTTCCGCTAAGAAACACATCTTACATTTCAATATCTGCCTTCTTGTTTGTATTCTATTAACAGGGTTTTCAAGGACAGAGTGCTTATAAAGTCTCCCACTTGATCAGTTTCAGCTTCTAAAAATAAATTTCAATCTTCCTTTTCAACCAATGGATAATTTACAAAATAAAAAAAATATTAAAAATGAAAGCTTAATAAGCTTCAAAACAAAACCAAAAAATGAACACTACAACGTGGCAGGGGAAAGGTAAAAACAGAAAGTCTGAACTAAGGTCTCAAAGACTCCGTCCCCTGAGCAGGCTTCCTCAGAAAGGCCAAGCCACGCCCAAACAGAGCACAGGCCACTCCACGAACAAATGCACACTATGAAAGCAATGAGCTAGTTAATGGTCGGAAGAAACAGAAAAGAAAATCAGGGGAAAATGGATGTGTGTGTTTTGGTCTTTCAAAAATCAAGAACTGGTCTAGCATCTAGGTAATGTATTTGTATAAATTCTTATTTTTAAACTCACCTGATTCATTTTCAATTCCTGTTGTGTTCTGAAAAGTTACACACAACAAAGAAACTTCTTTGATTACATGAGCCCTAAAAAGAAAAACAGACAATTGTAATATGTACCTGCCTACACATTTACAGTGATTTCAAACCACATACAGAACTGTAGAGTTTGCTCAAAGGGCTATTCATAAAGCAACTCCATGCCAGGTCAACTTCAATCTATGCTGAGAGCTTACTTTGCAGATTTATTATCTACAATAAAATAGATTTCTTACTAATCTTTACTAGGCCCTCATTGTACTCTACAATTGAAAGCAGACTCATTAGAATGACATCAAATTTTTGCTGTGAAATTGCATCATTCCTAAGAAGAAACAGATTAGCTCTGTTAATAGAAACACAAAGCACTGCTGAGTAATTTATTATGCAATGTAAATGTTTTTCTTTTACTTATATCAATACTGTGTTGAATGCAAACACAATTAGACCCTTTACATTATTTAGTTTTTCAAGTTCCTGAAGTACAGAGGTGAATTTACTAACATTTCCATGGGGAGTTCTCTTTGGGGAATAAAACAAAAACCGTGTAGTAAAATACAAATGTTTTCATAAAAACTGTTTGGAAAGAACTGCAATATTCCTTTATTTATTCGTATATTCACAGTACACTAAAACGATACGACAAAATCATTTCTTGTAAATGCATGTGACATACTTGTTTCTAAATGACGATCTACGAAGACAGTCCTCTCTGCCACGTACATCCTAGGAGGCACTGGAAGTCACTCACAATAAATGAGAGCCGTGCTGCTTTAAGTAGCACTTCCACAGAAACGTTCTAAATGTTTCTGGCAGGTACAGGCACACATACCATCAGTCATAGGTCCATTTTTTCATGAACTTGCTTTAATAAATTATCCTTCCTTCCTAGATCCACAAGACTCCACTCACATTGTAGAACTTTATGTTCTAATTGTTAATAAACCAAGGAACGTGGGACATTTTTCATCTCAGAATATGCTGCCTGCCCGCTATCATAAAAAACAGCGCTTTGACATTTTGTCCCAGTTCATTAATATGAAGATTTCGGGTTTTTATTTCCCCTCGAGCTACTTCACCACACTCACCTTGATCAGCTTTAACAATCAAAGGTACTGTATTTAAGTTAGGGCCTGGTCATCTGAACTAGTTTTTATTCACAAATGGCACAGGGAAATGTATTCTGTAACTTGCATCTTGTTAGAGAGCTCAGTCCTAGCCCAACCAATATAAACTCTTAATGAGGAAATACTCAGAGAATATGATCTCAGGTAACTGGAGGTTAGCCCATGAGGTCCATTCCTTTAAATTTTAATATCGAGCATCTTTCTCATATATATTTACCATGTCTTTCTGTAGTATACATCTCCCATTGAACATAATCGATCCTTTTCTATGAGACTTGGAATCATTATAAAGTTCAAAGTGTATTTGGGTGTCAAACGGTGATGAGGTTAGTGGCCCGAGGTGTGCGTCCCTCAACCCCCTCTGTCACCAATGCCTACTGAATGTCACACAGTCCACTAGGAGGGCCATGAGGGACACCCTGGCACCCAGAAGTGAATAAAATATCAGTGGTTTCACCTGCCCTCTTACGAAGCTTTTATGGATGGATTTCGTAACATCGGCCATAGGGAGCTCTCTTTAAGGAACCAAAAAAAAAAAAAAAAAAAAGCAGTAAATGCCAGTACTGTAATGAAAGATCTTTTGGAAAGAGCTATGATGCTTTACCATTTCCTTCAGGTGGTCTTGTCCTTCCCATGAGAATCTTCGGTATCATCATCGTAACTATCACTTATGATGCTCCTCCAAAGACCAGCAGGCACTGTGCTATGGTCATGTAAATCAGTCCAGCTGATTTTTACAAAGATAAGTACTAGCACCCTCAACAAACAAGTTCAAGGAGGTTGGATAACTCAGCCATAACTGAGTCTCATAACTGGTTTCTAATATTGCTTCTTCTTAAAAAAATTGTTTACCTGTTTATTCTGGGGGGCAGGGGGGGAGAATCCCAAACAGGCTCCGTTCTATAAGGACAGAGCACAACTTGGGGCTCAATCTCATGAACGATGAGATCACCACACGACCTGATATCAAGAGTTGGATGCTTAACCGACTGAGCCACCCAGGTGCCCTTCTGCTCTTGCTTCTTAACCACACTTCACCAACTTTTACTCCCATCTCACTGTAACTCCTACTATCTCTGTGTCAACCACTGTTTTCAGCAGTAAGCAGAAAATCCCTGCCTCTGGGGAAAGGGACCCGCAGACCCGCAACAAAAAAAAAAAATCAGTAAAATGTGCAGTAGATGAGATAATGAAAGTGCTTTAGGGAAAAATGAAGAGGTGGTAGGGAGAAGGAGGTAGGAATTACCATCTCTGTCTCTATGCCTGTGAAACCAAGAGTAAGTATGGTCAGAAAAGGCCACTGTAAGAAAAGGACATCTGCATAAAAGCCGGAAGAAGAGCTATGGGCCAGGACGCTATGGGAACATGAAGTGAGAAACCCCATTCGGCAGCATACCCATGCCCAGGTGTCTCAGGGAGGGCAAGGATGGAGACAGGGAAAGTGTAGGAGAGGATTCAGAAAGGCAGGGAAGGCAGATAAAGTATGGGTTTAGCAAGGTAAGCACTGTTCACCAGAATGGCTGGAGCTTTTCCATCCAGGGATAGAAAGCCGTTGGGAGGCTCAAGGTGGCCGACCTCATGTGACTTAGGTTTAAAAAGAGATTGTAAGGGAAGAGGGTGGAGGCAGGCAGATCTCTCAGGAGGCTAATGGCCCAATCTAGGCAAGAGATGATGCTGGCTTGGCCCGCACAGAAGAGATGTGAGAAGTAATCAGATCCTGGATATATTTTTAAAACAGAGCCCCCAAGATTTGCTGCCACCAGAGATATCAGGTATGAAAGAAGAGGAAGTCAGGGATGACACCAAGATTTTTATCCTAAGGACAAGGAAGGCAGGAGCTGCCATTTTCTGTCATCGAAGGAGATGCTGCCTCCTCCTTGCCTTGCTTTCCATCTGCTTTTCCTTGCTTTTTTCCTCTTCACTTAACATTTTCTTCCTTTCCTTTCCCTCCCCTTTTGTAGTTGCTGGTTCACAGGCACAAATAACTGAGATACTATGGCCTCTAATCCCAAAGAACTCAAATACTTAAGTATTCAGAACGTTTCAGTCTTTCATTTGTTTCTCAATGAATCTCACTTTCTCTTAATAAAAAGTTACAACATAATTCAGGTTGCTAAATGATTAATAAGCTTCTCTCTGACTTTCCACACTATCTGTTCCTTCCTTGTCCTAATAGGAAGCCGCTCATCATTTCTTTCCAGAGAAAAGGATCGTAACATCTTTTTTTTTTTTTTTTTTAAGAGTTCACTTATATACATGCATGCTTGGACCCTCCTCTCCATCACTTCTAATCCCAATTGCCAAAAACCAGAGTCTCATTTTTTTTCTCTCTTAACTCACGACATCGTCAATTATATATCTAAAATATTTTACGTGAAAAGCATTGCAAATCCGACACTGACTTCTCAAATGATACTTTAAAAATTAAATCTTTTACTAAATTATACTGAAAACAAGGGATGTTAAACACAAGAACTGAGAATTTGGCAGTGGCTCTCAATAGAAGACCATTGCATTTTGGACTGGGCAACTAATCCTTGTCTGTCCCTTCTATCATGGCCATGGCCTTGTCTGTCCCTTCTATCATGGCCATGGCCATGCCTGCACAATCAATGCCGGCAGTGCCTCTGACTGTTTTGAAAATCACAAACACCTACACACCCCAAATAACCTCCTAGCTGAGAACCTCTGAACTGTAATAATCATGTAACTAGCTGCAATATGACAATATGTTTAAAAGCAACTGCAGACTCTGAAAGTTGTTACTGAAGTAACTTTAGATTCCTCCAGCATGCAAAACCCCTGTGGAAGCGTCCTGGCAATCCTACATATTTTCATATTCAGTGCTGACTTCAACAGCATTATTTTCACATACCCACTTAACTAACACAGAATCTCAAGGTCAAAGTTTTATCATATGTACAAACTTGAACCAACAATCCTATCAGTGCAGTGGCAGAGAAAAATCTTTCCATCCCTATCACTGAAACTTACTAATTCTATCAAGTTAGGGGGAAAAAAATAGCTAAACAGTTAAGTGCCTCTGGTTTTCCAATGGTAAATATTGAAAATCTTAAAATCACGAGGATTTCTCCTACCCTGGCTTATGCCTTAGTTTCTTTTTTGGATTTCTGTACCTGACCAAACCTCCTTGAATTCCAGCTTGCTGACATTTATCAGATAAAGTACATGAGGCAGATACACAGACTAAGAGCATGGAAATCTTTATCATCAACTGTACTTTACTAATAGCATACATTCTTAGAAAAATAAGAGCTTGATCTTGATTTTACATATCCATGGCTTTAATAATATACACGTACTTAACTTTTCAAGGTATTGCTTCCAAATTCTAGGGCAAATCATCCTCACAAGTATTTAATTTAATATTATAGAGATGACTTGATTATACATGATCAGTGTCAACGCAGCAACAATAAAATAATTAGGGTCTTTATTCCAACAATGGTCCCTTGAAGTGGCAAGACAAGGTCAAGAACTGTAAGCTGCTGTCTTCTGACATGGAGGCCAGAGACCAGAAAAGGGAGAGATACGTGGGACACCCCCGTCCCTGAGTCAGACCAGCCCGGCAGCCCCACCGGGGCACACCACCATCACCCATCACCCATCCTCAGAGATAAGGCAGATTAAACTGAAGACAAACACAAAGTAACATGAATGCAACACACAGAACAGGTTAAACAGTCACATCTACCCTTTGTAGACCCGTCCATCTACAAAACTACATGAGAGGCAAAGTAAAAGCAACAGCAGATTCTTTACGATTAGTCTAAATCTGAGAAGGAAGGGGGAGAATTAGGAAGATAATTATTTGATTTGATTTGCATATTCACCTTTTAGTCACTGATGTTATTTTACAACTATTCTCTCGGGTCATTTTAGATCTTTTGGAGCTATCTGGAAAATAATTAATTAAATTTGCAACAAAGTCCTTAATATTATTTTATAATTATTTTAAGTTATAAAAAAATGCATATTGTAACATCAAGACTCAGAAGAAACTAACTTTTAAGGCTCAGGAAGCAACATAGAGCTTATAGACAAATACTAAAAGAAAAATAAAAAAAACAGTATGGTATATCAAAATGCAAAAGATCATAAATGCCCTTAAAAATGTGGGCTAGATGCAAAGAAAAGTTTTAAAAATACCAATCTGTGGGGCGCCTGGGTGGCTCAGTCGGTTAAGCATCTGACTTCGGCTCAGGTCATGATCTCATGGTCCGTGAGTTTGAGCCCCGCATCGGGCTCTGTGCTGACAGCTCAGAGCCCGGAGCCTATTTCGGATTCTGTGTCTCCCTCTCTCTCTGACCCTCCCCCATTCATGCTCTGTCTCTCTCTGTCTCAAAAATGAATAAAAGTTAAAAAAAAAAATTTAAAAATACCAATTTGTGAAAGAAGTCTTAGAAAGTTTATGGCCTATATAAGATAAAAATATATATATATTCTAAACTAATCACAGCATAAAGTAGATCTTTCATGGTAAGTATCATTGTAGCAAATACAGAGATGATTCAGCTTTTAGTGGAGTAGATTTACAGTGTTTAACACTGATTTTAGCTTACTCTGACCAGAGGATTCTTGAAATCCAGAAACTTCTAGAAAAAACAGTAAAAATATCTAAACTTTGCCGACTTCTCAAAAGCAGTTTTCATTAATTTACAAACACAGCTAGCATATTTGACATTCAAAACTACCACTCCTAATTCCTACCAGAAGAATGGAATCACCAAGTTACAACCTATAAACTCTAGGTATCAATAACGAAAACAGTTGGCACTTATTCAGATTAAGCAAAAACACATAATTCATAAATACTGAATCTGCCCAGGAATTTGTCAAATAACAAACACAATTTCACAAGAATAATCACCTAGAACATCTAGTTTCACACTAAAAAACATACTCCCAACTCCCTTCATAAAAAGCAGATTCTATTACCATATTAAATCAGCCAAAGTGAAAAATCAAACCAGATATGTTTATCATTTTAAGAATAAAGAGGTCACGTGCACCCGTTGTGTGCGTAAAGGGAAAGAGACCCAGAACACGGCAAAGATTCGGCCAGTGTGACCTCTTGCTTCTTGACACCCCACCCTCCCGCCTCTCTCCCCATCTAGAACGATTTCTACCCAAGGCAAAAAGGCAATCATGCAACACACTATATCACACAGGAATTTCTCTGCCTGAAAAGTAAACAAGATTTGAATAGAACGCTCACAAATAAATCTGTACTTTCTCCTACTTCAATGAAGCGATTTCCTGAACGAGGCCTAGAACACTATGGACAAAAATACCCCAGGGCCTGATCTTCCAAATTCTTGGAGCAAGGTGTCCTGACACAAACCTAAACAGGGAAGCAGAGTGCAGCGAATCTACTCCTGGTGGGAGAATCTGATCCTGACAACACGGTTTCCACAAGAAGGAAGGGAAAAAACAGAAAGTCTGTCGTTCTGAATGGCTTCAGAGCTGCAGAAATCAATGAGAAAATGAGGTTGATTAGAGCTTTTGTTTGAAATATGTAAGTTAACACCACGGAAGAATGTTAAGAGATCTGTGGATGTGCGAGGAAAGTACTATAAAGCTGAATTTAGATTATGGCACCCTGGGGTTTTTTTCCTCCCTTAGAATATCTCTACAGGAAAAAAAAAAAAGAGAGAGAGAGAGAGAGAGATTCAAGAAAACTTTTTCATAAAATATTGCCTCAAGCACCCATTAATGAAGAGCTAGCTTAGCCCTCATAAACGTATAGCAAATGCTGATTATCGCTTACATGGTTTATGTCATGGGCAGCTACTAACAAATGCTCTCCTTTCTTTTGATTACATTTATACACCCATGTCATCATATTACACCACAAATTTCAGGTTTTGTTTAGCGTTTCTACAATAATACCCTCTAACGCCACAATTTAAAATACCCAGTTTCTCTACAGAAATTAAAACATATTATGCCCACTTTAACATGTTCCTCTGATATCCTTCCTCAAGGCACTAAAAACTAAAGAATCCCTGTCCATTTTCCCAGATGAACTAACTCCATCAATTTAAAATATGCTTGAATTGGGGCGCCTGGGTGGCTCAGTCGGTTGAGCGGCCGACTTCGGCTCAGGTCATGATCTCGCGGTCCGTGGGTTCGAGCCTCGCGTCGTGCTCTGTGCTGACAGCTCAGAGCCTGGAGCCTGTTTCAGATTCTGTGTCTCCCTCTCCCTGACCCTCCCCCATTCATGCTCTGTCTCTCTCTGTCTCAAAAATAAATAAACGTTAAAAAAAATTTTTTTTAATAAATAAATAAAATAAAATAAAATATGCTTGAATTAAAAAGTTACTTTCCTTTCCTGATTTTCAAGGCTACCTGACAAGAAGTCTAGATGTAAAACTCCACCTGGGGAGACGGGTGGGTAAGAACACAAATGCCAGCCCCCAGCTCTGTAACACAGCTGGGCTCCCATCTCTCCTAGAAGTTCAGCTTAACCAAATGCTGGCTGTACATTCTGCCAAACAGCATTCAAACCAAAGCAGTTTCTATAAAGTGACACTTTTCTGATACTTCCCTATGTTAGACATGCAAAACTTTTAAGTTATTTTCAAAGGAAAATTAAGTCAATTCTTCCCTAACACTTAAATGTCAAGCTTCCAACTCAAACACAAAATTTCTAAAGCAAGATGCCACATGGTAGTTCATTTCACAATCCCTAAAATACAAGGACTCCTCCGTTGACCCCTTTGAGTCAATGTTTTTCCACTGTCATTGCCAATACAGATGTTACTTCTGTGATTAAACACTTAAAACTGAGGGATCTTCAGGAACCCTACAAAATACTTCTCAATTTCCTGGAAAACGGAAGCAACCTTCTGCAACACGATGCTCTGGTCCTGGCACTCAAGTATTCATTTTCTCACGCAAGGACTCTCTAAGCAAGCGAACAGAATCACCTTACAAGTGGCTGCTGACAGCTTTTCTGGTTTTTCCCACACAATAAAATATGTAGGAAAACTCATCTTCCACAAGCTACACAGAAATGACAAGGCTTCCTGAATTCATCAGCGAAGAACCTAAAGTAAAATTGCAAGTTATCCCAGACAGACTGACAACTTCCACCGTATCTTGCTAAGATCCCGGACACGCTTTATGTCACTACAAGATTCAAGGTCTTCTCCCAAGAGTTTCTTAAGGTATTTATTATTTGGGGAGGGAGTGACTCACTCCACTTTAAATAAAGGCTGAGCTTTAGGGTCTCTCCTCTAAATATGCAAGTACTTCTGTTCTCAAGAGCGTTTTGAAAGAACAGCAACACCTACTGTCTGCAGGGCAATGTTTGTGAATTGCTCTGCAGTTTAAGTGGCCCTGGCACATACGTAAGTTTTTACTTTTTCAGGGAAAGCAGGATTCCAAATAAATCATCTGTAGTTCTCGTTTCAAGGTAAAGATATGTAACTCCCCCGCTTATGATAGAAAGAATGAAAGCCTATCTCCTGGTACTACGAGCAGTGGTAAACCAAAGAGCGCGACTCACGCGAGACCGTGTGCAGAAAGCACTAACAGATTAAATGGGAGAGTTCCGGAGGGGTGTGAGTCCCAGGTTAAACGTAAATTTGACCCTGTGGGTCAGGCTCCCCAGATGTCGTGTGACGAGTTATTATCCCACCCATCCTCCCTCTGGACCCACTCCAAAAGCCCGGGAGGTCTTTAAGGAAAGATGCAAGAGGAATTAAAGGCAGAGCCCGTGAACACATGCACCTGGGAGACCAGGGCCAAGAGCCTGATTCCACGACTGTCTGTCAGGCAAGCAGCTTCCGCCACCTGGGGTGAGCAGCGTGGAGTCACCGGGAGTTTCTGACTGAGGAATGCTACAAACAAAACCACGTCTAACAGTTCAGAAAGATTAAATGGGCAGGAAAGAGTGAGGTGGGGAGACGGCAGCCAGAAAGACTGGGACTGGGCAAGTCGGTTAAGAATCCAAGATGTTATGTGATGAAGGTCTGATATGACCAACGCCACACACAGGAAGAATAGACAAAACGTGTCTTCGAACTAAACAGGAAGTAAAAAGAGATGGTGAAGAGGAGTCCAGAATATGCAACGTGACTGAGCGGAAGAATGAACATATTTTTAAAGATAGAGCAGCCAGAGTAGGGATAGTATTTAAGTGGAAGGTGGTGAGCTCCATTTTAGACTTTGAGGAGAGGCCAGACATCCACACAGAAAGCTGCATCCATTAAATGAGGGGAAAAAAAGTCCCAGCACAGATTGCCTTCAAGTCTGGGGATGGCTGGGGATGGAGATCTAGAAGTCTTCAGCCACAAGGGGGTGCCTAGGGATTAAGGAAACTGACAAAGGAAAAAATATCCACAGAGAAGAGAAGACTAAGGATTTGGCTTTATGACAGCCATGGAAGGGACTAGAAAGAAACTTGCCCCCTCCACCACGTTCGGGGCGGGGGGGAGAGGGGAGGCAAAAAGCTTAAGGACTCAGAGGTAACTCGGAAGGGTTTCTCTCAGCAATAATTTTGCCATGTTATCCCTCAAGACTTATTGCACTGAGAGAAGTAGCTAAGGAAAACGCTATTAATATTTTTGAAAAAACCTAAAGTAACTGAAATTGCTTTCATATTCTTCATCTATTCGCCTCAGAACATCCCAACGAAAGAAAGAAGTAATCATTGTCCCCACTTTACAGATAGGAAGAGGAGAGGATAACCGACCTGCCCCCCACCACTGCCAGAAATAACCCAGGCCCTGCGCTCAATCTGTGATACGGTTTATTCTGTGCATCCAGGCAGGGCTCAATTAAATTACTATGGGACCGCACGGATACGACGGTCCTCTCCCAAAACAGGTAAAACTGACTTGCTCAATGTCCTCTAACAAATGGTAAGACAGCTTCATAATTAAAAATCTAAATTTATCCCAAGAGCCCCCCTTCTTAAAATTCCTATTTTCAGATGTACGTTAAAACTAGGCCTTTCTGAATTATAGCGAATTCCCTAAAATAAGCCTCAGAGAAACGTTCAGAATGTCACATTTATACTGATACTACAAGTTACACTTGATTTATACTGTCTTAATAACCTCCTGGGCAATGCACAGGATTCACACCGAAGTATGTAAGGGTTTGGTGAACTCCAATTTCTTTTCAAATTTTAATAGCATCATTCAAATTACTTGAAAATGCCATGGAGTTTTCCCACCAGAGTTTCACGTAGTCTTAGTGGAACTACTTACACGCGCACGGAAAAGCTGTAGGTTTTACCAATTCCCAGACAAGCTGCCCACAATAATCAAACTAACAGTTGCACTGAGCTTTACATATTTCAGGCAAGCTGTGCCAAGAAGCAATTTAGCTCTTTCAAAGCAAAGCCTATCGCACAATTTAGTGCAAGAGCTCCAAAATATTCTTTTCACCAAAATGGCTGGCAAATATGTAAGTAATTCAGTGAAACCTCCTTTACTGCATGTTCCAAAAAGACTAATAAATGAAACACAGCATAGGTATGACATGAACCGAGACTCTGAGAATAAACACTATACAGTACTGAGGAAAATACGATAAGCATATTTCATTCCAAATGAACCAGATTTACCACGTACAATAACTAATTCACAGTTCAGGGAAGTGGGGTGAGGAATGAAAGGCATTCTCTTTAAGAAAGCATACTTGAATGGCACATACATTCACTCCAGCGAAATTATGCAGATATTCCGTAATTGAGAAAACCACCCCATTACCAAATGTGGCCCAACAGGACATCCCTTTTTTTTACGTTTTCCTTATCACTAAGCTCTAGCTAATTATTTATGCCACGATAAAAACTCAATCTATTCTGTTCCTCCAAAGACTGCAAGTGTAGATTTGATAACCTATACTTTTTTTGCCCGGGGGCAGTTGCATTAATGATGCATGTATGCCATGAGGATCAATAGCTATCTTTAAATTATAAAGTAATAAGCTGAAGTTGGGTAAGCACTTCAAAAGTAAACTTTATTTCCTCAAGACAAACTTATCACTTTCAATGCATAACCTGAACTGGTTGGGGGCAGGGAAAGATCTTAGAAAAACTAGTCTGGCGGCCTACATCAATCTTCAAGGGGTTGCTTCACCCTCATTTTCTAGAAGACGGCTGTTTCTGTGCCATTCGGGAGAACAGGCAACAAGCTTACATTATTCACCACGCGTCAACTCTATACAAATTGATTTAAATCCGTAATAATTTAATCCACAGACCATGTCATGAAAACTCCTTCATACTCTCCAGGTTATCTCAAATTGCTTTATCTCTTGCCACAGAACTGCTGAAAAGTGTACGATTCGATAAAATCACAGGCACACACACAGGAAGGAACCTCCACGGGGGAGTAAGTCTATTCCCCAACTTCAAGGTGGGCTTCATGTAAACCGTAGTCTATTCTTCCGGTTCTCTGCCTAAAGCGATTCCATAAACTGCTTTAGTGGTTCAACCATCCCATCAGATGGGCCTTTCTTTAAGGCTGTGGTTGACAACTGGGTCCCCACCAAGGGACATCTGGCAACGTCTGGAGACTTCATCAGTCGTGTCGGCTGGGGGGAGCTGTCACCGGCATCTCACAGGTAGGAGCCAGGGAGGCTGCCAAACATCCTCCAATGTGCAGGACCGCCCCCAAAAGAAAAAATTATCCAGCCCCACTTGTCAATCGTGCCAAGGTTAAGAAATCCTGCTTTAACGGAACCTAAGCGATGCTTTTTCAGTAATGGAGTCCGTAGCTTTCAGTCGCTCTAGGAAGATGATTTTAGCGGCTCTAATTATAAACTTCTCACTTCAAAAGGAGAGAGCCAGATCTCTAACCAAATGCTATGAGGAGTGACAGCGTAACTGACGGGCACCACGCAAACCACAGAGCACTGGCCACACGTCAGCGGTATCAGCAGTAATGACTGTCAGGTAATGTCCCCATCATCTGGAAACTCCCTGTATCTGCACATCGCCTCACAAGTTTGACAATTTCCCCCCACCGTCCACCTACTCCCCTTGCACTCCCCACTATGGAGTTTTCCCATGCAGCCCACAGGCTTTTTTCCCTGCCTGGGTATTAAAAATAGCATGAAAAGCAAGTTGGAAGACACAAAAATAGTAAATAACCTAAGGTGCTTTCCATCCCGGAAAGTCTATGATTTAACAGGACTTAAAAGGTTTGTAAATCAGAACTGGAACTTGAAAAGAGATCGGCAGCTTAAAGAAACAGTCCCATGAATAAATAAACATCTAACGTAAAATAATCATCAAAAGAATATGCGTGCATACATATATATGGAACTGCACAGACCCGGCTCAGGGAGAAGAGAATAAAAGGAAGCTGAAATTGAGTGCTGCTTCCTATAACTGCATTGGCAGGAAAAATACCTATTTAGAGGCTAAAAAACAGAATTTACATCTTCACATACCTTAAAAGATTACAAAACTTCAAAATTCACAATGGGAAAACCTAAACAATCTTAATGAAAAGAGAATCTCAGGCTTTAGAAACCTTACTGATCAATACAGAATTGATAAATAAATTATGGCCCATCCATATATTACACAGCCATTAAAAATCACATTGAAGAATATTTAATGGCATGGATAGACGCTCACAATATAGTAAAGAGACAGGTTATGGATAATATACACAATCTGGTATCGATTCTGTATAAAATATAAAAGCAAATAAATACATACAAGAAATACACACATGCACAAGACAGACAAGGAGGAGGTCCGCCAAAATGTTAACGGTGGTTATCTGAAGAACAAGAAGATCAGAGCTGGTTTCTTTTCCTTCTTTGTGCCTTTCTCTATTTTCATACCATCCTACACTGAGAATCATTTGTTAGTTTTTTACTTACAAAGCGAATAGATTATCACAAATACAAATTTAAACCGTACTGTTTCAGGAACCGTCCACAAAATGAGAAAAAAACAAATCTGAATATGCCAACCTTTCAATTAAAGAAACCACCTTCAGAATCCACAAAAGCGAACTTTCACGGAGTTGTAATTATGTGTCTGGTATTCTTCTAAACACTTCCAAGTATTAACTTATTTAAATCAAACCAAAAGAGATAAGGGGGGAAAAAAAGAAGAGCCCTGGAATAACAGAGGCTGTGAACCATTTTAGTCCCCGTGTGAATTTCAATCTCGGCTTCTATAGATTGAAATGAGTGTTTAATCAGATGATCTTTAAAGATCCTCTCAAGGCTACAATGAGATTCTACACATGATGAATATGGTTGCACGTTTGTAAGGAAGCTTCTAGAGAATGATGGGGCAGCCGCATGCCATCTCAAACACAAAACCCTACTTAAAAAGAACATGATGATGCGTCTCAGTTCCTCCTCAGTATCTATCTGTACAACAAATTTCGTAACATGTTAGAAATAAATTCTAAAGCCTTACATTTTCCCAATACTTGGCCGTATCTGATCAGTTGCATATGAAGTCTGGTATGGTAGGTAAGAGAATCACGGAAAGGTTAGGTTTCTTGTTCAACGTTAGGGTTGTTTTTAACAATAAACCTGTAGTAAACAAAAACTTTATGAAATATATTAGTCGTGTTCTGGGTACAACCATTTTAGGGTCTGATTTAAGGGGCCTAAAGATCTACTGGAACTCACCAAAGGAATTCCACTTACGAAATAAAACCAAAACCTGAATACAACACGGAATGGAAAATGAGGGGCCGGCATGAATCTCCCTTCTCGGGGCGGGGGGATTTCGGCTGCGAGGTTGAAGGAATTTGGGCTTCCCGGGTAAATGCGGGTTTATTCCCCAAGCTCACCGCCCGACAAAAGGGGGCCAGTCGCCGTTCAGCGGTTCACTCGTGGGTCGGAAGGAACCACCGACATTTGGGAATACCCGTAACTGTTAGTTATACTTCGGGTCTCACTCGCCACCATCAAAAAATAGGTTCGTGGATATCTTTAGTAACAAAATTAATAATACATAAGTGCACGTCTGTTAAAAACAAAAACAAAACACCGGTGGGTCTAAGATAGGAATACTGAAGGGAGACAATTTGCAGGGTGAAACCACCCAAAAACTATTTAGGAAACACAAAGACGCAAGACACAAAACAAATTAAGAATGCAAGTGTGAAAGGCACATTCGCCTTGAGCACAAAAGAGAAAAAGCAAAAAGCTGGCACGGCCCAGGGACCCCGCGTGCGCCTTCGCTGTCCGGGGCCGCGGGTCCCGGGTGGACTCGCAGCCGCCGCCCGGCCCCGCCGCCCACACGCGTCCCCCTCGCGGGGCGCGCGGCGATCCAACGGCCACAAAGCGAACCGCACAACTTCGCCGCCGCGGGCCCCAAGGCCGGCCCGGGGGCTCGGGCGCGGAGGGGAGGAAGCGGGGGAGCCCCGGGCAGGTCCGCCCCTGGTTCCGGGACCCCGCCGGCCCGGGACGCCCGGTCCTCCGTGGGGGCGCGTCCGCCGGCCCGCCCGGCCCTGCGCGCCCGGTCCCCGCGGGTCGCCCCCCGCCGCCGCCTCGCTCTTCGCGGGCAGGGACGGGCGTCCCGGCGTCGAGCCCGCCGCCGTCCCGGAAGCCGCCCGTCCCGGCCGCCCCTTACCTGCGCCCGCCGCGCCGCGCGCCTCAGAGCGCCGAGAGCCGCCGCCCGCGCCGCCGCCGCTGCCGCCGCTCCGCCCGCCCCGGCGTCCGCGGCCGCGCCGCCGCCATCTTGGCTCCGGTCGGAAGTGACGTCGGGCGGTGCCGGCCGCGGCCGCGAGAGCCCGCACCGCCCGCGCCGTCGCCGAGGGCCGCGACCCCCGGCCGCGCGGGCACCCACCCAGGGACGCACGCGCCCCGACGACCTCCGGCCGCCCCGACCCCGAGGCGCCGCCGCCCTTCGGTCTCGCGCTGGCCCGGTCGCCCTCGCAGGGACAGCGCGGACCCCACGGGCGGCGCCGCGCCTCGCCACGACCAGCCCGACCGCACCCGGGGGGGGGGGGCGGGAGGTAATTCTGCACGATTAAAAGTTACTACGGGAATCTATAGCCTTTAATAAAAGGTGCGGGGAGGCGAAAAATGGGTTCATCACTGAGTTCCTGGCAAAGAAGCGTCGATCCCATTCTTCGCGCGTCTCGAAAGGACCAACCTTGCCTCACCCCAAAAGCTCAAGCTCCAAGGGGGCAGATGCACCTGGATTTAGTTGCTTATTCATTTGGAGCAAGTATTTATTGCCTGCCCACCATGTGCCTGGCACTGTTCTCGGTGCTGCAGCTACATCCGGCCCAGAACGTGACATTGGCCTTGTCCTGATGGATCTTATTATTTACAAATAGATGGGGTGGGTGGCTACGAATAAATGCTGTCATGGAGGCGGACTGGGTTGAGTCGGAGATGTTTAGCAGGTAGTTAGAAAGGAGTCTGGAGTCAGGGAGAGAAAATTGGGGGTTCTCAAATGTGGGTGGTATCTAAAGCCGTGAGCACTTCAAGATAAACTTACGGCCTGAGAATGAAATCGGGGAGAATTTAAAATGTAATGGATAACATTAAGCCTCCGTGTTAAGGACCCACCAGAAAGAATAGACACTAAATTAGATGCAGGTGTGCAAGTCCACTTGGTTAACTGGGGTTTTAATCTTAAGAAAACCTGATGTATCTAACATACAGTATGTTATAATCTTACTGCAAAGGGATGATGTAGCCAATGACCTAGTCAGGCATAGTTAAAAAAAAATCAAGATAATCTCATCAGAATAAATTTCATCAAGGCCTTTGAAAGTGACAAGGTCAGTACAGAGCCTAGGGAAAAAAAGAAATCAAACCTCAAGCGTTTGCTTTTTTTCTGCTACCATTCCAGGGAAAGAGGTCCCAGATCTGGGAGATACTCCTATCTACGTATGTTACTAAAATAGCATACTCTGCTGTGGATCAAAGACGACATCAGACTTTCCATCCTTTACCTAAATCGATGCCTTGCAACATGATCCATACATCAAAATTATCTGGAGTATCTGCAAAACAGAGACGCCACCATTCCATCCACTGAAAACACTGACATACAGGGCACCTTAGACGGCTCAGTCTGTTAAGCATCTGACTTCAGCTCAGGTCACGATCTCACAGTTCATCAGTTCGAGCCCCACATTGGGGTCTGTGCTGAAAGCTTAGAGCCTGGAGCCTGCTTCAGATTGTGTATCTCCCTCTTTCTCTGCCCCTCCCCCACTCATGCTCTGTCTGTCTCTCTCTCTCTAAAATACACATAAAAATAAGAAAATAAGACACTGACATACAAATCAAAAAATTTAAAAGAAGAACTCTATGTCATCTGGCATTTAATAGAGTGCAAGGGAAGATGAAGGAGCATCAGGTTAGAAGGACCATGGTGACATATACTTGACATATACTAGAGACCATCATGCCAAGAGATGGTTGACCGAGTAGCCCGTGGTTGTCCTCCTGTCATTAAGATGACTGGGTGTATTAGTTCCCTGTGGCTCTTGTAACAAATTACCATAAGCTGTGTGGCTCTAAACACCAGAAATGGACTCTCTCTCGGTTCTAGAGGCCAAGAGTCCAACATCTATATCAATGGACCAAAATTCAGGCATCAGGAGGGTCACACTCCCTCTGGAGGCTCTAGGGGAGAATCATTCCTTACCTCTTCCAGCTTCTGATGGCTGCCTGCATTCCTAGGCTTGTGGTCACATCACTTTAGTCTTTAAGGCCAGCATCTTTAAATCTCCCTACTCCATCTCTGCATCACCTTCTCTGGGTGTGGTCAAATTTCCATTTGTGTCCCTTTTATGAAGATAGATGTGATTGCATTTAGGATCCACCCAGATAATCCAGGGTAGTCTCCCCATGTCAAAATCCTTCACTTAATCACCTCTGCAAAGGCCTCCTTCCATATGGGGATTAGGATGCGGACAAATCTTTGGGGACCATTATTTAGCCTGCCACACTTGGGTACATCCTCGGCTCTTCTAAATTACCCCCTAATCAGCCATTGCAAATTTTCCCCCTGTGTGCTTTTCTTGAACGGGCTTATATTTTCCAACCTGTGCCACTTCTCAGGATAAATAATGTGTATATGTTACCAACTTAACCCAAAAAAGACACTCTCTGTCGAAAGTACGATGTAATTTCATGAGTGTTTATTATCCGATATGCTAAGTATTACTCTTCTGCCTTGTTGAAAAGGTGAAATATATTGCTAAAGGGTGAGGGAAGGAAATTCAGACATTTTCACCACATCTCACGGGCAATTTCTATATTGGGACAGAAGTATAAAATGCACTCTTTGTCTTAAATCTATAACGTGGCTGGAACTCCACTCTACACAGGTCCATCTAGTATACATCCTGGTACTTCGGTGTGTGGTGGCATTACAGAGCATGTATCATCATTCATCACCACATCCCGGTACCCAGAACTGTCTGGCACAGAGCAAACACTAGAGAGATGTTTTTAATGGGGGGGGGGGGGGGGAAGCCTTCTCTCTGACTCTTCCGAAGCGGCCGGATTACAGCAAGTATGTGTGGACCAAAGACATCATGTACTTAAAAGACAACATATGGCTATAATGGAAACCACAGAACTCCTGCTCAGGATAGCAGCCAGAAGACTTACAGCGGAGCCCCTCAAAAAGATGAAAGATTTTACAACCAAGATTAAGGAATTTACAACACATCACCAACGTGAATGTAAGTGGACTTTTCAAACTCCTCGGATGAAAACAGTGCTTATATTCCACTGGCTTCTATTCTAGGTATTTTGCACAGACCATCTCTCATTCATTCTCGTAGCAACCCTACACGATAAACTATCCCCATTTTACAACTGAGAAGACTGAGGCCAGGAAAAGTTAAAGAACCTGTCTAGTTAGTCACAGAACCAGGTTTTCAACCCAGACAACTTAGCTCCCTAGTAAGCTGCAGGCTTAACAAGTAAACTATACTCCCTACACACACACACACACACACACACACACACACACACACACACTCTCTCTCTCTCTCTCTCTCTCTCTCTCTCTCTCTCTCTCTCTCTTTCACACACACACACACACACACACACACACACACACACACACACACACACTAAAAAGCCTGAGAGCTGGTAACAGGTAATTCTGCCACTACGTGAGCTCAACTAGTCATTCCTGAACCCAGATACTTGGGGTAGGAATTGGGATGTATTTTTTTTAATATCTGCGTAAGGAGACCATTCTAGATAGTCCCTCTGGGCTGTCCCGCAAGAACATCTCATGAACACGGGAAAGGGGATTGGGTGTCTAAGGGCAACAGCATCACATCAACTCACATTTTGTCCAAAGAACACATCGCCTGGGGCTCCTTTCCTGGTGACTGTATATGGTTTCCAATGACCCATCGTCTCTTCTTTCAACCTCTTCGCCTCTCCCTCTCCACTCAGCATCCCTCTGCCATGTCGTTTACCTAAGCAAGGAACAACATCCCAGCAAGCAGACCAGCAACCAAAAGATTTGGAACTTGGATTCTGGGTTCTGGTTAGAGATGAATGAATGAAGTTCAAAGATAGAAACTCAGGAGGCTAACGATACGTCTTCTTGTGTACCGGACGCTTTGGGCTGCATAATTTTCGTGTGAAAATTTCTGCAGCCTCCAAATGTACAGAGGAGCCTTAGCAGCAGTAAGACTGAAAGGCAGAAAGGGGAAAGGAGGTGACCTCCACCGAGGACCAGCCTGCCCTTCTCATGAAGTCCTCAGCACAGCACAAATGACGGCTGCCGTTTTACGGACGAAGAAACAGAAGCCCAGGTTGTTGAAGGGCACAGCCTGGTGGGTGCCAGAGAGGCAGGGTTCAAGAACTCGTCTGGTGTCACGGTCCATGAGCTGTCTACTGGCCACTGCTTCCCAGTCACCGTAATGCTCTTAGCACTGCAATCTCTGGGCAGTGGGGAGAGCACGAAGGGACAAAGACACCATCCCTGCCCTCCAAGAACTTAGCTTCTAGTGGAGCAGTCTGGGCTTGCTTACAAAAGCCCTACAGAGCATGGTATAAGACTAGAACAACATCTTTATGCTCCCTGTGTGCCCCATGGGGGGTTGATCCCCACTTCTTTTTGTTCTTCAGTATTACTTTAAGGCAGCCTACTAAATGGGAAAAAAACATCTGCGAATCATACGTCTGATAAGGGGTTAATATCCAAAATATATAAAGAACTCATACAACTCAACAGAAAAAAAAAAAGCGATTAAAAACAACAGGCAGAGGATCTGAATAGACGTTTTTCCAAAGAAGATGGAAAAATGGCCAACAGGTACATGAAAACATGTTCAACACTGATCCTCAGGGAAATGCAGATTAAAACCAAAATGAGCCATCACCTCACACCTGTGAGAATGGCTATTCTCAAAAAGACAAGAAATAACAAATGTTGCTGAGGAGGCAGAGAAACGGGAACCCACGTACGCTGCTGGTGGGAATGTAGAGTGCAGCCACCCTGGAAAGCAGTGCGGGGGTTCCTCAAAAAAAAATTAAAATTAGAATTACTACGTGATCCAACAATTCTACTTCTGGGTATTTAGCCAAAGAAAATGAAAACACTCATTTGAAAAAAATAGATGCACTCCCATGTTCATTGCAGCATTATCTACAATAACCAAGATATGGAGACAACCTAAGTGTCCATCGATGGATGGGTAGATAGATATGGATGTCGGTATATATCATCAGTATAAGATATGTATATTGTACTTCCCCTATATCTGCCCATATATATTATATATAGCATGATAGATAACCACAATGGGATATTATTCAGCCATAAAGAAAAATAAAATCTTGGCACTTGCAACAAGCTGGGTGAACCTTGAGGGCATTATGCTAAGCAAAATAACTCAGAGAAAGACAGACACCATACTATCCCATTTATATATGAAGTCTAAAACAAACAACCAAACAAAACCAAAGTCATAGATACAGAGAACAGTTTGGTAGTTGCCAGAGGCAGGGTGTGGAGCGTGGGCAAAATGGGTGAAGGTAGTCAGAAGGTCCAAACTTCCAGTTTTTGGGATTCTCTCTCTTCCTCTCTCTCTCCCCCTCCCCCACTTGCTCTCCATCTCAAAATAAATAAATAAACTTAAAAAAAAAAAAAAAGAAAATTCAGAGCACCGTTTCTAGATTTTCCCATCGCACTCCTTACCCCACATTTTTAGAAGGAAACATGTTAATTAATCAGTTTCAAAGTTCAGAATTTGCCATGCAGACGTCCCTGAGTAGCAGCACCCACTCCTGTCTCAGAGCCCCTAGTATAACAGGCTCGAAGGCCCATGTAGTTTTGTTCGAGAGAATACAAAGGGAAGTTTATTGAACTCTTCATTTTCCTTGAAGGCGGAATTAATTCACTAATACGCCACCATGAGAACATGAATAAAACATATAGGTTGGCAACGAAAACATAGAGTGAAAATATTTTTCAGCAGGAAATAGCAAGCAGCACGGGAAGGAATAGAAGATAAATTACGTACAGAAATATGCACAAAGCATTGAGGTGGTAAAGCCTGCATTTGTTTCCCCAGATAGGAAGCTCCTGGGTGTCCCTTTACAGGGGTGTCTATGAACAGGTTGGCCCGTCCTACCTACCCAGACAACATTCATTCACCATTGACGTGAATCAGATGCTCTGTGAGTCCTCCCTTCCCACCGCCCCCACCCTTCTGGTTTTCTTCAGCTTGCCTTTTGTCTAGAATTCACCTGTCACTCCTTCTCTCCTCCATCTGAATTTCACCTCTCAGAAGCCAGCATTTTGATGAAATTTTCCTTTAGGAGTTACATAAGATTCCTAGGACTGCCTTAACGAAGCACCACAGGCTGGATGGTTGAAATCAACGGAAATTTAACTCTCTCACAGTTCTGGAGGCCGGAGGTCTGAAATCAAAGTGTTGGCAGAATTGGTTCCCACCGGAGGTTCTGAGGAAGAATCTTCCACGCCTCTCTCCTAGATTCTGCTGGTTGTCTTGGTGTTCCTTGGCTTCTAGACGCATCACTCCAAATCTGTCTCCGTGCTCCCATGGCCTTCTTCCCTCTGTCTCTCTGTGTCTTCAACATGGCCTTCTTAGGAGGACACCAGTCACTGGATTTAAGGCCCTATCCATGGGCCATGAGTTTATGACCTCATCTTAACTAATTACATCTGCAAAGGCAGTATTTGCAAATAAGATCCCGTTCTGAGGTTGCAGGTGGATATGAATTTGGGGGCACACTATTCAATCAGTGCAGATGTGAACTCCACATTGATCACGTTCTCTCTTTATGAATCCCTACATATGCACCATCAGCAATTATCCATATGCTCCTTCCCACTGTGGTCCAATTACTGCATGTGGATGTTTCAAGTCCCAAACCTATTCTAAGCCCTTAATGAAAACAGTTGTACACGCTTCCATTATCCAAACACTGGTAGAGGAGAGTCTTCCCTTCATCAATATTGTTGATTGAGGGGAGTCTGGGTGGCTCAATTGGTTAAGCATCCAACTTCAGCTCAGGTCATGATCTCACGGTCCGTAAGTTAAAGCCCTGCATCAGGCTCTGTGCTGATAGCTCAGAGCCTGGAGCCTGCTTCACATTCTGTGTGTGTCTCTCTCTCTGCCCCTTCCCGGCTCATGCTCTGTCTCTCTGTCTCTCTCTCACACTCTCTCTCTCTCTCTCTCTCTCTCTCAAAAATAAAATAAAAACATTAAAAAAATTTTTTAAATATTGTTGATTGATAGAGATCTGTGCACTGTGTTATAATTTAAATCTAATCTGTGAAATAGAAACTTCAGCCATAACTTACGAAGAGCTCAGGGCCTGTGCTTTGAATTCATTTTTCTTCCAATTTAATTTGGCTGTGTATCCCTCCCCCCTCCTCAACCTTTCTGAAGCTTCACAAACAAGTGTCAGAAGGCATGGCATTCCTTGGTCACAGAGGTCATCATTTATACAGTACTGAGTCATACAAATGTCACAGGCGAGATGGCACCTGCCAATACTTGCCAGGGCTGAGACACCTAAGCTGGAATCCTAAACATTGTAATCAACCTGTCTGAGCTTCTATGCAAAACCTACCCATTGGCCACGTTATGATTAACGTTAACTAATTGTAGAGCAGTGGTTCTCAACTAGAGTGAGATTTGATCCCCAGGCGACATTTCCCAATGTCTGGAGATGCTTTGGCTTCTCATAACTGGGTGAGAGATACTACTGGCCTCTAATGTGTAGAGCCCAGGGAAGTTGCTAAACATTCTATGATACACAGGACAGCCAGTCCCACAGCAAAGAATTATTTGGCCAAGATGTCAAAATGTTGAGAAATCCTACCATAGCTTATTCTGCGTCTGAGTTTCTAGTCTCACCTTCAGACATTTGCCTGCTCTATTGGAATATGAAACAAGAACTTGTCAAGGAAAAGGAGTATACCTCAACCTTTTGTTGTTGTTGTGACATCCTGTATTCCCAGAAGCCTTTCTAGACATTTCTTTCTAACTTATGCCTCCCTCACCATGAAATTTTAATATCACAGATATACTGTATATCTGTTTATGGACTATGTGTGTATCTGTGCTCTCTGGTGAAATACTACAGCCACCATCATGAAAGAGAAAACAAATATTTTAGTAGAGAAGAAGCTAATCTTTTACATGAGATTATAGACAGCTTTTTAAAAAGTTATAGTAAAATGCACATAACGTAAAATTTACCATCTTAAACATTTTTAAGTGTTTAGCTCAGTGGCATTAAGTACATCCACATGCTTGAGCAGCCATCACTACCTTCCCTGTCCAGAACTCTTTTCATTGTCCCAAACTGGAACTCTACACCCATCAAAAAATCACCCCCCATTCCACCTCAACCCCAGCCCCTGGCAACCTCCATTTTACTTTCTGTCGTTATTAAACTAGTGTAGGTACCTCATATAATTGGAAGATTCATACCGTATTTTGTCTTTAATTATGCCTGGAGTGCCTGGGTGGCTCAGTCGGTTGGTTGGGCATCCGACTTCGGCTCAGGTCATGATCTCACGGTTCATGGGCTGGAGCCCCGCATCAGGCTCTGTGCTGACAACTCAGAGCCTGGATCCTGCTCTCTTTCTGCCCCTCTCCCACTCGTACCCTGTGCCTCCCTCTCAAAAATAAATAAAAACATTAAATTTTTTAAAATTGTGCCTGGCTTATGTCACTTAGCATAATGTCCTCAAGGTTCATCCATATCGTAGAGTGTGTCAGAATTTCTTTCCTTTTTATTTTTTATTAAAAATTTTTTTTTAATGTTTATCCATTTTTGAGAGACAGAGAGACAGAGCACAAGCAGGGGTGGGGCATAGAGAGAGGGAGACACAGAATCCGAAACAGGCTCCAGTCTCTGAGCTGTCAGCACAGAGTCAGGCGCGGGGCTCGAACTCATGAATCATGAGATTGTGGCCTGAGCTGAAGTCGGACACTTAACCGACTGAGCCCCTCAGGCGCCCATCTTTCCCTTTTAAGGCTAAAGAATATCCCATTGTAGGTATAGAGCATATTTTGTTTATCCATTCATCTGTCGGAAGACACTTGGGTGGCTGCCACATTTTGGCTGTTGTGAATAATGCTGTTGTGAACATGGGTGTGCAAATATCTGTTCAAGATCCTGCTTTCCGTTCTTTTGGATAGATACCCAGGAGCGTGGTGCTGGATGTTTCATTTTTAATTTTTTTGTAAGAACTGCCACACTGTTTTCTGTAGTAGCGACACCATTTTACATTCCTCCCAAGAACGCATGAGGCTTCCAATTTCTCCACGCCTTCGCCGAAACATTATTTTCTGGCTCTTGGATAGTAGCCATCATGATGGGCATGAGGTAGTATCTCCATGTGGTTTTGATTTCCATTTCCCTAATGACTAGGGATATGAACATGTTTTCAGGTGTTTGTTGGCTATATAGATCTTCTTTGAAGAGATGTCTATTCAAGTTCATTGCTTGTTAAAAAAATTTTTATTTAAATGCCAGTTAGTTAATATATAGTGTAATATTGGCTTCAAGTGTGCAATACAGTGATTCAACACTGCCATGCATCACCCAGTGCTCATCACAGCAAGTGCCCTCCCTCACCCCCGTCACCTATTTTACACCCCGACCCCCACCGCCTCCCCTGTGGTAACCATCAATTTGTTCTCCACAGTTAAGAGTTTATTTCTTAATTTCTCTCTCTCTCTCTTCTCTCTCTTTTTATTCCCCTTTGCTTCATTGACCTTTTAATTGTGCTGGCTATTGAGTTGTAAGAGTTGTTTATATATTCTGAATATAAACCCCTTCCCCCTTATCTGATCTGCAGGTATTTTTTTCCCATTCTTGGGTTCTTTTGACTCTCTTGATCATGTCTCTTTTTTTTAATGTTTATTTATTCTGAGAGGAGTGGGGGGAGAAGGGCAGAGAGAGGGAGAGAGAATCCCAAGCAGGCTCCGTGCTGTCAGCACAGAGCCCGATGAGGAGCTGGCTCTCACAAATTGTGAGATCATGACCTGAACCAAAATCAAGGGTCAGATGCTCAACCGACTGAGCCACCCAGGCATCCCTTGATTGTGTCATTTGATGCATGGAAGTTTTGAATTTTATTTTAGTCCAATCTGTCTATTTTTACTTATTTTGCCTGTGCTTTAGGTGTTATATCCAAGAAATCACTGCCAAATCCAATGTCATGGAGCTTTCCCTCTACATTTTCTTCTAAGAGTTTTATGGTTTTGGCTCTGATGTTTACATCTTTAATCCATCTTGAGTTAATTTTTGTGTGTAGTGTAAAGGAAAGATTCAACAACTTCTCCTTCTCCTCCTCCCCTACATCCCCCTCCTCCTCCTCCTTCTTCTTCAGCTTCTTCTTCGTCTTTTTCTTCTTCTGCATGTGCTAGTTTTTCTGGCACCATTTATTGAAAAGACTGTCTCTTCCCTGTTGAATGATCTTGGCACACTTGTTCAAAATCATTTGATTATATATGCGGGGGTCTATTTCTGGGTTTATAAACAGCTCTTAAATATCAATTCCTCTCTCATGTTTCTTCTTCAAACATCTGTTTCAGCCTTGGGAAAGTTTTGGGTGTTCTGTTTTGTTGTTAAGAATTTATGGCCAAGAATTTTTAAATGTTTAATGATTAACATTTTGTATCCTCCAAGAACCAATGTTTGCCCCTGTTGGGAATGCATAACTCAAATCAATAACCTCCTGATTATGGGAGGAAAAGTTCACTAGTACAAAGGTTGAACACATTGATCAAAATACGGATGTTGTATCCATAAGATAACATTTCCCCAATTACTTTTCCTAATGAATGCTGTTCACGCCAAATGGCTCTTCAGTTTAAGATCAGGATTGTGTTTAGCAGATCCAAAGAGGCAACATGCCCAACAATGAACTAAAACCCCCTAGCAGTGAGAAACCCAAAACTTCACTTCCTCATACTGTGATTACCTAATCTAAAAATATCAACAAACCCAGGCTCCATTTGACTGGAGAGGCACCTTGCCTCTTTCTTGATGTATCTCATGATGCAGGGCATAAGGATAGCAATATGGAAAGCTTAATATTAATCATACTCTTTTTATGTATTCTACTCTGAAAGCAAATGTCAAAGAAATTTACTAGCAAGACTGAAGCCTCATTAACGTCCTCTTATGCCACTCAGGATTATGTCTACTTCCAGGGAGGCAGACCAAAGCATGAGGAAACCGTAAGCCCGAGGCAATGTTTTTCAAACTTTCTCTTCCGATAGGATTAAAACAAGCAATAGGCATTCCTAGGGGTTTTTTCCTTATTTACCCAGGTGGCATCACAAATCACAACACCCCAACCACTTTGTATAGTTGACCATGATGTTAGATTATGACAACAGCTATATTGAGCAAACAAATATTTTAGCAGGGAATAAACTAATATTTTATGCAAGACTATAAATGGCTCTGTATTTATTTACATATTTTATTTTGAGACAGAGAGAGACAGAGAGAGTGGTTGATCTCAGTTGTGAGTTCAAGGCCCACAGTGGGTATGGAGATTACTTAAAAATAGAGAGATAGAGTGAGTGCACGTGGGGCAGAGGGGCAGAGGGAGAGAGAATCTTAAGCAGGCTCCGTGCTCAGTACAGAACCCGACAAGGGGCTCGATCCTACAACCCTGGGATCATGACCTGAGCTGAAATCAAGTCTATTGCTCAACTGACTGAACCCCCCAGGTTCCCCTACAAATGGCTGTTAAATGTAAAACTAATTCCTATGTTTCTTTTATTTATTTATTTATTTTTCAATATATGAAGTTTATTGTCAAACTGGTTTCCATACAACACCCAGTGCTCATCCCAAAAGGTGCCCTCCTCAATACCCATCACCCACCCTCCCCTCCCTCCCCTATGTTTCTTTTAAAAGTATTTGTTTTAGGGACGCCTGCACCTGGGTGTCTCAGTCGGTTGAGCGTCTGACTCTTGATTTTGGCCAGGTCATGATCTCATGGTTCATGAGTTTGAGCCCTAGATCAGTCTCCACACTGATGATGCAGAGCCTGCTTGGGATTCTCTCTGCCTCTTCAGGGCTCTCTCTCTCTCTCTCAAAATAAATAAATAAACTTTAAAAAAATAAAATAAAAGCACTTGTTTTTACTCTGAAAAGTATTTTAGTGTTTTGTTTTTGTTTCTAAGAATTTGTGGTTAAGAATTTTTTTTAAAGAATTTGTATGACTTTAATTATGATGCCTAGTATCTCTGGGCCTGATTTTTATGTATGTAAAATTAAGGAACTAGACCAAACCCCTAAGATCCCTATTGGTTCTAAAATCTATCATTCTAATTGTATTTATATAAACTTCTCTCAGAAAGTTTCACAATAAAAAACTGAGCCAGTAATATTTGACAAGCAGAGGTATTTTGAGTTAAAAATAGTGTAGTTGAGATATCCCTTACTTTGTAAGAAACCCTCTAAAATTTTTATTTTATAAACCTTCTTCTTAAATTTGATTTATTTATTTTAAAAAATTTTTTAATGTTTATCTACTTTTGAGAGAGAGAGAGACAGAAAGACAGAGTACGAGTTGAGGGAGAACAGAGAGAGACACACACAGAATCCAAAGCAGGCTCCAGGCTCTGAGCTGTCAGCACAGAGCCCCACGCGGGGCTCGTGAACCTTGAGATCATGACCTGAGCTGAAGTCGCACGCTTAACCAATGAGCCACCCAGGCTCCCCAATTTTATTTATTTTTTTAAAGAGAGCGCGGGGGGGAGGGGGGACGCCTGGGTGGCTCAGTTGGTAAAGCATCCGACTTCGGCCTAGGTCATGATCTCACGGCTTGTGAGTTCGCACCCCACATCGGGCTCTGTGCTGACAACTCAGAGCCTGGAGCCTGTTTCAGATTCTGTGTCCCTCTCTCGCTCTGCCCCTCCCCCGCTCATGCTCTAAGAATAAATGAAACATTAGAAAAAAAATATTTTTAAACGTTAAAAAAAAAAAGAGACAGAGAGAGAGCGCAGGGGAAAGGCGGAGGGAGAGAGTCTTAAGCGGGCTCCATGCCCAAGGCAGGGCCCAATGTGGGACTCTATCTCACAGCTGTGAGTTCACAGCCTAAGCCGAAATCAAGAGTCCTTGGCTTAACCAACTGAGTCACCCACTTGCCCTTAAACCTTAAGCCTAAAGTTTAGGGAGCCTTAAACTTTAGGCATTTTTCAACAATAACAACTACTTAAGTAAGCATCATTTGCAATTCACCTTTTATTACAGGTGACATATGGAGGGAAATGCAGAACAAAGAAAACCATAATATTGTATAACTTGAGACTTCACATGGTATCTTAAAATGTCACTATGGAATTTGAACATTTACGGTTAAATAGGGTAGGGATGTTCTTTCAGTGACAAAAAAATAAACTCATTAGCTGATAACATATCTATGGGAACATATATAAATACATATATAAATATGTATTATAGAAGGCACATTATATAAAACAAATGTATATAATACAGTCTTTAATATGAAATGGGCAAACGTGTTTATATAATGTAAACTATGATGTAAACATACAAAAGTCACTACTTTGAATCGAAGAACAAAAAGACTATCACATATATCTTTTTATGTAATCATCTTGTTTGTTTAGATATAATTAACACATAATTTTGTATTTGTTTAGACGTACAATAACATAATATCTCTTTTAATTAAAAGAAATTATTACAGATTCTCCCCCTTAGATGGAAGATTGCTGAATAACAGAACAGGAGTTGACTTGAAAACAGCAAGAAAAACAATTTCTTCTAAATCTACAATGTCTATTTTAAAAGTAGTTATAATTCTAAAAGCATAATTATAAGAATGGCATGTATGAGATTAATAAATATTATAATGGTGTTTTAATCTTTTCTGGCTTCACTGAATTTTTTTCTGCTAAGATTTCTGAACAAAATATATAAAGGGGATGCCATTAATGTATTCATTTATTTAATTCTGTTCCACTTCATGTTTAGAATAATACAGGTGGACGACACTTGTGTATACAGTTATAATAGGGCAAAAATAGGTAAAGAAAGCAAAGCGGAAGAAAAAAAAAGAGGTAAGTACAACAGACATTTCCATAAAAGTACCTCAACAACCTCCTTATGGTTCAGACATAATGTGTGTCCTATGCCTGCTATAAATAAATATGTAAATATAAATATATTTATATATATATTTATAGATACATAAAATAGGTATATAAAATCTGTTTTTAGATATATATTTCCCTGTAGTGAGGGAAGTCCAGAAAAGCCTTTGGTCTAGATGAAATCTGAAAGCAGTCTACTGAGGAATTCCTTCTTTTTTGCGGAGACCAGTCTTTTTCTATTCAAGCCATCAACAGATTGGACGAGGCCCACCCATTCATAAGACCCTCCCTATGGAAGGCAATCTGCTTTACCAAAAGTTTTCTAATTTAAATGTGAATCTCATCCAAAAACACCCTCCAAATTGATATAAACAAATAGCCATTACAAAGATAGAGTAATACTATAAAAATGAATCTGATCTTAACAAATATTAATGGAAATATAACACTGGTACTTAAGTATTGCATAGCAATATTAATTAGCACATTCAGATAAAATTCTTTTTTCTGTCAACAATTTCCATTCAGAGGCATGTTTATGGGTAAACTTATTTTTTCACAACTCTACAATATTTCTTTCTCCTTAAAGGGTAGCACTAAACAGTTGCTGATGAATCTTCTACATTTGGTTGCACTTTGTTCTTTTTCTGTGCATGTGAACTTATGAGTGAAGATTATTCCTATGAAAAGGGAAAACTGTATTAAAGCAAAGACAAGACCAGCTCAATCATGTTTATAGATCTTTTATATTTCCGTGTCCTTAGCTGTAGATTAATGTGTGGCATTCAGGCAAGACTTGACATGAAACCTGGAGAATTTCTGTTACTGCTTCAGGACTAGTTTATAACATACATCATTTGTTTTTAGTATAAACATCTTTAAAGAACATTATCAACCAATAGAAAGAAATGTATTTCTACCAAAGCACCTCCAAATTCCTAGAGGAAAATGTGTTTTTGTTCCAAAATTTACACACACACACACACACACACACACACACACACACACACACACAGCATTTACTGGTAAAAATATGAGATTACCTCTAAAAGCAAAAAATAAGGATGCAAATATAACATTGGGGCGCCTGGCTGGCTCAGCCGGTGGAGATCGCAACTTTTGATCTCGAGGTTGTGAGTTCGAACCCCACTTTGGGTGTGGAGATTACTTAAAAATAAAATCTTTAGAGGTGCCTGGGCAGCTCAGTCTGTCAAGCATCCAACTCTTGATTGCAGCTCAGACCACGAACTCACGGTTTATGAGTTCGAGCCCCGTGTCAGGCTCTGAGCTAACAGCACAGAACCTGCTTGGGATTCTCTTTCTCCCTCTCTCTCTGCCCCTCCCCTGCTCTCTTGCTCTCTCAGAATGAATAAATAAATATTCCTTTAAAAATAAAATCTTTAAAAAAAGAATACAAATATGACATTAAGTGTAAAAAAGTGATTTCCTCCCGTAAACGCCCCCTTTCTGAGATCTCTGTAGGAACGAACCTGCTGTGTCTCACCCTCATACTTTTCCTTTTGCCCTGCATTCTTTATCTGTCTTCACTTCATTGTTCGTGTTCGGATTAGTTGATCCTGAGATGTGACAACACAGTTGACTGCATCACTAAGTTGACTAGGAGGCAAGGGGAGGTTCAGGTATTCCGGGCTTGTCCATTTACTCTGCACAGATTTATGGAACAGCAGGCAAAGTCTGGGAGGTGGAGCCCTGCCTTCATGCGGTTGGGACTGATAGTCGGCCGATTGAGGCACGGTCTATCCCACCTGAAGTCAAGGCCTCGTGTGACACCTCATTAACTGTACCTTTCAGCTTGCCTACCTTCGTTCCCTGTGACTCACCTTTGCCCGTCTCACTGGCTTGCTCCTCACTTCCCCTCTCCCAGAGAAGCCCCATTCCCACTTTCCCAGTGGTTCCCTCTTCACTTGCCCCCTTGTGAGCCCCTCCCCTGCCCTTCCTCATCCCCTCCCGCCACGCCCCCCGCCCGCCCCCACAGTGGGGAGAAATTCCTCCTTCTTTCATACTCCCAGAGCTCCACATCCTTCCTAGAGCTGTTCCCTAGGAAGGCTTCCTCGAGCCTTCCGTCGGCCTGTTTCATTGCATTTAGAACTTTCTGCTTTATAATTCTCATTATTTGCGCCCACATCTTGGCTCTCCCACTAGACTGTTAATGACCCGAGGACAGGGTGCAAGGCTATTTGGTTCTGTCATCACATCTGTCACAGTGCCCTGCCCACAATGGATACAGCTTATGGGGCGAATAAATTACTGAATTAGTGATTCCTTTGGGCAAGTCACTTACCTCATTTAATCTGGTCTGCAAAGCGAGTTGGGGTGTAAATGTTTGCAATGACGACTTTTCCTCATGTTTTCCCGTAAATCCTGAAGGCTCTGATTAACCATACCTCAATCATATGTAAAGGCCTGGATCCGTAACCTTGAACTGGAAGGGTATAGAGTAAGCTTTTCTGGCCCTTGGTCCCTGCCTTCTCCAGACCCGGCTGAGCTTCAAGAAGATGATAATGATGTGGCTGTCAGCCCTGACTGTCATCTTCCCCATGTGTGGAAATCTACCCTCCTGGCCCCCTTCTCTCCTATCCCAAACGCTCTCCTTCTCTGAGGCCGTGCTTATGACTTTGTGCTCCTGGATCTGCTCCTACCCCCCCCCCCCCCCCCCCCGCCTTAGCTCCTTGCCTGGCCAAGCACACAGAGTTACACTTCACACCTTTCCTCAATATGAGTTTATTTCCAGACTCTGGATTCTATTCTATCGATCGATGTCTGTCCTTATGCCAGTGCCACACTTCTGACCACGGTAGCTCTGAGGCAAGTTTTGAAATCAAGAAACATGAGCCTAATTTTATTTGCTTTTTAAAAATTTTTAAATGTTTTTATTTTTGAGAGAGAGAGAGAGAGAACACAAGCCGGGGGGGCGGGGGGGGGGCAGAGAGAGAGGGAGCACAGAATCTGAAGCAGTTTCCAGGCTCTGCTAAGCTGTCAGCACAGAGCCCGACACAGGGCTCCAACTCACAGACCTCAAGATCATAACCTGAGAAAGAGTTGGATGCTTCACCGACTGAGCCACCCAGGAACGCCCTAATTTTATTTTTTAAATAAATTAAAATTTTAAATTTGAATAATTTTATTTTCTTTTTAAAATTAGGATGTTCCCTGATTTTATTTATTTTTATTTTTATTTTTATTTTTATTTTTTATTTTTTTCAATTTACATCCAAATTAGTTAGCATATAGTGCAACAATGATTTCGGGAGTAGATTCTTTAATGTCCCTTACCCATTTAGCCCATCCCCCTTCCCACAACCCCTCCAGTAACCCTTAGTTTGTTCTCCATCTTTATGAGTCTCTTTTGTTTTGTCCCCCTCCCTGTTTTTATATTATTTTTGTTTCCCTTCCCTTATGTTCATCTGTTTTGTCTCTTAAAGTCCTCATATGAGTGAAGTCATAGGATTTTTGTCTTTCTCTGACTGGCTAATTTCACTTAGCATAATACCCTCCAGTTCCATCCACATAGCTGCAAATGGCAAGATGTCATTCTTTTTGATTGCCAAGTAATACTCCATTGTGTATGTATACCATATCTTCTTTAACCATTCATCCATCGATGGACATTTGGGCTCTTTCCATCCTTTGGCTATTGTTGATAGTGCTGCTATAAACATGGGGGTGCATGTGTCCCTTCGAAACAGCACACCTGTATCCCTTGGATAAATGCCTAGAAGTGCAATTGCTGGGTCGTAGGATAGTTCTATTTTTAGTTTTTTGAGGAACCTCCATACTGTTTTCCAGAGTGGCTGCACCAGTTTGCATTCCCACCAACAATGCAAAACAGATCCTCTCTCTCCACATCCTCGCCAACATCTGTTGCTGCCTGAGTTGTTCATGTTAGCCATTCCGACAGGTGTGAGGGGGTATCTCATTGTGGTTTTGATTTGTATTTCCCTGATGATGAGTGATGTTGAGCATTTTTTCATGTGTCGATTGGCCATCTGGATGTCTTCTTTGGAGAAGTGTCTATTCATGTCTTTTGCCCATTTCTTCACTGGATTATTTGTTTTTTGGATGTTGAGTTTGATAAATACTTTCTAGATTTTGGATACTAACCCTTTATCTGATATGTCATTTGCAAATATCTTCTGCCATTCCGTCGGTTGCCTTTTAGTTTTGTTGATTGTTTCCTTCCCCGTGCAGAAGCTTTTTATTTTGATGAGGTCCCAGTAGTTCATTTTTGCTTTTGTTTCCCTTGCCCTCTGGAGACGTGTTGAGTAAGAAGTTGCTGCGGGCAAAATCAAAGAGGTTTTTGCCTGCTTTCTCCTTGAGGATTTTGATGGCTTCCTGTCTTACATTGAGGTCTTTCATCCATTTTGACTTTATTTTTGTGTCTTGTGTAAGAAAGTGGTCCAGGTTCATTCTTCTGCATGTCGCTGTCCAGTTTTCCCAGCACCACTTGCCGAAGAGACTGTCTTTATTCCATTGGATATTCTTTCCTGCTTTGTCAAAGATTCATTGGCCATACGTTTGTGGGTCCATTTCTGGGTTCTCTATCCTGTTCCACTGATCTGAGTGTCTGTTCTTGTGCCAGTACCATACTGTCTTGATGATTACTGCTTTGTAGTATAGCTTGAAGTCTGGGATTGTGATGCCTCCTGCTTTGGTTTTCTATTTCAAGATTGCTTTGGCTATTTGGGGTCTTTTCTGGTTCCATACAAATTTTAGGATTATTTGTTCTAGCTCTGTGAAGAATGCTGGTGTTATTTTGATAGGGATTGCATTGAATAGGTAGATTGCTTTGGGTAGTATCGACATTTTAACAATATTTGTTCTTCCTATTCAGGAGCATGGAATGTTTTTCCATTTTCTTTGTGTCTTCTTCAATTTCTTTCATAAGTTTTCTATTGTTTTCAGTGTATAGATTTTTCACCTCCTTGGTTAGATTTATTCCTAGGTATTTTATGGTTTTTGGTGCAACTGTAAATGGGATCGATTCCTTGATTTCTCTTTCAGTCACTTCACTGTTGGTGTATAGGAATGCAACCGATTTCTGTGCATTGATTTTGTATCCTGCAACTTTGCTGAATTCATGAATCAATTCTAGCAGTTTTTTGGTGGAATCTTTAGGGTTTTCCATATGGAGTTCATGTCATCTGCAAAGAGTGGAAGTTTGACCTCCTCCTGGCCGATTTGGATGCCTTTTATTCCTTTGTGTTGTCTGATTGCAGAGACTAAGACCTCCAATACTATGTTGAATAACAGTGGCACAAGTGGACATCCCTGTCTTGTTCCTGACCTTAGGGGGAAAGCTCTCAGTTTTTCCCCATTGAGGATGATATTAGCGTTGGGTTGTTCATATATGGCTTTCATGATCTCGAGGTATGCTCCTTCTATCCCTATTTTCTTGAGGGTTTTTACCAAGAAAGCATGCTGTATTTTGTCAAATGCTTTCTCTGCATCTATTGAGAGGATCATATGGTTCTTGTCCTTTCTTTTATTGATGTGATGAATCACGTTAATTGTTTTGCAGATATTGATCCAGCCCTGCATCCCAGGTATAAATCCCACTTGGTTGTGGTGAATAACTTTTTAAATGTATTGTTGAATCCGGTTGGCTAATATCTTGCTGAGGATTTTGCACCCATGTTCATCAGGAAAATTGGTCTATAGTTCTCCTTTTTAGTGGGGTCTCTGTCTGGTTCTAGAATCAAGGTAATGCTGGCTTCATAGAAAGAGTTTGGAAGTTTTCCTTCCATTTCTATTTTTTGGAACACCTTCAAGAGAATGGGTGTTAACTCTTCCTTAAATGTTTGGTAGAATTCCCCTGGAAAGCCATCTGGCCCTGGACTCTTGTTTTTTGGCAGATTTTTGATTACTAATTCGATTTCCTTACTGGTTATGGGTCTGTTCAAATTTTCTATTTCTTCCTGTTTCAGTTTTGGTAGTGTATATGTTTCTAGGAATTTGTCCATTTCTTCCAGATTGCCCATTTTATTGGCGTATAATTGCTCATAATATTCTCTTATTATTGTTTTTATTTCTGCTGTGTAGGTTGTGATCTCTCCTCTTTCATTCTTGATTTTATTTGGGTCCTTTCCTTTTTCTTTTTGATCAAACTGGCTGATGGTTTATCAATTTTGTTAATTCTTTCAAAGAACCAGCTTCTGGTTTCGTTGATCTGTTCTACTGTTTTTTTGTTGTTTTTTTTTTTTTTTTTTTGGTTTCGATAGCATTAATTTCGGCTCCAATCTTTATTATTTCCTGTCTTCTGCTGGTTTTGGGTTTTATTTGCTGTTCTTTTTCCAGCTCTTTAAGGCATAAGGTTAGGTTGTGTATCTGAGATCTTTCTTCCTTCTTTAGGAAGGCCTAGATTGCTATATACTTTCCTCTTATGACTGCCTTTGCTGCATCCCAGAGGTTTTGGGTTGTGGTATTATCATTTTCATTGGCTTCCATATACTTTCAAATTTCCTCTTTCATTCTTTAGTAGGATGTTCCTCAGTGTCCATGTATTTGTTACCTTTCCAAATTTTTTCTTGTGGTTGATTTTGAGTTTCATAGAGTTGTGGTCTGAAAATATGCACGGTATGATCTTGATCTTTTTGTACTTACTTAGGGCTGATTTGTGTCCCAGTATATGGTCTATTCTGGAGAACATTCCATGTGCACTGGAGAAGAATGCGTATTCTGCTGCTTCAGGATGAAATGTTCCGAATACTTCTGTTAAGTCCATCTGGTCCAGTGTGTCATTCAAAGCCGTTGTTTCCTTGTTGATTTTTTGATTAGATGATCTGTCCATTGCTGTGAGTGGGGTGTTGAAGTCTCCTACTATTCAGGTATTACTATCAATGAGTTTCTTTACGTTTGTGATTAATTGATTTATATATTTGGGTTCTCCCACATTTGGCGCATAAATGTTTACAATTGTTAGGTCTTCCTGGTGGATAGACCCCTTGATTATGATATAATGCCCTTCTGCATCTCTTGATACAGTCTTTATTTTAATGTCTAGATTGTCTGATATAAGTATGGCTACTCTGGCTTTCTTTTGTTGACCATTAGCATGATAGATGGTTCTCCATCCCCTTATCTTCAATCTGAAGGTGTCTTAAGGTCTACAGTGGTCTCTTGTAAACAGCGTATAGATGGATCTTGTTTTCTTGTCCATTCTGTTACCCTATGTCTTTTGATTGGAGCATTGAGTCCATTGACTTTTAGAGTGAGTACTGAAAGATGCGAATTTATGTTTCTTGTAGAGTTGGAGCTTCTGGTGGTGTTCTCTGGTCCTTTCTAGTCTTTGTTGCTTTTGATCTTTTTTTTTTTTTTCATCTTTTCTCCCCCCAGAGAGTCCTCCTTAAAATTTCTTGCAGGGCTGGTTTAGTGGTCACAAACTCCTTTAATTTTTGCTTGGGAAACTTTTTATCTTTCCCTCTGTTTTGAATGACAGTCTTACTGGGTAAAGAATTCTTGGCTGCATATTTTTCTGATTCAGCACATTGAATATATGCTGCCACTCCTTTCTGACCTGCTAAGTTTCTGTGGATAGGTCTGCTGCAAACCTGATCTGTCTTCCCTTGTAGGTTAAGGACTTTGTTTCCCTTGCTGCTTTCATGATTCTCTCCTTGCCTGAGTACTTTGTGAATTTGATTATGATATGCCTTGTTGATGGTTGGTTTTTGTTGAATCTAATGGGGATCCTCTGTGCTTCCTGGATTTTGATGTCTGTGTCTTTCCACAGGTTAGGAAAGTTTTCTGCTATGATTAGCTCACATAACCCTTCTACTCCTATTTCTCTCTCTTCCTCTTCTGGGACCCCTGTGATTCTGATGTTGTTCCTTTTTAATGAGTCACTGATTTCTCTAATTCTTAAATTGTGCTTTTGCCTTAGTCTTCCTCTTTTTTCTGCTTCATTATTCTCTGTAAGTTTGTCCTTTATATCACTGATTCTCTGTTCTGCCTCATCCATCCTTGTTGCCACAGCATTCTGGTTCAGATATCTTGCTTGTATCTGTGTTGGTTAAATCCCTGGCTGTCGTTTCTTCATGCTCTTTCTTTTAGGGTGAATTCCTTCGTTTTGTCATTTTGAAGGAATAAAAGGAATTAATTAAGTAGAAAATGTTAAATTAAAAAAATTAAAATTAAAAAAATATTAAAATTTTAAAAATATTACAATTAAAAAATTAAACACACACACACACACACACACACACACACACACAAATCAAATAAATGATGTTAGATCCTAGGTGTGTTTTGGTCTGGGTGTTGAAAGTGCTTTGACAGATTAGAGAAAAAAAGGGCAGGGGGAGGAAATCGTTTGAGAATTTGAAAAAATGAATACACTGAAGTAGACTAAAATGAGATTATGGGAGTAAAATAGAATTTGAAAAAATTTACACAAAAATAAAGAATAGAGTAGAAAAAAATTAAAGAAAATATTTTTAATAAAAACTAAAAATAAAAGTGAATTTTTTCTCTTTCTGTATTCAAGAAAAAGAAAAGAAACAAAAAAGAGAAAAAAGAGGAAAAAAAGGAAATCGTTTGAAAATTTGAAAAAGTGAATACACTGTAGTATACTAAAATAAAATGATGGAAGTAAAATAGAATTTGAAAAAATTTACAGAAAAGTAAAAAATATAGTAAAAAAATTAAAGAAAAATATTTGTAATAGAAATTGAAAGTAAAAATGAAGTTTTTCTCTTTCTGCATTCAAGAAAAAGAAAAGAAACAAAAAAGAGAAAAAAGAAAAGGAAGAAAAAGGAAATCGTTTGAAACTTTGAAAAGGTGAATACACTGTATTAGACTAAAATAAAATGTTGGAAGTAAAATAGAATTTGAAAAAATTTACACAGAAGTAAAAAATGTAGTAAAAAAACAAAGAAAAGTATTTTTAGTAAAAATTGAAAATAAAAATGAATTTTTCTCTTTCTGTATTCAAGAAAAAGAAAAGAAGTGAAAAAGAAGAAAAAAGAAAGAAAATGGGATAGATGGACTTGCCACCAGATTGAAATAGGACTGAAATTACTTTGTTTTCCCCTAGAAGTCAGATTATGAAGCACTTTATAGTCCATAAACTCAGCAGGCGGTGAGACGTGTGTTCTTCAAGAGCGAGGTTGACCCAGTTGGGCGGGGCTCAGTGTAACGGCTCCGCTCTCCACTAGATGGCGCTGCCAGCCTCCTGGGGTGGGTTCTTGTGGCGCTCGTAGGTGCGTATGCACATGCGCGGGAGCGGTGAAAATGGCGCCACCCAGCTACCCGGTCTGTTCTCCCCGGTCAGCAGTCGCGCACCCGTCCTCTGTCTCCAGCTCTCGTCCGCTCCCCGCTTCTTCCGTCTCCGTGACCAGGCCCCAGGCAGTCGCTCTCTCCCGAGTTTTGTCTCAGACGCGGCTGTTTTCCCCGGCCCCTTACTTCCGAAGGGCTGCGGCTTCGGCCCCTTCCGCCCTCTGCGGGAGGGTCTCCCCGGGCAACGGCCGAAGCCAGCCACACCCAGGAAAGTTCGCCAAACCTGCTGCTGCCGAAGCCCAGAGACTGCAGCCGGGTGCCAGCCGCCCCAGAAAAAGTTCGCGAGCTAGCGCAGCAGCAGCCTTTCAGGGATTATGGAAAATCGCAACACGCATCTGGCACCAGGCTTCACCCTTAAGGACCTTGTTCCAGCACCAGCGATCGGGGCCGTTCTCTGGGGTCTGCTGGGTCCAGGTGGCCTCACAGCCTCTACCAAACGCCCTCCCGGCAGTGGAACCGCTTCTCCCCGTGTGGCCCGAGAACCTCCCGGACCCCGCTCTGCTCCTGGGGATTCGCCCTTCCCGCCAGAGCATCCACCGCCAGGTATCGAGCGGGGGAGTTGCAGCCTTTGCGCTCCCCCTGTTTACAGTCTTAATGGAATTTAAACCCTCTTCTTTCTCCTTTCTCCCTTTTTAGTTCAGTCCCTGCGGCTGTTTCCAATTTTCCACTTTCTCTCCAGCTGCTTTTGGGGAGGGATGCTTTTTCCATATTCTCCCCCTGACCCTTGACTCCGTCCTCTCTCTGCCTGCAAAAGCACCTCCCTTCCTGCGGCTTCTTGCTCCCCAAGTCCGCCTCTCTGCACCGCGTACCTGCTGAATTCTGTGGCTCAGGTTGTGCAGATGGTCGTGTTAATCCTCCAGTCCGTTTTCTAGGCGTGTAGGATGGTTTGGTGTTGGTCTGGCTGCATTTCATGGACAGAGACACACAAAATCTTCCGTGCTGTTCTGCCATCTTGGCTCCTCCCCGCCCTAATTTTATTTTTTAAAGATTGTTATGTGTTTATTTGAATATGTTATGCAGACAGCGTGAGTCACAAATTTAAAACTTTTGTGCATCAGAGGACATTACCACGTCAGTACAAGGCAGGCAACTCAGACAACGAGAAAAAATATTTGCAAATCATATATCTGATAAGAGCCTGGTATTCAGATGACATAAACAACACAATTCAACAAGAAGAAGAAAAACAGCCATATTTTTTAAAAAGAGCAGAGGATTTGAATAGATTTTTCTTCAAACAGGATATACAAATGGCCAATAAACACATGAAAAGGTGTACCACATCAGTGATCAGAGGGAAATGCAAATCCAAATAATGGCAAGATACCACTTCATACCCACCAGGATGGCTGTCATCAAAAAGACAGACAAAAAACAAACGTTGGCAAGGAACGATTACGATTGGAACCTTCAAACATTGCCAGTCAAAATATAAAATGGTGCAGGAGCTTTGGAAAACAGACCGGCGGTTCCTCTAGAAGTTAAACATAGAGTTGCCATAGGACCTAGCAATTTCACTCTTAGATTATATCCAAGAGAATTGAAAACATATATCCACACAAAAATGTCTATACAAATATTCAATACAGCATTATTTATAATATCCCAAAAGGCAAACAACCTATCAACTGATGAATGGATAAGCAAATTGCACCGTATCCTTAAAATGGAATACTATTCAGTCATAAAACAGGATAAAGCACTGATTTATCAAGAATGCTTCATGTTTCAGGGGTGCCTGGGTGGCTCAGTCGGTTAAGGTTCCATCTCTTCATCTCAGCTCAGGTCATGATCTCTAGGTTCTGTGACTTCAAAGTCCCTCGTTGAGCCCTGCATCCATCGCATCCATCGGTCTCTGGGCTAACAGCAGGGAGCCTGCTTCCGATTCTGTCTCTCTCTCTCTCTGCCCCTCCCCACCCCACTCTCTCTCAAAATTAAAAAAAAAAAAAAAAAAAAAAGAATGCTTCATGCTTCAATATGAATAATGCTTCAAGAGTGAAACTGGAAAACATTACGTTAGGTGAAAAACGCCAGACGCAAAAGACCACATATTGTAAGATTTCATTTGTGATAATTACCCTCAATAGGTGAATCAAATCCATAAGACAGAAAGCAGGTTAGTGGTTTCCAGAGAAGAGGGAAATGGGAGTCACTGCAAATGACTACGAGGTTTCCTTTTGGGATGATGAAAATTGTCTGGAAGTCCATAGTTGGTGATGGTTGCACAACTCTGTAAATAGGCTAAAAATCACTGAAATTCAGTACACTTTTTAAAAAGTGAATTTTATGGTATGTGGATTATACATTAATTTTTTAAACTGCAAAGACAAACTAATCTCTATCCCAGAATTACCTACTTTGAGCACAATATACAATGAAATGAGCGGTAAGTACACTCCAAAATATCGTGATTGAAAGGGCAAGTTTCAGGGGCGCCGAGTGGCTCAGTCAAACATCTGCCTTCGGCTTAGGCCATGATCTCGCAACTCGTGAGTTTGAGCCCCACATTGGGCTCTGTGCTGAGAGCATGGGGCCTGCCTGGGATTCTCTCTCTCCTCTCTCTGCCTCTGCCCCGCTTGTGCTCTCTCTCTCAGAATGAAAAAATAAACTTTAAAAAAAGAAAAAGAAAGGGCAAGTTTCAAGGGTGAGTCTGAAAAGAAAGCCCTGTGAATTCATTCCTTTGGTCTGAGGAGTGATTTCTGATACCTGTCAAAATGGCAAACCAATATAGGCTGCTGTTTCCTTCTTCAAAAAAAATCAACTTTGGAGAAACTATTTAAAAACAAAAGGATGGGGGGGCGCCTGGGTGGCGCAGTCGGTTAAGCGTCCGACTTCAGCCAGGTCACGATCTCGCGGTCCGTGAGTTCGAGCCCCGCGTCAGGCTCTGGGCTGATGGCTCGGAGCCTGGAGCCTGTTTCCGATTCTGTGTCTCTCTCTCTCTCTGCCCCTCCCCCGTTCATGCTCTGTCTCTCTCTGTCCCAAAAATAAATAAAAAACGTTGAAAAAAAATAAAAAAAAAAAAAAAAAAAAAAAAGGATGGGGCGCCTGGGTGGCTCAATTGGTTGAGCATCCGACTTTGGCTCTGATCATGATCTCAAGATTTGTGGGTTTGAGCCCTGTGTTGGGCTCTGTGCTGACAGCTCAGAGCTTGGAGCCTGCTTCGGGTTCTGTGTCTCCCTCTGTCTCTGTCCCTCCCCCAGTCATGCTCTGTCTCTCTCTGTCTCAAAAATAAATACACATTAAAAAAGAAAATTACAAAAAAATAAATAAAAACAAAAAAATGGAAAGTATGGTTTCCATAAGCTAAGAAAAATGCAAAACAACAACAAAATGTTAGAAAATCTAGCTGGTTGTGGGAATACTGGTGATTTAGCCTGGGCGGTGGCAGCTGAAAATGACACTAAGAGGTCAGGTTGGGGAGAGATCTTAAGTTCTCCTCTTCTTTCTTCCCCAAAATGCCTCCCCTGCTTAACCAGAGAAGTCTCAGGTCATGGGTGTCTGAGGGCACCACATGTCCTTGCTGGGCTGAGGAGTTGATATACATTAATGTATGTGTATGCCTACATCCATATATAATGCATACATATGTGCTTAATATAGGCACATATATACACGTATTTTTATATATCATGAGTCTCTTAATTGCATTTTTCAGATTTTTGCTACGTATATGCATAGTGAGAGGGAGGAAACTCTATGTGCCAAACAGCAGAACACATCTTTTTCTGCACATTTTGGGGTACATGTGGAAAAAATATCAAAAAAGTAGACCATAAATTAGGCCATAAAAGAGACCTCAATAAATTCCAGAGGAACAGGATCACATATGCCATATTGATCATGTTCTTCAGCTATAATGCAATAAAATTACAATTTAATACCAGAGGATGACCACAAAAATGCCATATGTCTGGAACATGAAATATTAAGAAATAACCTATAGTTGTAAAGGAAACAAAAAAAGAAATAAAGAAATTCTTAGAACTCAATGATAGTAAAAAAAAAAAAGAAAAAAGAAAAAAGAATGATAGTGAAAACATTTGTCCATAACGTTGATGGTCTGGTGAAGAATACTTCTGCCGAATATTTCTGCCACAACTGGAGTTGTGCTCACGTGGCATATCCCACAGTCTGGAATCTCTCACTTAAGGATGAAGTTGCATGGATTTTAATGGAGTCCACATTTTAATGGAGTATTTGGATTTTTAAGGAGACCAAACTCTGATACATATGGTCCAATCATTAAAAATTTGCTTTCTTCTCCTGAAAATCAATAATTTTCTACTTTTGATGAAGAAATAGCTCAATGATGTGTTGTTGGGAATAATCTTAATACCACATCGAAATGCTTGACACAACACGAAGAAATACAGCCCATGCCAACAGGAGACAGGAATTCGCACTCAGCTCCTACTCAAGTGGAAATGGAAACTTCCAGAACAAGTGTGACATGTTGGGTGAGCCAAGGATGGGGCACTGGAAAGAGACTTCCCTGAGGGATCTGCCCATGACTTCTGGTCTTCCTTCTAGCTGAGCATTCATAATTATCTGAGCTGCTACATGCTTGCTGCCATTCTCAAGGACTCTTAATGAGGAATTTAGTATATGAAGTGGGCAAATGTTGTTTTTCCCCAGCAGACATTAATGCCCCACTTCTCTGATAACCGCATTCTAAATTCACCTTGGAAAATGACCCCCTTCTTGCCAACCTAAATTTGGAGGGTGGGTACAAGTCCAGGCCTGTCCAGGGATTTCAGCATTTCCTGGGCACAGTGATTGGTTTATACCCAGGAAGATGGATTTGTAATCAATCCATCCTTTGGGAGATTTTCACAGGGTTTTTGCTGAGAGAGCCTCTCTGTCCTTTTGAGAGCATAGGCAATAAGGTATGTAAGTCTGGAGCAGGCTGGGGTTATCTTTGCTGCCACATGGACAGAAGGCCTAGAATGGAAGGAAAAAATAAGAACCAAAAAACAGGGATGGTGGGACCCAAGAGATGAAAAGAGACATGTTCTTGATGACATCATTCGGGTGCCTAGATCCAGCCATGGGTAAAATTAGCAGTATCTCTGAAGTTTCTGGTTATCTAAGCCAATAGGTTCTTTTTTTTTTAAATTTTTTTTACATTTATTTATTTTTCAGAGACAGAGAGAGACAGAGTGCAAGCGAGGGAGGAGCAGAGAGCGAGGGAGACACAGAATCCGAAGCAGGCTCCAGGCTCTGAGCTGTCAGCACAGAGCTAGACTCGAGGCTCAAACTCATGGACTGTGAGATCCTGACCTGAGCTGAAGTTGGACGTTCAACCGACTGAGGCACCCTGGTGCCCCATGAGCCGGTACGTTCTTTTTTAAAATTACGCTAATTTGATATTTATCACTTCAAGGGAAAGAACACTGGCAAGTATAGCAACAAATAAAAAATAAAAAACAAAACCAATTGGATTCGGAGCCATACTTTTGGCTTAACTGATCCATCATCAACAATGTCCAACTATGGACACCTTCTTAAAAGAGAAGAAACGGCATATCCTAGTCACTCATATAAACAACTATTATTCTTTATTTAAAAATGTGTTTTATTTTATTTACAAAGAATTACAAGGGATTTTAAAATATGTTGAATTTTATTTTATTTTTATTTAAGTAATCCCTACATCCAACGGGAGGCTTGAACTCATGACTCTGAGATCAAGAGTCACGTGCTCCTCTGACTGAGCCAGCCAGGCGCGCCAAACATGTTGAATTTTAAAATAAATTTGGAGAGCTGCGTGTACCCCAAAACCCCATTTTATACTCTACTGAGGTCGCCAGTTTGAGAAACTCTGACTCAGCTTTATCCCTCCTTCCCAGCCTTCCTTCCACAGTGGATTTACAACCATCTCGTTCTATATGGAAGTGTGTCTTCTGACTGTTCTTTAGAAGCCTGTTGAAAACATTTTACCTGGACAGGGAAACAATGAGACCTTCACTTATGTAAACATATTGGCTCTTTCGTTGGCTTCTGGGCAGATTTTTTGGGTGCTCTTTAGAGCTGCTGTCTTAAAATTGACGTGCTTAAAATCACATGCTCTCTGCTCCGCTGAGAAGGGCGTCATAAGGAAAAGAATAGAGGATTTAGAAAAGGAACAGCGCACATGTGTATTAAATTCTGAGCATATTTGCATGCATGAGTGATTTGCAACAGGGAAAACCATATTGCGCATCAATATTTACGTTAAAAGAGCAAACGACCATCCAACCAAATGAGGATTTCAAACCTCTCCTTGCTGTCAGCTCCCTCATTTGCACTTGAAAAGAGCTATCAGTCAAGGTTGGGTTTTTTTGTTTGTTTGTTTGTTTCTTTTTTTTTTTTTTTGTTACTGGAGAGATGATTCTCTTGGAAGGCTATGTTTTTTTTTAAGCTGCAACATGCTTCACAACTTAAAAGTGTATTCATCTTCTTCAAATCACATGGGCTTCATTTTTCAAGCCTTGAGTTAAAGGGATATCGTCCTGGATAAAAATACATCCACGGGGGGGAAAGGGTTATTTGCAATTCAGAAATGCTAGTCTAATGCATTTGGTGGCGGTGTAAGTTGGGACCGACATAGGAATCTAATTTAAAGTTTTAGAAACCGTAACTGTTTTGGTTAAAGTAATGCGAAGATGAGTCCGTTTTCTGACAGCTCAGCAGGCCTCCCAAGCTGTGATTGTCAAAATGATAGACACTGACAAAGAAAATCAATTCTATGTCACAGTGAAACCTACTGCTGAGGTTTTTCATTAAAAAAACTGCAAGTGAAGCCCAGGCAGGACTCTTGGGCATATCTATAAGGTGTGAAAAGCAGCAGAAGAGAGGTATCTGAATCAAACTGAATTTGAAGATTTCTTTTCCAAGAGAGGCCCCCATTCAACCACCTTAACACTTTCTAGAACATTGCATGTCTTCTGCGCCAACCCCAGGGGTAAGACATCTAACAACTCATTAGAATTGCCATGTTCTTCCTTTTCCTTTGCTTTAACAGCAAAGGCCGGATGCTTAGAGCCTGGAGCCTGCTTCTGATTCTGTGTCTCCCTCTCTTCTGCCCCGTCCCCCACTCCGGCTCTGTCTCTCTCAAAAGTAAGTAAACATTAAAAAAAAGAAAAAGAAAAAGACTCCCTGGTTAGTACTCCTGCTGAATGGCCGGCCGCTGCTCTGTGCCTAAGTCATATCTGCCACTCTCTGAGCTCCCTAACGTGGTGCAGCAGTGATAGTCCCTGCTTTCAGTTGTCTTGGAAATGACGAGTAACTAAGGAATCCCTGCCTCCCCCCATCACTGTGGGGCTGGTGCGTTCCCATTTCCCACACAGATTCCTACTGGTGTCCCACGTTGTGAAGCGATGCCTTACACCCCAGCCCTGTTCCCCACGATGGGCATGGACCGAGGTCTCTCTATCAGGCATCATCCACATCGCCTTCCCTCCTCCCACCCTTTCCCCATACCCCAGCCCTAAGCCAAGGAAGCAGTTTGTAACTCTCCCATTTCGGGGCTCTGTAAAATAATATGGTGATGTGGTATAGTGGAAGGGCGATGGCTTTTGAAGTTTCACCCAATATTGTGACTTTAGGCTACCTAACCGCGGTTCTCGCTTTGCAAGGTCGTTGTGAGAACTCAGGAAAAGAGGATTATAAGGCTTCTGGAACCTGGTGGCACTTGGAACGGAAGGTCGGTTTCATAAGCACCGTGTATGCGCGCGCGCGTGTATTAGGGGCAGAAATGACACCGACTGGACCGTTTGTTTTTACTTCTATCCCTCGGACGGTCACTGACTGCGGAGCGGGCTTGACTGGTTCCCTCCTAACCTGCTCCCTTTGCCAGGCTGGACTGCACACCATGTGGGAGAACGCGCCTCCTTGTGGCCGGCCAGAGAGTTGCGGTTACTTGCCTTGCCTTGCATCAGTACTTTTTTTTTTTTTTTAAGATGCAAAGTCACTTTCCTGACCCAGGTGCTGAGAGGGGTGTTAGGAGTGCGGTGAGGTCACAGGAGTTGACCTCGGGAGGTTGCCTTCAAGGAGTTACGGTAACCAAGGTAACCAACCGTTGGTTGGTTGGCCGGTGGGGGCTGAAGGATACATTGTTATGCCGAGGTTGTTTTTCCCACTAGCAAAGCATTAACTTTAAGACAGTTGGGAGTTCCCAGGGATGTCAGACTGTGCCAGTCTGGAGTATTTGTCAACGGGCTGCAGATTGGAAGGGGATTTGATTTTATGTACATTTTCTTTTGCCTTTGTTCTCCACATCAGCCTGTGGAGGGGGACATCTAGGACTTTAGCAACTCCTGGACAAACTGGGACACGGTCCCCACTAGGTTTATCTCGCTCTGTTGCTGAGCTGAGACCAGGTCTCTACAGGGGTTAAATCACAACGCTGGCGGTTTAAATGGGAACAAGGATTGAGAAAAGTCTGGAGAATGGCACAATTTCCCTAAAGGTCAGGTGTAATCAGGGTACCAGCTCAGAGACTGGGGGCGGGGTGGGCCACGTTGGGAGAAGTAACTCACAACAAATTTCCTCCGGTTGTGTCTACACAGCGACGTTCTGGACTCTGTGATCTGGCTTTGTCTCTAATCTTTCTAGGACTGGTCTTCATCAAAGAAAGCCTTTTGCAGATTTATGAGCTATGGGGTAATTGTTTTTCTTTTGGCAAGACAATTTAAGGGAAGTTTCTCTCTCCATTATTACATCCCACAGAGCCAAAATGAGAAACTTCAAGTTGTCCTTTTCATCCACCAGTGCTGTGCTTAAACATTACAAACAAATCACAAATTAATATCCCCTAACTAATCACTAGAAACGGAGAGAATAATTCTGGTTTAGTCATGCAGTGTAGAACAGAAGCAGACAAAGGCACCATGTGCCGTGAAAATTGGAAGGAACACCATGGAAGGTAACCTCAAGCACCTGGACTGGAAATGGGCCAGGACCACACGGTTCACACACCGCTCAGGCACAGGTGTTCCAGTGAATGAACCAGAGCGACCTCCCAACCTTTTAAGTCACTTACCAAATTACCCAAATTCTACTCCTGTTGGTCCTTGGAGGCTGCCTTTTCAAAGACTTGCCCAGTTCAGTCCTGCCCAGTGAATCAAAGCCCATCAGATGAAAGAGGAAAAGGACCAGGGTGTTGACTCCAAGACCTCCAGTCCCCTTTCTGTTGTAATGCTGCTAATGCAACTCTCTGGGTTTATTATTACACAACAGCGGTTTCCAACTGGGGATCATTTTGCTTTTCCCCTCCCCCCACGGGGGGGGGCATTTGATAATGTCTGGAGACACTGTGGTTGTCACCACTTGGTGAGTACTCCTGGCATCTAGGGGGTGGGGCCAAGGATGCTGCTGAATACCTCCAAGGACAGGAAGCTCCCAGGACCAGGAAGTATCCATTCCCAAGTGTCCAGGTCCAGAGAGCCTCCAAGATGGCATAGCTCTTCAGGCTCTTCTGCTTTCCTTTCTCTCCAACCAGAGGAAGAACAACTGATTTGTATGTTCACGTTGCTGCCATGGAACAGCATCCACACTTTCCCGGGAATGTTCAACAAAAACAGAATAGAGGGGCGCCTGGGCGGCTCATTCGGTTAAGCATCCGACGCTTGATTTTGGCTCAGGTCATGATCTCACGGTTCATGAGTTCGAGCCCCGCGTGGGGCTCAGAGCCTGCTTGGGATGCTCTGTCACCCTCTCTCACTGCCCCTCCCTGTTTGTGTACTCTCTCTCTCTCTCTCAAAAATAAACATTTAAACAAACAAACAAAAGAATAGAGAATATAGGGTGATGTTAAAACGCTGATACTTTCATCAATTTACTGAGCGCAATGGAAAGAACTGAGCTAACTCCATTGTAAATTGGTGCAGCTCAGGGAATAGGTCAAGGGTTCAAAGCTAGGATCATAGGTTTGTGGTCAAATCCAGAGGACTGCCAACACCATCCAAAAGAAAGGCAGAAAGACAGGAATAAAGTATTGTGGAAACTCAATGTGTAGCCACATATCATATAATTGTAGTATTAATTCAGTTTTTATGCATGGCCAACAGGGAAATTTACAAGACGCATGTAATAGTGCCAGAAAATAAGAAAGTGCTCACATAAATAAAAAATACAACAATGGGGGTGGGGGGCGCCTGGGTGGCTCAGTCGGTGAAGTGTCCAACTTCAGCTCAGGACATGATCTCATGGTTTGTGGGTTCAAGCCCCGTGGCAGGTTCTGTGCTGACAGCTCAGAGCCTGGAGCCTGCTTTGGATTCCATCTGTCTATCTGTCTGTCTCTGTCTCTCTCTCTCTCAAAAATAAATAAACATTTTAAAATAATTTTAAAAAATACCATGATGGGGACATGTCAGAGGGACACATGAGCCAACTGCAAGAGCTCCTCCCAGTGGCCAAAGCTGGAACATCCTGAACAACAGAAAAACGAGATAGTGCGGGATTATAAACCAAAGTATAAAATAACTAGCCATGAGTCCGTAATAACATAACTAAGTGAGGAAGAATAACTAACTCTATTCTGGGTTGGGGGATAAGAAAACTCATATTTTTCGAAGCTGCCTGTTCGAGGCGTGCTAGCATCTACACTCTGGAGGCAGAGGGACTTCCTCTTCTCTCTGCCACTTCCAGCTTAGTCAACTTGGGCACGTTGCTCGTCTTTCTAAAGGCTCATTTTTTTTTTTTTTTTTTTTTGCATAAGCAAAATGCAGATAGTAAGGGTATCTACCTCATTATCGTGTGAGTCGCTTACCTTGGTGCCAGCACAATTCAGGAATTTAAGAACTTTTCTTTCCTCCTCTGTATTATTTGCCAGTTGGCATCTCCTTCTTGCCTCTAACCTGGGAGGTCAGTCAGGGCGGGGACTGGGTCCCTCATCCCCAAAACATTCATCACATCACCGCATCCATCACAGTGGTTTCAAAGAAGCCTCTGTTGAACAAATGAACGAACCAGTGAATGGAGGCATGTGTAGATGTGATCAGAGCTGCAGCCACACTTGCTGAAGGCCACGGTGTCAATAGAATGGGAATCTTGGTTTCACGCAATGGGGGCAGGGAAGGTGGGGAGTCAGCAGGTGGGGTAAGACCTCCAGACTTTGGATCTGACTGTGTTTGGCAATTCTCTTGACTGTTTCTGTCTTGGAGGGAGGCATGCAAGTTACTGAGGCCCTGCCAATCCGACTCTTGGAGATGCAGAGTCTGTGAGCACTTACTTCCTCCTGTGAGTAGCAGGTGACCTGGGAGAGCTTACTGTCACAAAGGAGCTCCACAAGAAGCAGGACTTACCTTTGTAGGTTATATAAGACACAATCATTAAAGGATATTGTTCTATGGGGTGTCCAACATACCGGTTGTGTGCTAGTCGGTAGAACATACAACTCTTGATCTCGGGGTGGTGAGTTAGAGCCCCATGTTGTGAGTAGAGTTTACTTTTAAAAAAAAAAAAAAAAGGACCTCGTTTGGGAAATATTGAATGTACTTTGAGCCAATTACCTTTCAGTGCCAAAAGCACACCAATAAGACCTCTGTTGTGTTTGGATTTTATAAATATATCCATATATATGCACACATACAATTTCTTAATACAAACAAGTTACACTGTGGATTTGTGTATGTTTTTGAAATATATGTTAGATCCTAGGATTATTATAGGCTCTACCAGTAAAGTTTTTATTCTTTGATTATGATCCTTTCAAATGTGTTCTAACTTCAATAAGATCGTACTTATTCCTGTGATTTTAGTCCTAAAGGAGCTTTCCTTGGATAACAAGGGTGCATTTTCCAGTTCTTTCGATAGCCACAGAAGATAGCTATTGCATCCAGTTTAATGCCTCATGATTATCATGAATTAATGCTGCGTGTACTTGTGTGGACTCGCTCGATTTTCTGGATGTGTAAACAGTAACAAAAGTGGGCTTCACTTAAAATGGCAAAGCAGGGTAGCTACCAATGCCAAATTTGCCAAAGGAGTCCTTAATTCTCTGTTTGTCTGTACAGACCCAGCAAGACGTTGTCAGAGCTGGCTCAGGATGTGATTGGTGAGTCTGCTTGAAATTCCAGACTTTCCATCACAGAGTGCTGGATGTGATAAATGGGCTGGGGTCTGATGGTTAATGACTGCTCTCAAGGACAGCTAGAGTATCCTTCAGGCTGAATTACAGTGAACTACCAAGAAACTGCTACATACTCAAAAGCTTTCTGCAAAAGCTATACATATTCAAGGATGGCTTTTTTTTTTTTTCCCCTCCAAACACAGAGATTTTCTATTCCCTTCTTTTCTAACCCGATCCTGGACCCTCCTCCCAGTATTCTGACAACCGTATCAGGCAAGCTGCTCATCGGTTTTCCAGCCAAACGCACCCCTTGGCATTTTAAATAAAGATGTCTGTATGATTTAGTTAAGAGGGTAAAAATTATGTACTGTGGAAGGTGCCTAAAAAGTGGTTTAGAAATTGAGATGTAAGATGTCCTTAATGCAAATGTTCTCTCTATTTTTCCTGGCAAATAATGTCTTCATTAATGCTTGCCACTAGCTGGTGCTAGGGCACCACTGAGCAAGTGTGCAATTTCATTGAATCCGTCCACCAGGATTAGTCACCCTAGGTGGGTCGTTCCTCTTTGTTTAACATCACGCCCTATGTCATTTCCACTCTCTGGCTAATCAACATGTAGGAAAGCAGTTCTCCAATCTTCCCACCCCACAGCTGCACTTTACAAACATCGAGGAAATTTCCTTTTGAATGAGATGAGCTTTCAAAACACCGGGATTTTCTCATTTTATTGTCACGTCCGACACATAAAGTTATTTTGATTGTTCTTCAATCTTATAATATACAGGGTGCATCTGGGGGACCAGAGATTTTAAAGACAGAGGCATCCTAATAAAGATATGAATCCCCAAATTTATATTGTTCAAGTCCTCCTTAAGGGAAGCAACAGGGCTAGATAGCTAGCCAGAACTCTCTTTTTATTTTACAATTTTACATCGGATCATTTATATATACATTGAAAGACTGCCTTATAGAGGTCTGAAAGCCTCTCTATAAATGTGGGGTCTTTCACACTACTGGAAAAACAATGCAGAAGTTCACATCCTGCTATTTGTTGGTTACTTCTGTTATCCTCAACCAGTAAAGAATAGCAAATTTTATGACAAAAAAAAAAAAAAAAAGAAAAGAAAAAAAGAAAAGAAAAAGCACAGAAGAAAAGTTTCATCTATTGATAAAAATATGCTGACAATTCCATTTCTGGTTAAGTTTTATGTAAATATCACCTTTGAAAATACTTAGGAAATTTGCACAAATTGAGTTTCATTTTATTATACTATCATCATTATACATTTTGCTTTTAAAAGTCATTAAATTTTAAAAAAAGTGGGGAGGAGGCACCTGGGTGGCTCAGTCGGTTAAATGTCCGACTTCAGCTCAAATCATGATCTTGCAGTTTGTGGGTTGGAGCCCCACATTGGGCTCTGTGCTGACAACTCAGAGCCTGGAGCTTGCTTCGGATTCCGTGTCTCCTTCTCTCTCTGCCCCTCCCCCGCTTGAGCTCGCTCGCGTTCTCTCTCTCTTAAAAATAAATACACATTAAAAAAAAAAATAAGTAAAAGTCATCGAAATAGAAATACCATTATTTGCAATTCTCTGAATTAATTGCTCTAAAGTGATCAGCTCTGGCATTTCTGATGGTAACATGGAGTGCTCCTCCCCCCTGTGGAGATCAAGGACAGAATGTGTTCTCAAAGGTTTGTGACACATGTGAGCCACTCTCTTTGTCAACAGCAAATGTGAAAGTCTCCTATCCCCGTTCTGTGTGGTATATAATATTGCACCAGAAGTTTAGAGGAAGTGGACAGCTTGGCCAGCAAGCAGCGTTTGTTCTTCCTGGCGTCCTGTGTAACATCATGTGTTGGGCTGTTGTTGAGGTAGGAGGGTGGGTAGTGTGGTTAGAAAACCTAAAACAGCAGGCTGAATGAAGGTATCAGCTATTTCCCAGCGTACTGACTTGTAACTTTTAAAGTAGTGTCGAGTTTTAGCCTCAGCGACAAGGTGCTGGAAATATGAAATAAATTATTATCTTTCTTTAACTAAGGCTATCCAATGAACCAGAACTGCGATCATTTCCACTAACTGTGTCAAAACCACAACAATCACAATTCCATCTGGAAAATAATCTGTCGCTCACACAGTATGTCAACATGATTTCCAAGAGTGGCTGGCTGGCTCAGTAAGAGGAGCGTGTGACTCTTGATCTCAGGATCGTGAGTTCAAGCCCCATCTTGGGTGTAGAGGCTGCTTAAAAAAAAAAGAAAAGAAAGAAAAAAGATGATTTCCAAATGGACCAAAGATCTAAATTTTATAAATGAAATTATATAAGCACCAGAGAAAAAGTAGGCAAATTCCTTTGTAACGTAGGAGTGGAGAAAAACCTTAGTAATTATGACTTGAAATTCAGAAGCAATAGAAAAAAGAGATTGTGAATTTAACTCCCCCAAATAAAACAAAACACATCAAAGACCTTTTGAATGGTAAAACTACTAGACGCAAAGGCAAAAGACAATAAAGAGGGGAATGATTTGCAACTTATAGAGAAGGGATTTATAGACAGCGCCTCTAAAAGTCAAGAAGAAAAAGTGATTTTTTTTTTAATGGATGAAAGTTACAAACAGTTCATAGAAAATGAGAAGCAAATGGTTTTTAAAAAGAAGATAAAGATGCTCAACATCACTCAGAATAGGGGAAACGAGAAAACCTCACTGAGGGGTTATTTCTCACCTATCAGAGTTACACACATTTAAAACTTTGACACGAAATGCCATCGGTGAGACTGCGGAGGAAACAGGAATCCTCATACATCATAGGTAGGAGTACAGAATAACATAAGCCCTGTGGAGGAGGATTTGGCAATATCTAGCAAAACCCCGTATGCATTTATCCTTCGAAGGAACAATCCCATTTCTAGGAAACTATCCCAGCGATTCATCCGCAAACAAACAAGCAAAACACAGAACGACATGTTAATTTACTCATACATATTCAGTTACTCATGACAACATTATTTGCAATGGTAAAACACTGGAAACAGCACAAATAGCCCTCAGTAGGGAAATGGTTGAATAAAGTATGAAAAATCCACACAATGGAAAACTGTGTGTCGTATAAAGGAATGTGGAATATCTCTGTATTCTTAAATGGGGTGATATGCAGGATATATTGGTAAAAGAAAAGGCCATCCGGGCGCCTGGGTGGCGCAGTCGGTTAAGCGTCCGACTTCAGCCAGGTCACGATCTCGCGGTCCGTGAGTTCGAGCCCCGCGTCGGGCTCTGGGCTGATGGCTCGGAGCCTGGAGCCTGTTTCCGATTCTGTGTCTCCCTCTCTCTCTGCCCCTCCCCCGTTCATGCTCTGTCTCTCTCTGTCCCAAAAATAAATAAAAAACGTTGAAAAAAAAATAATTTTAAAAAAGAAAAGGCCATCCACAAAACACTGCATGTAGCACACCACCTTTTCAGTAAAGGAGGGGAGGAAATACTAATGCAAACACACACACACACACACACACACACACACACACACACACACTTATATTTCCAAAAGGAAACACAAGAAGGATAAACCAGTGGGGAAAATATTGGGAGGAAGAGGGAGAGCATATGAGGCAAAACAGAAATAGATATGAGACTCCTCTGAATAAATCTAGCTATAAAGCTTTGACTTGGGAATCAGGAAATATTTTACATATTCCAAAAAGAAAATTAAATCAAAAGGCAGGGAAAAAAAGCATTTCCTTAAAATTCGAAAACAAATCCAAACAAGTACTGAATTATATATCAAACTGATGTACCACTAAGATCACTAAGATAAAAGAGCTATTTCAAGTTAACTTTGGTAGGCAGCATTTGGACTGCACATCATTAGAATATTCTGAGGCTAAAAAGAACTGTGAAGAAAATTTGAACTTCAACAGTCTTTTATGAGTCTCAATATTGACATTTTGAAGTTATTATATGTGTATGGTAGATTAATAAGTCATTACAGCAATAAAATTATTGTTAGAAATCAAGATTTTTTTTAGTATAATGGAAAAGACACTGCTGTTATAAACAAAATTAAAGAATTTAAGTGTAAACCCAATGATGTTAAACTTGAAGTGGAAATATCACTACAAATACTTCAGGCTTTTTGCTTTTGAAAAACAGTGAAAGATGTGTTTTCTAAATCAGTTAACAGAGGCAATAACAGCTCAGTAGCAATGAATATACCATTCCCCACTGAAACAAACAAGGCCTTTTAGAGAAATAGCTAAAGCTAAATTGGAGGCAGGAAGTGTATGAGCTGGTCCTGGGGGCTCTGGTGCCAGAAAGCAAGGAAGCAAAGACGAATGGGGTCGTGTCAAAAAGCCACCTTGTGGGGCTACCATGGCCTAAGATGGGACAATTTGAGCTTCAGAAAGAATGATGATTGCAACTGATCAACACATAACAAATGTATGAGATCCTGAGTTCACAGTGATAATCAGAAGAAGGGAGAGGGATGGCAACAGTTAACTCAAAACATTCATCGGGCTCTATTGAAGCAACTATTGGAAGCTAGAACACCAACTCTTTTACGGACCGAATGTTTGTATCCCCGCCAAATTCAAATGCTAAAACCCCAACTCTCCAGTGTGAAGGTGTGCAGAGGTGGGACCTTTGGAGCTTTCTCTCTGTCTCTGCACCACATGAGGACACAGCAGGAAGGTGGCAGTCTCCAAGCCAGGAGGAGGGCTCTCACCGGACACTGAATCTGCTGGCAACTTGATCTTGGACACCCCAGCCTCCAGAATTGTGAAAAATAAATGCCTACTGTTGAAGGCACCCAGTGTGTGGTATCTTGCTACAGCAGCCTCAGCTAAGACAGACTCTCTATTCTGAGAAGTGATAATGCAAGGGAAAGAATTAAGCTTTCCTTCTGCTTGTTCCATGTGAACTGTATTTCTACGTTACTAAATAGTTCTAGTTGATGAAGAAAAGTTCTTCTTTACAAGAAAATTCCAGCTAATAAATGTAATAGAATAAAAATGGTAGAAAGATCACCACTTTTCAATTCCTAATTAAATAAGTGGTCCAGATGCAAAACCTAATGGTGATGGTTGACAGGGACATTTACAACAAGAGATCGGACTGTCCCACCTCAACCCACTGGTGTGTCCAGCATGACTGTAGGTAGGACAACCAGATTATGTACCTGCTGATGAGATACCATAGAAACTACAATCGACAGTACCACTGTGATGTATTCTTGCCAAAGAATTGCCAAAACCTTTAAACCTAGCTTTTAGTTTATAGAACAGACAAGGGACAAACACCAAGTTAAATGTCTCCAGAAGAAAACTAACAAACACGTGCAGAATGTAGGACACCCTGTAGAAAAACAGATGCAGTTTCTAAAATAAGTCAAGAGCATAAGGGAAATAGGGTGGAAGGAGCAGGGGTTGGGGGAATGTCCCGGATTATAAAAAAGACTTAAGAGCCATAATAATCTTCAAATGTAATGAGTGGAAAATTAGAGTATAAACTGACTAATCGTTCTTATTAAGGAATTTTTAACTTCAGTGAAATGAGGTGATGCTATTGTGGGAAATGCCCTGATATTTTAGAAAGATCTACAGAAGTATTTCAGGGTAAAATGACATGGTGGTAAGGATATGCTTTAAATTAGTGATGGGGGGAAAAAAGACAGAAAGGAAGGGAAGGAGAGGGGGAAGAATGGTTAGATAAAGCAAGTATGACAAAATAAAAATGTTGAAATCGCTAATGCAGAGAAATGGGTCCGTGGGGGTTAATTATTCAATTCACTGCATTTTTGCGGGAAAAAAAATGTTCATAATAAAATGTAAAAGACAAAACAATACCCATTGCGCACTTTGCCGAAAAGATTTCAGATGATCAGTGTATCACCTAGGATAGACCTGGTCATGAGTTTCCTGCACCCGGGTGCTGACAGTGACCTTCCCAGGTAGTCTAGAGAAGAGATACATGCAACGATGGGGTGACAGGTGCTCCAAGAGTCCCTCATGAGCTGCTGTGTCTTCACTGTCCCCTTAAGAAACATTTTATTTTGAAACCTTTCTTTCCTGGAGCACCTGGGTGGCTCAGTCGGTTGAGTGTCCGACTTCAGCTCAGGTCATGATCTCATGGTTTATGGGTTCAAGGCCCGCATCGGGCTCTGTGCTGACAGCTCAGAGCCCAGAGCCTGCTTCAGATTCTGTGTCTCCCTCTCTCTCTGCCCCTCCCCCACTCATGCTCTGTCTCTGTCTCTGTCAAAAATAAATAAACATTAAAAAAAAAAAAGGAAACCTTTCTTTCCTTTATTACTGATCGGGCTGATTCAAACAGTCCATTTAGCAAAAGCGCCCGACAGGTCCGAAACATACCGTGTAAAACCAAATGACGTGGCTCATTCATTCCCAGAAGGGAATAGCTCTTTAGTATAGGCACAGAAAAGAACAAATGTTTTTATGATCTGGACTTAAAAAAAGTTAATGTAAGGAAGAGCGGGAACATACTGGATTGGGAAGAAGAAGAGCTGGGTTGTGCCAGTAAAGGACTGTAGGGTATTTGGCAAGTTGCTTAACAAGAATAAGATAGTGTCCAGGGGATCCCCAGTTCTGGGCTTCTAGGAGCACGTAGTCTCATGAGGTAGTGAGCATCTGCTCGCGGGTGGTGCATGAGCAGAACAGGAGCCAGAGACAGAATGCAGAGCTAGGAGATGATTCTAAGGTTCCTTGTGACTGTGAGATCCTGGGACGCTGGGACCCAGTTGCCAGAATAGCACACTCGTGCAAGGGTGTTCATCGGTAAATAAAAGAAGCTCCAAACTCCAGTTCTGTGACTGGATCCGCCACCTTGCCTCCGCCTGGAGTGCATCTCTGCTGTGAAACACAGTAGCTTGTTTCTGGATATGCCGGTCAATATTTGGTTTTCCAGACAGTGATTCTGGGGTGCCCCAGAGAATGTGGTCCAAGAATTCCTGAGGGATCCTGGTAGCCCTTTCAGGCAGACCTCCCTTTGCCAACCTGTGTGATTGAAGCAGGGTTTTCTCCATATACCTAACCAAAACCCAACTGCAGAAGCAGGTATGGGAATCCAGCTGTCCTCAATGACACCAGACATTAAGGAGATTTGCAAAACTGTAAAACAATGTCACTCTTCTCACCAAATTGGTTTTGTTTTGGGATTCGTAGTTATTTTTCATTAAAAATGTGCTATTTATGTTAATGTATAAATGGGCTTATTGTATTTTAAATAAATATATACATATTTTTAAATGTGTATTTTTGAGAGAGAGACAGAGAGAGCACCAGTTGGGGAGGAGCAGAGAGAGAGAGAGAGAGAGAGAGAGAGACAGAATCCGAAGCAGGCTCCAGGCTCCGAGCTGTCAGCACAGAGCCCGATGTGGAGCTTGAACTCATGAGCGGTGAGATCATGACCTGAGCCGAAGTCAGACACCCAACCGACTGAGCTGTCCAGGTGCCCCAATAAATATATATTTTTAAATTCTCCCAGTTTTAATTTCTAATGTGGTAAATATTGGTAGATATACCGCGTAAACAAAAGCTCTTTGTGGTCCTAAATCATATTTGAGCGTAAAGAAATCCCAAGATTGAAAAGCTTAAGAACCATGGTTCTAGAAAAATCTGACCTCGGGGTACCTGGGTGGCTGAGTTGGTTAAGCATTCAGCTTTTGATTTTGACTCAGATTATGATCTCCTGGTTCTCTCTCCCTTTCTCTCCCTTTCTGTGTGCCCCTCCTACCCTCAAAAAAACAAAATAAATAAAATAAACATTTAGAAAAATCTGACCTCATTTTACTTCTAGCCTCTTCTTACTAAGGATGAAACTTAATCCTTGCAACAGCTCTTGAAGAAAGACACAGATGGAGAAAAGAGGCTCAGAGGTAAATCACCTTGTCCAGAGGCTGCCAGCCCCAGCACACTTCCACTGTCCGCTCAGAAGTCAGAATTGGTTCCCTCGCCAGTTCTAAATCAATCACTGGAAAGGAGATGAGATCCATGATTGATTTAGACAGGTTGCTTAGGGATAATGGATGTTGGGGTGTCAACCACAGATTGTCCGTTCTCTTTATAAATGACAAGTCCGTGCAATGAAATGGCCAAAGAGAGGTGCACTATCTCCTTATGGATCAGACCATTCCCAGTGGCTACAACAATCCTCAACCCACGGTATTAACTGTCACGGATCACCGAGGAGCTGGGACCCAGGTGCTGCAGCCCCAGGACCCTATAATGTAGCCTCTGTGTACCTCTTCCGCTTTCTCTGGACAGCTGGGCTTGGTGCTTTTACAATTGCTGGCCATATCTAAGTCCTTTTAATACAATTCTAATTGATTTCTTAATGTCATTGCCTCGGCATGCAAATCTATAGCTGTTGACTCTTCCCACAACAGCATGAAAGGTTGTAATTTTCCAGAGCATCCGTTCAGTTGAAGCAATGATCAAGTTTCCACTTCCTGAAGGCACATTCAGAGGCAAGAAAACTGTGTTTACTGTGAAGAAAAATTAGCATCAATCATAGGTTGTACTAAAAGTCAGCTGACTGATTTAGGAAAGCTAATACACGCAAATATTTGTTTGGGTTCTCAGGGCTCAATGCAAAGCTGGAGACACTTAACTTTTATTCTAAAGGAACCTCTTTGGAATAATGATTGATGTACTGAAGTTCTTCCAAAGCTCAAACCCAGAGCAAGGCCGCCCGGCCACAGACTGCTTCTCCAGACTTCTCACGGTGTTATTTCTGGAGGAGCTGTGGCATTGGTAACTCAGGGCACACACTGATCTGTAAGCGGAGGCCTGGTCTGCGGACTGGGGGGAGGGGGCACTGAGAGGCAATAGAGCCAGAGGCTAAGACCTCAGGTCTCAGCTTTGCCACTTAGTGTTGAGTGCCTTTGGGCCTTTTGCCCTGACCATGCCTCAGTTTCCCTGCTGTGAAACAGGAATAATAAATAATAATAGTGTGCACTTCCTGGGTTGTCGTGAGCATATGTAAAGCTCATAGAATGATGTGCGTGTGTTTACTATTATTATTATCCCTCTGGGATTGAGGCCGGCAGGGTGAACCAGCGAGGTGGGTAAGGGGGTGTGGGGTCGGACTTGGAGACAGATGCTAGGGAAAGACGTGGGAGGCCCAGGGCTTGGTCACGCCCTCGGGGTCGTTGGTGCCTGTCCAGTGCTTGGGAGTGTGATGGGTGTGAACACGCATTTGTGGAAGAGAAATTTCATCTCCTGTGGCCCCTACTAAGCCTGTCAGGAAACTTGTCACACAATTGGCTTTCCCTGTGCAGACAGCTTTTTTTTTTCTTAGATTTTTTTTTTTCAAAAATTGTAAATGTTTATTTATTTTGAGAGAGAGAGAGCATTAGCAGGGGAGGCGCAGAGAGAGAGGGAGAGAGAGAGAATACCAAGCAGGCTCTGAACTGACAGCACAGAGCACCACAGGGGGCTCAATCTCACAAACCTCAAGATCATGACCTGAGCCAATATCAAGATTCTGACGCTCAACCGACTGAGCCACCCAGGCGCCCCTAGATTTTATTTTCTTCAAGTAACCTCTACACCCAACATGAGTCTCAAACTTATAACCCTAAGACTAAGAGTCACAAGCCCCATCAACTGAGCCAGCCAGGTGCCCCAAAGATGGCTTTGGATAAAAACGAGTTGCCCTGCCAAGGAAACCCACCCTCCGATTATGAATACGTATACCAGAAAACGTATGAAATAGAAGGAACCCAGCTGATTAAAATGCCCTCAGATTTGATTTGCACAGGGTTCTAAGTGTTGTGCTCCTCAGCATGGAGAGATTAACAAGCAAGGAGGTTGAATGGAGATCTTTGTACTTCGACCCAACTGTTTGTTACCAGAGGGTCTGTGGGTTTGGTCCGATGCCTAGACCCACAGAGGCAGACGGAGAGACACGTAGCAGGCGCGGCGCGATGTGGGGTTTATTTACTGAGTGGGCTTGGGCCGCGACTGGAGTACAGCACAAATCTGTGACTCAGACCCTTGTTGCTGCTGGCAACTCCCCTGGGTGACCCCCCAGGCTGTGTGCTCCCCACCTTGTGCTCACCATGGCAACCCTTCATAACCCACAGGTCGATGACCCGGGATTAGCTGAGGAGCTGATTTCAGGGCTTGGCCACTGGGGACAGCCTGACCCCAGTGAGCAAAGCTTTCCCCCATAAATAGCCATATGCTTTATGTGTGGGGCACGGGGGAAGAGAGGCAGCAGGCTTCTGTCAGAGCCTTGAGGGCCCCAGAGGGGATGGTGTGGGGGGCCATGCAAAAATGGATCTTTTCGGGGCTCCTGGGTGGCTCAGTCGGTTAAGCATCTGACTTCAGCTCAGGTCATGATCTCACAGCTTGTGGGTTCGAGTCCTGCATCAGGCTCTGTGCTGACAGCTCAGACTGGAGCCTGCTTCGGATGCTGTGTCTCCTTCTCTCTCTGCCCCTCCCCCCGTCTCTCTCAAAAATAAATAAACATTTAAAAAAAGAAAAAAAAAGGAAATGGATCTTTCCCCCCACCGGTTTTATGCTCACACGGGAAGGGCAGGTACACCCAGCACAGGGGGCGAAAGGACATTTGTTTAGTGCGGTGGTTTCCCGTGGCTGCCATAACAAGGTGCCACAAGTACGCTGGCTCCAAACAACAGAAATGTATTCCTTCCCGGTTCTGGAGGCCAGAGGTCCAAAGCCACGGTGTTGCAAGACTACACTACCTCCGGATTCTCCAGGGGAGACTCTGTTCTTTGACTCCACCAGCGTCTGGTGGCTGCTGGCATTTCTTGGCTTATGGTGCGTTACTTCAGCCTCTGCCTCTGGGGTCACCCCGCCTCCTCTTCTCCCTGTGACTTCTCTTTTTCTGTGTCTTATCAGGACACATTGGATTTAGGGCCCACTGGGTAATCCAGGATGATCTCATCTAAACATCCTTAAATTAACTACATTTGCAAAGACCCTTTTTCCAAATTACGTCCCATTCACAGGTTCTAGGAACTTGGATGTGGACCTATCTTTTTGGGCACAACCACTGAACCCACTACACCCAGGTACAGGTTCTATACCCAATGCCCTTAGTCCCTTCAAGAAGGTCAGAGACGACGCAACAAGGCAAACAAACTGAATTGATAATCTAGGTTGCTAGATAAAGTTTTCCAGAAGAGAGGGGGAGTTGAATACCTTGTTTCGTAGACTTTTCAATTTATTTCTCTAGGTGAGACAAAAGCATTCATCTGAGTGAGCCTGTGTAGGAACAATGTCTTATATTGGGGGATCAGTGACACAGCGAGAGCTAGAGGTTTGGGATGGAGGTCCTTCACTTCCTATTTTTTTTTTTTAAGTTTATTTATTTATTTTGAGAGAGACAGTGAGCAGGGGAGGGGCAGAGAGAGGCAGAAAGAGTGAGAATTCCAAGCAGGCTCAGCACCATCAGCGCAGAGAATCATATGGGGCTGGAACTCACGAATCACAAGATCATGACCTGAGCCTAAATCAAGAGTCGGACTCTTGATGCTTAACTGACTGAGCCACCCAGGCACCCCTCCTTCACCTACTATTGTGTGGCCTTGGGTAATTCAGCCACTCCAACGTTTGGCTTTCTCACCTAAAAAAAAAGGGCAATAGCAATACCCACATCTGAGGGTTGTTGCAATGCATGTAGAGACTCTAGCATGTTCTAGGACGTGATGGTTGCCAAATAAACAGCAACTCCTATTGCTGTTGTATATTGCTTTGTTGTTGTTGTTCTTTTAAGATTTTATTTTCAAGTAATCTCTACACATGACGTGGGACTCCAACCCACAACCCCGAGACCAAGAGTCGCGTGCTCCACCAACGGGGCCAGCCAGGTATCCCTACTGCTTTGTATTTAGAAAACACTTCCACGTGCACTATGGATTTGTTCCAGGTGCAAACAAGACTGTGGACCGTGTTATTATTTCTATTTTTGCAGGCGAGGAAACAGACAAGTAATGTGCTATTACATGAACTTCGAGCCAGACGCTCCAGCATTAGACTCCGTGTTCCTTCTACCCCATGGTTCTCTCCCCTTCCGGGTGGCTCAGTTGGCAGCCTGCTGAGGGCAAGCTCATCCATCGCTGTGGAGTATACAGGAGTGTGGGGGAGAGGACCGAACAACGGGGAGGTGGGAAGACACCAAAGAAGTTCCTAATGTTGCCACAACCATCTTTGAAGTTGTGTTGCTCTGTGTTTGGGTGTCTGACCGCCATTTGACGCCATGGCCATTGAACTCTAATCCCGTTGGAGATCTGTGAATGAAGAGTGTGCCTCAGACCCCAAATAGTTGTTTCCTTTAGCCACAGACCCAAAGAGATATTTTCATTGGCACGCTTTATGAGTTATTAGAATAATTCTTCTCACTGTTAACATCTATGGCAGCGCCTGACTCACAGAAAAGTGCTCCGTGAATATTTGTTGAATGCTCAGTTGACGTCGGTATTTTATTTTCATTAAAGCGTTTCTGATCACGCAGAGCGAGTGTTGAGTGAGGAAGGCGTTTTAGGGTGACTCACCACAAAGGGTGGAGAAATGAGTGCAGCTGGGTCTGCCTTTGTATACCGCTCATCATGCAAGTGTTGGCTTTGCCTATTGTTCCAGGACACATTTCTGTCACCACGGATTCCTCCAACATGAGTGAAAGATTGGAATGACAGTATCGGAAGGTCTGGGGACATCTGTCTGTCACAAAGGAAGCATGGTAGCTGCCAACCCATTGTTTAGAAGAATCCAGGGAATGACTCCAGGTCAAGAGTGGATGAGGTCAGTGTCACTTTCCATCTGGGATGGGCTGGATGGGCCATGTGGAGCTGCCTTCCCAGATGGGCTACTCATGGGGTGTGTTAATTTCCTAGGGAGGCTGTAACAAATTACCTCAAACTGGGTGGCTTAAAACAACAGAAATTTATTTTCTCATAGTTCTGGAGACAACAAATCTGAAACCAAGGTGTTGACAGGCATACCTCCCTCTGAAGGCTCTAGGGGAACCTTCCAGCTTCTTCAGCTTCCTGTGGTTTCCAAGGGTTCCTTGGCTTGTGGCTACATCACTCCGACCTGCCTGTGTCTTCATATGGCCTTCCCCACCCCCCCACCCCCATGTTTCTCTTCTTCTCTTTTTACAAGAACACTCGTTATGGGATTTAGAGTCCCATTAATCCAGGATGACCTTGTCTTGAGGTCCTTAACTCACTTACATCTGTAAAGACCCTTTTTCCACATAAGCTCACCTTCACAGGGACTGGGGGTAAGGACTTGGACTTCCTCTTTTGCGGGCCTCAGTTCAACCCATTAGAGTTGGGGCTGGCTCCCGTTTCTGAAGGCGATACTGATAAAACAATTGTGGAGGGATTCCCAGTCGATTCCAAGCATACTCCTTATTTCCTACTTAAAAGAGGAAATGTTCAATTTAATTTTGTGCATGTAGAAATTCGTTTTCATTTCAGAGAAGGTGACTATCATGAAATCTTGTGATTTTTGACAACTTCCCCAGAAAGATTTTGGACTCTGGATCACCAGAGGAATTTTCTCAGGAGCCAACTTCACATCTTTAAGTTCCTTTTCTTCTACATATTAGAAAATCCCTTCCAGCATCTAACATATCACCTTATACTTAAAAAAATACACTGACTTTTATATTCACTCAGTTCTATTTTTATTAGAAATAATTGACTAGCTCCAAACATGTTCTCATGGAAGGTAAATGAGACATTTCTATCATTTTGAAAAGACACAATAAATGTATTTTATCAAAATGTTTTCATATAGAAAAATAAGATCAGGAGGTCATCTGAAAGAGGACAGGTGGATAGGAACGAAAGATCCTTGTGAAGTTATTAGCCATTTAAATCCAATTAATTTAGACCTTCTTCCTGGGAGCATCACACTTATGAGGAAGATGTCAACCAATTCCTAATCAAAGCTGGATAATTAAATATCCAAAGAATTAGTTCATGTTTACTTTTATTTTTCCTAGGGGACAAAATCCTCATCTCTAGAAACACGTAAATTCTTTTATTATGACCCCATTGGTCGCAGCATGATTTGTAATTCAAAAATTTAGAAACATCCTAAATATCCATCTGCAGGAAAAGAGTTAAGTAAATAATGGTCTGGTCATGGTCTAGTGCTCCACACCAGCTACAGAGATATACTGGAGCTCCACGCTCAGTGAGGAAGAATCTCCCAGTAGAGGGCAGGGGGGGTGGGGGGGAGAGCAAGTTACAGAGAAGGATTCGGAGCAGTTAAAAGTTGAAAACATGTACAACAAAGCTACATGTGGGTTATGGGTGCCTACATATACAATAAGAAGAGTGGTAGAGAAATATACATGTTTTCCAATGAAACATATGCAATTCAGGAGAATGGTCCCTCTGGGAAGGATAAGAGGAAGGAACTGATGTCAGGAGAGTACCCAAGGGACAGTATGTGCCGGGGGTAGGGGGGGGTTCTTTCTCAAAAAAAAGTATGTAGAAAACATGAGAATACATTTGGGTTTGCTAGAACGGAATTTGGGCATGTGGGGCTTTCTTTCCCCCGTATGTTTAAAATATTTCATAATTAAAAAAATAAGTTCCCCATTTTCCACTGGCTGAAGAAACTGTATCTTCAAAATGCACTACTGTTGAGCTGATAGGGAAACAAGTGATTAAAAAAATTTTTTTCCCAATATTTACTTTTGAGAGACAGAGCTCAAGCAGGGAAGGGGCAGAGAGAGGGACACACAGAACCCGAAGCAGTTCCAGGCTTGGAGCTGTTCGCACAGAGCCCGACATGGGGCTTGAACTCACAGACCGTGAGATCATGACCTGAGCTGAAGTCAGATGCTCAACCAACTGAACCATCCAGGTGCCCCAGGAAACAAGTGATTTTACAAGAAGACTTGTGGGGGCTCCTGGCTGACTTAGTAGGTAGACTGTGCGACTTTTGATCTCCAGGTCACGAGTTGAAGCTCCACGTTGGGCGGAGAAATTACTTAAAAAAACCAGAAATGACACGTGGACCAAATAAAGGAGGTCCAGAGGATGAATAGAGATGCCTGCACCCTGGTTATGCTTCAGGCACATTGTTAATCTGTAATTTTAGGCAACCGTTTGAACCCCAATGTCTTCATCCCTAAAGTGGGGTTAATCTCTCTTGCCTACTTCACAGGGATGTAGTGAGAGTAATTGGGGCTATCATAATTGAAGCAAGAAGTGGTCGTTGGAATAATTGCTGCTAATGACTGAGCAGTTACTGTGTTTTCAAACAGGCAGTAAACATTCATTATTTATTTTAAGGCTGATAACAACTCTATGATGTAGGTATTATTTTCTATGCAGTTGTGTGTGTGTGTGTGTGTGTGTGTGTGTGTGTGTGTGTGTGTGTGTAAAAATAGTAAGGCTCAGAGACAGATGGTTTATTCATGCTCTTCCCTCCAGAACCAACCCCTGCCAACAAGGAATGGGCAATGACGAGGGGTGGGGGTGAAGTTACCTACAGTGGTCGGTGACCCATGTGGCCTGGCACAGGGAGTTCTGACCAACAAAGACGATGGGTAATAGCCAAGCAAAGCAGATTCCCTCGGGCATCAGAAGTCTTAGAAATGCAGTGAATCGGTCCAGTGGTGGCAGAAACCGAAGTTGAGGGAGGCTGTTGCTCTGGCAGGGTGCATGTGCCTTGGGGGCACCACTGGCCCATTTGTGATTTAAGCTGGGAGATCGTGGAAGTTCTAGATCCGCAGAGGCCAGGAAGCAGCATGGCGTTGGCTGGTGATGGTAGGAAGGACGGGAGGGAATTCTAGATGTTCAACGCAGAATTCCTGCTCTTTCTCAAACCTGAAATACCCACAGCCTTCCCCAGTGACCTGATAATAACTCCACTTTCTAGTTGCTCAGGGCAAAGTCCTTAGAGTCATTTTGATTCTCTGTCTTTTTGTTTTTTGTTTTCCATATCCCATGCCCAACCCATCAGATAATTCTGTTGACTTTATTCAAAATACAGTCAGAACCAGACCACCTTATGCCACCTCCACTACAGCCATCTGGTCTGAGCCACCAGCATCTTGAGCCTGGATTATCACACTGGCTTTTTTTTTTTTAAGATTATATTATTAAGTAATCTCCATACCCAACATGAGGCTTGAACCCACAACCCTGAGATCAAGTGTCACATGCTCTACCAGCTGAGCCAGTCAGGTACCTCTACCAGACTGGCTTTTTAATTGACCAGTTCCCAACCAAGAGTGAGAGTGATTTGTTTAAAGTTTTATTTATTTATTTTAAGGGGGTGGGGAGGAACAGGGGGAGAGAGAGAAAGAGAGAGAGAGAGAGAGAGAGAGAATCAGAGAGAGAGAGAGAATCCCAAGCAGGCTCCATGCTGACAGCTTGGAGCCCAATGTAGGGCTCGAACTCATGAACTGCGAGATCATGACCTGAGCTGAAATCAAGGGTCAGACGTTTAACCAACTGAGCCACCCAGGTGCCCCGAGGGTGATTTATTTAAACATGTCAGATGTTTTTTTGAAACGGCGCAGCTCTGCTCAAAGCCTCCCAATGGCTCCCCATTAAGAGCACCCTCAACCTCTCTGGCTTCATCGCCTACTTTTCTCCCCAGAATCCATACTGTTCCAGCCTTCTGAGCTTCCCTGCCTTCCCCAAACACCAGATGGGCAGACGTGCTCCTATCTCAGGCCTCTGATGTTCCCCTGCTGGGAAGGCTTTTCATCCCGATGTCTCTCTGGCTCACTCCTTACCCTCTTCAAGAACCTTTCCAAACCTTGGCGAGGCCTTCCCCACCCCCAATTCCACGCTTCAGTCCTCCACCTTGCACTGCTTCTCCCTTCCCCTGTTTCTCTCCACTGTCTCTACCACCCGCGAAGCTTCTACATACTCTATGACTTATTTGGGGTACAGTCTGTCTCCCATGCTAGACTGTAAGCTCACATGGGCAGGGATTTTTGTCAGTTTCGGTCACTGTGTATCCCCAGGACCTAGAAGAGGACCTGAGAACAAATGTTTGTTGAATGAATGAATGAATGAATGAACAGATTATTCATCCCACAAGAGAATCTCTCTCTTTCCAGAACCCCTAAAGACCTCGTTGACACCAAACATTCCCTTTCCAAGTGGCCCTGTGCCATCCACAGCTCCAGCCTCATCTACGGGGTGGACGTCAGAAACAAAAAGAAGCTTCCACTGGTCCCTTTAGTTGGAACATTCTTATCCCTCCTGAGGTCACACACGGGACGCTCTAAGTGGTGTTAGTTGTCCAAGCACATATTTCAGATGATGTTTTCAGTAGCTTCCAGAGGGCAGCCGTCATTTCAGAAACAGCTCCCTGTGACTGGCATGTGACTTTTTCCCCCGAAAGATTTGCATCAGTGGGAAGGTAGAGGCGGTAAGAGAGAAGGGAGCAGGAAAGGAAAAAATGGAAGAAATGAGGTCTCAGGACTGCATATGATTCTGGCAGGGAGCCCTTAGACACAGAGGTAGAACACACAGTGCTTTGCCTCAGTGTCTGATAAAATGACCACCGGACAGAGCAGAAATGACGAGGAATCATTTGGGGGAATCCAGGCTGGCCCTCAGCCTGTACGAGGCAGATACGTGTACCTTGGATGCTCCGGACTAAAAACAAAACAAAACAAAACAAAACAACCCACATTCTTCACAGCGGTGGGTCAATCTTCATGCTTTGACTCCAAGATTTTAAATTTATTCTGCAGTGTTTCCCATGAATGGTGGTTACATAATTTATATTTACTGAATTTAAGAACCCAGGATCTATGACACATCCTAACACAATGTTAAGCCTCAGGTAGAGCACAGAGAAGTGTAGTCTTTTCGGCAAGGCAAGCTCTCCAACACACAAGTGCACGACTGAGTGTTCCAAGTATGTGTCCACACCCAGCCGGGTGTCGGGGACCTGCCTCTCCCCCTTTCACTGGACTTTTGATTAGTCGAGAAAGGTTTAATGTCAGAATACACATTATTGCCCATCGAAGCCTTTGTCCCAAGCCGCCCATGCCCTGAATACTAAGAAAATGTGCATGAAAATAAAGATGGATACAGCAAGGTGTTCAGTTACTTGTTCTTTCCCGGTTCTTGAAAGGTGGGGCAGGAGGCAGAACTACGTGTTGGTTTTCAACTGGCTCTTTTTTTTTTTTTTTTGTCAGCAGAAATGTCTTTTTTTTTTTTTAATATATGAAATTTATTGTCAAAGTGGTTTCCATACAACCCCTAGTGCTCATCCCAAAAGCTGCCCTCCTCAATACCCATCCCCCACCCTCCCCTCCCTCCCACCCCCATCAACCCTCAGTTTGTTCTCAGTTTTTAACAGTCTCTTATGCTTTGGCTCTCTCCCACTCTCACCTCTTTTTTTTTTTTTTTTCCTTTCCCTCCCCCATGGGTTTCTGTTAAGTTTCTCAGGATCCACATAAGAGTGAAACCATATGGTATCTGTCTTTCTCTGTATGGTTTATTTGACTTAGCATCACACTCTCCAGTTCCATCCACGTTGCTACAAAAGGCCATATTTCATTCTTTCTCATTGCCACGTAGTATTCCATTGTGTATACAAACCACAATTTCTTTATCCATTCATCAGTTGATGGACATTTAGGCTCTTTCCATAATTTGGCTATTGTTGAGAGTGCTGCTATAAACATTGGGGTACAAGTGCCCCTATGCATCAGTACTCCTGTATCCCTTGGATAAATTCCTAGCAGTGCTATTGCTGGGTCATAGGGTAGGTCTATTTTCAACTGGCTCTTTCAGGTTGACCAAAAAAAGGTGTGTGTGTCCGTGTGGCAGGGGTTAAAACAAGGCTCTGATCTGGTGTAGTTAACTTAAGCATGCCGGCTCCCAGGTGCCTCTGACGGGAGAATGGATGCCGTCATTTCCTTGAACTTCCAGCACCCCTTGGTGGCTCCCTTAGGGAGCAGTCCTCTTGTGCGGGGAGCGTGTGAGGCAACATAACTGCACACGTGGTATAGCTGAGATCTCTGTTCTCTGTCTCTGAGGCCACGTGGACGTGGCTCGTTCGTTTCCTGTTAGAAAAGGGATGCTTTTCTTCACCATCTCATGGACTTTCTTACAAAGAAACTGTAGCCCAAAGAGGTTAAATGACTCACCTGAGGGATTCCTGTTGTAAACTAGAGAACGGGACTCAAATTCTGGTCCTTTCCACTATGCTTCATCGGTTAGGAAACAGGCACCCAGAATTCCTGATGTCTGCCCCATCCAACGATCCCGATTTAACAAAAACAGAGCGCTGCAAGGAAGGAATGGTACTAAGGGCTCTCGTGCTCCAACTTCCAACCTTTAGGAGCGGGGATAGGTTGGGCAGGGAGAAGGCCCCAGGTGTGGCCCTGGAGTCCACACTGAGCAGTGTAGATGGGCATGGGAAACAGATCAACTGCCAGAGAGGGACAGAGCGACAGAGGCAGGGCGCCTGGCCACTGCGGTCTCCAGAGCGGGTGGAACATTTGTAGCCGAGGACCACAAAGCAGGGAGATGTCCCAAGGACAGGAATTCCGGAGTGACAGTCTGCCCTGGGGCCCACAGGTGGTGGGAACACCCTCACAGGGCTCCCTGCCTCTTCCTGTGTAGCCAAGCCCCACACACCTGAGGCCGGGTTCCCAGGGACGACTGGCAGGTACAGAGGGTAACTGTTCCCTCACCTGGCTCCCGTCCAGTGCCGTCCAGTGCCGAGAAATCAGGAGCTAGGCAAGACCGTTAACTCTTTGGTGACCAGAGGGCAAAAGAAGTCCCAAGGTGCCACTTGTCTCATCCCATTCCTCACCTTGACCTTAACCTCTCTACTTTGACAGAGCCCTACGTGAAAGGTGTGTTTGTGTTTATTTCCAGTGGATGCATTACCCATGACCACTTAAAATTCACTCCCAATCAAGAAAAGAGGCATATGTTTCCATAACTTATAATCTCATCTGGAGGTGTTCTGAAGTGTGACCCAGACATGATCTTTCCAATCAAAGGCCTGACTCATCATTACACGCAATCATCTGTTTTATTTTAAAACATGTCTATACTGTGTTGAGCACCAACACAGATGTGACCAAGAAACCCACAGTCCTGTCCCAGCAGGCGGTGGGTCCAGTGTGTGACTTGGGGCGGACGGTTATGGTTCACAGTGACAGAAAAAAAGAAAAGGGCAGGAAAGACAAAACGGACTTTGTCCTCAATTCCTGTTCAGGAATCTGAGTGAAAGAAAGAGAGGGATCCTTAAGCTCACAAAGCTCTTCAAAAGCCCCTTCTCTGAATTAGCGGATGTTCAAATATAGACCCTGGGTTGGTGGACCAGCCGGACTTGGTAACAGAAGAGCAAGCTGTTTAATATAACATCCCCACGTTACTGCAAGAAAGAGGGAAATGGGCTGTGCTTTTTTAGTTTACGTTTTCGTACAAGTTGAGAGGATATCAGCCTTACACAACCACAATCATGACAGACCATCTGGTCAGTATAAAAACTCTGCATTTGGGAAAAAGATGTCACCTGACCTACGGGAAGAAATGGACTGAGCTGGATGGTGCCTACACCAGATGGCAGCTTGGGTTCCTTTACTTTAATGATCTTTTCAACGATGACCCCACGGAAGGGTGTGGTATGTGTCGTGAAGACTGGGAATCTCATTTATTTTTACATCAAGCCCTTACATCCACCTGCTTCCTTAAAATTACTATCGTACAGGATTCTTCTCGTGTCCACATCGGTCCTCTGAGGCAGGAAGTAAAGGTTAGAAAATTGGCAGGTTCTGTTTCTCAGGCCAGAGGAGCGCACAGGGTTTCCTTCTGTTTCTTGGTTTCTGGAACACTTGAGCCTCAGGCACCATCGGGCCTCCAGCAGCCTCCTTGGCATCCAGGGCTCAGACTTCCCTATTCCCAATCCGGAGGACTTATGTCATGGAAAGAAAAAAGACTGCCCCAAGAGTCCTCGGCTCCTGGGCCCTCATCTGAGGGAAGAGGAAGCAGCAGGTAGGAGCAAACCTTTGAGTCACCAAGTCATCACTGGAGAAGGCAATAAGCAAGCCTAGAGCTTGCCTGATGACCTTATTGTGAGAAACATAGTCCCTTCTCCAAACCATAGACTTCCTGTTTATAATCTAAAATGGGTGCCTTTGAAATGGCTTACCCGGGCCAGTGAAAGGCAGTCGCTCATTACATGTTATACTAGGTTAGATTTCTACTTGATGATTCACATGAAATTTGAAAACGGGCCAGACTACCTTGGAATGTGTGTTTCAACTGATCAGAAATTGCAAAACGCTTTTGCCATTTACGAATATAGCACTTGAACCCAAGGGCTCCATTGGTATGAATGTTTCCAGACTTGTTTGCCTTTTAACAATAACAGAGCATGGTCGGAATGAAGACCTGATTACAGTTTCTGACATCGATTAAATTATATCATCTTAGTTACAAATCAGTTTACACCATTTTGCTCCATTTTCTATGCACTTTGTCTTTTAAATCATCTTGTATGAAATTTATATTTAAAAAATTTTTCAAAAGGCAAATGCCTCGAGGAGCAAGTCGTTTGCATTGTCTTTCCTTGAGTTACTTTGGGTAAGCGGAGGGATCACCATGGATTTGGAGTGGGGTCGCCAAGCATTTCCATGGGTCATCTTCTTCCACGTGCCCCAGGATGGGGAAGTCGGAAACTCTCTTCTAAACATGTTGGCGGAAGGGCACAATTTTTCAGCTCTTTAGGGCCTGTGAAAACAAAGAGAAAGGTGGCTGTCACTTCTTTTACTGGCACCGTGAATAGTAATCCCATGAGTCATGGTCCTATTGTCCTCTTGTCTAAGACTTGCAGTTCTGGAACCTGGACCTCTTCTCCTCTCTCTGCTCATTCCTCCTGCATGCTTGGTCCTCACATGGCCAGGGGCAGACTTCCAGGTATTTCCAAGCACATAAATCTGTGATGCTATTGTTGGCTGTGTCCCTCAGCCCCCAGTTGTAGAACATTTGCCCTCTCTGCCACCCTCCACCCCATTATGTAACATCTCCCTAACAGAAATAAGAAAAAGACTTCCTCTGGTTATGAGTTTGAATCTTCCGAGTTCTTATGGAATTTTCAGAGACAGAAAGCACTCCTTCCCCTCCTCAATGGTCAATTCTAGGAGTTCACCACCATGTGTGTGGGTGTGTGCAGGGCAGAAGTGGAGGGAGGAGACCTCACTACCAGAAGAATTCTCATCAGAACGGTGACCTGTCTCTGCACCGAATGCTCTTCTGGAAACCACCCAACTCCCTCTGATGCCTGGGAATGGGGAGATTAGGTATCAAGGTGAAACTTGGTTTGGGTTTTCTTTCAAGTTCAGTTAGTTGAAAAATTAGGACAAGAAGCCAAATTTGGTTAGAGCTCAATAGGAGTCAAATAAAAGCCATCTCTGGTTCTAACACTCTCTCTCTCTCTCTCTCTCTCTCTCTTTTTTCGAAACTTAGAAGGGCCAAGCAGTTACCTGTTTCTCCCGGGGAAACTTCAGATGTAGCCCTCACAGAGGTAAGGGGCTTCTGAAAAGGACTCTTTGCTTTTAAAGTAAACTCTATGCCCAACGTGGGGCTCAAACTCAAGATGATGAGATCAGCAGTTGCTTGTTCCTCTGGCTGAAGCAGCCAGGCACCACTGAACCTGATTTCTAGAGGTTTCTACTGGCTCAAGGTTGGGGTTCTAGATATGACCACTCTCATTTATCCACCACATGGGTGTAATTTCTTTACTTACGAGTACCTTCCTGACATTTTTCGAGCAACCAAAATGATGATCCCACCAATGAATCCAATGGCTAGTAAGACTCCAACTATGATTCCAACCAGGGTCACTGTCGCCAGGCCATCTGATTGAGGAGGAAAAAAAAAAGCATGAACCCCAGATAAATGATACACCTGTGTCATTTATAAACAATACCACTGTCCCACTAAAGACGGCAAATAATGTTCTAATTTGCTTCTCCTTATCCAGTAGGAGTTGACTTAGAAGAGATGAAACCTTGGGCTACTCTAATCCCATCTTATGAGTGGCAAGATTCCTGGGTCTCAGGATCTATCAAGCATATCACTCATATTGGGTGGCTTCACTGTTTATTATTAGGTAGTGTTTGTCTGCTGCTATTAAATTAGCCCCTACTTTTATTCTTAGTAACAATAAATTATATGACACCATTCTCCAGCGCTGTCATTGAGTGAGTAGACTCATTTGCGGTTTATTTTCAGATTCAGGTAATTTTCTTTTCTCTCTTAAAAGAGGTTTGAAACCTGTTCTCAGAAGGTTCTGTATTGCACTCTTGTTGACTACAATCCAGGAAAGAATGTCATTCATCAAAAGATTAGCTTCAAAGAAACTTTTTTTTTTAAACTCCCACAAAAATATTTTGATAACAAAATCTAGCTTACCTTTCTCAACTGTTGTCTCTGTGTCTTCACCTATTTTCTCTGGGAAGAAAGAGATGTAATGATACAGAATTATTAGGATTTAATAACTATAATTTAACAACTGGCAAAAGATTAATTTACTCTAAGTGGAAGGCAGCAAGGCACAAGCAAAGAGGATAATTTCTTAAATAAATTGGATCAGAGGATTTTTAGGCAAGCTCTGACATGATCCTATCTTCAAAAGTATTATTATTGAATTTATGAATGCTTCTTCACACCTATGGGCCCATAGCACTTTGGTGTATCTTTTTTCTCACCCACTTTAGAGAGCAGAGTCAAGGAAATTGACCCACAGAAATCTTACATAAATGGTCACAAAGTTTCAGAGGTTTGAATGACACAAGAAGCCAAGGCTGTTGATTCTATGGTCCAATGTCAAGACCGTAGAACACTCATTCACAGTGATGAGTTTGATTTTGAAAGATTTTGTTTTAGAACAATATACTCTAGTTCTGGAAGATAGGCCCAGACAGTGATTTGTCTTACGTATCAATTCCCTGCTTTTTCTTTAGTAGCAAAACCCACATCTTACAGGGCAGCAATATGCCCAGCTAAGTTTAATGAGGGAATATACCTTGGGGCACCTGGGTGGCTCAGTCAGTTAAGCACCTGACTTTTGGCTTAGGTCATGATCTTGTAGTTCATGAGTTCAAACCCCACATTGGGCTCTGTACTGACAGCTCAGAGCCTGGAGCCTGCTTCAGAATCTGTGTCTCCCCTTCTTTCTGCCCCTCCCCTGCTCACGCTCTGTCTCTGTCTCTCAAAAATAAGCATTAAATTTTCTTTTTTTTTAATGAGGGAATATACCCTTTGTGTTTAGCCTCTGTTATTTTAGGATTTCTCTCTGTAGCCAAACCTAGTCCCATAGTTACAATGTGAATATTCTCATTAACCTATCACATGGGTTTGAGTTATTAACTTAAAGTAATAAAGCTGTGAGTTTCTTTCAGATAATTTTACACAATGTCTATTTAAAAATGTACGCTTTGGGTTTTATTTTTCCCATCACCCTGCTTGCACACTAAGTCCTTAACTCCTCTGGGTGGTGGTGATTTACCTAGTTTGCAGATGGAGGAAAAAGTCAAGAGGCTTTGATTTAATGAAACAACAGAGAGAAGTGGATCAATTAGGTGCCTCCCTAGGACTGTGGTTCACAACCTGCAAATACCGCAGATATCCAAGAGCTTTTCTAATCAAAGGGGAAAGCACCATCTGCAAGATGCTTACTTTTCCTAATGCTTGAATTTGAAAGAAGTCTTTGTACCAAGGCTCTCTTCCAAAAAAAAAAAAAAAAAAAAAAAAAAAGCACCTTTTCAAGATGGTCCCAGGATAAGAGCGTCTGAATCCAGCTCTGCCAGCTGGCCTGAGCTGAACTCATAGCTGTGGAGCATTTACATGGAGCTCAAGCTGATGGTGCAATCCCACCTAAAAAGGGGGTGAGACTGTTGGGTCTGAGGCCAGCCCAGAACAAAGGTGTCATGGAATCAGTCCTGAAAGGTCATCTTTGGTTGCCAACTACCAGTAGAAAAAAGTCAACCATTCGCTTATCGTGAACTAAACTGGGAGCTGCTGATTCCAGACTTACAACACATCCTCAGCCGTTGTGACACCGTTGGTCAGAAAACATATTACCAAAAATTCATGTGGAAGATTCGTTACCAAATTAAAGCTTATTAGTTCTATACTCCCTGGCTCCCACCCGGTGACGGTGGCTGCAGTCATGAGAATGTGTCATACATACATGTGAACGTCATCATACTTGGGTGTTTCGTGGGAAAGACATCTGCTGCCCTAATAAAATCAGCTCTTAAAAACCAAGTGCTTATAATTATATTTTAACTCACATATGAAAATTTCTGGGATACTGGTGTGTTATGGGGAAATGTGCGGTAAGTCACAGTTTTTGTGACAGGGTGGGGCAAGAGACAGGACAGGAGACTAATCATGAGTATTTTCCAGAGAACTGAGAATTTTGTTTTAAAGGAATAGGAGAGGTATCCTGGTATTATGGGAAGAAGGCTCCATTTTCTGGAGGTAATTAGCTGTCAACTCATTTACACGCAACCGATTCTCCAAAATTTTGAAATGTTTTCCAATGACCATATTGATGATTCTTTCCTTCCGTAGCCCTATTTGGTCCTATCTAGTGCTTAAATGGTAAGCATTTTTTGGGGTGCCCTGGGTGGCTCAGTCGGTTGAGTGTCCTACTTCAGCTCAGGTCATGATTTCACAGCTGTGAGTTCAAGCCCCATGTCGGGCTCTGTGCTGACAGCTTGGAGCCTGGAGCCTGCTTCAGATTCTGTGTCTCCCTCTCTTTCTGCTCCCCCCCCACTCATGCTCTGTCTCTCTCTCTCTCAAAAATAAATAAACATTAAAAAGAATAAATAAATGGTAACCATTTCTTTAGCATCTCAGAGAGACTTTGTGGCTTTATTCCCAAAGTACTTCATACAGCTTTTTTCTTTCCTATCATGGTAAAATACACATAACATAAAACTATCCTCACCATCTTTAAATAGCCAGTTTAGTGGCATTAAACACATTCGCTCTTGTGCCACCACCACTGCCATCCATCTCCAGGACTCTTCCTATCTGACAAAACTGACACCCCATAGCCATTAAACCAACTCCTCACTCCTTCCCCCAAGCCCCTGGCAACCACCCTCCTACTTTCTGTCTCTATGAATTTGACTCTAGGCAGTCTAGTACCTCATATAAGTGGAATCATACAGTGTTTGTCTTTAGGTGACTGGTATGTTCCAGTTAGCATAATGTCCTCAAGCTTCATGCATATTGTAGCATGTGTCAGAATTTTCTTCCTTTTAAAGGCTGAATATTAGTTCATTAAATGTATATATCACATTTTGTGTATTCATTCATGTTGATGGACATCTGAGCTGCTCTCGTGTTCTAGCCATTGTGAATGATGCTGCTATGGACATTTTGTGCACAAATATAAAGCAATTAAAAAAAATCAGAAGCATTATAGTTTTTAAAAACAGAATGGTGATAGGGTCTAGAAATGTATACTGAACAATAAAGAGTAATTTTCTAGGTGTTCAGATGGGCAACTGATTGGAGGAACCATTAATTTAGGTAAGGTCTTTATGTTGACTTTCATTTAAAGATGGAAACACTCATCTAGATAAAATAATTAGCAAACATTCAGTGCAATTATTGGAGGATCACTTTTTTCCCTCTCCCACCCCCATCTACTCCAAAAGAAATAAAGAAATAAAGAAAAAAATCTCAAATAGGAGCCCCTGCGTGGCTCAGTCAGTTGAGCGTCCAACTTTGGCTCAGGTCATGACCTCACAGTTCGTGATTCAAGCCCCTCGTTGGGCTCTGTGCTGACAGCTCAGAGCCTGGAGGCTGCTTCGGATTCTGTGTCTTCCTCTCTCTGACCCACCCCCACTCACACTCTGTCTTTCTCTCTCTCTCTCTCTCTCTCTCTCTCTCTCTCTCTCAAAGATAAATAAACATTAAAAAAAAATCCCAAACAACTGAATTTCTCCTAAAAGCTCTAGAAATAGGAGGCTTTTTTTTCCATTGCTAAGTTGTAATGGCAATTATTTTTCCTCCTTCTCAGTGATGGTCTATACCCATAATAATGGCCAAGACCCAAGACAGTGCTCCATTCACATTGCTGCAGGCGTCAACTATGAATCACAAGGACAGCCCCAAATCCTGGTAAGACTGGTTACATAGGTTGCTTGGGTTTTCTGCTCCTGGGAGTCAATGCGAAGTTCTTAGTGTGACATTGTATCAAGTTACAGTCAGCAACATGACACTGGTAGCTAACTTGCCCCTTAGGGACATTTTCACTAGTTGTCATTCAAAGTGGAGAGCTGTGTTCAGCAACCCAATAAATCGGATTCAGTTTAGCAACCCTATAAGTCGAATTCTGAAGCTAGCACAGAAGGCTTGGTTCAGAATTCACTCTTATGTTCCAATATATGTGCCACTAATCATTGGATTTGTTCATGGATATTTGGAATGCACTGATCATGCAAAAGAAGATCAATACCTATTGGGGCGACTGATTTTCTTACCTATGGAGTGACTGGTCACCACATTCAAGGTTGTGGTGCTCTGGCTTTCTTCATTGGCATGGCCTGTACTTTCTTGAGTCGGCCCATCCTCTATGTGAAAGTCTGTTATACTCTCTGTATTTGTTGGCACCTGTTGGAGAAGTAAATGAGACAAAAGAGAAATAAAATCTAATGTTTTAAAATATATATTCAGCCTTATAACAGAAAGGGATTTAAAGTGGCATAAATATATAAAATATATGATGACTTAAATTTAAACAGGAAACAAGAAAACAAACAGAAATGACAGAGTGGGGATAGGAATAAAACCAAACGTACTCCACAAATAAATATCAAATGTTGACTCCATAGGGTCTTAATTCTTTAGAAAATACCAGGTCACTAGGCTTTAATTCCTTATCTCCCTGAACTTAAATGGCATTTTTCCTTTATTTGGCACATATTATGTTGTATCCTGTTTCAATGCCCTCCCTCCTCCAATTAGAGTAATAACTGAATTTTATTGAGAGCTTACTACGTGCTAAGCCTTTTAAATACCTTCTCATTTATTCCACAAACAACCCTCTAAAGTCAATCCTAATATTAGTCCTATAGTCTGGATGAGGCCAAGAGAGATTAGACAACATGCCCAAAGTCAGACAGATAACAAGCAACAGAAGGTGACTTAGAAGTGGTTCTGTTGACTTCAAAGTTCATGCCAATGTGGCATTGGACAAATAAGCTCATCAGCACAGGCAACAAAAGCAAAATTAGATAAGTGGTACCCCATCAAACTTAAAAACTTCGTGCATCGTAAGACACAATCAACAGAGTAAAAAAGCAATCTGTGGAATGGGACAAAATATTTACCAATAATACATCTGATAAGGGTATAAAGAACTCCTACCACTTAGCAACAAAGAATCAAATAACTTGACTCAAAAATGGGCAGAAGGGCTCGCACAGACCTTTCCCCAGAAATGATAGACAATGGTCAACAAGCGTATGAAAGATGCTCAGTGTCTTAACATAAACATTAGAAAAAGGCAAATTAAAACCACCATGAGACGATCACCTCACTCCTGTCAAAAGAATGGGAAATAACGTACTGGCAAGAAGGTGGAGAGACTGAAATCATTGTATCCTGCTGGCGGGGGTGTAAAATGGTGTAACCGCTATGGAAAACAAGATAGAGGTTCCTCCAAAAAAATTAAAAATAGAACAACCTTACGACCCATCAATCCCACTTCTGGGTGTATACCCGATTGAAAGCAAGATCTGGAAGAGGTGTTTGCACATCCATTTTTCATGGCAGCACTGTTCACAAGATCCAAGAGTTGGAAGCAACTCAAACATCCACTGACCAATGAACAGATGCACAAAATGTGGTACACACATACAGTGGAATAATAATCAGCCTTGAAAAGGAAGGACATTCTCACATGCACTACAACATGGATAAATCCTAAGGACACTCTGCAAAGTGAACTAAGCCAGTCATAAAGTATCCTTGCATGTGGTTGCACGGCTGTGGGGCAACTTCCTCTCTTCCGGGGACACTCTTCCTGGGACACTCACCAGACCTGTCGGGCCAGTAGACTCCTCAGGGTCTGCACCGGCACCTGTGGTCACCACATTGTCTTCTGCACCTAGGGTCACCATGCCATCTTCCACACCTGGTGTCATAATGTCATCTTCTGGCCGGACCGTGCTAGCTAAAAAAGAAAGACTGGGTCAGGGCTTAAGGTAGAAATTGTGTGGGCAGACCTAACTGGCCAGCTACAATCAGATTATTTTCTTTACCATTTCTTTTGGGGATTGTTTTTGGGGGGAGCTTACCACAAAACACTCTCCTTGCTGCACCTCTGTCACATACAAGGACCTGGTTGTCTCCATAGCAAGGTAAAGGGAGATAAAAATACAAAATGGTGAAGCCGCCAGCCCTTCCCCACTGCGGTAACAGGAGGGATATAGACCTTGCCTTTTCAGTAATGAACCAGGTTCTTCCTGGTGTCGTTTCATACAATGAACTAATGCATTCGGGTTGCTAGAATATCATTTAGACCTGGAAAAAAATTTAATTGGAGTCACGTGGAAAGACTTCTAAAAATACCAATTTGCAGGCTCTATCTTAAACATTCTGAATCATAATGTCCAGAAGGAGACCTCCATCCTTAAAAATCAAGCTTGCTTTCCATTTAATTTTGAGACTGCTGTCTCCTTGAATGAGGAGAACCATTGCCTCTGACCACGGATCTCATAGGTGAGGTCAACTTCTTAGTTTATAGTTGAGGTTACTATCTATGGGAGATAGTAATGTATGTAACGTGCTGAGGTAGCCAATAGGATTCTTAGTGCACAGAGAGCTAAACTAATAAGGGACCTCGGTGCCCCAGGCTGGGGTTTTTCTGCTTTAACATTGAATGAATGACCCTGTTGTGCAAACCAGAAAGGTTTTCAGAGGAGCAGGGGATGGGTGGGGTGGGATAGCAGGTTGAATTCCACACAAAGGTGGGGTGGGGGAGTGGAACAGATAACAACAGTGGCCTTTTCTTTAACCTCTGTCTCAATGATCCCAAACTAAATCACGACCAAGCAAGGGCATCATCTCAACTCATCAAATAACCCTTTTCGTGAGTTAAAAATCTGACTCATTGGCCACGGGCTCCCTCCCCATACTCAGAGTGGCTCTGGAAATTCCATGACTAAATACAGTTGCAAACTAAGCAAACACACGTCCTAGGAGCAAGAGGGGCTGGGGTGCTTGGAGGCTTCTTTGTGTAATTAAAGAGTTGATGTTTGTATCCAGGCAGTGCTCAAGTTAACAATCCAGTCCTTGCCTTAAGATACCTTATTTCTCCCTATGCTTAGAGAGCCCAGCCAAAGGCACAGCTAATAAATATTTGATCATAACTTCTTTGCTGATGCATAGAGGGAGAAAGTCTCAAGAGTAAATTCGCTTGTTCTGTGAGCCTTCTCTTTGCATCTGGAGTCCTAATCCAGGGCTGCCTATCTATGGCTTTGGTTGAGCCCCCTAAGCATATACATTTATTTTTTCATCTGGGGGGGAAATGGCTTTCACCAGTTAGCAATAACTGAATACCTTCGTGCAAGCAGCCTCCCCTCCTGGCTGCTTGCTGGGGTGGGGGTGGGGCCAGCGATGGGCTCCCACCAGGATTTATGACTCTGGTGGTAGACCAATGTTGAATGTAAGAGGGAGATATCTCTTTGCCAGGCAAGTTGTCCTTATTAAACACACACACACACGCACACACACACACACCCCTATACCCCTTTTCTTCCCCTCCAGGTTTGAACAGTTTACAAATCATGAATTTTACAAATGTTTTCTGGAGGCTGCTTAGCAAAACCATTTACTATATGGTAGCTTCCAACTTTACAAAACAAAACACCCTTGCTTTAAAAAAAAAAAAAATCAAGTACTGAATGAAGTTGGTTTGAATTCTTTCATAGAAAGTTCAGCTCATTGAAAGCGTAACTTGATAAAAAATTCCTTCTTGTTCTTTTCTATTCTTGGCCCACAGAGCCAAGCACTAAAATCGCCCTGAATAGACAAAGGGCGTTTTATGAATGACACTCATGATTAAGATGCATGGCTTTTGTCTCACTGCCCTGGCATTCTTTTTGCTCCATGGGAAAGTTGATCTTTAACAAGGGATCTTCAATTGTCCCTCGTATTATTTTGGCGGAAGGCTTTCCTGGGTGAAGAGTTCCTACCAGCCCAGCTGCCGCGTTTCCAGTCAGCGATTGACGCCCCTTTCCCTTCAACGGTGAAATTCAAATCGTGTCTTGATGCCCTTCATCTCGGATCCTTTTTCCTCCTAAGACACGTGTGTGGCAGGCAATACCCACAGCTGTTTGTATAAGTGCAGTGAGGAACGTACAATCACAGGGTCACTTCTGCTGCCGTGTACCCTCATGATCTCACGATTCCAGCCTCACCCAGGTTCACCCAGCCTGGGGGTCAGAATCAATGGAAGTTTCCAAAGATGGTGGCAACCCATCCATTTGCTTTGGAATTTGTGCGTAGGTGTTATTCTTTCAAGAGCTCGGCCAAACTTTATATTACCTATGAGAAGATGTGATAAATCCATTTCACCTTGAGGTTCTTAAGCTTGAGAACAAGTAAGAACTGAGGAGATGTTTATTGGCTTGAAAGTGCTAATTATGAATCACTTTTATCTTTGCATGGAAGCCCGACCTCTCCAAAGGAATTCTTCTAGTTTACATACAGTTAGGGGAGGGCCTTTCATTTAAAATATCTTAGAATTTAGATGCAAGGTAAATCATGCTGCTACTGTAATAGTAATAGTCCCAAGTTCTTGGTCAGAATGTTTTAAATAAGTGTTTTCAATCTTCTGGTTTTATGGACATTCCTGATAAGTGGGGAGTTCTTCCATTTATCTGTTGGCCGTTAAAAATATCTTCTCTTGTGGCCATTTTTCTCTTACGGCACTCATCTTTTTTACAGTTTTGTAAGTGTTCTTTATACCTTAGGAATGCATCCTTTGGGGGCACCTGGTTGGCTCGGTTGGTAGATCCGGATCTCAGGGTCATGAGTTCGAGCCCCCTGTTGGAAGGAATATACTCTTTTTTTTTTTTTTTTTAAGGTACTATCTTTTTAACAAAAATATTTATTTATTTATTTTGAGAGAGAGAGTGCGTGCACGTGTGTGCGAGTGGAGGAGGGGCAGAGAGAGAAGGAGAGAGAACCCCAAGCCGGCTCCACACTGTCAGCCCAGAGCCCTTATGGTTTTGTTCTTACACTTCATATTTCTATTTGCCTTGTGCTTCTTTTGAAGTATGATGTAAAATGGGGATATAATTTGATTTCCCCTGAAAGATGGGCCGGTTGTCCCAATAAACTCTCCTTCTCCCCCTGCTTCAAAACTAGCTCTCGCTGACACAAAGGTCTTCTTTCAAGTACCATGTCATGGTCATGGGAGGGAGCTTTCAGTATAAGGACCAGCTGCAGTGGCTTGGGCACTGCCATCTGCCCCTTCTTCCATGCCACCCTCTGTCTTCAGATTCTTTCCAGAACCGATTCCAAAATCCGTGCTCCCCTTACCATCGGCTCCCCCTTCCTCCTCATATCAGCTAACCGCTGCCGGATGAATTCAACGCCACGGGTGTAGGGGTGTAGAGAGTGAGGAGGAAGGGTAGACTACTTCAACAGAAGTTCATCGAGGTCTTTCCAAGTTGCATGTTCTACTTAACGTGGGAGGCCCAGCTTTATAACATCACCCTCCCCCCGCCCCCCACCACATTTGTGCAGCCACGTAGGGTTTATTTGTTTATTATCTTTCGGCTGACTTTATTCCAAAATGGCCTTGTGGGTGAGTTGCACTGGCATCATTGTCCCCTTTATCAGATGAAGAAAGTGAGGCCGACAAAGATCTCCCCTTGACCAAATTCTACTTAGGTATCCCTACCCATCCTTGCAAGAGTCTTGTTTCTTTCTTTTTTTTTTTTTTTAACGTTTATTTATTTTTGAGACAGAGAGAGACAGAGCATGAACGGGGGAGGGTCAGAGAGAGGGAGACACAGAATCTGAAACAGGCTCCAGGCTCTGAGCTGTCAGCACAGAGCCCGACACGGGGCTCGAACTCACAGACTGCAACATCATGACCTGAGCCAAAGTCAGCCGCCTAACCGACTGAGCCACCCAGGCGCCCCACAAGAGTCTTGTTTCAACAAGAGTCTGAAATCAGCTCCCAACTGACCAAGTTCCCCATCCCCCACCTTTGATGTCTAAGTGGTAGGCCTGCCTTGAGCAAGAATCCTGTCAGGCCAGTTTAGCAAGAACCCCCTACCCTTGATGTGTCTTCTCCATAATTGGCCATTCACTGTCCCCCCCCCCCCCAACCACATACTCTGCTCCTTGCTTATAAACCCCCAGCTACCTTTGCTGCATTTCGAGCTGAGCTCTATTTCTCACCCCCCTTGGGATAAGTCTTGAATAAAGTCCTCCACCTGCTTCAACAAGTGTCAGAATAATTGTCTAACACTGGAAATTAAATGATTTGCCTGGTTCACCTGGTGGTGAGCAGACACAAAGCCGTGTGTTGTGACAGCTCATCCGTGTAGTAACCAACACAACAAAAGACATCTTGGTGCCACCGTGGCCATGGTGGCCCAGAAAGCCCGCAGCCCCCTACCCTGGGTCCTGACATCCTTCCTCTTCAGCCCCCATCCTCTCATAAATTATAATCCTGGTTGTCAGAAGCAACTGTTTCCTCTGGCATCACACGTCCTCTTATGAAATCCCATCTGGTTAGAATCTTCCAGTTTGACTTGTGTAGGAACCAGAATCTCAGCTTCCTCAAATGAGTCCCTTCGAGGACTAAGCTTTCAGAAGTGGTATAGAAGGAAGGTGTGACCTGCTTTATAAGAGTGTGACTCTTTCAGCAGCTCTCCCTTGCTCCGCAAATGAAGGCGGCAGGAATGATCAAGACTGGAATCTTCCCAAGGCTCACCTGTATATCCCCAAATAGTCCATGTGTACCTACTACGTGTTGGGTCCCATTCTGGGCACTGGAGACAGAGGAGCGAACAAGGTGAGTTCTCTCATGGATTTGGGTACCATCAGCGGTGGTGGGGGGATCCTTCCAACAAGCAAACAAGGAAAACCTCAAGATAGCTTTCTTCCACCCCCTTAGATCTGTCCTCAAAGGGCACTTTCTCGGGGAGGCCTTTTCCCATGACCGAAGTGAAATTCCCTCCCTCCACACACCCTCACACGTATACCACAGTCCTCAACCTCTCATGCTGTAGATCCACTAACTGGCTGTCCCACTAGAATATAAACTCAATAACGGCCGTTTACTTCAATGTCCCCCCTTGCCTAAAATACCTGGTACACAGGAGACACCCAGTAGGTATTTGTTGAATGAACATGTGAACTGTGGACAGGAAGAGCCGGTCTAATTAACCTGGAAGCCGAGAGTGAGCCCGCGGCACCACTCACTGAAGAGACAGAGTGGTCAGTGGGGCTGGATGAAAGAAGCAAGACTGAGGAGGTGTGGAGGGCCAGTCGGGTGGGATTTTCCTTTCAATCGGAGTGTGAGGGGAAGCCAGAAGATGACGTTACTGGAGTCGGAATGCCATGTGAAGGCTGGTGGTGGGGGCGGGGGTCCATCAAGAATGGTGCTGGGATCTGACTGAGGCAGGGAGACCACTCCAGCTACCCGGCTGTCCCAGCAGGAGCGGCTCACTGCTTGCACCAGGGCAAGGGGAGAAAAACAGACCGGTAATGGCCGGGACGTGTCTGAAGTCGTCACCCACCAACGATCAGAAATAAACACAAAACATCGGAGCCAAGAATTCATTTTAGCATCTGTGACAGCTGCGTTGAGAAACAGCATTCAGAGTATGAATGGATGTACTGACTACATAATGCTGAGTCTTTTACTGGACTTCCCCTTGTTTCGCTAGGAGAGCCACGAAAGTCCCCTCCCTAAGTTTAAGAGCCTCTGTCTGGTTGCCATGTCCACATGAGGGAGAAGCTCCCGCTGCCCTCTTTCTGCTGACCTGAAGCCTCAGAAGCAGACAGCTGGAGAAGCGGCCTCCACAGCATTTTATCTTGAAACAGGAAAGTTGATTTTAGAAATAAAGAAGCCACACGCTGAGCTAGCCTCGGGGTTTCCAAAGAAAACCCGCGGTGTTAGCCAACAGATCAAGGCAGTCTTTCGTGGTCCCTGGTGTGTTCCACCATCTTGAGCTGTCCCAGCGTCTAAATGCACAAGTAAAGCCTTTGAACATGGAGAAATACGTGGCCAGGGAATGGTTTTCGTGGCCACTGAGAAATCGAATGCCCTTTTTTTTTTTTTTCTTACATCCTAGGAAATTCTGGTTTTCCCCAGTAGGGTAATTACTAAGCGATTAATTCTAGCATTCCCTACTCCCTACTTACATTTAGGATGAAGTAATGCTTTTAGAGAGAGGTCAAAACATCTACTTGGAAAACAAAAGCAAAAAAAATTAAAAAAAAAAAAAAAAAAATGCCTGCTTCTGTTCCTTTGCCCAGACATAGGCCTCTGCATATCACTTTTCTATCATGTCTCAATGCTGTGCTCCGAAGCCTGAAAATAAACACACCCAGAGCTGTGGAAAGGTGCCAACCTCCAACATTTTCTAGCACCCTGCAGACCACCCACAGTGATCCCCAGATACTCAGATCTTCATATGGTTCTTCATCTCAATTCAAACGGCCCCAATTTAGCTGTTTGATGTTATTCCCTCAGTTTCTGCAACCAGAAGAAGGGTGTTAGGACTTAGCTTTTATTCACCACATCTTTTGAGTTACTCCTCCCGTCCTACGGGCCAGCCCATCCTCTGACCCTTGTGAAGGAGCCTTTCCTTGGAATATTGAAAACCACTTGCTGACGCGGAGCTGTGCGCCTGTGCTCAGCTCCTGGCAGACACTGGGTTGTGGTCAGTATAATCACTGATGTGGCAATGGGTTCCCCCTCTAAGCCACCCTCTCCTTGGACCCTGGTAAAGTGCTTACTGGATCAAAAGTGTGGCCATGGAAAATCTAGGCAGCTCCTTGAAGGCTTGGCCCTGCCACTCGGTATCCCACGGTGATTTTCCTCCAGGTGGCACAGTGCTACTTAAAGTCCACACTGCCCCATGGTCCCAGTGCTTGGCACCGTGGTAAGCCTTCAGTAGATGCTTGTGGACCAACGGTTGGAAAGAGAACACTGACACCCAAGTAGGACGTTTCTTTTGAATTATCCCTTCCATGACCAAACCCTGCTACTGTCCACTGTGCTTCCCTCAAGAGTTGTTGAATACCTTCCCCCTTCCCCCGAACGTGGCTGAAAATAGGACAATGCCCCTCCGAGGATGAGCTCTGTGGCTTTGCTGTTCAATCTGTGGTGAGCAGCAGCCTGCTGCTCGGTGTCTCACCCTGGCAGTCCCTGCAGGCCCAGACCAATGGCGAGGGGTGACCATCCACTGTTAGCACTGGGGACCTGTGCCTCCCCCATGAAATTCAAGAGAGACGTGTCAAGGCTGAGATCACACAGGTATCACTAGTTCCTCTAAAGAAATCAGAAGAAATGCCACACATCAAGATTTGGAGCAGAGTTCCTTGACTTTGGAGACGGGGCCCCACAATGCCCCCAAAAGAGGCAGAATTCTGAAGAGCTCTGTAGCTGAGCATGGGCAGTAAAAGAAGGGAGAGGGGGCCATGTGGCTGGGGACTCATCTTTCAATTCCATAGCAAGGGCTCACACCCAGTCACTGGCAGGTGAATAGAGCAGAACATGCATGCCATTAGACGTGACGCCAGGCTCCCAGCCACCTGCCTTCTTTCTCTCACCTGATGGGGGAAGATCAGCTGAGACCCACTGTGTGCCCTTCACAAATCTTCACAGTCTCCATGGCTATCTGAGAAGCAGGTATTTTGTTCTATTTATTTTTCAGTCCAGTGTAATTAACATATAGTGTTATATTAGCTTCAGGGGTACAATATAGTGATTCATAATTCTATACTTACTCCGTGCTCCTCACGATAAGGGTACCCTTAATCTCCCTCTCTTAGTTCACCCATCTTCCCACCTACCTCCCCTCAGCCATCCATGTGTTCTCTATAGTTAAGAGTTGAGAATTTTTTGAGTTTATAGTTAAGAGTCTTTTGGTTTGTCTCTTTCTTTGTTTTGTTTCTTAAGTCCTACATAAGAGGGAAATCACATGGTATTTTCCTTTCTCTGACTTACTTCACTTAGCATTATACTCTCTAGATCCATCCATGTTGTTGCAAATGGCAAGATTTCATTTTTTAGGGCTGAGTAATACTCCATTGCATATATACACCACATCTTCTTTGTCCATTCATCTATGGATGGACCCTTGGGCTGCTTCCATATCTTGGCTGTTGTAAATAATGTTGCAATAAACATAGTAGTGTATGTATCTTTTCGAATTAGTGCTTTCATTTTCTTTGGATAAATACCCAGGAGCGGAATTATGGGATCATAAGGCAGTTCTGTTTTTAACTTTTTGAGGAACCCTCCACACTGTTTTCCACAGTGGCCGCACCAGTCTGCACTTCCAAGGAGGTAGGTATTGTAATAATGGCTGCTATTTTTGAATTTAGGGGAAAATGTACAAACCATGGTGCCCAGCACGCTCTCCTGATCTTTACAAAAGCCTTGCAAACGAATGTCATTCTCATTTTGAAGCTGAGGACGGTGACCCTGAGAGTAAACTGCCCATGTAGCCAGCAAGTGGTGACACAGGGATTAGACATCGGATCTGTCAGACTCCAAGCCCCGCTCGAGCCACCGTCTCACACAGCCCCCATGTATCCTGGTTACTTTCCTGCAGCTCCCCTCATATTCCCTCTACTTCACATGGCAAGGACTGGGGTGGCACTGAAGCAGCTCCCTGGGCTTCTGGATGCCAAGGGCACCCGAAGTTTCATCTTCTGACTGCACTGTCATCTAAACCCCACCTACTCTTCTACCTGGCCCCGGTGCGAGACTCCTTCTCCAAGGTGACAAGAGAAAGTAATTCCTCTGAACTAGCACAGGATAACACCGACACTGGCTACTTATTCTCTGCTAGCATCTATAAGCTTCCTGAGGGCAACACCACCTTCTGCTGGAGGTTTGCAGCCTCCCACCCACCAGCGTGGCCTCTGTGAGCTGAATGGATACATGAATATCCCCCCTTTTCAGTGTTCACATATCAACTTACCCACTCACCACCGCCCCCCCCCCCCCCCCCCCCCGCCCACCACAAACAGGGCCCAGGACTCCTCCAGCGTTAAAACTGGATGCTGTTGGTTACAACCTCAACCAAGATTACTCAGCCCGGGGCGAGGTTTTCTCTGTTGACCAAGAGCGGAATGTTCTCTGTAAAAGAGGAAATGAGTTCAGCTTGGTAAACTGGAATCAACACCTCCGTAATAACTTTTCTGGAACTAGCTGGGTCTGGCGTCCCGTTAGAAAGGCCACCTCATAGTGAGGACTGTTGAGTACTTGAAAAACCAAATGACTAAAAAACCTGCTTTAGAAGTCATGCCCTGGAGCAGTGCATCTCAACCGCGTGGTGGACCATTTGGGAAACACTCGCCATCTGCTCGGAAACTGAGCTTCTGATTCACTCAAGGCTGTCAGCTGAGCAAGCCCTGATTTTGCAAGAGTAAAAAGAGAAGCCCCTTTAGATCTGACCTCACCATCTACCCATGCAGCTTGCAGACAGCTCAGCTGTGCAGCCAGGAGGACGAGGCCTTGCAGGAATGTGCAGAATGTGGCTGTGTTTCCATTAGCTGCCCTCGGCCTTGATCCTGAGCCTGGCGGGGGAGTCTGAAGTGTGCTTCGGTAGATTATTAAAAATAATTGTTCTCAGCTGGTGGGGGGGGCAATCTCTTCTGACCCTCCTTGCCACCTTTCTCCCCTTGTTCTGATGAATGGGGAGGAGTTCAGGCAGCAAACTGTGTGTCCAGGGTTTATTTCTGATGCCATTTTGATGATCTCCCCAGGTACCCATCAGATACATCAAACTGGATGTCCTACTATTACCTCAAAGTCACTGCGTCTAAAACAGAGTACGCAAACTTGAACTCCTTCGTATAACATTGGTTCCAAACTTATCATCCCTCCAACCTGATTTTTTTGTATTTCTATCACCTGCCTCCTTGTTATTTCTGCCCAAAGTTTGGATCACTGTGTTTCCTCCCTCTTCCTCCTGACAAATGTTTACGATGCACCAACCATATGTTCTTTTAAGTGCTGAGTAAGGCACGGATCCTGCTCTCTTCTTGAACGGGCAAGAGGTGTATACAAGTAACTAAAATATAGTGATGAGAATAGTCAAAGCAATCTTGAAAGAAAAAAAAAAAATCAAAGGAGGCAGACTCACACTTCCCAACTTCAAAACTTACTCCAAAACTGCAGTAATCAGGACTGTGTGGCATTGGCGTAAGGACAGATGTACACAACAATGGAGTAGAATTGAGGGTCCAGAAAGTAATCCATCCATTTATGGTCAATTGATTTTTGACAACGGTGCCTGAGTAACTCAATGGGGGAAAGAATTGCCTTTTCAACAAATGGTTCTGGGACATCTGGACAGCCACATGCAAAAGAACAGAGTAGGATCTCTACTTCGTATCACATATAAAAAGTAACTCCAAATGAGCCAAAACCCTAAATTTAAGATCTTAAACTATGCAACTATTGGAGGTAAAAACAAGAGTAAACCTCTGTGACCTTGGATGAAGCAATGGGTTTTTAGACGTGACACCAACAACATAAGCAATAAAAGAAAAACGAGATAAATGGGACTGCATCACAAATTTTAAAACTTGTGCTTCAATGGACACCATCAAGAAATTGAATGGGAAGGATATTTGCGATTCATATGTCTGATAAATGTCTAGTATCCAGAATGTATAAAGAATTCAACAGGGACGCCTGGGTGGCTCAGTCAGTTGACTGTTTGACTCTTGATTTCAGCTCAGGTCATGATACCAGGGTTGTGGGATCAAGCCCTGAGTTGGGCTCCACGTTGAACATGGTGCCTGCTTGGGATTCTTTCTCTCCCTCTCTCTCTGCCCCTCCCCTGTTCACGTGTGTGCATATGCTCTCTCTCTTTCTCTCAAAATAAATAAACATGTTTTAAAAAAAATTCAACAATAAAAAGACAACTCAATTTTAAAATGGGAAAAGGATTTCAATAGACATTGCTCCAAAGGAAGATAGGTTAATGGCCAGCAAGTGCACGAAAAGATGCTAAACATCGTTGGTCAATCAAAATCACAATGAGATACCACTTCATACCCATTAGGATGGCTTCCATCAATAAATGAAATGAAACAAACAAAAAACCGAAAATAACAAGTGCTGCTAAGGATTGGAAAAATTGGAACCCTTCTGCATCGCTGGTAGGATGTAAAATGATGCAGCCACTTAGAAAACAGTTGCAGTGCCTTAAAAAGTTCAACATAGAGTTACCATATGACCGGGCAATTCTACTCCTAGGTATATCCCTGAGAGACATGAAAGCACATCCACATAAAGATTTGTGCATGAATGTCCACAGCAATATTACTCATTATAGCCCCAGAGTGGAAGTGACCCAAGTGTCCAGCAACTGATGAGTGGATACGTAACAGACGGTATATCCGTACTATGGAGCATTATTCAGCCACAAAAAATTAATAAAATTCTGAGACACACACACCACAACAGGAATGAACTTTTGAAATCATGCTAAGTGAGAAGAAGCCAGGCACAAAAAGCCACATAGTGTACAATTCCATTTATATGAAATACCTAGAGTAGGCAAGTCTATAGGCCTAAAAAATAGATCAGTGGTTGCAGGGGGTGGGGGTGGGGGGGAACGGGAGAAATTCCTAAGGGTTTGATTATTTTATTTATTTATGATTTTATTTTTAATGTTTTTTTTTTAATTGAGAGAGAGAGAAAGACAGAGCATGAGCGGGGGAGGGGCAGAGAGTGAGGGAGACACAGAATCCGAAGTAGGCTCCAGGCTCCCAGCTGTCAGCACAGAGCCCGATGCGGGGCTCGAACTCATAAGCCAGGAGATCATGACCTGAGCTGAAGCTGGACGCTTAACCAACTGAACCACCTATGTGCCCCATTATGATTTTATTTTTAAATAATCTTTATACCCAACGTGGGGCTCAACCTCACAACCCTAAGAGTCACACGCTCCACCGACTGAGCCAGCCAGGTGCCCCTGACTCTTCAACTGGAAAGGGTTCATTTTATGATATGTGAGTTACCTATGGATAAAAAAATGTAAATAGTGTTGTGTGGTTAAGAGGCGAATAGTAAGAACGCAGGAAATGAGGGAAGAGTAAGAAATCAGGAAATACTGAGCTACAAGTCAGTAGCTGGCTCTGATTCCCCCAAATCTGACCTCACCCACCCCCATTCTGTTGTTACCACACTTAGTCTCTTATCTCCTGACCCCCCCATCCCACCCCACCCCACTGGTCCCATAAACTAGATTCAATCCCATATGGTTCCTGTCATCATTTTTTTTCCTGACAACTGCTAATTCATGGCCCACCTCACTCCCATTTGCGGTTACTGCCTATTGCCTACAAAAAAAGGTCCAACTCTCTCACTCATCAGGGGTTCGTCCTTCTCCCTGACTTCCCTTCCTCCAACACCAGTGAGCCTCCATGCATCTTCCCACACAAACTCCAGGTTGTTCCAACTCCCGTGCATTTGCTCAAGCAGTCTCTCCTGCCTGGACTGCCCTTCTCTGCCACCTTGTCCGGCCAATCCTACCATTTTTCACAGTCAAGATCAATTCCCATCTGCCCCATATGGTTTTTTTTTTTCCAACTGTTGACAACCACAAGAATCTCATCTCCAGACTCTGAGCACATAATGGTTTGTGCTGCTCAGGACATGCTGTTTTATGTTGTCTTGTATGTTCTTTTTACACTTAAACACCACACCCACTTGTCTTGCTTCTCTCTGTGAGCTGCGATCCCTCTTCGTGTTCCTTCTTTCACTCTTAAAAGTGTTTTTTTTTTAATTTTTTAAATATGTTTTTATTTATTTTTGAGAGACAGAGTACAAGTGGATGAGGGGCAGAGAGAGAGGGAGACACAGAATCTGAAGCGAGCTCCAGGCTCTGAGCTGTCAGCACAGGGCTCGAACTCGTGAACCACAAGATCATGACCTGAGCTGAAGTCGTAGGCTTAACCAACTGAGCCATCCTTAGCTCTTAAGTTCTTAATAACATGTGTGTCCTATAAATATGTAAAGGGGCAGGACCATGACCTTCAGTTTGGTACCCCAACGCCAGCTAGCTCTTCAATCTGAAATATGCATCTAACAAATACCAAGTGATGTTGTTACTGTAAGGGTAATTGAAGAAACCAATTGGCTGATTTTCTGGGTGTCCTTGGAAGCCTTGAGCCCAAGTATGGGTGGGTGTCGCGTTGAGTGGTTAGGAGCATGGGTTCTGGGCTTGGGCTGCCTGGATTCAAGTCTCACCTTTGCTATTTACTACCTGCCTGTGTGTGTAAGTAACTGAACCTCTCTGAGCCTCCTCACTGGCCTATGAAATGCAAATAGTTCTTACCTTGTAGGTCTGCTGCACAGATTAAATGAAGCAGGGCTTGGAGAGTGCTGGAAATTGCTAAGCACCCAGTAGAGGTTAGCTGCTATTACATAGTCACTGCTGTTACCACCACCCAACCAGAATCCAGTCCCCTTGGCTGTATAGATCCAGAAATTTAATCTTACTATGGGGTGATCCAACTCAGATGATACTGTTTCCCATCAGCCAAATTCACAAGAGGCCAGGAAACCAAATAGTTTATTTCCAACAGGAGACAGCTTTCCAACACCATACACAGCATGCCCTTCTCAGGAGTGAACTACCTGGGATGCTGTTTGGTGTGTATAAAACAAAGGCAAAGGGTGGGGCTCTTGCGTGGAGTACATTTCCAGACTGTGATGGAACAGAGGTCCCTGATTCACCATAGAACAGTCACTGTGACCGGGATCAGAACACCCATGGCCACCAGATAGGATCTCTTGCATACTAGCTGTAAACAGGGATTACATGTGCCTTGCCTGACTCACAAAGCAGTCACTCAATACGTACTTGGTAAATAAATGAATTCCTTGGGTAGGGCGGGTTTACCGTCATCAAATCCTCATGACTTTTCTCTCCCTTTCTAGATTCTCAGCAAACTGACACCTTCTTCCTCAGGCAGGACACTATTTATCGATAACAGCCTTCAATGCTAAGTTGCATCTTATTCTCCTGGATAGAGACATCGTAATGAATTGCAGGAAAATACTGCATTCTCATCACATCTTCTAGCACCCCTTCCCTGCTTCCTATCTGTTGTCTGTGTAATTGACAGTACTTTGCATGCTGTACACGTTAACAATGTCAATGTCATTCATTACCCCCTGTGTTCAGTGATACTCTCTCCACTGCCTGGGGCATTGGCAGCTCTATCCCCCGGACCCTGGTCGAGAGCCCATCATCCTCCAGAAAGATGATTATCCTTTTGTTGATTTCCCCCCACCCCCTGCATGAAATTGAGTGTTGCCCCAAACAATTTCAGTCTGCAAGCTCCCCAGACAACTAAGTGAATGAGGTGCTCAGATCTGCAGACTTCCTTCTGGACTCAGCGTGATTCCCCTCAGAGGGCAAACCCACCTCCTCTGAGCAGTTCCCCAGGCAAAGGCACCCAGCCAGACAAAAAGAAGGGAGAGCCTGCCCACCCCTATGTGTGAAGCCCGAGGGAATTCTTGCCTTGGACTGGTCCCCCCACTAGGCGCCAGTGGTTGATGGGCCCTGGAGTGGGGCAAGGAGGAAAGAAGCTGTCACCTCATTTTCCCCACTTGCATGAAGTTGGCAGAATTCCAGCTGTTCCCTAACCTGGCTCTATCCTGTAGCCCTCGGATCAAATGCCTGATCTCTTTCTTTCCCCCAAAGTTTTAAGAAATCAGTAGGGAACGGATTCAAAATTTCAATCGAGGTTGCTTCATTTCTTATCTTCCCCCCACCATGGGAATCTATCAAGACTTATCTTGATAACTGTTGACTTGGCTGTAGGAGGGCTCCCCACCCCGTGCCCCCAGTCATTTGATTCTCTTCCAACAAATCGCTCACGCTGGGGGTTTCCTGGAGGGGTTTCAGGGTGGCAGGAATGGCAAGGCTTCCTTCGAGAGCCTTGCAGGCTCTTATTCAGATTATTCAAATGAGTTTCACCAGGGTAGTGCTGGGCATTTGGGTCTTTTGTCCTCTACATCCTCCCCTGAAACATTTCCACAAGTTGTAACCTGGCATGCCTGTTCTTGGAGCCTGAAATATGACAAATATTCAGATAAGCCAATGGAATTTAAAGCACAGGTCCGTTGCTCTGCTGGTGAAGACTTCAGGGAATGCTTTGTAATGTTAGGTGTGCCTCTCCCGAAAGTGCTCACAGCTCAAATCCAGTACCTGGCCCTGTACCAAGCACTCAGGAGATGCTCGATTACCATACGGGGAAGGAATTAATGAATCCTATTTCAACGTACTGTGATGTCTTCATTCTTATAGGAATATTATAGCAAGTATTTAATGTAGAGGACTTTTTATACCTTTATATATATTATAATATTATGTTATATATTATATATATTTATATATAATTATACAAATTATAGAATTATATAAATTATTTAAATTTATATATTTGTATATTTATATATTTAAATTATATAAATTATATAATATATAAACTATTTAAATTTAAATTTATATAATTATTAAAATTATATAATTACATATATATAAATATATAAAATATGTTTATATTTATTTATATTATAATATTATTATATATATATTCATGTTTAAGGAGTTTAAAATGACACAAACCTTCAATTTCAAGTTCAACTTTTGGTTCTTATGTGGTTTTGTAATGTAGTGAAGAGAGCCTGGGGTTTGGAGTTAGACCCATCTCGGAAACCCAGTTCTGGCATATTCTGAAGATAGTGATGTATAATTTAAGGAGTTGCCATGGTTAAATGAGGGAACAATGACATTCCTAGCACGTGGCGGGGGTGGAAATGGGAGAGAAGTGGTGTCCTCCCCACTCGGCCAGACCACTCACTGTCACGCCAAGGTTTGGGGGCTTTACAATTCTTTGGTAGAGAGTTGCTCATGGACCACTCATTTTAGAGGCCAGAGAAAGAGAGAAGGAGTCGTATACCTCCGCTCAGCCAGGGTCCTGCCTTATCCGCCAAGTTCTGACTTCGCCTTCTCGCACTTGGATCCTTCTTAAAAATGTGTTTTTTCTTTCCATTAAATGCTATCTTGGATCTCACACACCAGTGTAAGGGATAGACTTCCCTCGCGAAGACTCTAACAGACCTGGTGTTTATTAAATGCTTGATAGATGTCTTTAAGTGAACAGAAACTCTCAGCAGCTCATGAAGATCTCAGGGCCTCTGAAACTCACTGCCAAGAGTTTCGGGGAAATCACAGGGAAATTTGTTCACTGCATGATTAATCCTGGGTGGACTGGTCCCGGAAAAATCACATGTGGGTCTGTAGCAAGCAGCAGCCTGCAGAATTTTACAAAAGAAACCATACCGGATGGGCCCCGGAGTACGTGTTTTGTATGAAAGTTCAGAGTGAGGGCGGGGCCTGATGATCCAGGAGAAGGCCAGATGTGCGGACAACGGTACCCCTCTGGAGCCACTCAGCTCCAAAGACGACGACACATAGGACCAGAGTACAAAACTGAACCAGATCATACAGCAGAGGAGGGAAACCCCGTAGGGAGTAGGATCCTGTGAGAAGGATAATAAAATTCATCCCCATAATTACCCCCGGCCCAACTCCGCAACAGGACCCACAATAGCTCAGCTCAATGAAGTTATTCATCCATATTCACATCGCCTCAGTCATTATCCTCAGACAAAACCCCTCCTGGGCCTCAGCTGCTCGAAGGCAGCCCTGCAATTCAGTGTCCACACACAGCTTGGGGCAGGAGGGGGGGTGTGGGGGTGGAAGGTGCGGGGGTGGGGGGGGTGGGGGGAGAGGGGGTGGTGGAAGGTGGGGGGGTGTCTGCCGTTAACAGATTTTTTAGTACCGACTGTGCTGGTAGTTTTTTTTTGCTTTGTTTTCTTTTTTCCCTTTTCTTTCTTTCTTTCTTTGTTGTTTTTTTTTTCAGACAAGGTTTACAGAGGCCTAAGTCAGGTTCACGCCTCAGGCAAACCCCTCCTTTAAAGCACCTCTGACATTCAAAAACTGGCGCAAGGATAATTACAGCCAACCCTTTCCTAGGAGGAAACAGAGGATGCTGCCTGGCTGTTGCCTTCCCTTAGCTAAATTGGGATGAGGCTCAGTTTGGGGGTGTCCCACACCTTGGCCCCGGGGGAGCACGAAATGGTATCTTCTGCACACTGTGTCGCCAAAAGGGAAACGTAAGTGAAGAGCAGAGCTGTGTATGTTCCAGTGGAAAGAGAAGTTCCAAAGATAGGACCTGCCATGAATAGCCCACGGCCCTGTAAAAACAGTTGCTCAAGTCTCTCTGAAGCAGACGGCCTGGCACAGAGTAGCACACCCTGTATAATTTCCCCAGGGCTGGGTATTATTGTCTTCGCGTGGAATTATAGCTGCCTAGGTGAGGTCTACCCTCCCACCAGCCACTCCCTCCCAGAAGGATTTTTTTTTTCTGGTACGAGACCTTCCTCTAGCCTCCATTTGGAAAATACAAGAGTTTACCTTTCAGCAACCTCCAACTCCAAAGATCACGAGTGAGCTTATAGCTCCTCCAGTCAGTATTTAGTGAGCAGCTACTTCGTGCCGGATGTGGTTTTGGCCCTAAGGATCGAGACTAGGACAGAGCTCTGTTCTCCAGAGCTTATATTCTATGCGGGGAAACAGATAAAAATAAAGTGGATGAAAGAGTCCGAAGAGGGAAAGGGACGGGGGAAGCATAGCTGGCGGGCAGGTGGAGCCCCCACCAGCAGATCTAATGCAGTTAAAGTCCAGGGAGATGCCAAACACTCACTCGGTCATTGGTGTTGGCCAAGTTCAACACAGGGCCCCAAACCAGCTTATGCCTCAAGGCTCACAACCGTCCTCCACTGCCCCACGCTACTCAGGAGCCCTCTGCTCAGTCCTGCTACACGCAGCATCCTCTCCATGGAGGATAACTGACGCCTCTTCCAGACAGTCCCAATGATGGGGGTCCCCGGGGTGTCCAACACGTTGCGCACAGGGTGTAAGACCAGCCGACCACCAGAGGGAGACCATCGCCGCACAGGGGAGTCCTCCCCACCCCAGTACTGCTTAGTGTCCCTCCTGATACCCAGGGCCAACTTCTTCTGAGGCCATGTGCATTCCTCCCATGCACAGCCCTATAGGAAAGCGCAGCCCAGCCAGGGGAAGGCTCCTTGCTTCTAGCCTTCTACCCTAGGTCTCATGAGCTGAGCAGGGGGTGGGCAGGAGGTGGCCTGCCCTGCAGGGACATCCCTCTCTGCTCCCCACCCCTGCTGCCCGTGGATGCGGGGTCTCCTCCTCGCACCCTGCTCAGCCATTGCTTTGGGACTCGGCACCAGCTAAGCCACCGTCTCTCCTTCCCGGCGTCCTCCAGCCTCGCGGGCACACGCACACTCCCAGCTCCCCTCTGCTCTCCTGGGCAACTTCAAATACCAGGCCCAGGCATTCCAGCAAGTCCCAGCTCGCACTCGTCCCCACCCGGCCGGAGCCGTTCTGCTGGGTCTTACCTCCTTCTGCCGGGATCCAGAGCCAGGCGCTTCCCAAAACCAAGAGTAGAACCGGCACCTTCCACATCTTCTTGGTTGACTGGTCCTCTTTGGGGCCCGTGCAGCTGGTGTCTGTGCCAGGGGAAGATTAAAAAGCCCTGCAGCCAGAGGCCCTCGCCCAGTGGAACCAGAGAGTAGGGGCTGGAAGGCGGGGAGCAAAAGCCTCAGCGCGGGAGGGGTCCCCGAGCTTCCTTCCCCCACAGCAGCGGAGGAGCAAACTTTGCAGTTGGAAACTTTGCAGAGAGTGAGAGCGGAGTCAGCATTTATCTCTCCCGAGGAGGGCGGGGAGCAGCTGGCCCTAAGGTGGTCCCAGTCCAGGGCTCACTAGGACCGCCCTCTGCCTCTGTTTGGCTAGCACGAAAGCGATGACCTCAGGCCAGGTTTAAAGTTACAGGGCTGCAGCTGTGGGGGGCTGCCAGGGCTTGTGGAGGGCCCTGAGCCCCAACAGGAGGGAAAGGGGACGCAGGCAGTGAGCAATTTAGTTTTTAAAATATTTTATTTTATTATTGTGGGGGTTTTTTTTGTTTTTTGTTTTTTGTTTTTTGTTTTTTTTGCTTTGTTTTAGGAGTAAGGCACAAGCCTACGTTTTTCTTGTTAGGAGGAGTAAACTCTTCCTTGTGTGGCCAATAATTTTAGAACCAAGCATGGGATTGTTCTTGCAAATATTGAATTTGACGGCTTTCTTCAAAAGTGGCGGTCCTCATCTGGGTGGGCCCGGAGGCGGATCGGGCTGGTAGATCGTGCCTTGTCTGGGGGACCTGAGCAGGGGGGCTCTGGGGTCCTGGCTGCCTGAGAGAGATGGTAGGGACTTTCGGGGACTCCCTGGCTCTGGCAGTTTTAGAAAAAAGGCTGAGTCTGAGGTCTGCTTCTCCTCCCTTTGGATGTAGCGCTGTGGTGCTGGACGGACGGACAGATGGACGGCCGTGTGCCGTGAGTGAGGTGTCGTAGCCCAGGAATGTCAAAGGCCCCACCTGGTCACCAAATCTGTGTCCACTTCTAGCCGACACTCATCCTTTTTAATCCTGGAATTTGGACTCATGATCCCTGCTTTACTGGTTTAAGCCGTTTCTCAGGTACTGGATGTTAGCAATAGGCAAACTTGGTGTGTGTGTGTGTGTGTGTGTGTGTGTGTGTGTGTGTGTGTGTTACTTTTTTTCCTTCTGAACCGTAGACGAATGCCCCAAAGCTCCTGACTGGTATGAAAGTTGGTTATTTTCAGATCCTCATCCCCAGACCCTGATTCCAAATTTATTTTGTCATAAGAATCACAAGGGGGAGGTTGCTTTAAAAGCTCAGATTCCTGGGCTCCACCCCCCAACTCCTTAAATCAGACCCTTTGGGAATTCACTTGTTAAACCAGTGTAGAACTTTGTCCAGAGGCCTCGCTTCTCAAACACCAAGGTGAGACGCCTCAGTGCTGTTAGATGCAGGTGGGCTTCTGAGGGTCTGCGGTGGGGGAGAGTCCACATTTCTAAAGGTCTAGGCAATGTCTTATCCTGGGGCTACAAGATAGGAGCTGAAACCTGACCTAAAGAGAGGGAAGGGACCCTGGGTCAAGGGGTTGAAAAGGTAAAGATGAAAGGGATAGAGAAGATAACCTGACTGCCTCTCCCGTCTTGTTAATAGATTATTATTACTGCATTACCAGGAATGTTTGTTCACAGACTGAATGATACACGTATCATCTGTTGAGCCTGTTAGATGGAGAAAAGATGCAAATCCACTCTAAAGAGAGAGAAAGAAAGGGAGGAAGAGCCCATCTTCACTTGGGAACAGGGGTGAAATGAAGCCTGTGTGGTAGGGATGGGTTAAATTCAGCTAGTTTGGAGTGGGGCTGGGGCTAGGTTACTACTCAAGGAGATGCCCCTCTCCCCACCCCCACTGCCAACCCTCTCCCCAGGGATGTGTCTAGATTCTACAAGTTTGGTCACCTGACCTTCTGGTGGATGATGGAGGAGGGAGGATGTGATAGAGAGTTGCATCCTGTTGGAGGCCATCCTGGGGACGGGGAGAGAGGGAGGACCAGGGGAGTCTATGGACGTGGTCTAGGTGCTGTTGGTTTGAGTAACTGGGGAGAGTGGGCTACAGAAGCTGGTGAGGGACCTTCCTGAAAATGCAGACAGCACAGGAGAGACAGGAGATGCTGTCTCGGGCACAGGGGTAGGAGGCAGAGGTCATCCGAGTGGCTCAAGGTTGGGCCAAGAAGCTGCAGTGAAGCATAATGGACCTGGCAGCCTGAGACCAGCCCAGATGAGGGGAAGAAGGAAACAAGTAAAGTACATGCCGGAAGATGCCTCCAGTCTTTGAAACAGCTTGTGCTCCAGAAACGGTGACTGGTAAGATACTAGTGACATTTTCTCTGTTCACCAGGAACCAGAGCCCTGTGTCACTTAATCTTCAAAATACCCCTCGGGTTGAGAACACTGATAATACCCATTTTGTATATAAGGAACATGTTTCCAAAGGGGTTTCCAGAACAAACGTGCATCAAACTTGTGTGAGGACTGGCTGGTTAAAATTAAGACACTGAGGGGCGGGGCGCCTGGGTGGCTCAGGCAGTTAAGTGGCCGACTTCCGCTCAGGTCAGGATCTCACAGTTCTTGAAGTTCGAGCCCTGCGTTGGGCTCTGTGCTGACAGCTCAGAGCCTGGAGCCTGCTTCGGATTCTGTGTCTCCCTCTCTCTCTCTCTGCTCCTCCCTGACTCGTGCTCTGTCTGTCTGTCTCTCTCTCTCACAAATAAATAAGCGTTAAAAAAATTAAAAGAAAAAAGACACTGAAGGGCTTCTGGCTGGTTCAGTGGGTGCGTTGGTGGAGTGTGTGACTCTTGATGTTGGGGTCCTGAGTTCGAGCTCTACATTGGGTGTAGAGCTTTCTTAAACATAATTAAGGGGTACCTGGGTGGCCCAGTCTGTTGAGCATCCGACTTCAGCTTAGGTCATGATCTCATGGTTCGTGGGTTTGAGCCCCACATCAGGCTCTGTGCCGACAGCTCAGAGCCTGGAGCCTGCTTCGGATTCTGTGTCTCCCTCTCTCTGCCTCTCCCTGCTCACACTCCGTCTCTATCTCTGTCAAAGAATGAATAAACATTAAAACATTTAAAAAAAAATTAAAGGTTCAGTTACTGATCTGGGCCCCAGTCCCCAATTTCTCATTGTAGGTCAAGAGTGGGGCCCAATCATTTGCATCTCTAACAAATTCCCAGGTGACACTGCTGGCCCTGGGGCCCCTGGTTTGAGAACCACAGGTTTAGAGAAAACGCAAACAGTCCCGGGGCACTATCCCTCTATTGCAGGACTTGAGCCTCTTGATAGTGCTGTCTTGCTTAAGGCTCTAGAAGGAGAGGTCTGTATGTTGCTTTTAAGGAGCACAAAGCCCCCCGCCCAAGGGTGGGGTACCACAATGCACAAGAAGAAGATGCAAGGTCAGAGCACCTGCCATGGGACCCTGAACCATGAGGTTGCTGGAGAGAAGCTGTCAGGATCTCTCCTGCTCCCTGCATACTCTGAGGCCTGTCCAGAGCCCCGGAGCTTCCCCCATGCTGCCTGGGAAGACCTCTCAAGCGTCTTCTCTTGCTTCTCAACACACACTGCTCCGGGGCCAGGATACCACCTGAAATGGTAGCCGATGTCAAAGGCACCTCTGTGACTCAGGAATAAATCACGCACTTAGGTGTACGAGCTGGATCCAAAATGTATTTAGCAGCAAGGGGATGAGGCCGGGGGTGGGGAAGGCGGGTCGGGAGTGGTGTGGGACTGAAGGAGCGCACAGCAGCTTGATTTGCTGGAGAGAGCCTCAGTGTTTTCGAGTCAAGCTTCAGCTCCATGGTGGCCTCTGGCCACACAAGTCTCAGTTTCTGCTTCTTTAAAATGGGCGTGTTATTCCTATTTTGGAAGGGTCTATGCACAGCCACGAGTGTGCCTGCTTTGATCGCCACGATGGCTGTTTCTGCCAGGCCCTGCCTGGTTCTCGGCCTCTTGAGTCCTCCAGTGCCCGCCTGTGCCCACCTGTGCCCACCAGCCAGCCCCTACGTCAGAGGTTCTTGACATGGGCCCGATGGAACCGGTTCCTTTCCACCTTAGGACACCCAGCTGGATCAGTACATGGGCACCTGGCATCAGCTTGTTCTCTGTTAGGGCCAACCCTCACCTTGGGCCTTATTCCTAAAAGCTCTCCTGGATCCCTGTCCAGCTCCCTGGGCCCGAGGACCCCTCTGGGAAGTCAGATTATCCCCCCATTTCTACCCAGGAACTAGTGTTCTGCACCAGGATCCTACCTGGAGGCTGGATCCTGCCATTCCACACATGGTGGGAAGCTGGCTTGGATTCCTAGTTGCCAGAGCACCACCCTGCGCTCCCAGGAGCCTCCCCAATGCTGACCGCGCCCTCCTATTGTCAGAATCAAACTCATGCCCTATTTTAGTGGCGGGCATACCATTTTGCTTGCAGACCTTCAAAAGAATTTTGAGAAACTAGATACAATCATTTTTTTTTAATGTTTCCTATTTATTTTTGAGAGAAAGAGTGTGAGCAGAGGAGGGGCAGAGAGAGAGACAGAGAGAGACAGAGAGAGAGAATCCCAAGCAGGCTCTGCACTGGGAGCCTGGGCTCGATCCACCCACCCGCGGTGAGATCATGACCTGAGCTGAATTCAAGAGTCAGGCACTTAACTGACTGAACCACCCAGATGCCCCATATACCCAATCATGTTTAACCACAGAATTAAATAAGTATACGTTTAGTGGGAGGTAGTCTATATCAAACACTTGATAAAAAGAAATAAGGTGAAGACTGACTGTGATTGGAAAAAATACTCATGATATGTTTTGATGATATGAACTGAATACGTATTGGCATGGAAAAATTATATAAAAATCTTATCCATGAGGGGTGCCTGGGTGGCTCAGTCCGTTGGGCGTCCGACTTCGGCTCAGGTCACGATCTCGCGGTCCGTGAGTTCGAGCCCCGCGTCGGGCTCTGGGCTGACGGCTCAGAGCCTGGAGCCTGCTTCCGATTCTGTATCTCCCTCTCTCTCTGCCCCTCCCCTGTTCATGCTCTGTCTCTCTCTGTCTCAAAAATAAATAAAGTGTTAAGAAAAAAAATTAAAAAAAAAAATCTTATCCATGAATTTTAATCCATACATTTTGACATTTTTTTGATAGCAGATCCAGAAAACTTTCCAGTTACCCTTAAAAGAATCAGCGTCACTAATATTCTTTTGTACTTATTTTTATTTTTCATTGTATGTATGTATTACGTAAATTCTATACCCAATGGGGGCTTGAACTCACGACCCTGAGGTCAAGAGTCACGTGCTCTACTGACTGAACCAGCCAGTAGAGCATAATTATATATATAATAGAGTATAATAGAGTACACTCTATGTAGAGAATAGAATTATAACATATAATTATAATGTTATAATAATCACAACTATGAATTATAAAAATATAAATTCATTACAGAAACTGTGGAAAACAGGAACATAGAGAAATTATCCTATGTCCAGATTTCTTTGTGCATTTGTTTGCAACTTTTTTTTGACAAGGTTTCAACCACTTGCTTTGTGTTTTGTCCTATTTGTTTCATTGTTATCGCTGTATTGAAAACGTTTGAATATTGGTTTTGTTCTGAATCACTTGAGAGGAATGGAGATTATGGCCTCCAGCCCCGAACACCTGGGTGTGAATTCCCCAAGGAGAAAGACATTCTCTCCTAGCTGCAGTAGGATTAGCAAAGTAAGAAACTTAATATCAATACCATACTATTATCTAATCCACAGCCCATATTGAAATTTTGACAACTGTCCCAATAGTACCCTTTACAGGTTTGTTTGTTTTTTCCCCAGAATCAAATCCAAAGCCCCATGTGTCATCTGTCATCGTGTCACTGCACTTGACTGTCTTGTCTTCCCAAGATTCCAGAACACTGCTTTTCTTTGTCTTTCTTGAGCTTGATGCTTTTTGAAGACGGCAGGCTACTTATCTTGCAGCGTGTCCCTTCCGTCTGGGTTCCTCAGATCTTTTCTCCTGATTATATTCAGGTATGCATTTTTGGCTGGAGGGCTGCAGAAGTGACCCGTGTTTTCTCAGTGCCTCAAGGAGGAGGCAGAATGGCGGTTCCCAATGCAATTGAGTGTTAACTTTGATCCCTGGGAGGGCCTTCTGATGCTGAATTCAGAACCCCCCAAGGTAGTCCCAGCTCCACCCTTCACAGGATGCATGCAAACCAGGAAAAACCAGTCTATATACACAGGCACCCCCGGGGGCTAAAGATATTTTTTTTCCACCCCAGAAAATGCCCCATAGTAAGACTTGAGCTTGTAGAAGGAGCTGCCTTTTGCAAATGGAGAGGGGTTATTTGTGAAGATGCTGAGTTATCCCTCCCTGTGGTTTTACAGGAAAATTTATGGATGCTAAGGATTTGAGAAGTTGCTCCTTGCTGGGTTGCCCCTGGAGAAGTCTGTGTGTGTCCCCAGTTTGAAAACTCCTGCCCTGTCCCTCTGCCTGCGTGGATGTCCTCCCAGCATTCCAGCCACCTCATCCCATCCTGATATAGTTGAAAGATGGAGCCCAATGTCTTCTAAGCTACGGTGCCGCCCCTGCCCCCTTGAGGATGTCATGAGCTCCCCGAAGCCAGGAGCTTACTGATACTTTCATCTGTGTAGCCTTTGCTTGTGACAGGAAAGCTTGAGATTTTATCTGACCTGCTGGGAGGGAGATTCTCCCCATCCAGGGCACACACACACACACACACACACACACACACACACACCCCGTCCGGGCTCACCCCAGAGACTCAGTCAATGGCCGGTGATACACCACAGGCCAGTCTAATTCCAAGGACAAAACCAAGAGCAAAGGGGCGCCTGGGTGGCTCAGTCGGTTAAGCATCTGACTTCGGCTCAGGTCATGATCTCATGGTTTGTAAGTTTGAGCCCCACCTCGGGCTCTGTGCTGACAGCTGGAGCCCGCTTGGGATCCTCTTTGCCTCTCTCTGCCCCTCCCTCTCTTTTGCAAAAATAACATTAAAAAACAAAAAACAAGAGCAGGTGTTGATAGGGCGCCCAAGGGACTGGCTTCTTGGGATTTTCCAGGAAGGAGAAAGCCCTGGGGTGCTAAAGACACGTTTTACCCATTTCATCATTCTGTTTGGTCAAGCACTGCTGCCATTCATGCTGCCGCTCATTCACTATTGTAATTCATTGACTCACTCGTTCCAGAAACGCTCACTGATGCGCGTGGCCTGCCCCGCGTGGCACTGCCGCGGGCATTCTGGTTGTGGTGCCAGGACTGTGACATCTCCCGCATTTGGCTGGAGCTACCCCACTGACACGACCCGCCATCAGCCTCCTCGGGCCAAAGGTCCGCTTTCAGTGCCCTCCCCCCCCCATTTTGGTACAGGAGGATTGACTCTTCTCTGCCCAGGCGGGGCCCTGTGTCTGTCTTGGGACAAGGAACAAGGTGTGTTGTTCCTTTTTTTCACTGGTCTATTAAAAGCATCAGGCTTTTGAGTGAAGCAATAAGGAGAACATTCAACTCTGTGAATCAACAGGCTTCTGTGTGCTTCGTCGTCCTGGGGAAGCCTTGGGCCTCTCCGCCGAGCACAGAGTGAGGTCCACAGACGCCAGGAGAATGGAGACCTCGGACCTGGCCGTTCCCCGTCTCACAGACTAAATTTGGTGCTGGTTTCACGGGGCACCAAAGAAATGCAAAAAGCTCCCACTCAGGCCACTGGTAATTTTTTTTCCACAACAACGAACTGCTTATTTATATACAACCTCCCCCTGCCCAACCCCAGCAGCCCCCAAAGAGAAAAAAATTGGCTGAATCCACGAGTTGCTTTGAATTCAGGTATTTTGGAGGGTTGGGAGGAGAGGGCCACTGATTACTTTCATGCGTTGGGAGCATAGTCAGTTTTTTGTTTGTTTTGTGTTCTGTTTTGTTTTATTATTATTATTTTTAATCAACACTGAGTTTTTAATGGACAGACAACCATCGGGGAGGAGGGAGGGTGGCGTTTTTTACAATTTAGACCTATGCACACAGAAAGCCCCTTTCATTGCTGTGTTCAGAGAGTCCTTCATTATGGAGACTCAGCACTGCTTGGAAAACAATCTGAATGAATGTGTCTCAGTGTGGGAGGCTGGGAAGTCGAGTAGGGACAGGGCTGGGAGGCTGGTGTTTATCTTACTGTTCTCTTCAAGGCTGGTGGCCCTGAAGACATCGGTCCTTGGCTTTCTCTCCCTCAGTTTCCCTGGGTGGAAACTGAAGCTTGGTGATGAAGCCCCTGCGTATCAGGAAAATCACTGACGTGTGAGGTGTGGCCGTGTGCTGAAGGCTTGAACGACCTCACCCTGCATTCCACCAGCTCCTGCTCGCACGCTGAGGGCAATGGCAGCAAACCCTCACCACGGACCTCATGCTGTCCCGCCGTCCTGGAGTCCCCTGCCCAGAGCTGCTGGTGGCTTTCCCCAAAGATGAGGCCAAGAGGACCAGAGGATGAGCCCCAGCCCTATATCCCTCCACTGGGTATAATCCCTATGGAACAGTCTGGCTTTTGTTGGTATTTTGGAATCTTTTGTTGAGGTCCCAAATCGGTTTTAATCATCACTGTTCAGGAATCTAATTCAAAAAATTCAGACGTTAGTGCCTGCCAAGAGGTGGGTTTGGCCATGACAGGAAAACAGGAAAAGGCTTAAAACTTAATAAAGCTGGAAGAAAACAACTTTAATGTCAGCCGTCCAATATCCAGAGCCCCTGTCCCCCATCCTGTCCTCAACTGCCTTTGGATAGAGCCAGGCATCCCGAGATGGGTGAGAGGCACAGAACAGTTTCTGGGAGATGTTATTAGAGGGATTTAACTGTTTTCCTTAGCAGAGCCGGGGAACCTGGTCACCTTTTTATTACTGGCACCAACGGCAGGAAGCTACAATACAGATGATTTATTCTTTCATTTAACAACTACCTACGGATCATCCGGCAGGGTGCCAGGTGGCGTCCTGAGCTCCAGGGACATGGCAGGGACAAGGCATCCAGGTGGCTGTTTCTGAGCCCTTTACATTCTGTGGGGGAGACAGATGATAGGTCCACAAGTAAATCAGGTAGGTAGGGGTGGTGGAGAGTGTTATAAAAACAGTAAAAAAAAAAAAAAAAAAAAAAAAAACAAAAAAAAACCAAAAAACTCAGAGAAGCAAAGAAGCAATCTTGCAAGTGAGGTTGGAAACCACCAAAGGCAGTGCTGACTCTCTGACGTGACACACACCGACAGGAAAGTTTAAAGGACATCAATTTTCTTTTTCTTTTTTTAATGCTTATTTTCTTTAGTTTTGAGAGAGAGAGAGAGAGCACAAGTGGGAAGGGTCAGAGAGAAAGGGAGACACAGAATCCGAAGCAGGCTCCAGGCTCTGAACTGTCAGCACAGAGCCCAACGTGGGGCTTGAACTCACCAACTGTGAGACCATGACCTGAGCCAAAACCAAGAGTTGGACGTTCAACCGACCGAGCCACCCAAGCGCCCCAAACATCAATTTTCAAATTCTCAGCTAACTTGTGTTCTCTTTGCCTACATGGCTCTAACACATTTTTCTTCCACTTTGCTGTAGAAAGACAAATCTGTTAATCACCCTTAATCACACAATGATGCATGGCCTATAGGATGTAAAACCCCTGTAAGGGCGAAAAGATGACAATTCAAAACGATGGCAGATGCATGGTCTTCTTTAAGCAAAGTACCATAAGCCTATAGGAGAGCTTTATGTCTTTTCTGTCATATGGATATTTCCATGGAATGTGAAATCTAGTTTTAGAATTGGGTTTTGGGGCGCCTGTGTGGCTCAGTCGGTTAAGCGTCCAACTTTGGCTCAGGTCATGATCTCGCGAGTTTGTGAGTTCGAGCCCCACGTTGGGCTCTGTGCTGACAGCTCAGAGCCTGGAGCCTGCTTCAGATTCTGTGTCTCCTTCTCTCTCTGCTCCTTGCTTCAGATTCAGTGTCTCCTTCTCTCTCTGACCCTCACCTGTTCACACTCTGTCTCTCTGTCTCTCTGTCTCTCTCTCTCTCTCTCTCTCAAAAATAAATAAACATTAAAAAAAGATGGGGGTTTTCGGACCCAAGTTGGGTCATTCTGAATTCAGATATCAGCAGTGATGACAATTTTATTTTATGACCTGGCGTCTTCCATATCCTGGCTCTTGACCCAGATGTGTGGCTCTGAGGGAGAGCTCTGGGAGACCAATGCAGAGAAAGGACAAAAAGAAACAGTGAAGGCTAGGGGGATGTGATGGATGTTTCTGATGTGAGAAGGAAGAGTCAAGATGCTGAGAAGGAGGACAAAGGGGGAAAGATGCTCCCTGGGTCCTTTGGGGCTCTGTCCAAGGTCAAGGTGATGGCAAGAAGATGGAAACCTCAGTCAACACATGGGCCAATGTTCTGCTTCCAGAACCATCCAACATGGGAAGGATGAAGAAGTGTGGCACTGTGGAGGGAGGTGTCCAGACAGGTTCCAGAGACATGACCCTGAACTGGCACAGCTGGCCCCTCGTGGGAGGAAGTCCCATATGTCCCCCTCAGAGGAAAGAGAGAGGCCAAGAGGACCAGAGGTCCTGACACAAGCCTGGGTCAGGACAGGGAGATCTCAGAGAGCAATGACCTTAGCCCAGAGCAAATAGCAGAGTCGAGAATCAGTAATAGCAGATGCCAGCTCACAGATTAAGAACAGACAGGACCAGTGACCTCACCAGCCAATTCAGCAAGGATGGAGGTCAAGCCCAAAATGTGCATATGCATGTGGATGTCTAACTGCCATAGACTTAATGTTTCTGTGTCCCCCAAATGCATATGTTGAAACCTATTCACCCAATGTGACAGTGTTTATAGGTGGGGACTTTGGGAGGTGATTAGGTCATGAATAGGATTAACACCCTTATAAAAGAGATCCTTCTGCCATGTGAGGACACAGTGAAGAGAGCCATGTATGAACCAGGAAGCAGAATCTCTCTCATCAGACACTAAACCTACCCGTGCTTGATCTTGGACTTCCTAGCTTCCAGAACTGCAAGAAATAAACTTCCATTTTTTGTTTATTATTTTTTTTAATGTTTATTCATTTTTGAGAGACAGAGAGAGACAGAGCATGAGCACGGAAGGGGCAGAGAGAAGGAGACACAGAATCTCAACCAGGCTCCAGGCTCTGAGCTGTCAGCCCAGAGCCTGACGCAGGGCTCGAACTCACGAACCGAGAGATCATGACCTAAGCTGAAGTTGGACGCTCAACTGACTGAGCCACCCAGGTGCCCCGAAACTTCCATTTTTTATAAGCCACCTAGTGTGTGCTATTTTGTTATAGCAGCCAGAAAGGACTGACACTAACTTTGCAAGACAATGCTACATTGTTTTCCAGAGTAATTCCTTGTTTTAAATGACACCATACCCCCTACCCTCTGGAAGCTGTGCCAGTTTCTGTTAGGGCACATTCTGCCAACACTCGTTAATGTCAGACGTTTTAATACTACAGCGAATTCTTACACAATACTGTGTGTTAGGCAGTATTCTGTATTTTATGTATACTAATTTTCATGCAATCTTCATGACCTTATGAGTCGGGTACTACAGTAAAAGTCTGCCATAATCCTATAAATGAGGTCCAGAAAATACAATTGTTTAAGATATTAGGTGCCATTATTGTAGGGTTGGTGAAATGAAAACAAGGGCTGGGTGGAAAATGGGAGCCAATTTCCAATAAGGTTTTACTGGGCGAATATTCCATTTTACATAGAGGAAACTGAGGCGTGGAGAGGCTGTTGCTTTCTCAAGGCTTGGAGGAGCCATCCTAGGACCCAGTCTGGCTTTAGAGTCTGTGGTCTTACCTCCAGCACAATGCAGATCTAGAAGGTGTAAAATAGCACAGTTCGCTGGGGTTCTGTATGCAAATTAGTACCTGATTACTAATGAGGCTGATTATTGTTCCATAGGTTTATCCACCATATACATTTTCTCTTCTGTGAGAGTCCTGCTTGTATCTTTTGCCCATTTTATTATTAGGTTGTTCACCTTTCTCTTATTGATTTATGGGAATTTGACATATGTATATATTGTATCCATGCTACCAATCCTTTGTGCTTATAAGTGTGCAAATATATTCCCCAATTCATGGCTCACTTTTTCTTTATGGTGTCTTGTGGTAAACAGAATGGATTAATTTTAATGTAGCTCACTGTGTCAAGTTTTTCTTTTAAGTCTTATGTAAAAAAAAAAAAAAAAAAAAACAACTTTCCTTATTCCAAGGTCATAAAAATATTCTCTGATATGTCCTTCTGAAGTTTCAGATTTTTGCCTTTCACATTCATGTTGTTGATTCACATGGAACTGATTTTGTAGGTGGTGTGAGGTAAGGGTTCTCCCGCCCCCACCCCAGATGGATAATCAGTTATCTCAGGATTTATTGCCTAATCCATCCTTGACTCACAGAACTGCGATGTCTCCTCTTTATGTATCAGGTTTGCAAATAATTAAATCTATTCTGCTTCATTGACTGGTATGTCTGTAATGGCATAAGTATCATACTATCTGAATAACTATAACTTCATAATAAATCTTGTTATGGGGTTGGGCAAATTCCTCCTCCCTCACCTTTCGGCCAGCCTTTCTTCAGCCCCAATACCTTGAAACAGTCATTGTATGTAAACCATGACATTTTCCCTAGGCATCTAGGATGCTTGCTCCTACCCTTAGGAGGATTGAGAGAATAATTACTAGAATCATTTTCTGTGTTTAGAGGAGTAACTTAGTTGAGAAAGGCTCCAGATTATTTTGAGCCCATTGCTCTTCTTTCTATATACATTTTGGAATCAACTTCTCAAATTTCTCAACAAACAAACAAAAACAAACAAACAAACACCAACCAACAAAACTGTTGGGATTATGATTGAAATCACATTGACTCTACAGATCAATTTGGAGAGAACTGATATCTTTGTGTTGTATATTTCTAGCCAAGTACAGTATTTAGGTTTTTTTCTTTTAATTTATTTTTTTTAATTTACATCCAAATTAGTTAGCATATAGTGCAACAATGATTTCAGGAGTAGATTCCTTAATGCCCCTTACCCATTTAGCCCATCTCCCTCCCACACCCCCTCCAGTAACCCTCTGTTTGTTCTCCATATTTAAGAGTCTCTTATGTTTTGTCCCCTTCCCTGTTTTTATATTATTTTTGCTTCCCTTCCCTTATGTTCATCTGTTGTGTCTTAAAGTCCTCAAATGAATGAAGTCATATGATGTTTGTCTTTCTCTGACTAATTTCACTTAGCATAATACCCTCTAGTTCCATTCACATAGTTGCAAATGGCAAGATTTCATTCTTTTCGATTGCCGAGTAATACTCCATTGTGTATCTATACCCCATCTTCTTTATCCATTCATCCGTCGATGAACATTTGATCTCTTTCCATTCTTTGGCTATTGTTGATAGTGCTGCTATAAACATGGGGGTGCATGTGTCTCTTTGAAACAGCACACCTGTATCCCTTGGATAAATGCCTAGTATTGCAATTGCTGGGTCGTAGGGTAGTTCTATTTTTAATTTTTGAGGCACCTCTATACTTTTTTCCAGAGTGGCTGCACCAGTTTGCATTCCCACCAACAGTGCAAAAGAGATCCTCTCTCTCCGCATCCTCGCCAACATCTGTTGTTGCCTGAGTTGTTAATGTTAGCCATTTTGACAGGTGTAAGGTGGTGTATCTCATTGTGGTTTTGATTTGTATTTTAGGGTTGTTTTTAAATGTTTTATTTATTTTTGAGAGAGAGAGGCAGAGAGACAGAGACAGAGCACAAGCAGGGTAGGGGCAGAGAGAGAGGGAGACACAGGATCCGAAGCAGGCTCCAGGCTCTGAACTGTCAGCATAGAGCCTGACACAGGGCTCGAATCCATGAACTGTGAGACCATGACCTGAACTGAAATTAGATGCTTAACTGACTGAGCCACCTAGGTGCCCCTAAATCACATCTTTTTTTAAAAATTATGTTTTTATTTGTTGCTTATGTATAAAGATACAATTGAATCTTGTACGTTGATCTCATTTGCAGCCATTTTGCTAAACCCTTTTATTAATTCTAACAATCAGGTCTGAGAATCTTGGGGGCTATCTCTTTGCAGATAATCATGTTATCTAGGAATTCTGATACTTCTGCTTTCTAACCCTCAAGCACTGTTTCCTCTTCTTGCCTTATTGTTCCAACTAGTACCCCCAGCACAATATTAAATAGAATCGGGAATGCGGGCACCTGGCTGGCTCAGTCGGTAGAGCATACGGCTCTTGATCTCAGGGTCTTTGAGTTGAAGCCCCACGTTGGGTGTAGAGCTTACTTTAAAAAAATGAAAGTTTGGTAGGCTTTACCTACAAACGTCTCTAGTACTGGTATATTATCTTTGGGTCAATTTTTAACTATTAATTCAAACTTCTACATCCTCAATAATTATATGACTGTTTAAATTTTCTACTTCTCCTTTAGTCAGTTTAATAAGCTACGTTTTCTATTACCTTGTCTTTTCCATCTACATTTTCCAATTGGCATAACATTTATTGTATACTCTAATTATCTTCTTAATCTCAGCTACCTCTGCAGTTTCTTTTCCTATGTCAGATCTTGTTTATTTGGGAAAGTCTCTTTTTTCCTTGATTCATCTTGCTAGAGGTTTTACAATTTTTTTTTTTTTTTATCGGTCTTTTCAAAGAACCAAACTTTGGCTTTGTAGATACTAAGTACCAGGCACTATTCTAAATTCTTTTTCTGTATTAACTAATTTAATTGGGTGTATATCATACTTTCTCATTCCATCTTCCTTATCATTCATATTTTCCATCTCCTTTTCTGTGTTTGGCATCCCAGATACTATTTTCAGATGTATCTCTCTCTTTTTTAAAAAAAATTTTAATGTTTATTTTTTGAGAGAGAGACAGATCGTGATGGGGAGGAGAGACAGAGGGAGACACAGAATCTGAATGAGGCTCCAGGTTCTGAGCTGTCAGCACAGAGCCTGACTTGGGGCTCAAACCCATGAACCGCGAGATCATGACCTGAGCTGAAGCCAGGTGCTTAACTGACTGAGGCACCCAGGAGCCCCTAAGATGTATCTCTTAATTTACTCATGCTTTTGCTAATCTGCTGCCTACCACATCCATTGAATTTCAGTGAATATATTTTTCATTTCCAAAAGTTCCACTAGGTTTTTTTTCCAGTCCGCCTGGTCAATTTTTGTGGTCTCTCATTCTTTGTTCATTTTTAATGACACATTTTTTCTACACACATTTCACACTTCTTTTTTTAATGTCTTACAATTGCAACGTCAGAAATTCATATGATTCTAAATCAGTATCTTGTTGATTCTGCTGATCTCACTCAGTGAAACTTATTGCCTTGAGTATTTGGGTTTTTTGTTTGTTTGTTTGTTTTTACTGTGAGCTTACGTTTGGTTGAATATCTGCTGTAGGGATACTGAGAATCTAAACTGGTAATGCTTTCTTCCAGGGAGGATTTATGTTTGCTCTTCTTAAGGGCCAGAGGCTTGTTACCATGCTGGGCACACTTGAACTCATTTGAAGAATCAGGGCTTATGGAGGGAGGTCTCAGGGTACATGCTCCCATCCACAGGGAGCTCAGGGCTTAGCATCCCAATCCCAGGGCTGGTACTCACACCATTTCCTGCCGTCATTACAGGTCCTGACTATTCCCACTCTGCTGTCATTGTATTATTCTCCCCCATGACCCTACCAACCTTGGAAGTTGTTCTTATTTTCATACAAGCCTAGCAATCATTGAGGTATGTTTATTGTAATCTTCCTAGGATCTAGTTATATTATAGTCGGAGGGGCCTTTGGAAGAAATGATTTGCCATAGTCCCTGCGTGAGAAGATCAGTTCATTTTTCACCTTTGGATTATATCAAGGAGAAAGTCTGAAGGAAGTGTCCTTGTGTCTTTAACACCTCCTGAAGACCTGCTAAGGGTCAGAGACTTCGCCATCCAACCTGCTAAGGGCCAGAGACTTTGCCATCCAAAGTATCCAGCTGGAATTTAATACCATAGTTTTGTTATCATTACCTTTACCTTCTGGTCACATTCTATTATGGAAAGTGACCCTGGGTTTCCATTTGCTATTGTGATATAAAGTTTCTTTTAAAGAAGAGTTAATTTGTATAAAAAAAAATGATTTGATTAAAAGAAAATGCTCAGTAAACAATAGAACAGCCTGCAGCCAAATGTTGCGAAAATCATATCAGGATGAGGGTTGGGAAACACCACCAGAATGCGTCTTCCTGACTCCTCAGATCCCATGACCCCCTAAAAGTTTGCCTTCTCAGCCCAGCCCCAAGTGCTTCCTCCCTCCTCTGAATGACTAAAGCACAGTGCTTCTCAGCCTCTCCCCCGCTAATCACACCCACTCTCTGTGTCATGCCCCCTAGCTCACCCCGAAACTCAAGTGAGCTCTTTGAGGACAGTCAAATAAAAAACCCCAAACCCGACTCCCCACAGATTGTCTCCTTGCACCTCTTTGTCTCCCCATGAGTCTTCATCTCCCCACATCTCCCCAGGATCCTTGCCATGTGTCTTACATGTATTCTCGTGGCACTCAGTACACTCTGGTTTTGTTTGGACATGAAAACGAGTTGATGTAACCAGAAGGACCCAGCTGGGGGCGGGGGTCATAAGAGGAAACCAGTCTCCGGTGGTAACAGCAAATGGGCTGTTGCTCCCAGACCGGCCAACAACTGGAGTGAAGGCACTAAGCAGCTTGTCTCCTGGGTTTTCATTTGTTTGTCTCATAAACAAACAAACTCAGGGCTTCTGTTTCTTGGGAAGTCAGTATAAACCCCTTCCCGTTTCCTGGCGCTCGTGGCCAATGAGCCATCTGTGCTGACCACGGTGCTGGCCTCCAGTGGGCACTTAGGAGAGCAAAATCCTTACCTACTCCCGCTTTGCTAAGGTCTCATGACAGGCTTGCTTCAACCACAGGGGCAATGCTACAGAGGTAAATGGGGGTGAGAGGGAGCTCCGAGTGGAAAAGGAAGACAACTCCTGGCCATGCATCTGCCTTTGGGAAACCAATAATTTGTTTTGTAAGATGTTCCTTTTTCCACTCAAAGTTTATTCCTAGGAAAAAAAAAAGTACAATGAGGTTTTCTCTGGGACTTGCTACGGTCTGATAACTTTACTTATTTAGACTACTTTCTTTCCTTTCTTCAAGTCACAGCTGTTTTTTAATTCATGTATTTCAACAAATATTTACTGACAGCCTCTCTGGCTTGGAGAGCAAGAGCAAGGCTGTGGAGTCAGAACGCCTGGTTTCAATCCCCGCCCCTGCCCCCTGCTAACTGGGTGACCACAGACATAGAAACTTCTCTGAGGCCAACTCTCCACTAAACGGGGATCATAATAGTACCTGCTGCAGAGGGTTATGGTGATGGAATGGGATCATTCCTGTGAAGGAATCCGCATACTGCTTGGCACTTAATGGTATATGTTGGTGGTGGTGATGATGGGGGCACACGTCATATACCACGTTGGGTTCTGGGGACACCGGCATCAGTGAGAAAATCCCTTGCCCACAAGGGTTCACAAAACATCCATCAGATGTAGCAGGCGGTGGCGGAACAGGGAATTTGCCGGAACAAGGATGGTGTTAGTGAGAAATCCATTCCTTGGCCGTATGTTCACGTGAGGTCAGGTCTGCTAGAGAAGCACTCTCAGACTCTTAGGAGAGGAGAAATGACCCGGGTTGGGCAGCTCAGAGAAGCTGCTGCACTGCCCATTCTCTCTGCAGGATGTCTTGTCTGAAGGCGCGTTCTCGGCTTCTCCGAATATCAAGCCTACCTGACTGTGCTGGGCTCCTGCAGGGGGAGCCCCAGCTGTGACCAGGTGGCTAAGTGTGTCTACTTCAGGGAAGAGGGATTACCAAGTCCTTTGCGGCCATACATCTTCTGCCACATCCTCTGAGGCAGCTTTTTTTCATTTTAAAGCCATCATTTTGTTCTCCATCTTTCCTATCTACCGGTAGGGAGCCTCCAAGATGGTTCCTGGGAATTCCTAGATGCTGGTATTTGTGCTCTCTTGGGGTGCCGTGTTGCATCAGGGGCGGTCTATCTGACCATTGGCGCGTGGCAAATGGTGGCTGGCCACTCCCTCTCTCTTTTCCCCTCTCTCATCAGTTGCTTTGGGGGAAGCCAGCTTCAACATCCTGGGCACCCTTAGGGAGAAGCCTGCGTGGCAAGGAATGCCAACACCAAGTGAGGGAGCTTCGAAAGCAACTCCTCTAGCCCCCACTGAGCTCTGAGGTGACCACAGCCCTGGCTGACCTCTTGACCAAAATCTCTTAAGAGACCCTGTCTCATAATCACCCCGCTGATCTGCTCCCAAGATTCCTGACCCTCAGAAGCGGTGAGACAACGCACGTTTCTCATGGTCCGAAGCTGCCAAATTTGGGGAAAGTTTGTCTCGCAGAAACAGATAGTTAACATCGTCTGTTTCTCAATTGTTGGTACACTCCAAAGGGAAGTAAAAGGTGTTATTGATCGGCCCCCTACCATTCCAACAGACGGCGCCCAGTAGACTCTGCTCTGCTTTGGGAGGAAACAGGGCTTGAGCACACACCTGAGTCTGAATCCTGGTTCCTGCAATTACTTCCTCCTACATGATCACGGGCCACTCACTTTAACCATGCTAAGCCTCAGCCTTTTCAATTTTGTAAATGGAGGTAATAGCTACCTTGTAAAATTGTTGAGAATTAAATGAAATAATGCATGGAAGGAGCATAAGGATAAGAGTCCCCTCGTGTGCTGGCTATTAATGTGAATAATGAAGCCAACTCTTTTCTTACCACGAAACTCGTGAGAGGTTCCCTGGGGGACAAGCCTCTTCACTGCCCACCCCCCATCTGCCATTCACCTGCGACCCAGTGGGGGAGGGGGAGGACCTCGGTTTTGAAAGCTAAGTGGGATATGTTTTTACTTGGAAGTCACCCCACACTTCACTTGAGTTGGTGCAACCACAAAATAGTCCCACACATGTGACATGTATACACATGGACAACCAGTTCTACTCACAGATTCGGTTAGAGGAAATTTGGGATAACTGGTCCCCTTCAGAGAGGGTCCTTTTTCTTTTCTTTTCTTTTCTTTTCTTTTCTTTTCTTTTCTTTTCTTTTCTTTTCTTTTCCTTTTCTTTTCTTTTCTCTTTTCTTTTCTTTCTTTCTTCCTTTCTTTCTTTCTTTCTTTTTTTTTTTTTTTTTTTGATTTCCAGGGTGGAATAGAGTCTGATTATTTTATCAAGAGTCCTTCTCAAGTGATGCCTCCCTAACAGACATGCAGGCGCTTGAAAGCAAGCATAATGCCCGGTATTAAGTTTACTTGGCTAATTTTAAAGCTCTGGGCATCCATCATGTACTTAGCTCTAAATTATACGGTGGATCTGGGTTTTTCTTAGGCTTCATCCACGCAGCAGGTAAATAAAACAACCCTGTGAAGGGGCCATAAAAAGCCCTGTAAAGGCCCAGTGTTTCTGTCCTCTCCTGGCAAGGGCTGCAAGTTGCCTGTCCAGGAAAGCTGTCCTTGTGCTGTTTGGTAGGCCTGTGACTTGGGACGATCCAGGATAAATAACAGCCCAGGTTAATGGAGGCCACCAGCCCAAGAAGCCCTCAGCTCCCCGGAGACTCTCTGGCAGCTCACCAGTCCTCCTGGCTAAGTCCTTCACCATCAAAATCATCCCATTTCTCCCTCAGTCTGGAAAAATCACTTCTGGGCATACGCAGTGTCCGTCCTGACCACGAGAGGGCGCCGCAAGGCAACAAGCCTGGAGGACAGGTTTGCCTCCTTCCTTCCTCTCCCAGGATGACACCAGGAGACAGGACAAATATAGCGTAAACAATAGTCAGAGGCTGCAATTTGGGTGCGACAGCCTCCGATGCCAGCCGCTTCTCCTTCTTTTTTTGACTTTTTTTTTTTTTTTTAAGACGTCTAATGAGAGGGAAGCGTGCTGAGTTTGGAAATAGAACCTCTATTTCAGGTCAAGGCCAGGGCTCAGATTTGCTGAGTTGGAGGAGGGCCCTGTTCCTTCTAACATGAGTTAATAAACTCATTCACACAATCGACAACTAGTTGTCAAACCACCATGTGCGGGGCACTCTGCAGGACATTGGGAACACAACAATGCCCTGGTGCAGCTGGGGAGGAAAGTGCTCTCCAGGAGCAGGTGCTGTCGTGGGGTGGGGTCGGGGCGGGGGGAAGAGAACATGCGCGGGGAAGGGGCAGAGAGAGAGGGAGAGAGAGAGAACCCCAAGCAGGCTTCACACCATCAGTGCAGAGCCCTATGCGGGGCTGGAACTCACGACCTGTGAGATCATGAGCTGGGCTGAGACCAGGAGTCCAACGCTTAACTGACTGAGCCACGCAGGTGCCTCTAGCGGGTGGCTTTTGAGGCGCTGCTGAGGGCTGAGTGTGAGTGTGCAAGGCAAAGTTACCAGACACACGGAAGCCAGGTGCGGGCAGGGGATGAGCGAAAATCCGAGGCGTGACTTTGGCCTGTCCGTCTCCCCCACCACCTCTGCCTTCTCAGCTGGCTCCCTACTAACTCCCCCTTGGACCCCACTGCAACCAGTCCCACCCGGTGGCCAAGCGGATCTTTAAAAATATGAATCAAGTGGAGTCTCTCCCAGGCGCACAGCCCCATCACACCTTCCCACGGGCTACCGAAGTCTGCCTGATAACCTTTCTGACCTCCTCCTCTGCCCTCTGGATCATGGGCCTTCTTACTAATTCTGGAATTTTCCAAGGGCTCTCAGACTGCTATTCTTCTTCTCAGGGCCCACTTCTTGAGCAAATGAGCTCGCAGTGACACGGAGCCCGAGCCTAGAGGGGCCCCACGCTTCCTTCAATGCTCTGCTCACACCATCTCGAAATTCTTCATGAGTTTGGAACCAGGCCCATGGTTTCATTTTGCCCAGGACCGCAAGCATCATCTGGCAGGTGCTACCTCTACCTAGAACACTCTGGCCTTGGTATGTCTGTCTCCTTTAGTTACCGGAGCCTTCTTGGCTTGAGGGTCACTTCCTCAGGGAGTCCCTCCCTGGCCACCTGTCCAAGAAGATTCAGCGGGTCTTTCTTGGTCCTGGAACCGTTTTATTTCTCTTACAACACCATCTGTGTCTGAAGTGACCTTATCGTTTCTTTCTTTCCGTGTTTGTTGTCTGTCTCGTCTTGCTCACGCCGTCTGCCCACAGCTATGTCCCCGCTCAGAGCACAGAGCTGGCTCTGTGGGCACCGGTGCCTGTGAGTGTTAGGAGAGGAGTTGGGTGGGTGCGAGACAGTGGGGCAGAGCAGGAGGGAACTGGGCCACGCCGTGGGAAGAGGCGGGTAGTTCTCTCTCTCTTTAAAGCTTATTTATTTTGAGAGAGAGAGAGAGAGAGCTTTAGCAGGGGAGAGGCAGACAGACAGGGAGAGAGAGAATCCCAAGCAGGCTCTGCACTGTCAGAGTCAGCCGGACTCGGGATTCGAACTCATGAACCTGGGCTGAAATCAAGAGTCAGATGCTTAACTGACTGAGCCACCCAGGCGCCCCTCTCTTTTCTTTGTAAATCTCCCCTGAACACTGGCATGCAGACCAGCCAAGCACCCTCCCTACCCCGCCGGCGCTGCTCTGGGTGTCCATGATGGTGCTCATTTCTTCCAGCCGTGGCCAGTGTGAAATTCTAGACCAGAACAGGGAGAGTGGACTCGCCTCTGAAGTCGGAGATGGATCTGACCTGTGTCCTGAGGCCAAAGAAGAGAAGGAATGTGTGGCACTTTCTCTCCCGCTTGGAGCCTCTCGGAGGTGATCCCCGAGACAGAGGGATGGCCTACCACCCAGACAGCCCTGCTCATAGCTGCTGGGCACTCAGCAGCTTCATCCAAGTGAAGTCAGGCTTAAGTTATGGACTAAATGCGTGTGCTTCCCCAGGGTAGAATGATCCAGAACCTTCCAAGGGCACCAGTGCTTCCTCTGAGTCTGTAACTTGTCGATGGATCGGGTCAGGAGTTTTCTTCTGAAATGTCTCCAGTGTGGGGGGAAAAAAATGTCCGAATTAAGGCTGTGACCTGGGGGACAAAGGGTTTCATTTGGGCTGTATGCTTTGTCTTTTTCAGTTAAAAGTGTGACTTCAGAGGCACCTGGGTGGCTCAGTCGGTAAAGCATCTGACTTCAGCTCAGGTCATGATCTCGCCGTTCCATGTTTGAGCCCCGGGTCGGGCTCTGTGCTGACAGCTCAGAGCCTGGAGCCTGCTTCAGATTCTCTCTCTCTCTCTCTCTCTCTCTCTCTGCGCCTCCCCCATTCATGTTCTGTCTGTCTGTCTCTCAAAAATAAGTAAAAATTAAAACAAAATTAAAAGAAAAGTGAGACTTCATTACCATGATTACTATTACTGTTGTTTGTTGATTTACCCAGAACCTGAGGGCAAGGCCGTCTCCCTCTTGGAGAAATGGAGCCTTTCATTCTATGCATTCAAGAAATCCTTACTGAACCCCTGCTATGTAACAAGCAGGGGGTGGGGCTCACCTGGGTGTCAGAGACTGAACCAGGGACAGTACGTGTGTGAACGCACTGGAAGCTGCAGTCACCCCATAGGGGCCCTACTATTAATCCCACTTGATGGCTGAAGAATCTGAGTCCCAGAGGGAGGTGAGGCCGCCTACCTAGTGGCTCAACTAATAACATGGACCAGACCCGTCTGTGCCACTCCAGTGCGCAAGCTCGTGACCACCCTCCCGTCACGCCCAGCAGGTGCTTTCCTGAGCCAGGAAGAGAGATAATGACCTAAACCCTGGGGGTCTGTCTGCCACCTAAAGATGGGCCTACCAGCCCCAGTGAAAACCAGTCGCCTTACCACCACCTCTCTTGTTTGTCATCTTTGGAGATAATGCCCCATTTGCTCCATCCAGCAGAAAGTTCCATTAGGAATTGGCACAGCTAGAGCTGTGTGCATTTTATACCCCACCTCCAGGGGGCGCCATTCACACAGACAGCTGTCCCTGAAAGTCTGCAATGGCCAAGCTCTGGAAAGAAGACAACCCGTGTCCGTTTTCTATTGATGCAAAACAAATCATCCCCAAACTTAGCAGCTTCAAACAACAAATGCTTATTATCTCACAAGTCCTGTGGGTCAGGAATCCAGGAGAGGCTTAGCTGGATGGTAATGGCCTAAGACCTCTCTGGAGGTTACAGTCAAGATGTCACACAGGGCTGCCCTCACCTGGGGCCGGGGTGTCCAAGCTCACTTACGTGGTTGTTGGTAGGAGGCTTCGCGTTCTCACTGTTGGTGGGAGACCTCAGCTCTTGGCCACGTGGGCTTCTCTTTGACTTAGTGTCCTCAGTGGCAGCTGGCTTCCCCAGAGAAAATGATTTGAGAGAGAGAGCAAGAGAAGAGTGCCTGAGACAGAAATTACAGTCTTTTCTTAACCTAGTATCAGAACTGAATTGCCATAAGTTACTGGTTGCAGTAAGATTTGGGAGAGGACTAGGCAAGGGTGTGCATCCCAGGATGGTCGGGGGGACACTGGGGGCCACCTTGGAGCCCCACTGCCACGAGACTGCAGGACAGGAACACTGGTGTCCTTAGAAAGTCACATTTCGGAGCCAGTGCCTAGATCCACCAGCTAGGGGTCCCCAGGCTTTGTAGGCCTTGGGGGTTTCAGCCATGGAGACTTTCACTCCTGATATGTGCTCTGCAGATGTGCCCCCCCTTCCTGTTCCTTCCCAGTTGAGTTTTGATGGTGAGGTCTTTGTCGTATCACCCAGTCAGTGTTGCCCAAGCTGTCAGGAAAGCCAACAGATTTCATACACAGTTTGCACTCAAGATCTAGACAGCAAAAGGTGGGGCTGCTTTCTACCCTTCTGAAAGACTCTTAAGAAAGAAACCTGTTAGGGGGTGCCTGGGTGGCTCAGTCGGTTGGGTGTCTGACTTCAGCTCAGGTCATGATATGGTGGATGGTGAGTCCAAGCCCTGCGTCAGCTCTGTGCTTGGAGCCTGGAGCCTGCTTCAGATTCTGTGTCTCCCTCTCTCTCCCCTTCCCCTGCTCATGCTCTGTCTTTCTCTCTCTCAAAAATAAATAAACATGAAAGAAGAAAGAAAGAAAGAAAGAAAGAAAGAAAGAAAGAAAGAGAAAGAAAAGAAAGAAAGGAAAGAAAGGAAGAAAGAAAGGAAAAAAGAAAGAAAGAAAGAAAAAAGAAACCAAACCATTAGAATCTGGGCTCGAGACCTGTTTCATTTAGCAGCTAAAGTTGTTGTTGGGGTCATTGTTTAGTGTTTTACTTTAGACCTTTAAACCAGATATCTCTGGTGGAGGGGAAAATACTCCAAACCCAGAATCACCAGACCTGGTTTGAATTTGGCTCTGCCACTTTCAGGCATGAACGTGGGTGAGTGACTTAAGCTGCCTAAACTTCATTATTGCATTAGAAAAAGAAGAAAATAATACCTAGTTCAGAGGTTGTTATGGGAATTAATTTAGATACAATGTAAAAATGTCTCGTCTGGTGCCCCAAACTTAGAAACTACCCAGGAAATGGTGGTTGACACTGAAATTATTGTACCATATGGAGAAATAACCCTAGCATTTTATTTCATGTTCTTCAGCTTTCTTGGAATGTATTTTTTTTTTTAATATAAGAAAATGGTCACTTCCAAGTATAAAAGTGATCACGTTAAAAGGGTTGCTGCGGTCTTAGCTGTGGTTTTATTATATCTTAGAGCCTAAGAATATTCTGAGGGCCCATTTTGCAAGGAGAGTAATGGGAAAAAAATGATTTAGGCTATAAAAATTCCAATTTGCGGTTAACTTTTCAGGAACACATCCCTTCCCTAAAGCGAGGGGCATGTGTATCCAGATGAGATCAGAAGTCCCCTTGTCTCTTTTCTGTTCATTCCTTCCTTCATAATCAGACAATGAGTGTCTTCTGGAGAAATAGCTGCCTGTCTACAGGCGCAATTTCTCAGAAATAATCACTTCGAAACTTCTTTTCCTGAGAGTCTCATCTGCAAAGTGCTTTCTCATCAAAGATACATTCCTATTTTCAAGGCAGGAACCGTGCTATTTTCCTTTTTCAATATGCATTGTCATTCTGCGCAGAGGGCTCTGTCTCTACGTTTTGCACTCGGGGATATTGAAAGTCGCCACAACCCCAAGGCAAGTGTCACCCATCAACAGCTCCCGAATAAGTAATCAGGGGTGGGAGACGGAGAATCACAATGCAGAACTCATTTTCTACTCCTACAGGGCTTGTGATGAAGCTGAGAAAAAGGCCTTGATTCACCCTCTGTGCGTGTTCGTGCTTGTGCCTTGCATTTGCTGGTGAAGGGTAGACCAGATGTCCACAGGGACTTTGCCTGTCGGGCCTGGAAATGGGATGGGGAAATTAGTAGTTAGGTGTCACTTCCTCTGAGGCATCCCCTGTCACCTCTTCCCATCCTTTCAGGTGATGAAATGTACCGTCTGCTGAGGTCATTTGCTCCCTGAAGAATCAGACGGCTGGCCTCCTAATAGACACTGGAAAGTTTCCAAATTCAGCATCTCCAATCTGATTTGAGCGGCCCTGCCTAAGTGCTTCTCCCTTAAACCCAGTGATGATTAAGAACATTTCCATGATGAGTTTAGCCATGAGGAGATTAGAGTTTAATGGCTGCTGAGAACCAAGGACTCACGTCTGTGGCCCAGAACTTCCATTGCCTTCCTCTCCTCCCAAGGACCTGGTCCAGGACTGGTGCAGGGCTCTGCGTGCACGTAGGAGGTGCTCAATAAATGCTTACTGACCTACGTGTTTTCTTTCTTTCTTTTTTATTTTCGATTTTTTTACAGTAGGCTTCGAGCCCAGCATGGAGCCCAACACGGGGCTTGAAGTCACAACTGACCCTGTGATCAAGACCTGAGCCGAGATCAAGTGTTGCACGCTTAACCATTGAGCTACCCGGGTGCCCCTTTATTTTTACTGAAGAATAATTCACATATAGTATGTTAGTTTCAGGTGTGCAGCACAGTGATTGATATTCATATACATTATTAAATGGTCACCACTGATAAGTCTAGTTATCATCTGTCACCAAACAAAGTTGTCACAATATTATTGACTCTATTCCTTGTGCTGTACATTATATGCCTGTATCTTATTTATTTTATAACTAGAAGGTTGCACCTTTTCGTCCTTTTCACCTATTTTGCATCCCCCCACAGTCCTCCCCTCTGGCAACCCTCGGCTTGTTCTCTGTATCTATGAGTCTCTTTCAGTTCATTTCATTTGCTGATTTGTTTTTTGTTTTGTTTTCTATATTTCCACATAGAAGCGAAATCACATAGTATCTGTCTTAATCTGACTTATTTCACGTAGTGTACTTCCCTCTAGGTCCATCCATGTTGTTGCAAATGGCAAGATTTCATTCTTTTTTTCCCCATTAATATCCCATTGTGTGTGTGTCATATCTTATTTTTAAAAATTTTTAACTTCTGTTTATTTATTTTAGAGAGAGAGGGAGTGTGGACGGTGGGGGGTGGGGAGAAGGGCAGAGAGAGAGAGAGAGAGAGAGAGAGAGAGAAAGAGAATCTCAAGCAGGCTCCACACTCAGCATGGAAGAAGTTCCTCATCTCATTAAATGAAGTTTCAACACGTAGACATCATTTTACTTTTATTTTACTCACCAGTACAAATCAAGAGATCAGTCAATATTCACATCGGAACTACAGGCGATCGTCAAAAATGCAAGCAGTTTCTTTGTGGAGTCAGATCAAACAGTCATTTTGCCAACATGGTTGAATTGCACCCCTTGGATTGCTACAGATCAAGAGTTCTACAGAAATCAGTGAGGGGTTCCTGGGTGGCTCAGTTGGTTAAGTGACCGACTTATGCTCAGGTCATGATCTCATGATCCGTGAGTTCAAGCCCTGCATCAGGCTCTGTGCTGACAGCTCAGAGCCTGGAGCCTGCTTCCAATTCTGTGTCTCCCTCTCTCTCTGCCCCTCTCTCACTCATGCTCTGTCTCTTTCTCTCAAAAATAAACAAACATTAAAAAAATTAAAAAAATAAAAAAAGAAATCAGTGAAACTGTTTTGCAAGAATCATTTGGCTGTATGGAATTTATAACACACGTATTGTGTGACATTATTTGTAAATTATGCGCTATACATCATTTTTGTTGGCAAAATTTTTACTTATTGCAGGGCAGTTTTTTTTTTAAGTTTATTTTCAAGAAAGAGACAGAGCGCAAGTGGGGGAGGGGCCGAGAGAGGGAGACACAGAATCCGAAGCAGTCTCCAGGCCCTGAGCGCTCAGCACAGAGCCCGACTCGGGGCTCGAACTCACAAACCGCGAGATCATGACCTGGGCTGAAGTTGGAGGCTTCACTTACTGAGTCCCCCAGGCACCCCCAATTTTTACTGATTTATGTACTTGAATATTAGTTTGGTTTTTGTTCTTGTTTTTCTGGAGAGCCAATGATTAACATTTACCAGCATGTCACTGGTTGCTATACATTTCTAGCGTGACAGGGCCCAACTTAAACGGGTACATTGCTTCAAAGAATTCCCCCAAATGTGACCATCCCACTGGAACTGCCATAAGTTATCATCAAGACCCAGAGACATAGTTTTGGCAGCATTGAAGGTAAGGAGGACTGACACTTCATGGAAAAGGTAGGATAAATGAGCAAGAGACTGCTTGCTCAGAATTGGTGCAATTTATTTCCATCTGTCCATTGAAATGCATTCATTTACCCCACTCAGAGACCAGTCTGCAGTATAGACTTCAAATCTTCTTGTCCCCCAGAGTCCAGTCGGGGAACCAAGTTGTCTGATGTTTGAATGGATAAACAAAATGACACTTGTTTAGAGGACACTGCAGAAAACTCAGAACAAAGCCTCTTGGCACACGAATAACCCATGAGCTTCTCGTATGCTTGCCAAGAAATACACATAATCTTCCGGGTAATTAATCTGGTAGGATTTCCACAAAAGCACCGGTATGAAGTGCACTCTCCCTATCTCCCAAAGAACTTGGAACTCATCTGCTCTATGACATCTGAGAAAGGGAACATTCTCAGTGGAAAACAGGTGCGTCTACCTTTTCTGCTCTTTCATACTCGAGTGAAGGATGGGCATGTCCTGGGCTTCAGAGGCGCGGGAGAAGGAGGACCTCACGTTTGCAAAGTGTGCAGAACTTACCAGGAGCTTCATAGGTATCATCCCATCCAATCCACGCAGCAAACTTGAAACACTTACTGAAATGCTGTTCTTGAGGGGAGCGAGCTGGGGCTCCTCGGGAGACACCAACTGGCTAGCCTCATAAGATTTCAGGAAAAGTCAGATTTGAACTCAGCCAGAAAACAAGAAAGAGCCAACTGACAAAAGCAGGCGGGAAGTGGCACCAGGGATTTCCTAACTATCCCTGAGAGGAAGAGGGTTGCTTTGGCGAGCGATGGTCAGAGCTGAACAGCTTAGAGAAGAAAGTAAGAAAATAGAGCGTGTGCTGATCCAGCTTGCCGGTAACAGACCCACAAAGAGGGAGACATAGGCGTGGGCAGGTGGCAGGGTTCACGGAGACTGGAAAACTACCTTCCCTCACTCCGACCTGGGTTCTGAATAAATTGAGAATAAGAGGCTGGGACATTCTCTTTATTACTAAGAAAGCTGACTTAGGAGAAGCTGGCTTAAATTCGAGCGCATGTAGACACCCTATGATGGATGGAAAATGGCAGGTGTGCCCAGACACGGGGAGAGCTGTGCCAGCACGGGCCTCCCCCTGCAAGGCAGAGCTGCTCCTGCAAATCCCCAGTTCTGAGGAGCACAGCTCCCCAAGAAGAGAGAAGGGCTGTGTTAGGCACACTCATTTTTCTTCCAGCTGCCCTTTTTCCCTGATGGGGAGGCGGAGAACAGCTCCCTCTACGTAGCAGGAAACGTTACCCCCGGGAGCCCTTTGAGCGCTGTGGCCAGCCGTGGCCTTAGCCGCTCTGCGTGGTACCCAGACCCTTCCTCAACCAGTGTTGAATCTGTGTTTAACCCATCACTTAGGCCATCGGAAGTTTCTGTTTGGATTTCAATATCTTTTTCTGATTATAAAATTCCACTTAGAAGCTTTGTTAATCTTTCATTCTTTTTCTCTGTGTGCACATCTGTAAAACTAATTGGAACCACACTGCACACACAGTTTTGTAAACAACCCATTTTCACCTAATGTCTTCCTCATCACCGGATGGTCTTCTAGAACAAGGTCTCTAAGTGCGGCACGGCATTTCATTACATGGACATTGCACAATTTATGTAACCGGTCTTGTGTTGCGGGGTATTTGCTATGGGCTGAGTGTTTTGTGTCTCCCCCGTCCAACAGATTCACATATTGGAATCCTAACCCCCAAGGTGGTGGTGTTAGGAGGTGGGGCCTTTGGGAAGGGATTCAGTCATTAAAGTGGAGCCCTCAGGAGTGTGGCCAGTGCCCTTGTAAAAGACACCCCACAGAGCTCCCTAGACCCTTCTGCCATGGGAGGACAGAGCGAGAAGATGGCCATTTATGAACCAGGAGTAGGCCCTCACCAGACATGAACTGATTGCTGTTGTCTGTAAGACATAAGCATTTTGTTCTAGCAATTTGAATGGATGAAGACAATATTTCCAGTTGTTTCTTTCCCTTTCTTGCTTTCCTTCTTTCTTTCTCTTTCCTCCCTCCCTCCTCCCTCCTTCCTTCCTTCTTTCTTTCTTTTTCTTTCTTTCTTTCTTTCTTTCTTTCTTTCTTTCTTTCTTTCTTTCTTTTTTCCTTTCTCCTTCCTTCCTTCCTTCCTTCCTCCCTCCTCCCTCTTTCTTTTTCTTTCTTTCTTTCTTTCTTTCTTTCTTTCTTTCTTTCTTTCTCCTTCCTCCCTCCCTCCCTCTTTCTTTCTTTCTTTCTTTCTTTCTTTCTTTCTCTCTTTCTTTCACCATTATAAATAATGTGATGAACATCTTTGTGCACATCTCTGGTCATCAGAAGGCTCTAGGCAAAGATCAGATCTCTCTTTGGAAGACCACAGGGGTAGGAATGCTGAGCGAGATTTAGGTGGTGGCAGAGACTGGAGACAGGAAACCAGCTAGGAGAAATGTCTCATAACCATCAAGACGATGAGGCTCACTCTCCTGGACCACAACTGTGCTCAGCTGGGGAAGGGGATAAGGACACAAGAAATAGACGAAGGGAGATGTCCAGGACTTGCTGTCAGTGGATGTGGGAGAAACAGCAGCATCTGGGGACATAATAGTGATAATGGTGAAGACAATTAGAACATTAGAACTCATACTTATCAAAGGCTATTCTAAGCTTGTATTATTCTTTTCATCCTCATACTACCCTTGGGCGGGGATCCTATGATTCCCATTTTATGGAGGAGGAGAATAAAGCACAGACCGTTTAAATAACTTGAGCTAACCTCGTGTAACTAGCAAATGGTAGAGCTGGGACTCAAATGCTGGCAGAGTTTTCTGCACCGTCTGCAAGCTCAGCTGGGTGCTCACACTGCCCACCTGTCCTCGCAGCCTGGACCACAGCATGGTGGCTGGTGGCCCTTCTAACACGGGAGGGGAGGCGTTGGACAGAGTACGAGCGTTTTATCTCTGAATGGAGCGCAAAGTCCCTGAGGCCCCAAATGACCCCGTGGGATGCCTGTCTGCATTCCCAGGCCGGTGCTTTGTGCCTGGATGTTTGCACAACAGGTCTGAAGTATAGATTTGTCCAACGAGTACATGGCCACGTGACCAATCAGAGGCCCTGCCTTAGAAGCTGGGTGTGGTTGGAGGAACACACTGGTGACTGGGACCGGCTAGGCTGCCTGCTTGGTTTGTGGGGTCTTGGTGCATCTGCAGAGCCCCAGCCACTGAGTGCCCCTGGACCGGCAGCCACCTGCCTGGCTGACCCAGGGCCATGGCTCTCACCTTGACAGCAGCCCGGAGGAGATACCACAGAGAGAAAATGCTACCAACTGGCTATTGACAGGTAACTTCAGTGCCTCCTTGTATGCTTGCCTTCTTTTCTCATCCCTGCTCCCTGCCAGGGAGGGGGTCAGCCTTATATAGAGGTGCAGTAGGCAGTGATCACAAGTGCAGTGACCACGAGGGACAGCCAGAAGCCCCCCAGTCCCACATCTGCCCTGCCCCCCTCATTGTTACCCGTCTCCCCCCCCCCCCCCCCCCGACCCCGCACTGGCTGCTGCTTTCCAACCTCCTGCTATCCCTCACCACTGTCAGTATTGGCTGTTCCCTCTGATGCACTCGGCCATTTTCTTTACATAACCATACACTTTTAAAGTCACTTACTGACTTCTGCTTTGTGCTAAGCAGGAAGAGCTGTGAAATGCCCAGCCATTAAATGCAGATGTCCTGCAGATCCGCGGGAGGTCAGTTCTACAAGGTGCTGGTTGGTCCTGGGAGACTCCGTTTGGTCAGCGCCTCCAAAAGGACCTTATTTGATGCAAAGGCATTTCCTGGTGAGTGAAGCTTATTAATCCAACTTTACCCAGGAGTAAGATTCAAAAATGAGGGGGTCCTCCATAAAAGCAGGTGCTGGTATATTCAATCGGTTGGAATGGAGGGCGGTAGTGGAGGGGAAGTTGGAGGATGGCAGGAATGGACTATGGAAGGGATGTCCGGCACTCTCCGCGAGTCATGGCCGCCAGCAGACCTAGGAAAACAGCTGCGGGGGTGGTGGCTGTTGCTAAGAGTAGGTGAAAAATTGGAAGTCAAAATCTGGCACCCACTGAGGACTTCCATGTGCCGGGCCTCTCTTTAATCCTCAACAACAGTCATATGAAGGAAGGATGTTGGTCCATTTCACGGATGAGAAGATTGAGGCTCACCTAGTCTCAGCTAGTCCACAGCTGGTAAATGGCACCAGGGTACAAACTCACCTCTCTCCAGCTCCAGCGCCCTGTGTCCTCCTGGGAAGAGGCAAAGATAGTGGACCATTCACATGACAGGGTCTCGACATCTCTGGTCTCAGCCTGGAGCTGCACACCAGCCCGAAGTCCATTTGAAGTTAAGGCCAAGTCCCTAGAACTATGCCCCCCTCTCCCCACAGTTGTCTTGGCTGAATTGTGTCCCCCAGCACTAACTCCTGCCCATTTCACCCAAGTCTTCCATTTGAAGATGAGGTATTGAGCAGCGAGGATAAGAAAAGGCAGGGTAGCAGGCTTTGGGGGCTCCAAAGGCAGGTCAGTGGGACGTGTGGTGGGCACACCCCCCACTCCATTCCTGTCCCTCACATCTTCCCCTTAAGAGATTTCCAGTCTCTTATCTCCCACTACCCAGACTACAGGTCAGAGCCCCATCGTCACCCTTGTTTTAAATAACGTTATTAAAATATAACTTACACCCCGCCAACTTACACTCATTGTAAGTGTACAATTCAATGATTTCTAATAAACGTATAGAGTTGTACGACCATCACCACGGTCCAGCTTTAGAACATTTCCATCATGAAAAGTTTCCCCCTGCTTGTGTGTTAGACCCCACCGCCACTGTTTTCCGTGGGCAGATGTGTTTTCAGTCTCTCTAGATTTCTAGATTTCTAGTCTCTCACTCATGATGTGCCACGGATCACTAGTTCATTCTTTTTTATTGTTAAATAGTATTCCACTGTGTGGACGTGCAAACTTTATCAGTCTCCTGTTGGTGGACATTTGGGTTATTTTCAGTTTGGGGCACTTATGAATAATGCTGCTGGGAGCAGTAACCTAGATGGTTTGGGGTGCACTTAGATTGTCCTTTCTTTTGGGTAGATTGCTAAGAGTGCTGGTGACATCATCTCCCCCTTAAATTGCTGTGGAAGTCTTCTAGAACTGTCTCTCCTGACTCCAGTCTCGCCTCTCTCCAATCCAAGCCCAACGTTGTCCTCATAACCACCTCTCTGAAAGGCACACTCAGTTATGTCTTTTCTCAGCATAAAGCCTTGCAAGAGCTCAGAACAAGGTCCAGAGTCCTGACCCTGAAATATATATACAGTGTTCTCCCTGGTGCCACCCCACGGCCCCCTCTCGAGTAGCCCTCTCACAGCGGGGCTCACGCCATCCCGGGGATGTCATTGTATCCACAATATTCAAGCCCACTTAGAAGGTGCCCAGTCAGTATTGTTGGATGAATCCATGGAGCTAGTAGCTGTGTGACCAGAGCTTTTCAAATACTGATACAACACCCAGGTATTGGGCCACCAGACCCTGGGACAGCTGCTAAAGAGGGTCAGATAAAAGCATGGACTAGGACTCAGGAGGCCTGGGTTGCTTTCCAGCATTGATTTTAGAAGTTTAAAGAACCTTTCTCAAACATTCCTGGCCAAATTCGGAAGGATGCTATAAGATCTCTTTGCCTTTATATACACAGTTCTCCCAGAAACGTATTTTTCTTACGTGGAGCAGACTCCTCATCTGCTTGAAGAACTCCTATTCATCGTTCAAAAACATGGTCTGCCATCACCTCTTCTGTTCATACCTTGCCTGTTCCCTCCCACCCAGCTAGAATTATCATTCCCTTCCTCCTCTGTGCACTGCATTTTGTATACATTTTGATCCGGGCATGTTTAAAATTTTTTTAATGTTTATTTATTTTTGAGAGAGAGAGAGAGAGAGAGAATGGGGAGGGGCAGAGAGAAGGAGACACAGCATCTGAAGCAGGCTCCAGGCTGCGAACTGTCAGCACCGAGCCCAACACGGGGCTCAAACTCATGAACTGTGAGATCATGACCTGAGCTGAAGTCAGACACTTAACCGACTGAGCCACCCAGGCGCCAAGATCATGGCCTGGTTCACAAATTATTTGCTTGCAGGCCTGTATATGACACTAAGCTCCGTGTCACGGGATCTGGGGGAACTACCTCCCATTTGCCTCTTTATCCCAGGGTCTTGGCACACAGGAGCTCAGTGCGGTTTATTCTTTAACTGAACTGAACACTCTCAAGCTTCTCCTTCCCCCGTTGTCAAAGGGGAATGACAACATTTGCCCTCGCCGCCTGAAGGCATTTTTTAAATGAGAGTAAAAGGACCAATAAATAAAAATCCCTTGAAAACGAGCATGAGAGGCTCCATGAAGGCCGAGTCCAATAGATGCTGCTTGGCCAGAGCCTCTGGTTACTCAGCTGGACACAAGTTGGCCTCACTTGGCTCAGGAAGTGCCTGGGGCTCTCCTAAGCCTTCAGGACCATCACTGTGACCATGGGTGTGGTTGGGGGAGGTCAGTTCAGAACTGTGTTTAAGAGCTCATGACTGTCTAAAAATCTGTCCTCATCACCCTCCAGCCCCTTCCCCTGCCTTGTTTTTCTTCCTTGTCCTTATCATTCTGGGACATCATCCAATTTAGTGATTTGCTTGATGAATGTTATGCTGTGGCAACAGAGGCTGTTTGCTCACCCAGATCCTCTGGCCCACCCTCTTTGGTCTCCGGCCAGATCCCGCTCCCCAGCCCCTCTTGAGGTTGAATGTGGCCACGGGACTAAGTTTCGTTCACAGAAAAGAAAACAAAAATGACGGTTGCCTCTACCCCCAGGCCTAGGCTTTAGCACGCTGGTGGTAGTCCCTCAGTGCTCCCTTCCACATTCCTGCCCACTACACAGACATAGTAGCAGCCAAGCTCCCTCCAACCAGGTGAAGACAGTGTCCCAGGTGCTGAGCAGAGCAATGGCTTGGAAGGAACCTGGGTTGTCTCCAGTGACCATGAGGGGCAGGGCTGCCCCTCCCCCCCCCAAATCTGGGAAACAGGCCTTGAATTACTACTTGAGAGAGGAATCTACTTCTTTGTTCCTTGATTTAATACATCTCCAGATCTCTTTGTTACCGCAACCCAGCCTTCCCCTAACTAATGCACGCTGATGCTCTGGGATAGCTGGGACTTTGTCTTTTTTTGTTGTTCACTGCAGTGTTTCCACTGCCTGGCCCATAGTAGATGTTCGAGCTCAAATTTGCTGTATAAATAAATGAAGCCAGATGTCCAAGTTTGAACCAGGGACGAGCCATGTTACCCTAACCCTGTGGACCTCAGTTTTCTCACCTGTAAAGTAGGGATAGTTATGGGACCCAACATTCGGATTATCAGCAAGATTAAGATAATATAGTTACAGCCCACAGAGCAGTGCTTAACATATAGCAAGCCCTCCATGTTAGATACCGTTATTATTAATTATTATTGTAAAAATGTCATGTTCTCAGCACCCTTTGAGGTCTCCAGTAATATTGAAAATGATTTCATGTCAAATGAGAAGAAATCTCAGGGAAAAAATGAGCCAAAGCAGCTAGGAGAGCAGATGTGTCTACTTTTGCCAGTGGCTGGCACCAATGAAGTGTATTCACCCATTAATGGCTTGCTTCCTGAACTTGGGGAGTGATGGCTTTGGAAAATACATGCAGATTTATGCAAATCACATACAAAGTCCCATAAAAATAGCCTCCGGTGTGCCCCCGCATTTACTAGAAAGAAGTCAGGTGGCTCTACACTATTTGTTCCCATCTGCCCTCTCAGAAATTCCGACACACCTGGAAGGAGAGAGGTGCGTGCACGCACGTGGAGGTGTGCACGTGGGGGCACGCGCAGGGCTGTGTGCGGTAAGGTGGGGGGAGGGCAGGAGAGGCTAGCGAGGACAGCTTAAATACTGCTGTGCAATCAGAGATGTGTGGCTCGTCCAAAATAAACTTTAAAATGCCAGGCTCCGAGGGCCTGCCTCCAATCAGTGCCTCCACTCTGCAGCCCCGTGCTCGTTACTACAGACCCCGCTTGAGGACACGGGAGCCACAAATGGAGCACAGGAACCTCGTTCCTGGTTTGAAAGAGCTTGCCAGCTGTGCAAAGCTGAGCCCTCGGAGTCTTGGTTTCTGTTAAACGGACACAACGACCCCTGGCCTGGTCAACCAAGTGCTTTGAGGACTATCTGCGATTATGGGTAGAAGGGGCTTTGCAGTCTGACAAGTGGTTCATGAGAGTGCTTGGGACCACCGTGCTTATTACTGTGAAGGAAGATGTAGGCAAGGGGCAGAAGCCACAGGGCCACAGAGCAGTCTGCAGGCCTTGTGAAGTTGAACAAATAATTCTGTGGCATCATTACAGAGACCCATACCTCTTGAACTTTGCTTTGTTTTATATAGATCTTTTTTTTTTTTTTTTTTTTTTTTTTTTTTTGAGACAGAGCATGAACGGGGGAGGGTCAGAGAGAGAGGGAGACACAGAATCTGAAACAGCCTCCAGACTCTGAGCTGTCAGCACAGAGCCCAACGCGGGGCCCGAACTCACTGACCGTGAGATCATGACCTGAGCCGAAGTCGGACGCTCAACCGACTGAGCCACCTAGGCGCCCCTATATAGATCTTTTTTTATGCTTATTTATTTTTGAGAGAGACAGACAGACAGAGACAGAGTGTGAGCTGTGTAGGGGCAAAGAGGGAGGGAGACACAGAATCTGAAGCAGGCTCCAGACTCCGAGCGGTCAGAGGAGAGCTTGATGTGGGGCTCGAACTCACGGACCGCTCGAGCTTTGCTTCAAAGCTTTGGAAAGCTTCAAATACTTCCATATGGCAGAATCATTCATTCATACATATGTGCACTCATTGATTCATTCAGCAAAGACATCGGGCACCTGCCCCAGGCGGGGCCCTATGCTGGGTTCCAAGATTCAAAGATGGCAAAGACACGATCTTTGCTCACAAGGACGTTTCTCTGCTGTGTCCTTGCTCCCAAGGACCTCTTTCTTCTCACACCAGAGCTCACTAACCATCCAGCAGGGGAGACAAGTACGTCATCAATAACTGCCATGCCGCATACAAGAAACAATAATAGAAGCCTGGAGAGCAAGAGGTGGAAAATAGAGAAGATTTGGCTGCACCTGGGAAGGTCAAGGCCACCTGGAAAAATGCATGGTGTCTTCCAGGGTGAGCAGCAGTCTGCCAGGTGGGCCGGCAGAGGGAATGCTGTGCGCCAGGGTACAGAAGCATGAAGCCACATGGCCATGTGCTCCAAGATCTGATTTGGGAAATATGGCCAACAGTGTCAAGATGCGCCTTTCCCCACTCACGCCGGCCCCGGGCATCCCTGACGCCTCCAAATGCCTGTGACACTTACGAACCCATGAGATTTGTGTGGTGGTTATATTATACAGCGAGTCCTTGAATGGCTTGCTGCCTGCTGCTCCCGTGTGTCCCGTCTCCTCAAGGGGACTGTGAGTCATCTGAGAATAGAGGTTGTCTACTCCATCGTTGTCCCTCTAGGACCCAGGTCAGTGCCTTTCTTGTGATGATTAGGCAGGCAACAGACGTTTGTTGCGGGAAGTGTCCAAACGGACGACAGTGTCAGGACATTGCTACTTTTGAGATGTTGTGCCACATGCTGACTTGTACATTATCTCATTTAATCCTCCCAATAACCCTACAAAGTGGCTACTACAAGTCCCCATTTTACAGATGTAGCAACTGAGGCTTCGCGAGATTACTTGCAGGCGAGATACAGCTTCATCCTGGTGAACTAGGATTTGAATACTTGGGTGACTGGCCCAAGGACCAATGGTTTTAGCTCTGACTCTATCCAACTTTACTGCCCTTATTCAGTGCACTTAATAAAACAGTATGAATTGGAGTTTTACAGACGGGCATGTAAGTCCTAAGCTCTAACCAAATTGTGGTTATTTCTTCTCATGGCTGCTTCCTAAGCCATGGCTCCTAAAGCATGTGCCTGTTCTGTCTTTGTATCCCCACAACTAGCATGGCACCTATTCTCCCAGGATGGAGAATAAGGGGACCAGGGAATTGTCTGAGCAATTCTGTAAGGACTCCCCAGAAGAGGCCAAGTTTCTTTGAGCCAAACTGGGAAGCTGGTGAGAGGCAAGACAGAAAGAAGGTGTGTGCAAAGGCTTGAAGGTGGGTGTGATAAAGCCATTTGTGGGTGCTGCGTGCTTTTGATGGAGTGGAGAGGAACTAGAAATGTATTTGGAGGAGCCCCCAAATCCCAGACTACTTTAGGGGTGTCACTGGAGCACTATGTGCTACACACACAGTTGCCTTTCCCTCCATGAGACCAGAGTTGAGGCCAGTTTTGGAGGGATGACAGTCCTTGCTCCCCAGAAGAGGTGGATGGACATCTTCAGGTGAGACACCACTGGAAGCTATTGATAAACTGGTAGGCCAGTTGAGAAGCATCACCTGCAGGTAGCAATGAACTTGATTAAACATTTCTTCCGGGCCTATTATGCTCTGGGGCTGAGTCTAGGAACTGGGTCTACATAATGGCCAGGTATTCCATTTAGTGGCAGAAGGTAAGTAAAGTAACAAGCAAGCTAGGTAATGTCAAGTGGTAATAAAAGCTTGGAAGTAGGTGAAACAAGATGGTAACATAGAGAGTAACTGGGGAGAGAGTGAGGCCAGTGAAAGCCAGTCCAAGGAGGTGACAGTTGAGCTGAGAAAGCCTGATGACCAAATGGCACCAGCCATGCTAAAAAGCTGGGGTGTACAGATGAATTAGTAGCACAAAGGATCAGAGTGGCTAGAGGGTGGGGAGCCAGAGGGGGAGTGGTCCCCAAATGGCGTGGGAGAGGCGTGTGGGGCCAGACTGCACAGGGTCTGGTAGGATTTTATGCCAAGTGCCACAGTGTATTAGCTAGCTATTGCTGTGTAACAAGTTACCCCAAGAAGTAGCACTTTAAAACAAAACACGCTTTATTGTTACCTCCCAGTTCCTGTGGGTCAGGAATCTGGGATGCCCTCACCGTGCCCTCTACTTCACGGTCTCTTACAGTCAACCATCAAACTGTTGGCTGGGCTCGTGCGGTGGCTTGCTGCCCATGTGGTTGTTGGTAAGATTCAGTTCGTCACAGGCTGCTGGTCTGGAACCATCCTCACTTCCTTACCATGCAGGCCACTCCAATGTAGCAGCTTGCTTCATCAAAGCACACAAGCCAAAGAGGCAGCAGAGAGAGAGTCTGACAGCAGGACGGAAGTGACCGTCTCTTGTAACCTAATCTTAGAAACGGCATCTGTCACCTTGGCCATATCCTACTCATTAGAAGTAAGTCATGGGCCTTGCCCCCAGTCAAAGAATATCAGCAGGGGGCATCACCGGGGAGGTCCTGTTAGAACTCTGTTGGCCTCGGGGCGCCTGGGTGGCTCAGTCGGTTGAGCGTCCGACTTCGGCTCAGGTCATGATCTCGCGGTCCGTGAGCTCGAGCCCCGCATCGGGCTCTGTGCTGGCAGCTCAGAGCCTGGAGCCTGTTTCAGATTCTGTGTCTCCCTCTCTCTGACCCTCCCCCGTTCATGCTCTGTCTCTCTGTCTCAAAAATAAATAAACGTTTAAAAAAAAAAAAAAAAGAAGTCTGTTGGCCACACACAGAAGGCCACTGGAGGTGTCTAAGCAGGGAGATGACGTGATCTGATGTATATTTTCAAAGGATCACGTTGACTTTCTTGACGACGTGCAGTGTGGGCAGGGGTTGGGTAAGAATGGAAGCAGGGAGGCCAGTGGGGGCTTCTGTGTGAGATGATGCTGGTTTGGACTAAGGAGGTAACAGTGGAGAGGCAGAGAAGGACAGCCAAGGATGCTTCACCAACGGATAGGAGGGGCTGGGGACAAGCACAGACGAACTGAGGATGACTCGTGAACTTGCAGTCACATGGCAGGATGAGGGTGCCTTTGACTCCTGGGACGCACGCTCTGCGTTTCTTCTCCCCCTGGGAAAGAGAATCCTCATCCTCCTCTGGCCCTCCCCAAGGTCACACGTTCGCTGGACGGTTAGCCAGCATCAGGAGCACCGGCCGGGAGCACAGCACAGATGTCTCCTTGTGCCGGGCTGAGGGACTGACCCCCATGTCCTCGATCTGATTAGTCCGCCCACGCTCAGACCAACCAAGCCAGCGAAGCGGGGACGTGGTTGGAGAACCGCTCGCCTGGAACTACGCTGGCAAAGTCGTTCAGCGCCCCCCTGGTGCGTGCGTGCGTGCGCGTGCGTGCGCGTGCGTGTGTGTGCGTGCGTGTAGGTCTGAGACGGTCCACGGTTGGAGTGGGGAATACGGTAGAGGGAAGGGAGAGTTCTGAAAACCCACCGTCAATTTTTAGGCCATTCCAAACAAATACCTTCCGGAGAGACGAACACGTTCTTCACCTGAAGAACACCACCTCCGTGGGCGAAAGGAGAGATGATTATGTGGCTGCCATTTGCTGTGACGGCCCCGTGGCTAGGCACTTGACAGATACCTCGCTTCATCCCCATAACAACCCAGTGAAGCAGGCACCAGGATTACCCCATTTCACAGATGGGAAACCCGAGGCTTCGGGAAGTTAAGCAACTTGCCCAAGGTGACAGAGCCAATGAGCGGGAGAGCCAGGATTTGATCCAGGTCTGCCCGACTCCAAACCCGCGTTCGAAACCACTACCACCTTACTGCCTCTCATTTAGGCCGATCGGAGATTCGTTTCCTGGCTCGAGGGATGAAACTAGGGGCAGGAGATCTTCTTCTAAGCGGGCCCAGGCTCATCAGAGCTCTCGTCAGCCCTGACCTAGTGGTTAGGAGACGGAGCAGTCACCCCAAGAAAGGGTCCAGCCCTTACCAGTGCAGGCAGCGGATAGCGTGAGAAAGGGGGGGGGCGGGATATGGAAGAGCTCGGGGTTGGCCAGTTAGTTGGGGGGACAGAGTCACAGCAGTGTCCATGGAGCAGGGAGCCGGCTCCATGGAGTCAGGCTGTCCCAGGCACAGCCTCCCTTCCTGGGGCCCTTGGGGTGTCCTCACGCCTCCTTCCCAGGTCAGCCAGGCGCTCATCGGAGGCAACACCCACCAGTAACCCAAATGACATCACCAAACACCAGCCACACTCATCATTCAAACCTAACATCCGCTCCTAAACCCAGACTCCTGCACATACCATACCGGCATCAGCTTGCTTACAATTTAGGGCCTGGGATTTTGGCTCATTTAGAGGTCTGTCTGCCAACCAAAGGGAGAAAACCTCATGACTGGGTTGTTTCTGTTTACGGGGAGCAGGCCCCCACATAGGAAATTTCCTGGGTGGGGGGGGGCATTGTCCACATAGCTTCCCAAGACCCAACCTCACGGGGAGACAGATATGGGGCACTTATAAAACAAGGCGGGGAGGGCTCCGGGAGCACAGGAGGAGTGGGGAGCTCTGCTTGGCTAGTTGGGGAAGGCATGACATCAGGTTTTGAACACATCAGAATACCTTGGGTATTTGCCACCTCTTGAATAGGAATCACAAAGAAGGAGCTGGCTGACAGTCTCTGAAGGTCTGTCCCTGTCACCTGCAACATTTTCCCTCAGGTTGCAAGAGGCCCCCTTCCTGGGGCAGGAGCAGGGTGAGCAGAGCAGCTGGGGAGTCTGGATGCCTGTGTTCTATTTCCAGCAGCTATCACTGACTCACCGTGTGACCTTGCTGAGGTCACAGCTATGTTTTCTTTGCCTGGGGAAAATCAGAGGTGGCAAAGTTTGCATTTCCCCAAGGCGTAGGAGTCCTGGGACATTAGGGGCCCCTCCCTGCCCCCCACAAACCCCAACAGAGTCTTCTCCCACTGACATTAATGAAAAAGGCTTAGATTTAGATTCGAGGGACTTTGGGGGAACACTCAAAGCAAGAAGCAAAGAGTTCCTGCCATAGCGAGACTTACGGCCACTTTTTAATGTAGTGTTCCTCTAAATACGCTTCAGATCACGTCCCCTCCCGGTATTTCCCCACTTGGGCCTTACATAGTCTGTGGAAGAGGAGAGGGAAATTATTTTCTCCCTGGTTTCACGATGAGGAAATCCAGGCCAGGAGGGGGTATTTCTCAACATTTTTCGTTACCGGGAGCCCCTTTTGTTACGTTGCCTACCACCCTGCATCTCCGTTTTGCAAGCCCTTGCTAAGTAAATACTCCGCATTTATTAAGTAGGGATGCATCTCTGTTTTCATTCATCAAAGTCATCCATGAGTGCCAGCTTCTGCTCTGCACAAAAGAACTAGGGCTACCGTCAAGTTCATCACCAAGAATTCCAGCATTGGCTCCGGGTGAGCTCTTCACAGGTAAAGGTCCAGTTCTCACCAGATTTTTACGAAACTCTGAAAAGAGTTCACCATCAAGGGGCCCAAGGACCCCAGGCGAAGAAGTACTTCCCCAGAGACATCAAGGGGCCCGTGAAAGTTTCTGTGGCTCGTGGTGGGGCCAGGACCGGGGCCAGGAGCCTGACTCCCAGGCCAGGCTTCCAGCAACCACACTACTTTGGTAGGAATGGCTGGCACACACTGAGGCACACTCGCAAGGTGGCCGCCACCAAATGCAGGTGTCCCAAAGCAAGGACGCTGAGGGCTCAGCCCGGTGACAAACGGGTTCTCCTGGGGACTGCAGTGAGCAGCCGGAACCAAGCCTGAGACTGGAAAGGGGGAGGAGGTAACAGATCGGCGCAGGGTGTTCCCGGAGAGTTGCAACAGGGGGACCTGTCTATTCTGCCACCTGCCTGTGCTTTGTCTGACATTAAAATACTACCTCATTTATGCAGCCTGGGGTACTCTCACCCACTCTAGGAGGATTCGGATTATTTCTCCCTGCACCTGCCTCTTCAAGGGAATGATGCCAGAGCGGGGGCTGAACCCCTGCACCTGGGGATGATAAAGGCAAGCTGGGACAGTAGGGGCACAGAGGATTCGGGAGGTCTGGAATGGTGGCCTGGAGTACAAGCAGAGAAAAGAGCCTCAGGGCCCCAAGAGCTGTTCCCTGGAACTCTTATCCATGACCGCTCCCCACCCCCCACCCCCACCCGCCACCACGCCCTGGTCTTCTGCAAACACTTGTCATCTGTTGAGCTGTTGGCTCAGCCCCAGAGGCTCAGGTTTTTGATCCATCGGAAGGCATCAAGACTGCATGTACCTTTGGAAAAAAGGCTGAGGCTTAGCTCTTACGGTTTTAGAATCTGAGCCTCCACCAGTCTGTGGAGGGACCAGGGCAGGGTCTCCGGGGGCCTGTTGCCCAACAGCTGTTCCCTGGGTTATTTTGGTTCAGTGGGAGCTTATCAATTCCAGCGTATTTGGATCAAGAGAGCCAACAGCAAGAGAATCTCCGGGTGGTTCTGTGGGGACCTCTCCAACATTTCTGAAATGAGCTGGGGTGGGGGAAAGAGTTGCTTGGGGAGTAGTTTCCCCAGGAGGGAAATCTCCTGCCAGTATCACACCTATCACCTTCTCCAATTTTACGCGGGGTCCAGAGAGGTGAGGCCCTGGAACTGACGCCACACCCCTGGGGAGCCAGGTCTCTGACCCCAGGCCACAGTGCCTCTCGCTGGGCCTCGGGCAGACCAGCAAGCCAGGTCGGATCGTGCCAAGGGGGATTCCGGTTCCCGACAAGCTCTGGCCAGCATGGAAAGCGCTGACTGGCCCTGGCTTCCTTTTGGGCCACAGCGAGGGGGGGAGGGGGGTGGGGCAGGCAGCTGCCCGCCTCACTGACCCCAGTGCCTCCCTGAGATGGGTTAAGTGCGGGTGGGCGGAGTGAGGCAGGAAAACGAGCCACTCTGGAGCCCCGCCCAGCCCTAGGTCAGCAGCTCCTGGCTTGGCCCCCCAGAGCCCGCGGGGACTGCCCCCGGGCGCAGAGCCAGAGGGACCCAGGCCGCGTTCCCTTTGGCGACCGGGCTGGCGCCCGGGGAGCGCGCTTAGGCACCAGGCGGGCGCACGCCCCCCACACGCCCTCTGGAAATCGCCGGGGTGGGGGGCGCTCCGTAACCGAACTTAGTCGTCGAGCGCGCTCCTGGCAAGTCCCAGCGACAGGTCTTATTGCCGGGTCTCAGAAAACAAGCGGCCCCGGGCGGGGCCGCTTCGGCGAAGTCCCCTCGGCAACCTCTATCGCTCCCGCCTCTCCCTGGGATTTTCCAGCGGGTTAATTTCCTGTCCGGGTAAGTCCTTCGCGAGTCCTCGCCCCTCCCTCCCCGACTCTCCCCGGTGCGTCCCCGCCGCCCCGGACTCCCCCAGTCCGTCCGCGTCGCGCTCGGTCGCCCCCGCGCGCCCGGGCGCACGCCCTCCCCGCCCCGGCCGCCCTCCAGCTCCCGGCGCCCGGCCGCCCGGGGCCCCGCGCACCGCCCGGCGCCAGGAGGGCTCGCCCCGAGAGCCGTGTCCGCGTAGCCGCGGCTCGCGCGGGTCACCACCCCCCTCCCCCCCCCCCCACCCCCGGCCATGCGCCCCCGCGCCGTCCCCCGCGCCCCCTCGGGCGCCCCCGCCGCCGCCGCGCTCGGCGTCCGCAGCCTCCTCCTGCTGCTACTGCTCCGGCCCGGGCACGCGTGCCCCGCGGGCTGCGCCTGCACCGACCCGCACACCGTGGACTGCCGCGACCGCGGGCTGCCCAGCGTGCCCGACCCTTTCCCCCTGGACGTGCGCAAGCTGCTGGTGGCCGGCAACCGCATCCAGCACATCCCCGAGGACTTCTTCATTTTCTATGGCGACCTGGTCTACCTGGACTTCAGGAACAACTCGCTGCGCTCGCTGGAGGAGGGCACGTTCAGCGGCTCGGCCAAGCTGGCCTTCCTCGACCTCAGCTACAACAACCTGACCCAGCTGGGCGCCGGCGCCTTCCGCTCGGCCGGGAGGCTGGTCAAGCTGAGCCTGGCCAACAACAACCTGACGGGCGTGCACGAGGCCGCCTTCGAGACGCTGGAGTCGCTGCAGGTGCTGGAGCTCAACGACAACAACCTGCGCAGCCTCAACGTGGCCACCCTGGCGGCGCTGCCCGCGCTGCGCACCCTGCGTCTGGACGGCAACCCCTGGCTCTGCGACTGCGACTTCGCCCACCTCTTCTCCTGGATCCAGGAGAACGCGTCCAAGCTGCCCAAAGGTGAGCCTGCAGGCGGGACCGTCCCCTGGGCTGGGGGTGACGGGGAGGGAGCAGGCGGCCTCGGGTCCCGCCTGGACGAGGGGGGGACTGGGTGCTTCAGAGCAACTGCCCCGGGAGTGTCGCGCCGGCAGGTTCCCAGCCTGAACGTTGCCCGGAGGTCTGCCGGGGACAGCGGGTGGGCCGGCTCGCATCTGGACTCTCTGGGGTTTCTGGGCCCGGATGCCATGCTTCTACACCTGTTTCTCCAACAACTCACTTTCCAAAGTTAGGGACCTACCATCCCTCTGTTACCCACGTCCGAGATGGACTCATCGGGCTTTGGGTCCTAGTCCTGGTGGGTACAGATTACTTAGGGGCCCCTCCTAAGGGCAAGACGCCCTCCGTGTGGGAAAGAGCTGAGTGCCGTCCTCGCTACGCTGAACGTGGAAGGATCCAGCCAGTTCTGAGGGCTCTCCAGCAGCCTCCAGAGCCTGAGCAGGTCTGTTTCTCAGCTCTGGTGTCTGAGAGGGATGAGAGGTCTTTCTGGTGAGGAGTGATGGCAGCCTGCTAACAGCCAGTGATGCAGTAAAGATTTGCAGTTCTGGGGCTTTGCAGCCCAGATGTGAAATAGCGGAACAAAAACCTTGCAGGCCGGTGCCCCCTTTCCTTTCCTGGCGTGCTTTTCCGGTGGCGACATGGACATAAGGACCCCTCTGGCAGATGGGGACACAGCGGGCACAGAAGTTAAGGGGCCCTGCTAAGGCCAGCGGAAGGAAGCGAGGCAGAGCTGAGAAGAGGGGACCCCGGCATCCACAGAGATGAGCCCCAGGATGGGGAGCAGGCAGAATGTCCCTACCCTCAGTGGATTCCAGTTTTCCACTGGCGAGCATGTAAGCATCAGTCCTAGCAGTGACCTTGCGAAGCCTCCCACCTTGCCCCCAAGGCTTTGGCACAGTGGGACCCAGAGCTGTAAGTCACACGTTAGAATAGGTGACATAGATGCGGGTTTCGCTCTGCTGTATCTTTTTTCCATTTCTTGCGATTTCAAGGTCGTTGCTCGTCTATGCCCTGAATTCCTGTGATCCCTTATTCACTCCAGACTTTCCTAAGCACGGCCCCCAGGGGTCGGGGGCAGTCACTCCCCAGCAGACGCAGGCCCCTGAGCTGGCATTTTCAGCCCAGGCCGGCTCCGCCACGTGAGCAAGTCCTAAGCAGATCTGACCTGCCTTCACTCAGCTGCCTGGTTCTCCCCACCTCCCCACCTCCGGGAGACAGCAATGTCCAGATAAAAACGTCACTGTGGGATGGCGGTACGCCCTGGTTCTCACCGCTCCTGCCTTTGCTTTTGGGTGGAGTTGGCCTCCCTAAGCCCTGTCAGTAGTTGAGTTGGCATAATTGGTTCCACTTGCATGAGGGCAAGGTGTTATAGAGTTGGAGGCTCTAGATTTCAGTCTCACTTCTGCCACGGATGGCTGTGACCTCGCACAGGGCACATACCCTGTCTGGGTTTCAGACTCCTCATGTCTAAAGGGCTTTGCTTGAGGGCCACCTGGGTGGCTCAGTCGGTTGAGTGTTCGACTTCGGCTCAGGTCATGATCTCGCAGTTCGTGGGTTTGAGCCTCGCGTCGGGCTCTGTGCTGACAGCTCGGAGCCTGGAGCCTGCTTCAGATTCTGTGTCTCCCTCTCTCTCTCCTCCCTTCCCCTGCTCATGCTCTCATTCTCTGTGTCTCTCAAAAAATAAGTAAACATTGAAAGAAAGAAAGAAAGAAAGAAAGGAAGGAAGGAAGGAAGGAAGAGCTTTGATTGACCCCCGAGGTGTCTACAGAACCCTGGATGTAGAGTCAGAAGACACAGGTTTGAGTCCCGGTGTAAAAACCGGGTGAGTCTGGCCAGGTCCCTTAACTTTTTTGAGCCCTGTCTTCCTCCCATGTGAAATTGGGACACGGATAATGCAGGGTGGCCCATCTGACCGCGTGGTCATCCGGATCAAAACCAGATAATGTGGGCGAAAGTAGAGAGCAGTGAGACTGCAAGGTGCTATTCCTCCCAGGGTCTGTGATAGAGGGAAGAAAAGGGACACCAGATGGAGATGTGTGGCCGGGGGAAAGGATGGACAGGTTCAGAGCAAGGAGCAGAGTCCGGGCCCTGGTTGACGGTCGGTCTGGTTCAGCGGGGAGAGGACAGAGGCAGCGAGGAGGGAGCGCGTGGTCTCCATGGGGGCTGCCGTGAGCGTGGCCAGAGCGGCGTCCCGAGAACCGCGAACCACAGCGGGGTGCGTGGCGAGGGAACTAGCCCGGGGCCTCGACGCAAGAGAGCTGAGTTCCGATTTTGACTCACGTTTCTCTCTGAGCCTCAGTTTCCCTTGCCTCTGCCTTCAGAATGCAGTAAGAGTGTCCCCCGCGTCGTTTGCGGTGAGGTTTGAAGAAGGTCGGTTCTGGCGAGGGCGCAGCGGTGCTTAGCACAGTGAGGGTGCTCTCTGGAAGCCGGCGGCCCCGTCCCTCCTCCTCCCGCCTTGCGTCTTCGCAGAGGCTCAGGGCAGCGTGGCTGAGGAACCAGACCGGGCCCAAATCCTGCCTCGACTTCTTGCTAGTTGGGTGACCTTGGTTTCCTCCTCTGTGAAATGGACATGATGCCTAGCACCCACCTCCTGGGGTTATTGGGAGGATTAAAGAGGTTTGGTTTATGAAACACTAAGAACAGTGCCTGGCACCCAGCAATCCTGTGGAAGTGTTAATGCTGTTGTTATTATCCTGTTTTAACAGGAAGGCCCGGAGAGGTGAGGGCACAGAGAATTAACAACAGCTGGGGGGCGCACGGGGACCTCAAGGCTTCCAGCCCCCTGCCACGATGTGGCCACCCACTTCCTGCCGAGGAAAATCGGGCTTCGTGGAGTCAGTCCGAGCTGCAGGGTTTTCTAGACAAGTGCCCTGCCTCCCCCAGGGGGAGGGGATTCAAAGGCAGGAGCAAAGGGATCCTGTCCTCATTGCCTTTTCCTCGCCTCCCTGTCCCCTCCCCCAGAGAAGCAGAAAGGAGCAGAGCAAGTGACCTTGACAGGCTCAGACATTTACAAAAATACATTCATCCGCCAGGCGAACCTGAACCTCTCGTGCGGCCGCTGTGCTGATGGGAGAGCTTCCCTCACAGACCACACCACAGCCAGGAGGAAGGGACGTGCTGGGGATGACGGGTCCCCTCCATCCAGGCTCCTTTGGGGCTTAGTCAGGGCTGGGGCTGGGACCTTAGGAGGGACTGCCGGGCTGGGGCTGGGTCTGAAGGAAGAGGAGACAGAATGCCTGCTGGAATGCCCATCAGCCAACTTAGCGACAAAACAAACAAAGCTGACAAACCTAAACAAACAACCAAGGGACACCTCCCCCAGGATGCCTAATTAACTCTGAACTTCAGGTAAATAATGCATGATATTTTAGTATAAGTATGCCTCACGCAGCCTCTGGGATATACTTACACACAAAGGTATTTGTTGTTTTCTGAAATTCAGCATAACTGAGCCACCCTGGCTCGATGTAACTGGCCTGACCTTGCGGTGTGCGTCACTTTGTAGTTTACGAGTCCCACCCCCTTTAATACAACTGGGCCCGGCAGGTGCCTTTGCCCACAGTTTACCCAACAAGATGCAAAGAGGCGGTTTGTGGTCATGTGGTTAGTGGCTGAGATGAGTTTGTACTCAGGAGTGCCTGACCCTACAGCTCATTCTTTCTGGTGGGCAGAGATCAGGGAGGAGGGCGAGAATACCCCCAACCCCCCCCTCCCCCCCCAGTCTCCAATTGCTCTGGGTGACAGCTGGCGGACCTTCCAGCCCCAGATCCTGCACCTGGTCTGGTGAGACAGTGCGTTCCGGGCAGGTTGGGACAGTGTGTTGCCAAGGGGACAGTGACCATCCCTCTTTAGGTAGAAAGGACTCCAGACCTGGAAGCAAGAGTCCTTGGCAACCACTCAGGCGAGCCGCGGGGTAGAGAGGGAGAGGGTGGGAGGCTCTGGAAAGAGGGGAGCAGCAAGGTAACACCCTTGAGCTTTAAAGCTTCGTGCTGGCCCAGCACCTGGTCTCTTTAGCAGCCCAGTGAGATGGATTGGGAATGAAGACACGAGGGAGCTTGGTGGAAAAGGAGATTCTTGGGCCCTCAGGCCTACTGAGTAGGCCGCTGCAGGTAGGGGCCCAAGGTCTGCAGTTTTAACCCCCTGCCCTGGGGCTTTCAGTATACACGGAGGCCCCTGCAGGTAGGAGGAGCCCTGGAGGGCCTCTGCATCTCTAGAAACCCAAGGTCTTGTCTTGGGTCAGTAAGCAGCTCATTAGCTATGTGCCAGTATCTCAGATTTTTCTTCTGTGAACAAACGAGTGGGTAGGAGGACTTTAAGGCTCCTTCCAACTCTAAAATTCGATGGTTTCAAGGAAGGGGAATCTTGTCCTCATTAAGGATCAGGAAGTTGAGGTGAGGGGAGGCCAGGTCCCTCTAGAGAGTCCTCTGCTGGAATCTAGGGGGCTGTGGTCTCTGTGCAGTAGGGTGGGGGCAGAGCACTCAGGACTCGGGGCTCCCAGGACGCCTCACCTGTCCCCAGCCTAGCTCTGGGAGCCACAGGGAGGAAAGGCTGCTGGGTTTGAGAAACCCTAGGGACAGGCAAGGGGCTGTGTCTGTGCTCCACTTCGGAGGTGCATGGAGCCCGCGGACTGTCTACAGCCCTCACCACGCCCCAGAGTGCGTCAAAGGCACATGCGGGTCCCAGGTGGAGGCCAAATTGCCTAGACACCTTCTTTCACCGTCTCTAACCACGGTGCAGGTGGCCGGCAGGTCACAGCCCCCGGTCCCAGCGAAGAGATCTGAGCTTATCTTGTACCCCAAGGCCTTGACACAGGCAGCTATAGGGAGGGAAGGGCTGGGGGTGGGAAGGGAGACAGGGGGGCCACAGGTCATGCTTTGGGTCTGTAACCCTGGTCCCCTGCGTGGGCAGCCTCCTAGAGAAGGTCCACTATAGTGCCTGGAGTATCCAAGCGTTTGGGGGGCTCAGCTCCTGGGGGTCCCTGAGCCCTCTCTAGGAAGGGGTGTTGTGACAGGCAAGGTCCTGGACGAGTGACAGGACTAACCCCTCCTTCCAGCCCCGACTCACTGCTCGCTGGGGGAGCTGCCCCCACTTGCCGGTAACCTACTTCCTTTTCTCATGTCAGACATAATGAGGGCCTGGCTTGGTCAGACGAGTGGGGACGTCTTGTCATACTGACAAAGTAAACAGTGTTTCAGCGAAAGGGACGAAAACTGACGCTTTGCTGGAGGTAATTCGGGGCTGCAGGTGACTCCAAGGTGACTCTATTTCTTTTTCTTTAGAAATAAAAGCAGTTTTATTTTCCCAATTATAATATAACAGCCTCCTTGTATACGTGGGGAATATAGATGAGTATCATGAAGGAAATAGAAACCACCCGAAATCCCACCACTACTAAAGTTTTGCTGTATTTTATTCCAGTCGTATTCTTATGCACATACATAGTTTTAAACAAATTGCTGTGGTATTATAGATCTTATTACTGATGTTTTTTTTCCTCTTATTGGGTTGTGAGAGTTTCCTGTCATTACAGTACTTTGACAATGTAACCTGGGGCACGTGGGTGGCTCGGTTAAGCGTCTGAATTCAGCTCAGGTCATGATCTCACGGTTCGTGAGTTCAAGCCCTGCATCCGGCTCTGTGCTGACAGCTCAGAGCCTACCCGCTTCAGATCCTCTCTCTCTGCCCCTCCCCTGCTCAAGTTCTGCCTCTCAAAACTAAATAAACATGAAAAAAAAAAAGATTTAGAAGATGTAACTTTTTTTTTAAGTTTATTTATTTTGAGAGAGAAAGAGACAGAGAGAGAGAGAGAGAGAAAGCGCACACGAGCTGGGGAGGGGCAGAGAGAGAGGATCCCAAGCAGGCCCTGCCCTGTCAGCACAGAGCCCGATGCGGGGCTTGAACTCACAAACCGTGTGATCATGACCTGAGCCAAAACCAAGAGTCGGACGTTTAACTGACTGAACCACCCAGGTGCCCCGAAAATGTAACCTTTAATGGCCACGGAATACGTCATTTTATGGATCTATTCGTTGAACCTGTCTCCTGTTGTTAGAAATGTGATTTATTTCTTTTCATCCTTTTTTTTTTTTTTGGTATATAAACAGTGCTGATCTAAACATCCCACACATGTAAAGCTTGTGGATGCTTCTTGTATTTCATTTCTTTGGTGCAAATTCTTTGAAGCGGAAATGCAGGGTGAAAGTCTGTTGTTTTAACCATACGTTTTTTGGTTAAACCATACGTTTTTGGTCTGGATACGTTTTTTGCCTAATGGCACCCTAGGGAGGTGGCACCATTGGCAGGCAGGGGAAGACCTGTCTTGCCACATCTTTCCCAGCGTGATGTGTTATTATTTTTAAACCTGTTTCCCAGTAGACAACACAGGGACATCTTCTTTCTTTAATCTGACCATTCGAGCGGATGTTTTGGGTATGTTTATACACCTGAGAACCACGTTCCTGGCGGAGGTTGACTGAGATCTTCTTCCCTTTGGCAGGTGATCTCCCTCGTGCCTTTGATGGGTCTGTGCACGTCCTGTGACCAGCGGGTGTATTCTTAACTCGTCTCTTAATTAGAGTAGAGTCACGGGGTGACACCTCTCCCATCACCACCAGCATCCGGGGCCGAGCGTCAGCTTTCACGGGCACCGGGGTCTGCAGTCCCGGTGGAGAGTGAGCCGAAAACGTGACACAAGGCCACCTCGCCCTGTCTTGTTGGCTCCCAGGAGAGCCCGGCCGTGGCCTAGCTGCTTCGTCCCAAACACTGGCTCTCTCTGGAAATGTCACATTGGTTGTGCCGTTCTGTCAGTTAACTCAAAGGGCAGCCTCGTCGCTGGGCAACGTAGGATGGTGGACCTACCTTCCTGTCCAACTAGGGCAGCCCTGGGGGACACAGTTGGGGATTTTTTTCGGAGAGGCCCCGATCGCCGTTAGCTGGCTGCCAGCTGACTCACATACCCAAAGAGTGAGCCTTCCAGCCAGGGGCCCGTCCAGTTTCCGCTCTCCCAGAGTCTCGTGGTATTGGATGTGGGGTGGAAGGGAGGGCTTGGCAGGCCTCGTCACCTTCGGGCTGGCTGTGTCAGTGATAGCACAGCAGGACCTCCACGGACCTACGTGAGTTGTCGTGAGGACCCGGAAGGGACGCAATTTGCAGAATAGCACATTGGTCCTGAACGTGGGCGTTACAGGCCCACCGCAGGGTGCATGACCCAGGTCCTGGGAAGCTGTCCTGGGCTCCTCCCCTCAGGGCTCTGCCGCAGCCGTCACAGGTCCCCGATCCTACCCTCCCGCCCTCCCTCCCCATCCCCGCCTTTACTTCTTTATGTCTCTGGTTCCTACTTAGCCTCGCAGCCTCCAGCTCTCTGGCCCCCGAGGCTGGGCTGGGAGCCTTTCCTGTGTGACCTCATTGGATCCTGTACTGTCTCTGTGACCACTGCTTGAGACTGCCAGGTCACAGGAGTGGCCTGTTCGGAGGACACGAGATACGTCTTTTTCCTCCTTGAACCTCCCAGAGGCTAGTACAGGATATGGCATGTTTGGACGATGGCTTCCCCTGCGCTTAGAACAAGCCAGCTCCCTCCCATGCCCCAGAAGACCTACCCCCACCCGCTCCCCCGTCCCTGCCCACCCCACCCCAGCCACACCGACCCCCAGCTGTCCCTGGAACACGCCAAGTGTCACTGTCCAACCGGGACCCTGAACTTACTGCTGTCTCTCCCGCTAGGACATTTCCTCCTCAGATGGCTGTATCTCCCTCACCTTCAGGTCCCCGGTCGGACGCCCCCGCCTCCGAGACCTCCCCTGTCCCCCCTGCCTAGGTAGTCCCGCACCACCCCCAGCCCAGCTCTGTTGCGTTTATGTCAGAGCACCCACGAGGTCCACGCTACCTTGTCCACGAGATATCTCGTGTCCCTGTAGACACACGAGCTCCCAGAGAACAGCATGCTCGCTGCTGTGTCCCCAGCACCTGGGGCCACGCCCAGCGTAGAAGGGGCTGTGGGCGTATGTGAGCCTCTGTCACAGAGATCACTGGCCTTGGCTTCTGTCCTCAGCACATAGCCCTCTCCGACTGTGGTCAGCAAAGGATATCCAGAACATCTTTCAGCAAAGGCAGAGGCCTGGAAGGGAGGTTCTGCGGGTTCCTGTACCAGATCTGTGTGATCCCGGTCAGACCCCATCGGCCCTAAGCTTCGGGCTCTCCACTGTGAAGGAGGGGGGTGCAGCAGTGCCCGCCTCTCTGCTGGGGCACCGCTGGCAGGATGAAGGGGCGGCCATCTGGGGGTCCTGGGGCGACTAGTGCCCTGGTATTCTCTGCTGTGCAAGGTGCAGGTGAGGGGCCGGTGGACAGAGTTTGTGTCACCAAGGCCATTGATCTCAGCTGAACCGGAAGCCGATTCCATCTGGAGCAAACAGAAGGGGTTCTGGTGAGGATGTGGGGTGTCACCGGCAAGCCTGGGTCCCAGGCCGTCGGGCCCCAGGAAGTGCTGTGGCTGAGACCTGGGAGGCCACAGGGAGCACAGGGCCTCTGTCCCGCTCATCTCTGCCTCCCACACTTCCTTATTCTCCCCTCCACGTGCTGACAGGCTCTCTCTACTTCCTCACCCACGTGGCAAAAGCAGACTGCTCCATTCAAGAGGCCAGCGGGGGGCGGGAGAGACTGTGCTCTGTTGGTCCCGATTTCCAGGTCCCTGTAGGAGGCTGTGTCTGGCTCCGTTTGGGAGCTGTCCCTCTCAGTCCAGTCGGCTGAGGGTACAGCCGCGGTGACATTGTACCCAGGGGCTGCCGGGGCGTGGGGGGCTGGGCAGCCACCGTGAGGGATCTGTGACCGTGGCCGTGCTTCCAGTTAACTGTCTGATGGCAAATAAATCCCCTGATGCTCCTGGGTCCCAGTGTCCCCTCGGTCAAATACAGGTGATGGCATCTGCCCTTTGACCTCAAGTGACATCATATGAAGAAGCTCAAAGTGCAATTTCCTTCACCACCACACATAGGAGCTATTTTTTTTTCTCTTTATGCAGATCATAGAAATGCTGATGCACAGACCAGATATGCACACAGCCTTACAAATCCCACTGGGTTTCGGCATGGCTGGTCAAATCCCAAGTGTCTGGTGACCCACGCAGGTGGGCACTGTGTTTTTACGGCACATCCTCCCGGTGGCTCTCAGCCTGGCCTGTCCGATTCAGAGGCTGCTGATCAAAGAGCCCCTGGTGCCCCATGACCCCCATCCTCTGGGCTGGTCGTGGCATAAATGCCAAGGGCAAGGGTCAGGACCTTGAGGGAGCATCGGACCCCTCGGGATTAAAGGGAAGAAGATCCTTAGAGGTGAACCCAAACCAAAGAGGCAGGAATTAGGGTCCCGGTCCTGGCTGCATCTGTAGCTGTCAGTGGGACCCTAGATCGCCTCAGAGGCCCCTCGGGGTAGCAGGTGGGAGTCACTGGAGAAGGTGGGGCGGGAGCAGAACCAGAGAACACGTGCATGAAAGATAATTTAGAGCACCCGCTGGAACTCCCCAAACAAGCTGGTGGCTGTGCTCCTCCTACTGACTTCCAGTCTTTGGCCCCCCGGGCTAGATGGCAGTGAGGATTCCTTCCTGCTCTGATTCTGGCTGATTCTGTTCCCTCCTGAGTCAGCCTCCTCCAGGTCACAGGATGAGGGGTCCAAAGGGACCCCAGCTCCTAGCAAGAATCTCTGGGGTGGGTTCCCTTGCCACAGGTCTTACCCGCCAGCAGCTGTCTTTTAAATAAGGAGGTACAAGAGTATTTTCCCCTCTTCTCCCTCTCGATATCAAGAAAAGACCCCCCAAAGTTAGGGGCGCTTGGGTGCTGCGGTCGGTTAAGTGTCTGACTCTTGATTTCGGCTCAGGTCATGATCTCATGGTTTATGAGTTCGAACCCCGTGTCGGGCTCTGCACTGACAATGCAAAGCGTGCTTGGGATTCTCTGTCCCTGGCTCTCTCTCTCTCTCTGCTCCGCCCCCCCCCCAACTTGTGCTCTCTCTCCCAAAAATAAACAAATAAAAATTTTTAAAAAGACCCCCCCCCAAAGTTATCAGGATAGCCTTGCTTTTTCACAAGATGCCAATGAGACAATATCTGTTTTTAAACACAACCACCACAAATGATTGTCTGCATCAGAAATGAAAGTTGCCCAAGGTCACGCTGAGGGGCTGGGAGCTTAGAGCCGAGGTCAGGACATCCTGCCCCCAATGCCACCCCCTTGACTTGGGCAAGTCGCTAACTCTTCTGGGCTTTGGTTTCTTCGTCTGTCCTCCCACCCTCCCCCCCCCCGGGTCATCAGGGAAATACTGACATGAAAAAGCTTTAGAAGAAAATTGGGGAGCATTTGCGAAAGAGAAGGGCCATTGTCAACCCAGTAAAATGACAAGACAATGGTTTCTAGGTCTTCAGCCCCCTAGGCAGAACCACAGAACAGCGACCAGCAGCCAACGCTCTGTACCCCCTTGATGGGACACAGGAGAGAGGGCGGACGTCCCAGGTCACAGAAACTGCTGGATGATGGAAAAGCCTCAGCTCTAATGTTCGTTGGTGGGGACGGGAGCAGAGGGAGGGGGTGGTGTGGAGAGAAAGGACTGCCCAGTCAGTGCAGGGGCCGGGAGGCTGGGGAAGCTTGTGGGGAGCCCCCGGGGAGGCCAGGAGAAAGAACCGGGTCCCACGGGACAATGAGTGGAAAAGGGAGGCAGCCAAGTGCCACTGGTGTTTTTTCTCTGGGTGAAAGAGTTGTTTTATTTTATTTTAAGAAATAATCAATAGACTTTTTTAGAGCAGTTACAGGTTTATGGAAAATAAAGCAGATGATACAGAGAGTTCCCATAAACCCCCTCCGGCTCAGTTCCCTATTACTGACACCTTGCATTAGTCTGGTCCGTTTGTCACAATAGAGGAACTGATGATACTATTACATTATTATTAACTAAAGTCCACAGTTTACACCAGGTTCACTCTTTGTGACGTACATCCTATGGGTTTGGACAAATGGATAATGTCATGTACCTGCCATCGTGGTATCACACAGGGAATTTCACTGTCCTAAAAACGTCCTGTGCTGCATGGATTTATTCCTCTCCCCTCCCTCCGGAACCCCTGTCTGGGAAACACTAATTTTTTTTTTTTTTTTTTTTTACTGTCTCTATCATCTGGCCTTTTCCAGAATGTCATAGAGTTTTTAATTTATTCCTTTTCCTCTGTGTGCTTTTCCACGTTGGTGCAGTGGGGAAGTATTATGTTCCCCCTCCCCCACCTTACCTTTATTTTTAATACAGCACGTGACAGGTGCACACACCTGCGTTAGCCGCAGCTCTCCTGCCTCGCCAGGTTATCCCTTTATCCTTTCAGGTAAGGCCGCCCCGTCCCCCTGGCAGAGCCCTGGCTACCTCACTGCCCCTTGCTGACTTCCGGAGGCCAGTCCACACCTTTGTAAACAGCCCCTCGGTTAGATTCCCGTCCAATAACCCAATGTGGGTGGGCCATACTCGCCTGCTGGGACCCTGACTTGAGGAGCTCTTGCAGATTCTTCCGCAAGGAATGGAAAGAGAAAGAGAATGCTGTGGGCTAAATTATGTTTCCCCAAAATCAGGTGTGCAAGTCCTGACCCTCAGTAACTCAGACTATGACTTTATTTGGAGATAGGGTCGGAAGCAGGCTCCAAGCTGTCGGCACAGAGCCTGACTGACGCGGGGCTCGAACTCACACACCATGAGATCATGACCTGAGCCGAAGTCGGACGCTTAACCCACGGAGCCACCCAGGTGCCCCGAGATAGGGTTGTTTTAAATGTAGCTGGGATTTGTTTTAATCAGGCCCGGTAAGACTTGCAGACACAGAAATGACCGTCACGAAGGAGGACGCTTAGCACTCACAGATCTCTACAAAGAGGAAGTGTGGATGCCATGCAGGACTGCCCTGGGAGGCACCAGGGATGGTCAAGGAGCAGAGGGGGTAACGGGAAGGTGCAGGCAAGAATCTTTAGTGTGTTTTTTGCAGGAGGAAGGGGCAGGGTAGACGGGCTGGCAGGTTTGGGGTTGGCTTGTTTGAAGAATTGGGGCAGGCTGGGCGCTTTAGGGGTGGTCCCCAGTCATCGGGTCCCTGGCCCTGGCGTCATCCAGGGCCCAGGACGGAGTTCCAGACCACAAGAGTCTGACAGGAAAAGGTGGGTGGGGGTGTGGACCAGTCAGTTTGCATACCAAAGGTGTGCTGTTGAGCTGGTTGTTGACTTTCTGTCTCTAGGAATTGGCGAACCCTGGGAGGGGCCGTCGCTCCCCAGGCAGCAAGGCCCTAAGATGTCAGAAACGTGATTAATACAAGGGTCATTGCAGATGTATCTAGTCAGGATAAGGTCAGTAGGGTGGGCCGTAAAGGATGAACACGAATGATGCCCTCATGAAAAGGGGAAATTTGGACACAGGCTGGAAGGGAGAAGGCATGTAATGATGAAGGCAGAGGTCAAGGTCCACAGGCCAAGGATTACCAGCAAACCCCCAGGGGCTGGGGTTGAATAGCCTCCAAAATGGTGTCCAGCCGTCAGATTTTAGGACGATTTTATGACGTCGAAGCAAATTGCTTCACTCTGTTTGCATGTTGGGGACATAAGCCCTCAAGGTGCAAATCAGCCTCTTGTTTATTTCACTGGGGGTTGTCCCTGCCCCCTGCCTTGAGCAGCCTGCCCCCCGTGGCCTATTTTGTGTCTTACCGTGTCCCCGGCACTGAGCCAAGCACCCTATGATAGCTTCACCCGGTGAAAAGACAAAGTGAGCCACAAATGAGCAGGTGAAGTTAATTTTAATATTTTATTTAATCCAGCATATCCGGAATGTTATTTTTTTTCAACCTGGAATCAGTAGAAAAGTCATGCATGAGATATTTTCCCGTTGTTTTTTTCACACTAAGGCTTCAAAATCTGGGGTGTATGTCACACCTACAGCACATCTCCTGCAGACTGGCCGTGTATCAACTTCTCGACATGTGGCCAGTGGCTATGGCAGTGGGTGGCATAGCTCCGAGTCTGTTAGTGTCTTCCAGGGAGAATGTTTCCAGCCGGCATCACCCCGTTTTACAGATGAGAAAGCCAAGGCACAGGCAGGTTAATATAACTTGGCCCAGGACACCAGCCAGAGTGGAGGTATGGCTCCAGGATCCTTGTCAGCGGTCACTGTACAGCTTTTCAAATCTCATGTCAGAAACCAGGGTACCTTCTCTATGAGCCCATCCTCTCGGGTCCAGAGCCTCTGTTTTGAGCTCAGAACCCCACTTAGTCAGTGAGCTTTCCAGATTCAGAACCTGGCCTGAATCCAGAGAGGACCTGAATGTCTTAGCAGAAACCAGAGCAGACCAAACATCTGTGAAAACAAATTCAGGGCCAAGTGAAGGACATGGCAGTGACTTTGCTCTCTTGGAGGGAACATTCTAGAAAACTCAACAAGCTTAGATTATAGAGTTTTCTGGTGTATTTTTTTTCATTTTCGGTTAGGAAAACATGGCTCAGAGAGAACAAGTGATGTGCCCAAAGCCACACAGCAAACTGGTGAATAGCAGACAAAGGTCAAGGCCCCCCAGTTCCGGGCTGGTGCTCTTGTCTCATACCGCTCATCACTCACCAGATGGGGATGTGGCGCCATGACTGAGAACTCAGGCTTTACATCGAGAGCCCCCACCATTTGAACCCCGCTCCTGTATTTACTAGCTGGGTGAGCCTGGGCAGATCACTTCACCTCTCTCGGCTTCTGTTTTCTCATGTATAAAATATGGGCAATAATCATATCCATGACTCTCTCGTGAGGGTCAAAGAGAGAACCCTTGTAATGGGCTTAGCACAGTGCCTGATACACTGAAAGCCCATTATAAACACCAGCTGTTATCACTATCAGCTGTAAATCAACACCCGTGTCGCCTCCCCAGGGACCCAGTTCTGGAGGCTCACGCCGAACCACCAATACGCGGTGTCGCTGCAGGTGCTCAGGACTCAGAGTCGGCTCCCAGGCAGGGCTCTGCCACTGACTCACTGTATGACCTTGGGGGCTGTGTTGGTTTTGTGTTCATTTCCTGTAACAGACTACCACAAAATCAGTGTCTTAGGATACCACAGATCTATAATCTTACAGTTCTGTAGGTCTAAAGTCCAAAACAGGTCTCATGGGGGCACCTGAGGGGCTCTGTCGGTTAAGTGTCGGGCTCTTGGTTTTGGCTCGAGTCATGATCCCACGGTTTGGGAGTTCAAGCCCCATGTTGGGCTCTGTGCTGACAGTGTGGAGCCTGCTTGGGATTCTCTGTCTCCCTCTCTCTCTGCCCTTCTCCAGCTTCCTCTCTCCCTCCCTCCCTCTATCCCTCTCAAAATCAGTAAATAAACATTTAAAAAAAACACATCAGGTCTTACAGCCTGAGATGGCTGTGCTTCTTTGGCCTTTCCCAGCTTTAACAGGCTGCCCCACACTCTTGGCTCGTGGGCCACATCACTGTGACCTCTGTCACATCTCCTCCCTGAGGTCGGCCCTCCCGCCTCTGTCTTACAAGGAATCTGGTGACGACACTGGGCCCGCCTGGATAATCAGGATTTTCTCCCCATCTCAAGACCTTAATCACACATCTTCAAAGTCCCTTTTGCGTATGAGGTAACATAGTCACAGACTCCGGGGATTAGGGCACGGGCATTTTGGGGCCATTCTTCTGTCTACCGCAGGGACTTAACTGCGCCGCTGTGGGTCTTCCTCACTTGTGAAAGCAGAGGGTCAGTGAAGGTGAGGGCCTCTCTGCCTGCACAGGTTGTTTCTAATGACACCCCCCCCAACCCCAGCCCCTGCCGACCCCTGACCCCGCAGTCACTTCCAAACACAGCACAACACTGGCCCCAGTGACACCAGTTGTCACAGTGCTGGGATCTACTGAAAACTGCAAGGGGAGGTGTCTGTTTCGGGGACCCCAGGTCTACCCTTGGCCACCTAGCTGCTGGCAGATTCATAAATATAACAAAAAAATCCAATCTGATTCCTGACTTCCCAAGAAAACCAGAATTGCCGTGTTGGTTTCAGACGGTTGAGGCGTCAACACCAGCAGGTCGCGGGCAGCTGTCCTGGGGTGACCATCGTAAGCAGCCACCGGGGAGCTCCAGAGAGAGGCAGGTCTCACATGCTGAGAGCGAAGGATGGATGGGGCCTAGACAGAGAGGGAAGGTGGCACCGGTGAGCGGAGATGGGGAGACACGAAGGCGAGTTTCACAACTGGGATGAAATTGTCCACCCGATAGCGGCCCAGGGAAGTTCCAGAAATGACCACTGTGTGCGTGAGCCCACATGGTCCTGAGGACACCATGGTGTGACGGAGAGAGAACGGGCTTTGGTGACGGCCAGGCCTGCCTTTAAGTCCAGGCCCTCACAGACAAGTTGTGTGACTTTGGGAAAGCCACACAGCTTCTCTGAGCCCTGGTCTCTGCATCTAAAACATACCTCACATTTGTGCATTCAAGTCCATGGCGGTATTATTCACAACAGCCAAAAGGTAGAAACAACCCAAGTGTCCATCGATAGATGAATAGACAAGCAAAATGTGGTTTGTCCTTACAATGGGATATCAATCAGCCTTAAAAGAAGGACATTCTGACACCTGTTGTGACAGGGATCAACCCTGGGGACACTACACCAAGTGAAACAAGCCAGTCACAAAGGACAAAATCACTCTAACTTCCACTTATGTGAGGCACCGTACAGGAATTAAATTCATAGAGACAGAAACTGAATGGAGGGTGCTAGGGACTAGGGTCAGGGGAATGGGGAATTAGTGTTTAATGGGGACAAGGTTTCAGTTTTGCAGGCTGAAATGAGTTCTGGTGATAGAAGGTGGTGATACCTCCAGATATCACCAAATGCCTGCTGAGGGGCAAAATCACCCACCGTTGTGAGAAGCACTGGTCCAAAGGGCTGTTGAGGAAGAGAATTAAGTGAGTTGATAATGGTGCACCCATCATAGTTCCTGGTAAACAGTAGGAGTTGCAATAAATATGACTTCCCTATCGAATGTCATCTCAACAGTGTAATTGGAAGGGGCCCACTTCCCATGCACGCCCCACATTACCCCCAACACACTCAACACATCACTGTACCCACCTGGCCAGTGGGCCCACTGTTAGAGATTTCCTTGGGGCAATGAGAACTCCAAAGGACAGGTCCAGGGAGGGAGCCACAGTGGGTGTCCCTGAATACTCCATGGCAACGTGGAACATTGATCATTATAAGTACGGGAGGTACCAGACTCAGGGGGCCAGTCTTAGACTTCCCCACACAGAGGAGCCTGCCAGAATGTTCTCTTTAACTAGATCATCGATAATAACTAGACTAATAGATAATAACTAGACTAAACTAAACACTAGCAAATAGTGTTTGCTACTGAGGTGGCAGTGATGAGAGTGGTAGAAATGGTGGAGGTGGTTTCATGGTGGAGATGGTGGCCACGGGACAGGCGGGGACATCACCATGGTGGCCGGGACAGGTGGTGGACATCACCATGGTGGCCGGGACAGGTGGTGGACATCATCATGGTGGCCGGGACAGGTGGTGGACATCATCATGGTGGCCGGGACGGGTGTGGACATCATCATGGTGGCTGGGACAGGTGGGAGACATCATGTGGGATGGTGGCCACGGGACAGGTGGGAGAAGTAGTAATAGTGATAGTCGAGATGATGAGTGATGGTGGTGCGGGTGGTGGCAGTGGAAGTGAGTGCCTGCCTCCCCAGAGAATAAGATTTTCAGCCCTCGGTGATCATCTCTGCTCATTTCTTACCAGGAGGAGGACAGGCTGGGAAAACTGCACTGTGCGTCTGTCGATCTTCTGTGCATGTGCAGTGACTGACGTGGGTGTCCTGAGGTCCAGGGCTGCCAGTCAGGCTGGAGTCACAACCCTGGCACAGGACCGACTGCACTCTGCTGCCCATTCTACGGAACATGCTCCGTGGGGCCAGGACCGAGCAGGAGCCCTTGACCCGATGCTGCCGGTGCATCTTCCCCTGGTAGAAATGAGCTGATTGCTTAATCAGACAGAGTGTCTGCGGCTGAGACAGGGAGGACAGTTGGGAATTTCCCCTGATGCAGCAGCCCATATTTAATGAAAGTTACGCTGGGGAACAAAGGCCAGCACTACGGGAAATTAGAGCTGCCATTCCCAGGGCCCTGCTCCCTTGCAGTCCATGCAGGGAGGCCTCGCTGAGAAGTCTTCCTCTGCGACACCAAGAGCCTACAGCAAGGGCCATGGTACCCACAACTTCGGGTGCTCATAGTAAACTAAGAGCCGGGTGCTTGGAAAGAGCACAAAACTAGGAGTTAGAGAACCTGGGCTCCATCCAGCTTCCATGTGACCTTAGGGTGTCTAACTTCATTGGACCTCTCATCTGTAAAATAAAGGGGAGACGTGGGGTGGGGGTAGACTCACAGATGCGTTTGGATCTAACCTTCTATGCTGCTGTGAAATCAGGAAGCCCTGGCTGGAAGTCTGGCTGAGCATGTGAAAGAACACAAGGGTGATTCTGTCTCCTGATCCTTTGGGTTTGGAGTTCCGGGAGGCTGGCAGGCAGGGCCTGGCAGGGTTTCACCAGCCCAAACTGAGCTCTCTTACTCCGGAGAGCAGGAGAGGAGAGTGATAGGAGGGTGAGCGCTGGCCAAGGGCAGTGGGACGGATGCCCAGGGGTTGGTCCTTCCTCCCGGGGGGTGGGAAAGGAGGCCCCTTCCCTGGGAGTTGGAGCTCTGGCAGTGGGCTGGGTGGAGACAGTCAGCTGCACTCTCTCCCCAACCCTCCTTGTGCCAGGGCCTTCTCACCCCTTGATAAGCCTTGTGAAGTTTTTAGTACAGGTCCTGGGCAGGCAGTTCACAAAAGAGCCACTCCAAATGGTCAGTGAGCACAGGATACAACATTTAGCTCTTCTAGTAATCAGAGGAATGTAAATTAAATCAATAATTGTGCTCTGTTATGGCTTATGAGATCGGCCAAGACGAAAAAGTGACAAAATCCCATCACTGGCACAAGTTCAGCGGACGGTCTTCAACCTGTGGGAATGTTATTGCGGGGAGATAATTAAGAATGTGTGCATCGATGCCCATAGCAGATTGCCTCTAGGAAGAAATCACTCTGGAAGAGTGTTCTAGGATTGTGTAAGTAAATTATGACTCGTCTACATAATACAGTGCCCGCAACCGTTACTTATGATGTTTGGTAATTATACTGGTCGAATGGAAAGAGGTTCCCAGTATGTTTATCCAACAGAGTGGCTGAGTAGATTCCTACTTGGACGATTTATGTACACATATGCACAGAAAAAATCTAGAAAGGTATAAGCCAGTGTGTTAAACATGTATTTATGGGTCCTTTTATCTTGCTTCTTTTTGTTTATTTCTCTTCTCTCAGTGTATACACGGGCTTTGCGTAAGTGGAGTTGGGAAAACAAAAAAATATTTTTGATGACAAAAAGTGCTTCGGACAGCCTATCGCTGATCTGGATTAGGCAGTTCCCGGGAGGCCGGATCAGGGGAAGGGCCCCAAGAGATCCTCTGGCCGCCGGCCTGTTTGTTGGCAAGGGGCAAGAGATTAATCTCAATCTACCATCCGCTGTGTCACCATCTATTTTGGGAGAGTGGCAGCTCTTCACCCTCTCCAGCTCCGGTGTCAGCTGCTGGGAGAAGTCATCAGTCAAGGGGACAGAGCGGCAGCGGGCGGGGCGCTGGCCACCCTGCACGAGGAAGGAGGCATGTCCCTTTGGAGTGCGCCCCGTGGAGAAGGAAGAAATGTTTCTGAAGGGAAGGAGTGGTGGGGTCCTTCTGGCCTCGGCCGGAATGAGCTGGACCCCAGTTTGTTTCGGCGGACAGTGGATGTGGATGGGAGGGAACCCCCTAGCAAGACAGAGGTAGGAGCTCAACCTCCCATCAGCGGGGCCCTTCCGCTGTGTCGTCTCCCCAGGAGGGGGCGGAGATGCACCGAAACATCTCCACCCCCTCAGGACCCGACTGCCACGGAGCACATGCTTTTGTAGGACAGCTGCGGAGAGCCAGCTGATTTACAGCCGGGGAAACAGAGGCTGACAGCATGGGCGTTGAGCTCACCCTTGAACTCCGTTTTCGTGCAGTCCACTTGTGGGGCCTCTTGAGTGTAAGCAGCAGAAGCCAACCTCTGGCTGACATAAGCGAGGAAGGGACTCACTGCAGGGATGTCGGGGAGTTCACACAATGGAAGGGAAGCCCGGGAAGCAAGCTCAGAAAAGAGTGCATTTTAAGAAGCCCCCAGGGGGGTGAGAGGTGATTGCCCAGAATGAAACCTGGGAGCCAGGTTTCCTCCAAATAAGGAGACACAGAGGAGGAGAAGCCAAAGGGCAGGAGAGGACTGCCCCCATATAAGACACCTGGAGTGTGTTGCATTGTGTCCCCCCAAAGATATGTCCAAGTCCTAAAGCCTGGAACCTGTGAATGGGACCTTATTTGATAAAAGAGTCTTGGCCAATGTAGTTAAGGATCTCAAGACGAGATCATCCTGGATTTAGGATGGGCCCTAAAATCCAATGACAGGTGTTTCTTTTTTTATTTTTTTAAGGTTTATTCGTTTTTTTTGAGAGTGAGCAAGAGAGAGAGAACATGTGTGCGGGAGCAGGGGAGGGGCAGAGAGAGAGGGAGACACAGAATCTGAAGCAGGGTCCAGGCTCCGAGCCGTCAGCACAGAGCCTGACGTGGGGCTCGAACTCATGAACTATGATTGTGACCTGGGCTGAAGTCAGATGCTTAACCGACTGAGCCAGGCACCCTCCGCCAGGTGTGTTTTTATGAGAGGGAGGTTTGACAGACAGAGGCAGAAGGTGGAGCGATGCCATCGTAAAGCAGGGAAGTTCTGGAGCCAGCAGAACCAGAGAAGGCCAGGACCTCTCCTCCCCTTGTGCCTTCAGAGGGAGCCTGGCCTTGTGGCTTCATTTACAGACTCTGGCCTCCAGAGCTGTGAGGGAGTAAACTTGTTTGAAGACACCCAGTCTGGGGGCACCTGCACGGCTCAGTCAGTTAAGTGTCCAACTCTTGGTTTCAGCTCAGGTCATGATCTCCCGGTTCATGAGTTCAAGCCCCACAGCGGGCTCTGTGCTGACGGCTCAGAGCCTGCTTGGGATTCTGTCTCTCTGCCCCTCCTCTCCATGCTTTCTTTCTCAGAATGAATGGATAAACTTAAAAAAAAAAAAAAAAAAAAAGCCACCCAGTCTGTGGTAAGTCGTCAGGGCAGCCCTAGGAGACAAATACAGCACCCAGATCCTTGAGCATGACCTTGTATGTTCTTTCCACTGAGACCCCTGGGCTGGGGCCGCCTCTGGAGGTGGCATGGATTCCAAATTGGGTTTGCACTTTTACCGAGCAGCCTTGGCATAATTATTTGACCCACTGGGGCTTAGTATCCCCTGCAAGAACTTTGTGGGAGCATTTTGAAGGCAACGGGGGGAGGGTCACAGCTGACCGCACAGACCCTGGAGTCAGACTGCCTGATGCCAAATCCTGGCTCTACCGTTTCTTAGCTGTATGACCTTAAGCAGGTAACACAACTGTTCTGTCTCCTTACCTGCGAACCAGTCGTCACAGTGCTGCCCCAGAGTTTGTTTTGTGGATTAAAGCAGCGTAGACAGTGCAGAGTGCTTAGAAGAGCACCAGGCGTTGGGGTTCCTCCAGGGGGTTAGCTGATCTGCCCCCACTATTTGTGGGGGCTCTTTGTTCCCACGCCATCCATGCCCAAAGAGTGCTGAGAATTTCCAGCCTTCCAGAGGGAGAAGCATGGGAGAAACACAGCTTCTCTTTCATCGTAGGGAACGGAGAATTATCTGCTGCTGAATTTGGGGAGAAGGACTTTTGTCCTGCAGGGGAAGGGTCTGTGCTTGTCCAGCACAATCGGACATCAGGTGGGACGGTCTGTCTGTCACAGGAGATGGCTTCGGAAACTCTTCGTGGCTGTACAGCTAAGCCACATTCTCCAATCCTATCTCTATTCATATATTCATTCAAAAATATGTTTTGAGAGTTCTAGTTACTGGGAATCCAGGAGGGAACAAAACCAAAGCCTGACCTCACAGAGCTCACATTGGAGTGGGGAGGGGCAGGGAAGCAGAAAATAAACAAGTATATACATACGTCAGAGGTCACGCGGTGCTGAGTGCTATAGAGAAAACTAAAGCCACGTTGGGGGGCGGCTGGAGAATGATCATGGTGGGAGTGGAGTAGGGGGAGCGTCTCTGATAAAGCGCCATCTGAGCACTTCACAAAGAAAGTGAAGGAGTGGGCCAGACGCAGGGAGCAGGTGCAAAGGCCCTGAGGTCACCTCTGCTTGGGATGTTTGAGGGATGGCAGGCAAGGTGCACTGAGAAGTTTGGGGGCGTGGCAGTAAGGATGGTGGCTTTCACTTTGAGACAGATGAAGAGGCTTGGGAGGGAAATGCGTCGAGCAGAAGAATGATGGGATGAGCGCTTTTCTGCAAAAGACACTTCGGGGCTGCTGAAGGGAGGACTGGGGCAGCCTGTAGAGCAAAAACATCAGGGCAGCTCCGAGGCCCCTGCAGTAACGAGACCGATTGTCTGGTCTCCTTCCTCGGGATCCCACGTCATCCACGCAGTTCTAGACTCAGGGCGGGAAGGGTGTTATCCGCTGAGCCCATCAGCTGTCACGGGTGTTCTTGCAGAGGTAGTATCTGTTACACGGCTAACTACCTGTAATGAGTAGGAAGAGTTCACATCTGGGATGCATGTCACTGAAGAAGGGCGAGGAGTCATAAAAATTGGTAGCTCCCAACAGTTTTGCCACTAAGAACCTGATGGGTTAATGTTTCCAGAGCCCAGCTGTGAGAGATTTTGTCCACCAAACAAACCCCATATTTGACGGATAGCTCTGTGGCCTTGTCACTAACAAGTGAGTGGCTCCTGATTGGTTTTCTTGAGAGACCGGTCCTCCCTTACCGACCCGCAGCCCACCTTTCGGGACCCTGGCCAGGCATCACACGCTAGGATCCTTCCCACCTAGACATTTCTGACCTGTTGTGGATTTTCTTGGTTTTTGTGACATTCGTATATTGTGTGCCAGCTCGAAGCTGGGAGCTGTGGGTGCAGACGTGGTAAGCACAGCCCCCCTACCCCGTGGAGGAGACATGGGGGCGGGCAGGGAGGAGAGGGGAAGGGGGAACACAGGTAGCATTCACGGCAGGCTTCCCACAGGAGGCGTTTCCTGCACTGAGTTTTGAACAGGAACTGGCAAACCTCCTCTGAAAGGGCCAGATGGTAAATATTTTAGGCCTCGCGAGACATACAGTCTCTTGTAAGTCCTCAGACTTGCCATTGTAGTGCAAAGCCGCCCTGGATGATGTGTAAACCTGTGGGCCTGGCTGTTCTCCAATATGTCTTTGCTCACAAACACGTATGGGAGGGGCGGAAGAAGGGGGGTGTGGCCCTGGGCTGTGGTTTGCAGACCTCTGCTCTTTAAGAATAAGGAAGCGATCTCCTAGCACTTGTCCAGGAGAAATGGAGTGTGGAATATGGCCCTGGAGCGTGGTAGATGGTGCTTCCCAAAGGCGGCCCTGGAACCGTGGTCACATGTCCAGGCACGCACGGACCCTTCGCAAAATGAGAACAATGAGGGCGTTGCGGTGAGTTGTTCTTAAGGCTCAACGTATTTACTGCTGTTCCCTTTTATCCCGCCCTTCCTAACTTTAATGGCGTACAAAGGTTTCTCTTATAAAATGATGATGTTGGGACGCCTGGGTGGCTCGGTCAGTTAAGCGTCCGACTTCAGCTCGGGTCATGATCTCGCGGTCCATGAGTTCGAGCCCTGCATCGGGCTCTGCGCTGACAGCTCGGAGCCTGGAGCCTGCTTCGGATTCTGTGTCTTCCTCTCTCTGCCCCTCCCCTGCTCGTAGTCTGTCTCTCTCTCTGTCAAAAATAAATAAACATTAAAAATAAAAAATAAAATAAAATGATGACAACGACGATGTTGTTGATGATGATAGTGTGTTTTTCATGTCCTCACAGGGCAGAATTATAAACTGCCGTCCTATGTCAATCTCTCCGTTTCTTATTATTTATTTTTTTTTACCAGCATATAAGATCCAAAAGCCTGAGGACCACAGCTCTAGACCATAGGCTCTCGAGAGATCTTTATCACGGGCACACGGTCTTTGCCTCAACCTCTGGTCATGCCTTTCACTCCAGGGCCGCCTCTGGGACACGGGACATGGGACAGAAGCCCACTACCCCGGGGGCACTCAGATGCTTGCATGGGGACCAGCCGGGTGACACGAATGAGTGAAGAGGCTCACGGCACGTGTCCTGTCTCATTATGGCAGCCTGACAGTTGTGTCCATATGACTATGCCGCTTGGTCTCCTGATTTAAATTGTGGTGTTTTGTTTTTTTTTTAGATTCTTTTTTTTTAACATTTTTCTTTTTAACGTTTATTTATTTTTGAGACAGAGAGAGACAGAGCATGAACGGGGGAGGGGCAGAGAGGGAGACACAGAATCGGAAGCAGGCTCCAGGCTCTGAGCCATCAGCCCAGAGCCCGACGCGGGGCTCGAACTCACGGACCGCGAGATCGTGACCTGAGCTGAAGTCGGACGCTTAACTGACGGAGCCACCCAGGCGCCCCTTTTTTTTAGATTCTTAAAAGACCACCACCATCGCATTGACAAGAAAAAAAAATGCAGCCTGAGTGGGGCTCATGGTTGCCATTAAAAAAAATTTTTTTATAATGTTTATTTATTTTTTGAGAGAGAGCGTGAGCAGGAGAGGGGCAGAGAGAGAGGGAGACACAGAAGCCGAAGCAGGTTCCAGACTCTGGCTGTCAGCACGGAGCCCGACGTGGGGCTCGAACTCACAAACCACAAGATCATGACCTGAACCGTCAGTCAGACGGTTAACTGACTGAGCCACCCAGGTGCCCTTCATAGGCCGCCATTTTTAATCTCTTAATCCAAATTCTCAATTCCTGGCAATGAGTCCACACACAGCCCGACATCCGCCAAGAGACAGTCCTTTGGGAAGGTACCATATCTAGGGGGCTCCATCCTAGTCCTGAGGTGCATCTAACACCCACCCACACTTTCAGATTCCACCCGCGCCTCTTGTGTGCAAGGCCTTTCGCATTCCGCTCTAATAATCCCTCAAACTCAAAGGTATTCGCTCGTTCCATAAATATTGATGAGAACACACGAGACCTTCCAGACACCCTGTCTCTTCATTCTTCAATTTGTGAAGCCCTGCAGATTCTCCAACTGTATATTATCTTCCTTTCCGGTGGCTTCGTGTTTTTTAGTTCTGGTTCCTTTGTTGGATTATTAATGTCCTGGGGCCCGGGAACTCACTTTCTTCAGGACTGCAGACAACGTAGGCAGACGGAAAAAACACGGGCTTCGGAATAAAACCGAGTGTAGCTCGAATTCTGGCTCCATCACTTAATAGGAGAATTGCCAACGATTTCTGAGCCCCGTTTCCTCGCCTATGCCCTGGGCATATTCCCGCTCACCTCCCAGAGGGAAGTCAGCGATGAATGATGTGTGTTAAGGGGTATGCTCTGTATCACACAGTAGGTGCCCAACACCTGATACCCCCACACGGGCACACATGTCCTTCCGACTGAGGGCATGGGTGAGAGCTCAGGAAGGTGTAGGTGAATTATACTGAATGGGAGGTTATGCATATTTTCTCTTTTCAGAAATCGGCCCAGTGGGTCTCCCCTGGGCTCTCCCAGCCCTACCCTCCACTCAGTGTTGACTCCCTTGGGACTAGCCCTTTGCACTATGGCTGCTAATCCCTGATGAAATATCACATAGAGTCTCTTTAGGAGACTATGGCCTTCATTTAAAAAGAAGGAGCAACCCAATAAGTACCTGAAAGGATGCTCAATGTCACTAGTCGTAAGAGGAATGCAGAACAAAATCACACCCACAAAAAATGAGATAAGACTTTACACCCACTAGGATGGCCATTATTATTATTTTAATGTCACATAACAAGTGTGGGCAAGGACGTGGAGAAATGGGAACCTTCGTGCACCGCTGGTGGGAATGTAACATAGTGCCACCATTGTGGAACGCAGCATGGCGGTTCCCCGAAGAGTTAAACATAGAATCACCATATGATCGAGCCATTCTACTTCTGAGTATATATCCCAAAGAACAGAGCAGAGACTCCCAACAGCTTTTTATATGCCGATGTTCACAGCAGAAGTATTTACAGTAGCCACAAGGTGGAAACAACCCAGTGTCCATCAACAGATGGATGGACAAACAAAGGTGGTGTGTCCTTGCAATGGAAGACCATTCCGCTTAAAAAATAAGGAAATTCTGATACGTGCTACCACATGGAGGGACCTTAAAAACCTTATGTTTGGTGAAAGAAGCCAGTCACACAAGGACAAATATTGTATGATTTCACATATATGAGTAGGCGAGTTCATAGACACAGTAGGATGAGGGAGACAGAGAGGGGGAAGGGGAGAGTTATTGTTTCTTGGACACGGAGTTTGGGGGATGAGAAAGTTCTGGAAACAGAGAGTAGTGATGATTGTACAACATCGTGGGTATACGTAATGGCACTGAATTGTGTACTTATAAACAAAACGGTAAGCTTTGTGTCGTGTCGAGTTGGCCACAATGAAAAGTACAAAGAGGAAGAAGGAGGAGGAGAGAGGGAGGAGGAGGAGGAGGAGAAGGTTGGAGCGAAGATGAAGGAGGAGAAGCCGCCACCCCCTCTGTAGACGGAGGATGATTCTGGGCGTGCGGATCGTCCGTTCTCCTCACCGCTAAACCCCGAGCCGTTTCCGCCTCTTGGCAGCTATTCCAAGCAAGTAGAGGACAGAAGACAATTTCGTTTTAATTTCCACCTCAGACTAATATGATGAGAAAAATGTCTTCTCTCTTGTTGCTGAGGAAAAGCACAGAGAGCACTGTGATGGGCCTAGATATTTGGGCAGACATTACTGGGTGTGCCCAGGAGCGTGTTTTTGGATGAAACGAACATTTGAACCAGGAAAGTGGGTACAGCAGAGGGTCCTCCCCAAGGTGGGTGGGCCTCATCTAATCAGTTGATTAGAACAAAACCACTGGCCCTCCCCTCCTGTGAATAAGGGGGAGCTCCTCCTGCCTGATGGCCTCAAGCTGGGGCATCAGTTCTTTCTTTCTTGCCTTCTGACTTGAACTGAAACATCGTCTCTTCCTGAATGTTGAGCCAGTATTCAGACTAGAACTACACCCTCGGTTCTCCTGGGTCTCCAGCTTCCTGGTTGTGGATTTGGGAATTTGTCACCTTCCGTAATCATGGGGGCCAATTCCTTATAATAAATCCCTTTACACACACACACACACACACACACACACACCCTATTAACTGTCTCTGGAGAACCCTGACTAATGCAAGCACCCTCCTCAGATATCTGGAGTCAGGTGTGGGCACAATTTGAAACCTTGAAAATCTGAACAAAACTAACACTTTTTTTCAAGCACAAATGGTGGCCAGGCGCCATGTTAAGAGCTTTTCAGATATCCCTTTATTTCATGCTCATGACCATGAGCCGGGGGTCTGTTCTAAGACTCACTAGAGGCTGTCCCTCCACGCCTGCATTTCAGAACCCATCTCCTGACAAGGGAGACTTCTCCAGTTTGTCTAGGTCAGGGCATGGGAACAGGAGGGTTGCTGGAGAGTTCTAGAGAGTCTCTTTAAGAGACAACCTGCCCAGGGGCGCCTGGGTGGCTCAGCCGGTTAAGCGGCCGACTTCCGCTCAGGTCACGATCTCACGGTCCATGAGTTCGAGCCCCGCATCGGGCTCTGTGCCGACAACTCAGAGCCTGGAGCTTGTTTTGGATTCTGTGTCTCCCTCTCTCTGACCCTCCCCCATTCATGCTCTGTCTCTCTCCGTCTCAAAAATAAATGCTAAAAAAAAAAAAATTAAAAAAAAAAATTTTAAAGAGACAACCTGCCCAAAGGGAACTTGTTCTGAGTTGCTGGGTGGGGCTGTGCAGCCCCGGGAGAGTGGGTGTGGCAGGGTAGTGGTCAGAGTGTGGACTTGAGCCAGACTGGCTGGGGTCACTCTCAGCTCTGTCGTTCCCTGGCTGTGTGGCCTTGGGCAAGTCACTTGATGTGTCTGTGCCTCAGTTTCATCATCTGTAAAATGGGGATAATTACAGTAGGTCGCTCATTGGGTTGGCATGAGGATTAACTAAGCTGACAGGTGTAAAACCCCAGTTGCAGCATCTAGCATACACAAAGTGCTGTATCTGTGTTGGCTTTTATTTGCTGTTCTTAACTCGGACAGCTGAAGAGATGCGGGTCAGGAAAGGAGGGAGAACGTTCCAAATCAAGTAGGGACATCCCAGCGACTCCTTCCCTTCCCTCACGTGCCCATGCCCACCCGCCTTTCCACTCACCCTGTCCTGGTGACCCTCCCGTTAGACCTAAAGTCCTTGAGGCCTGAACTGTGTCTTTCTCTTCTTCCTTCTTTCCCTCCCACCATCCCTCCTTTCCTTCCTTCCTCTTTTCCTTTCTTTCTTCTTCTTCTTCTTCTTCTTCTTCTTCTTCTTCTTCTTCCTCTTCTTTTTGGTGTGTGCTTCACAGCCTCTAGCATAAAGCTTCGCTTGTTTTGTTTCATGCCCTAATCAAAGAAAGCCATTTAATAACTAAGCTCAGCAATGAATAATAGCCCTGCCTTAGAAGGTAACTTACTTTTCCAGGCACTTCCACCTGAAGTTCTCAACCAGAGGGACTTTAGTCCCCCCACCCAGGGGACATGTGGCACTGTTGGCAGACGTTTGTGATTGTCATACTGGGTGGGGTGCTACCAGCATCTAGTGGGTAGAGGGCAGGAATGCTCATAAACGTCCTGTACCGTGTGGGATAGCTCTCCTACAACAAGTATATATATATATATATTTTTTTTTTTAATTTTTTAATGTTTATTTTTGAGAGAAAGAGACAGAGACAGAGTGTGAGCAGGGGAGGGGCAGAGAGAGAGGGAGACACAGAATCTGAAACAGGGCTCCAGGCTCTGAGCTGTCAGCATGGAGCCCATTGCGGGGCTCGAACTCACAAACCACAAGATCGTGACCTATGCCGAAGTCCGATGCTTAACCGACGGAGCCACCCAGGTGCCCCCCAACAACAATGATCTGATGCAACATATCAATAGTGTCAAGGGTGAGAAGCTCTGGTCTAGAGTAAGATCCTGCAGGGGAGAAGAGGGGACAGGATCCCCCAAATCAGATTACCTTGACTCCTGAGTTCTGCAGCCTGCCTAGAATGCGTCTCCAGAACGCTCTCTCTGGCAGCAATGCCCTGCCCCCTCTCCTGGGCCTTGTCTGCCCAGCTAACGCTCTTTGTCTGACTTTTTTTATTCCTCTGCCTTTCCTGAGCTACGAAAATCCATGAAGACAGTGTATCTTACCGTGTTAGCTCCATCGATTGTGGTTCCAGAGTCCCTCACCCCTGGTGGGTTTGCATGTGACGTTTGGCAAACAAGCCTGTTTCTTCCAGCCGCAGAGAAATGTGAGATGACATTTTCTAAAAGGGTCACTTTGTAAAAATGCCAAGCTTAATCTCAAGGCACAACAAACAATGTAGAAATCAGAATTGACTCAAGGAGTCTTGGCAGGCCAAGGTTGGGTTTAAACAGCAGGTGCTGTGGGCTGGTGTTGTTCTGTTGTGGTTGTTTTCCAGTGAATACAGCTTATTGAAGACAGGGACTGCTGGAAAGTTTCTCTAGATAACAGTGACCCGTTGCGGGTTTGAAGATTACAAATATGGTAAAACCTCGATTTGCGAGCAGAATTCGTTCTGGAAACATGCTTGTAATCCAAAGCACTTGTATATCAAAACGAATTTCAGGAACCATTGGTTCAGTTGTGATCATGTGACATGATGATCATGTCCCATACGACTTGTATTGCAAGACATCGCTCGTTTATGAGGTTAAAATTTACTAGAAATGTTTGCTCGTCTTGCGGAACACTCGAACAAGTTACTCGCAATCCAGGGTTTTACTGTATTATCTTAGAGTTAGAAACTGTGTTTCATGGAGTCCATTCGCGTCTACCTTGTTTATGTTCATAACATCTTTGGCTCGGGGGAAGGGGTGTTTAGAAGAGGCAGGTTAGTGGATTTTTCCACTTTTCCATTGAAGAAAACAGTGTCTACAAGGGAACCCCAATATAACTCTGTCTTCAAGTTCTCCTATTCTGTTCAAATGCATTTAAAATGCTCATAAGAAGTAAACAAAACTTTGGCTTCTGCCAAAGCATAAGAGACTCTTAAAAACTGAGAACAAACTGAGGGTTGATGGGGGGTGGGAGGGAGGGGAGGGTGGGTGATGGGTATTGAGGAGGGCACCTTTTGGGATGAGCACTGGGTGTTGTATGGAAACCAATTTGACAATAAATTTCATATGTTGAAAAAAAAAACCAACTTTGGCTTCTTTCAGAAAAAGAAAGTCAAAAACTAGTCAAGCATACCTGGAGAAAGACACAGAGTTTTGTCCAGCTAATCCCTTGAGGATATAAGGTTGGCATTGAATCAGGGAGAGGAGGTGCTGTAAGGCTGGTTGCCAGGCAACGGTTCCCATGGGGAGGAGAGCATCAGCCCCAGTGGGTTGGCTGTACATTACAGAAAAGGTGGGCCAAGACCCAAGGAGGGAGGAAGCCTCTGTTTCTGAGCTGGGGAAGGAAAGATATGCAAATAAAGACCCAAAGGGTGGTCACTGGGTTGCCGTGCAATTAGCAAGCTGCTCTTTGCAGTACAGAAGCCAGCTAATTAGTGAGATGTGAAGAGATCATTCTGACTTTCAGATAATTCGGGATATGGGTTGAGGGCCACCTTTCTGAAACCTGGAGGCACTGAAAAAGAGAGGAGTTGAAGGTTTTCCTGAAAGTTGAAAGGAAGCCAAAGGTAAGTGTCCTGCAGTGTCCTTACTGCAATGGTGTCCTCACATTTCCGGGAAGGTGTGTTGCTAAAAGCAAGCTGTGAAAACTCTTGATGCTTCAGTTTTTTTTCATCCATAGAACAGGCATAATGGTACCACCTACCTCATGAACTTGTTGCAAGAATTAAAAGTCAGTATGTACGTAGCAGTTAGAAGAGTGTTTGCACATAGTAAGTGCAGTATGAGTCCTAGTTTCTACTGCTTTATTTTTCTCCCCTCTTCCAGATTAGAAACAGATGATCTGATCTTTTTATGCATTTTAATATTAAGCATTTTCTTGGACCTGAAGTTTGTGAAATCATGGTAGTAACTCGACTTTGTATATAGTTCATATTATGTATCAGTCAGGATGTGTAGATTACACTTGGTAACAAACAGTCTTTGCTGGCTGACTACTCACACGAGTCTTTATCTTTTGTTCATGTCCAGTGAGAGTTTGTAGTAGTTTTCTAGGGCTGCCACAAGAGAATACCCCAGACTGGGTGACTTAAATAACAGAAATGTATTTTCTCACAGTTCTGGAGTCTGGAAGTCCCAGATCAAGGTGCTGGCATGGTCAGTTTCTGGTGAAGCCTCTCTTCCTGACTTGTAGATGGCCACCTTTTTGCAGACTTCTCACATGGCCTTACCTCCGTGCACATGCAGAGAGAGACAGTGAGTGAGATCTGTGAGAGAGTGAGATCTCTTCCTCTACTTTTTTTTTTTTATAAATTTTTTTTAATGTTTATTTATTTTTGAGACAAAGCGAGACAGAGCATGAATGGGGGAGGGTCAGAGAGAGAGAGAGAGGGAGACACAGAATCTGAAACAGGCTCCAGGCTCTGAGCTGTCAGCACAGAGCCCGACGCGGGGCTTGAACTCACGAACCGCGAGATCATGACCCGAGCCGAAGTCAGACGCTTAACCGACTGAGCCACCCAGGCGCCCCAACTCTACTTTTTTTTTTTAATTTGTAAAAATTATTTATTTTAGAGAGACAGCACACATGCACAAGCATGGGAGTGGGGGCAGAGGGAGAAAGAGAGAATCTTAAGCAGGCTCCACACTCAGTGCAGAGCCTGATGTGGGGCTTGATTCCACAACCTTGAGATCATGACCTGAGCTGAAATCAAGAGTTGAACATTCAACTGACTGAGCCACCCAGGTGACCCATGTCTCTTCCTCTTCTCTCTTTTTTTTTAATTTTTAATGTTTATTTATTTTTGAGAGAGAGAAACAGAGCACAAGCAATGGAGGGGCAGAGAGAGAGGGAGACACAGAATCTGAAGCACAGAGCCCAATGTGGAGCTTGAACTCATATACTGTGAGATCATGACCTGAGCTGAAGTCGGACACTTAACTGACTGAGCCACCCACGCGCCCCCTGTCTCTTCCTCTTCTTATGAGGACACCAGTCCTATGAGATTAGGGCCACGCCCTTCTGATCTCATTTAACCTGAATTATCTCCCATTATTATCTCTAATTACAGACACATTGAGGGTTAGGTCTTCAACATAGAAATTTCAGGGGGATACAATTCGGTCCAGGTTGGTGGTAGAGGTGGGGACTCTGTTCGTGATACTCATTTGGAGACCCTGGTGAGCTGGGGGCTTCATCTCCAGCCGTGCTCACCTCTCCCACCTCAGCTCATACTAAATGCCCCTTTGCTCACTCTTCTGCCCCTGGCTACGTGGTGTTCCCCAAACACCAAACCCTTTGCCAACTTCCTGTCTCCTCTGCCTAGACTGGTCTTTCATGACTGGTTCCATCTCATTCTTTAGATCTTCACTAAAATAGTACCCTGTGAACACCCATCTAAAGATGGTCCTCTGTCCCAGACGCTCATCCTTTCATGCTAGTGTGTCATGTTAACATTTATGTGTTTTTTTTTTTATCTACTCACCAACTGTCTAAGCCTAAGCTGCATTAGGTTTTTTCACTGCTGTATCCCCAGGGCCAAGTATATAGTAGATAATAAACATTTGTTGAATGCATGAATGAGTGTCTGTCTTCTAGAATTGATACTCTTTGAGTGTAGGGGCCTTTTTTTTGGGGGGGGGGGCTTGTTTATCACCAACCCCTTGGCACAGGATAAAATGCTCAATAAATGTGGGTTGAATGAATAAACGAGTATCTGGAGACCCATCCTTATGGTGCTCAGATTATCATGCCTTGGGCAAGTTTTCCTTTGGGCTTACTGAGTCAACAGAGGGTGTAGAATTCACCCACCTGCAATCCTCATAGCTGTCTCCCTCTCTTCCCCTGATGGCATGATGAGGAGTCTTATTGTATGTGAAGTGCATAGAACAGCGTCTGGCCCATGGTAAGTTCTAGTTAGCATTTATGGTTATTGTGGTTTTTTTTAATTAATTTATTTGAGAGAGAGAGAGAAGGCATGCGAGTAAGGGAGATGGGCAGAGGGCACACTCAGCACAGAGCCTGACGTGGGGCTTAATCTCTGGGATCATGACCTAAGCTGAAATCCAAAGTCGGACGCTTAACCGACTGATCCACCCAGGCGCCCCATTCATGGTTATTGTTTTAAAGCACTTTCTCACATGTACTCAGATGCCTTGTTTTTCTGGACTGGAGGATATGAAACTCCTTTTTAAATGAGCCAAACACTCTTCCAGTGAAATCTTAAGGGGACCCTCAATATATAACACAGAGGTTAACAAGGGCTCCTCTGGGCACAGCTGGAGTGGATGTCCCGGAAGCTCTCAAACTCCCCGGGGGAACTCACATCTTAAAGCACTCTTCAGGTGGTTATGAAAAACACGGAGGCTTCGCAGAAGCTTCAGTACCTGCTGTTTGAAGCCCTCCTTCACATATAGCCTATTTTCCCCACTCCTGTCGCAGGAAAACCCTTCTAGGGTAGTGCTGTGCTAACCCTGTTTGTGCCCTGAGGACAATGACGGAGAAGATTCTAGCAGTGACATTGCCCACTGGAGCGTATTGTATGGATGGGCACTGTCACCCCCCTTCCCCTCCCCCTGCACTGGCCCCTCCTCCACCCGCCACCCCCAAGGCCACATAGTACCCAGGTCTGGATGAAGGTCTACAGAGGCCCTGACCTTGAATCTCCCCTTCTATCACCATCTGAGTGGTTCAAAACCTAGAGTTCCACACCTTAAGAGCAGGGCAGGGGAGACCAAGGCATTCGGATTTTCTCATGGTGGTTACTCTGGGACTTTAAAAAACAAAAAAAAAAGCTTATACAATCAATCCCCTCCCCTCTTCCATTCTGGGGGAACCCTCCTGCTCTGCACTCAGTAAGCACTCGCCTTGCCAACTTCTAGGCAACCCTGTAGACCTCTCTCTCACCCCTCCCCCTGCCTCTTTCACAGGCCGTGAGGAAATCCAGTGCTCTCTGCCCCTGGGGAACAGAAGGATATTCCTGCACGAGCTGTCCGAGGCCAGCTTCAGCGAGTGTAGGTTCAGCCTGTCGCTCACGGACCTGTTCATCATCATCTTCTCGGGCGTGGTGGTGTCCATCGCTGCCATCATCTCCAGCTTCTTCCTGGCCACCGTGGTGCAGTGCTTCCAGAGATGTGCCCCCAACAAGGACACCGAAGACGAGGAGGACGAGGATGAGGACGACTGAGCCGCCCCCTCCCTTCCTGGATTGCCAGAGCCCAGGCGGGGCTCCCCTCCGAGCCTAGCGGGAAGAGGGGAAGCTGGAAGTGGGAAGCAGTCAACCTGCGGTGCCCAGAGCAGCACCTGCCCCTGGCCGTGCACCTGGCCGTGCACCTGGCTGCGCACCTGGCCGCACACCTGGCCACACACCCCGGGTGCCCGCTGGGACCTCCCATCTCAGAGTTTAAGACCTTAGGGGTGGACGAGCCCAGGAAGGATTCTGGAGAGACCTGCCTCTTGGCTTGAGGTTCGAGAATGAGGTAGAGAGAGGCTTCCCCGCTGACCCTGAACCCCAAGCCGGGGGGAGCAGACGCTTGCAGCTCTGACCACAAGCCGAGCTGGCTTGTGCATCTGTTCTCTGGCCTGGCTTGGGACACTGAGCAGCAGCCTCTTCGTCCTGGGATGCAGCCGCTCAGACAGGGACTCACATCCAGGGCCCTGTCCCTGGAGTGGACTTCTGCCGTACCAGGCTTCGGCAGCCTCTGGAGGTCCACAGGACAGACCCCCATTTGGCTAAAGTGGCACCGAGGGAAAAGCTAAGATCTGGCCAAAGGGCGTTTGTCGCTGTAATTTGGTGAGCAGGTGGGGAAGACTTTTCCTGACAGAGCTCACACCCTGTCCTCAGCCCGAGAGGAAGCAACTTGTAGAGGAAGGAGGGTCTGTCTTGTATACAGTCTCCTTGGCCTCTGTGCCCCATCACTCCTTCCCCTGAAACACAGCCACTTGTCTCCCTTCCCCGGCCCCTTCCCCAGTCCCCCCACCACTGGAATCCCTCCTCGGCCAGCTAATGCCTGGCTGGTCTCTGTGCTGGCACGGGTCCAGACTTTTCACCTCCAGAACTTGTGGTAAACTTTCCCCCGAGGCCAGGATTCCAAAAAGCAAGTTGTGCTGGACCAAGAAAATGCTAAAAAAACAAAAAACAAAAAACCCCCAGAGATTTGGCCTCTGAGAAACCTCCATCAGTGGCCTTAGGGTGTGTGTTACATTTCCTTGGAGCATAGTTTGTGACAGGCAGTGTTTTCCTGGATGTGGAAGACGGCGCTGGGTTCAGAGATAATATGAAGCCACGTCATGTGCCTGGCGGGTTAATGTAGGGCGACGGTGTCAGCAGCATTGGACTCTGCTGGGCATGAGACTTTGAGGGAGCCTGAGAGAAGTCCTGGGTGTTTCTGGGAACCACCTCTCCACTGTTTCTCCTAATATATTCCTTATGTGCTCTTCCTCCATTACTCCCTCCCATCTCTGCCTCCACAAAGACCCACTGTCGCTTGCTAAGGGCCAGGCACTGGTCTGGGCAGCGTGGGTGTGCGCTGAATAAGAAGACAGGGCCCCTGCTCGCTTGGCCTCTTTGTTTTTAAGTTTATTTATTTATTTTGAGAGAGAGAGATGAGGAGGGGCAGAGAGAGAGGGAGAGAGAGAATCCCAAGTAGGCTCTGTGCTCTCAGGGCAGAGCCCGATTCAGGCTCGATCCTGCAAACTGCCAGATCACGACCTGAGCCAAAACCGAGAGTTGGATGCTCAACTGACTGAGCCACCCAGGCGCCCCTCTCTTGGCCTCTGTTCTTGTGGGGGAAACATAAAACAAGCAGGTAGACAGGACTGTAATGAAGGTGGTGATAGGCACTGTGAAAGAAAGAAATGAGGTCCTGCAACAGAGTAATGGTAGAAGCTATACAAGAATGGGTAAATGGGTATATTAGCCAGGGCTCTCCAGAGAAACAGAACCCACAGGGGATATGTATTCTATATATCTATTACTGTTTGTCCATCCACTCATCCACCCATTCAGCCATCCATCCATCCATCCATCCATCTAGATTATAAGGAATTGACTCACATTATATGGAAGTTGCAAAGTCCCAGTATCTACTGCTGGCCAGCTGGAGACCCAAGGGAAAACAGTGGTGTAGTTCCAGTCTGAGTCCAAAGGCCTGAGAACTGACAGAGCCACTGGTCTCCGTTCTAGTCCAAGGTCAGGAGAGGACTCAGCTCAAGCAGTCAGGCAGACAGAGAAAGCTGGGGCTTGGGGCGGGGGGTGGGGGTGGGGGTGGGGGATAATTCTCCCTTCCTTCACCTTTTTGTTCTATTCAGACCCCCAATGGATTGGATGCTGCCCGCCCACACCGGGGATGACACTGTGCTTTACAGTGTCTACAGATACAATGCTATTCTCATCCAGAGACATCCTTAAGGTCATACCCTTAATAATGTTTCACCACATATCCAGGCACCCCGGACCCAGGCAAGTTGATGCATGAAACTAACCCTCACATCAGGAAAGGTCTCATTGGGTAGCTTCAAGCCGAATCCTGCCTCCTTCCCTCCCTCTCTCCTCTTCTTCTACTCTCTCTACTCCTCTTCCCTCTTCCCCCTGGAGGAGACTCGGGCCCCTGTCTGGCCCCCGGCATTGTTGGCCCCAGGGGAGACCACTAGCTCAGGAGCTGTCTTGTCACAGAGTCACTGGGCAGGCGGGCAGCATCTTTCACACGCTCCGTTGCACCCCAGCGCCAGAAGGAGCCACCTCTGTGGGCTCCCCCTCAGTTCAGGTACCACTTCCCTGGAGAAAACTGAGCAGCCTGAAGGCGGTCATCATGAACGTTAGGTGCTGCGTGAATTCCAGGTTCCAGCCATCATGTGCACCTTCCTGTGAATGAAGGCTCACGGAGAAGGTGCTCAGTCAGGGGAGGGGACTCTACTGACACCGGGCTACCTGAGAACGGGGAAAAGACCATGGCAGAGGTGTGTGTCACGGGCTCGGAGGCTGAGAGTGTGAGGCACAAAACAGTCTAATGTCAGCACCTCCCCAGCCTGGCCGCGGACTCACTGAGTTTTGTGTCGGGTCAGAATTGCTGCCTGTTGTCACAGGGTCCGGTCCCCACCCCCGGGAGCACCCTACCAGGGACACCGCTAAAGGCCCTGGATCCAACTGGGCCCCTGCCAAAGTTACAACTTGTTTCTCCCAGAATCCTGGGGAATTGGTGCCCCGGGCTGTGAAATTAGTACCACGGCCTTGGTCTGATGGGTTCCAGTGGGACTTAATGAGTCTTAATGAGACTTAATGAGTCTATTTCACCCCTCGTGGCCAACAGAGTCAGCTGTTTCCTTAGAAGGCACAAGCCCTGCATGGCACAGGGGCCCGTGGTTATTTCCTGAATGAACGAGTGAGTGGGGGAGGGACAGCCAAGGGCTCGTTTGGCACAGATCAACCCCCACTTCTGCTGGCTGCACCCCAGAGTTTTGGAAGGAGCATGACTCTGGGGAAGAAGGGCTTTAAAATATTACCAGCTGAAACCATCACTGCCCGGACATAAAGCCTGTGAAACGCTCAGGACGTTGGGGACAGGAGGGACATCCAAGCCCAAGAAAATATATACTGACCGGGAGCCCCGGCTCCACTGGGAAAATGCCTTTCAAGAAGTGACAGTGGCACAAGCAAGAGGCAGTGACTCAGTGATCTCTGGCTGGCTGTGGGGTCTCAGGTTATAACTAACAGCAACAAGGACAAGGCTACATACTGACTGAGGGCCTCCTGCACCAGAAATACCCCGTCAGATCACCACCAGTGTCATTGTGTCTCAGATGTCACCTCCTCAGAGTAGCACAGTACCTCGTGCTACTTTCTGCACAGCACGTACCCATGATGTGGCATTGTTCCCCCTGTTTACGTGGTTATAGTCTACCTCTCTGGACTGGAACAGGAGCTCCCCAAGAGCCGGGATTGTCTGTGTCCCCAGCCCCGTGGGCTGTCCGTGTCCCCAGAGCCGTGCCTGGCACACAGCGGTGGCACAACCAATATGCATGTTGATTAAAAGACCAAACAAAAGAATTCCATGCACCATACCAGGAACACCACAAACATAAGCTCTTTTCAAACCTCTTTGTAACTCCGGGGGAGAGCTGCTACTATCCCAAGTTTATAGATGAGGGAAACTGAGGCTCAGAGAAGGTGGGTAGGTGACAGGACCTGGCAGAGCTAGACCAGATTCACATTTGGGCTTGGAGGCCTGTGCTCCTGGTTACGATCATAGTTCGTGTGCATTGAGGACACTCTATGCTAGATGCTGGACGAGACCCATTAGGCGACTCACAACCCCTGTAAGGCAGTGTATTCATCCGGGTTTCCCCAAGAAATAGAACCAATAGGATGCGTATAGACAAAGAGATTTATTCTAAGGAATTGGTCCGTGTGATGGTGGAGGCTCACAAGTGCAAAATCTATGGAGCAGGCTGGCAGGCTGGAGACCCAGGGAAGAGCCAATCTTGCAGTTCAAGTTTGGACACCGTCCCCTGTATAATCCCCTTTTAGTTCCACTTAATGGAACTGAGTCCATGAGGCCACATCATGACTGGGCGATTTGCTTTCCCCAGAGTCTACTGGTTTAAATAATCTCAGCTAAAAACACCCTTGTAGAAACATCCAGCGTAACGCTTGACCGCACATCTGAGCACCAGCCAACTTGACCCAGGAAGCAAACCATCACACACAGGTACCATTATCCCTTCCCCTTTTACAGACCCATCGCCTCTGCGTGGCCGTTGAGAGAACTGGTTTGGGCCTGGGAGTAACCGGCCTGGCAGGACACAGCCCGTGAGGGAGTGGAGTTTGGCCACAGGTGCGCCGACCACCGCTCACTCTCTCTCCACCCAACTGCATGCCCTTCTCAGGCCAGTGGGAGCGGGCTTGACGGGGACATCCCGGGGTGGTGCTCTTCTCGGAGCGGTGTGCTGGGCTCCAGGAAGAGTAGCTGCCCTTGCTGGGTGCAGCCAGGATGAATTTATTTGGAGTCTCGAATCTAATGTCTCAGACCCCTTCCGGAGAGTCAAAACCACTAAGACATCTTGTCTCATTGTCTTGCTCTCCTTGATGTCTGATGACCAGGATTCTGGCAGGCATCACAGTTGAATTCACCTTATGATGATGACAGCGGGTACCCCCAGTACAGCCCTTGACCCCAGGCCTGGGGCCCCAGCGCTTTAGAGGGTCCTATCCCCGCCTTACTCTGAGCTCTTCCCCCTGGAGTGAAGGATCTGTAGGGGACAGGGTACATACTCAAAACCAATGCCCTCTTCTAGAACATTCTCTGGGAACACAGGACCCCAGAATTCCCCGCACAAACGATGTCAAATGATCTGCACCCACCATCCCTCTGCCAGGATGGACCGAGTGGCCAGGCAGTAGAGGTTGGCAGGGTGTGTGAACAGAGGTTGGCTGTGCAAGCTGGAGTGTCCATGTAAGACCCCCGGAGGCACAGGATAGAAGAGAACGGGGGAGGTCTTAAATAGCTCAGCTCTCCCCACATGCCACATTCTGGTGCAGATTTCTAGGAATGCAAGAATCATTTGAAGCCGGTTTTCCAAGCGTTAAGAAGGTAGTTCTGCCAAGGTAGCTGGGTGGAACACTTCTTTATCAGCTCATCTTCATTTATGATGTACAACGGTTTCGATGTGGGTATGTGAAGGGTATTTTTACTCTTGTCCTGGCTTCATGGATTCTTACAGGGGGCCCTGGGTACCACAGCAGCCACCAAAGGGCAGCCACAAGCCCTGGTTGTGGCCCTAGGGGCCAACACTGCTTCTGCTCTGCAGAGCTGACCCACACCAGCCTTTGTACAGAAAGCATGAAAAATGCACGCACACCAGTTGGGTTCACCACCCACAGAGAAGGTTTGCATTGAACGTCCATGCTTCAGCCACCCCTTTCTCCCCCTCCTCCTCTTCCTTCCCCCCACTCCCCACCATGTCCCTATAGGCTCAGATGGCCAAAGTTACAGACACGAATTCTAGGTTCCAACAGCGGCTGGGGGCGGGTGTTTTTTCCTAACGCTATTAAATTTAACTGGACCCCGGAGCATATCAATTCTCTAAGTCTCCTTAACATCCCGCCACCACCAGCTGAGCCAGCCAACAGCCCTGGGCCTTGGCCATAAACTCCTTTTTAGTGGCTCCCAGTAGCCTTGAGGGTTAAGTAATTTATTATTTGCAAAAATGGTCTATTGAACCCTGTATGGTAAAACCACCCCAAAGCAGACCCCTGTGGGTTTCATGTGCCTGCAGTCAACAAGGTAGCTTTGTTCTTTAAGACTCCAGGCTAATGAACAGACATCCAAACTTGAAATTGTTTTTCCACGGAAAAGACTTTTTAAAAATGAAAAAGAACACTTTTCTGCTATTTGCAAATGTGATCCATTTTTGGAAAACACACCTTTCCAGGGTGCGAGTTGTTATATTTTGGCCTTGGCAAAAAATACGACGTGCTTTTTGGTAAAACCTCATACCTGTGTTTGGGACCGTTCATTAAGAACTCATTTGCTGTCTGGAGTTTTGCTGGTATCTAAGCTAAGGATTGGTTTTCCAAGAATCATTCTTTTAGGGTGTGCTACTCAGTATAATACCACTATCCCCATCCAAGCCTCTAACTGAATAATCAGAGTGAAGTAACCATAGGTCTACCAGTCTCCAAAAGAGCCCTGGGGCATGGAAGGTTAGCTCTCCAATGGAGTGCCTCTCTGCTCCGTCCTTGTAGCCAAGTGCCCTTGGCCATGCCATGGACCCTCTTGAGCCACAACAATGAAACAATGGGAGGGACGTCCCACCCAGCACCTGGCACACAGACCCGCCTCACTCCTTCAGAATCCCAGTGGTGTCTCCTTGAGCGCTCACAGGTGCACAATAGAGGGGACTGTCTCAAGAGAACTGGATAATCAGAGCCAGAATCCCAGCATCAGATAACAGGAGCCAAAGGCGAGCAATCTGAAGACCTCTGACACATAATGAAGGAGCTCAGTTGTCCTTGTCACCATATAATCAGTCCCCAGCCCCACTGCTAGTGGCCTGGCTGCCCTCGATGCGTTTTGGTGCTCACGGAGTCTGCATAAATGTCAGAGGCGGCTCTTACATGCGAAACCTGAGCATCCCCGGGGGTCCACTCGCCAGAATACAAATGGCGCCACATGAAGATTCGTTCAAATTGTGTTGTCGTGCTGGATCCCTGCCTGACTGCAAGTCCGTGAAAGTATTGCCCTGCCCACTCCCCACCCCACAGACTCTAAGTATTTCCAGGGATGGAGAGTCTCTCTCAGGCTTAAAACCCACCCTGAACTGGCGTCCACCGAGCATCCATCGTGTCTGCTGAAGGTTTACCTTTGTCCTGGACAGTGTGGCCTCCATGAGCCCTGCTGGGGCTCCTTGGGGGATGCTTACCACATGATCGGTGCCCTGCCCACGTGTTTAGTCCCACACCACCATCCCTGGAGGTGCTGTCACGGGCCACCTTCCTTTCAACCCTCACTCACCCCACAGAGCCTCAGTGTGTTTCTCATGGAAATGGGGACAATGCCCCCTCCATGGGGTCAGACTAGTCTCTAGGCTAGGCTTAGAAGCAGACCTTCTAAGATCCTTCTAATTTCTCCATTTCTTGGGCTTCCTCCCTGAACACCAAAACCTCCCTCTCCTCAGGCCCTCCTCCACTCAGGTTTATCGACACGAACAAATAGATTTCCCAGGCAGGGACACCACCATCCATAGCCATGGCAACAAGCCAGCTTCGGAACCAGATGAGGCTCAGGTGGGACAGGAAGGGATACGGACATTGGTGGCATTCAGCACTTCCATTCCTTCCTGATTGGTAGGGGAGATTGCAGGGATCTGCTGAGACGGGGAAAGCCATGGGCTCTCCACACCCTTGCAAAGCTGCCTGGGAAGACAAGAAATGCAGGGCAAGATGTTCCCACCACAGGGCTCCAAGCTGGCACCATGGACGTCTCCCCCAGCCCCATGGAGCCCTCTGCCCCCAAAGATGCCCGTGGTAGTGTAAACTCCATGAGGTCAGACGCAACAGGTCCCCATCACTAAACACCTTGAGCAGGCCTGGCAGAAAGGAGTCCTCCACTGTCACATGAACGAGCAACACACACTCTTCTCCATCTGAAGAAGCCACACTAGGGGCTTCCCTTAAGGAAGTACATGGGGGTAAGGAGGCAGAGCAGAGTCCCGGTTGGAGTCCAACGCAGCCTATTACATTTGACCCACAGCCACCGAGACGGTTGCAGCAGAGTATTTGGGAGTGGTAATACTGGAGCATCGAAACAGTAATAAAATATTCTGGTATGTGAATTGTACTCACATTCCACCTGACTCTTTGCAGGGTGACTGAGCTGGGCCTCTGTTCATGCAGCTGACCCTCGGTCCGTGTGATACTGCTGTGAGTGGTCCCAGCCTTTGCCAGCCTGCTCCTGTCCCCAGTGCTCAAGCCTGCAGCCCTAGGGCATGTAAGCCTTGCTTGCTCCAGCCTGAGAGCCCTTGCAACTGGCTGTCCCCTCCACTTGGGATGCTCTTCCTCCACATCTTTGCTCCTTCCTTCTGGTCACAGCCCAAAGGTCACCTTCTCAGTGAGGCCTTCCCCATCCATCTCAGCTAAAGAACTGTCCCCTGCCCACCTCTAAAGCACCTCACTCTGTTTCCTTCTCTCCAGAGCGCTCATCGCTGTGTGGGCGTCTTGGGTTTTGTTTCCTTGTTTGTTTGCTCTGTCTCCTCCTCTCTTGATGGTAAACTGCAAGAGCAAGGTCCATCCTTGTTTATCCTGTAGGACCAGAGCCCGGATCTGTCATGGGCTCCACAGAGCCTCAGTGGTAAATATTTGTGAAGTGGTTGGATGGGTGGGTGGATGGGTAGATAGATGGACGGATAGATGGATGAATTGGTGGATGGATGGGTAGGCAGGTGGATGGATGGATGGATGGATGGATAGATGGGTGGATGGATACCTGGATGGATGGATAGATGGATGGATGGATGGAGGGATGAAGGGATGGATGGATAAATGGGTGGATGGATAGTTGGGCATGTAGATGAATGGATGGGTGGATAGAAAATTTTCTACCCTTTCCAAGGACTTGAAAGCCACACATAATGTGCGAGGAATACAACCAAGAAAGGATTGACAAGACATACTGAGTGTGTTAAAGGAGAATGCCTCTTCACCTTGAGGGGGGCAGAGTTCTGAGCCCAGGGCTATAACCACATCGGGGACCACTTGTTGTGTTTCCCTCCTTAGCAGTTGCCCACCTTTGCTGTAGCTCAGGAGTCTTCCCCTCTGCCCCAGTGCGGGCTGCTGATTACGGATACAACCCCCAGACTTTGCACCTCGCCTTTTGTCTGAGCCCCAGGAAAACAAGCCCTGGTCAGACTGTCAGATTGCCGAGTCCTGTTAGGCTATGGGGCCGCCTCCTCCCCCCTCCTCTCCTCCCCAAGCCCTCCTCCCCCTTACTCTCCTCTCCTTGGCTCTGCCAGCCTTGGCATCAGCGGCAGGGTATTGAGTGATCTCCATCCATGACCATCTGACCCCTAATTACTTCCGTTAATTACTTGGACAGGCTTTCCCTGCAAGAAAGGCTTAAAACCCAGCGATGGCGAGAGGGGGATGTTCTTCACCTGTCCTTGTCCACCACCTGCCTCTAGAGGGAGGAGACTGTGCACCAGTCAGGTTATTCGATTTTTCCAACCATTTGCTCACAGTGGAGGTCAGTCTGTCCCTTTAATGAGCTCCCTCTAAAAGCTTATTCTCTTGCTAATCCTGAATCTTCTAAAGTGCCTGATTGCTTGCTGGGAGAAATCAGTGTGAGGGCAAGAGAGAGGTGGGGGGAGAGCTCTCTTCAGCGTGGGATTAAGTGCCGGGATGATTTCTGGTCCCCACTCTGACTCCCTCGCCCGGAGCCCCCCAGCCCACAGCACAGAAGCCCAAGCAAGGTGTAGATGCCCCTCAAACCGGTTCTAGGGAGGTTGTGTGGGTCCACACTTCCTCCTCATTCTCCCCCACCCTGCATCAATCCTCCTGGTCCTAGATGCTTCTCACTTGGGACTGGCTCATTCACTCATTCATGCATTCACTCAGTATCTGAGCGTTGACACGGATCCAGGCACCGTCCTCCATCAGCAAACAGAACAAACACGGTCTCTGACTTCAAGCACTGTCGTAGCAGAGAAAACAAGTAAAGCAATGATCACGATAGAGGTAACGCGTTACCCTGCCAGGAAGTGCAGGTACCCGAAGAGCCCAGGGCAGGGGCCAGCCCAGGGTGAGGGACCGGGAGAAGGGTCCGTGGCTAGAACTAAGGACTGTGCCCAAACCCCTGCTCTAGGACATGAGCGACTTCCAGCAGGCCTTCTAACAGCGTATGGCTGTGTCCCTAGGAGGACCCCAGCCCCCTATCAAGTGCCTGCCTGAGGAAGCTTATCAGAATTCACTGTGCTAGCCAACACAGGACAATGCGCCCAACTTCCCTCTCTGAGAGCATTTACTCAAAAGGGCTTTCAGTTAAGGGTGCTTCCTCTGTTCCTTTGAGATTATGCATCTGTCCTATAACTCAGGAGTTTTTCTCTGGGGCCTGGGAGCCCTTCCTTTGAAATGTAACCATTAGGAAGGGAGGGCCCCGGCTCCCAGTCCCTGTGCGGGGAGCACAGGATCCTCACTTCTGTAACCGCCAAGCTGGCAAACGCAGCTGGCCTCATCTCAGGTGCACTGACCACCCTTTGTAGTTTTTCTGAGCAGCCCCCCACCCCGCTCACCTCCTTCCTCACTGTCCCTTTAAAATGCACAGTCAACTCTGGCAGGTCAGAAGAGAACTCCACTCTCCCCTACCGTCAGGCCTCACCGAATAAAACGTTTTCACCCCTTTAACTAGGGTCCCTCTGTATTTATCTTTGACACCGTGGAGGGGAGGTTTAATCTGAAACTAGAAAGCTGAGCAGTAGTTAGCCAAGCTGAGGGGGTGGGTCTAGGGCAAGGAGGTGGGGGAGAATGTTCTAGGCAGAGAAAAAGGGAGAGATCAGAAGAGGCTTAGGGGACTGGAGATGGGAGGGGTGAGGTCTTTGGTGCCTGGCCTGGCCCTGGGAGAGCCTGGGGGCACTGCCTGAGGCTGCACATACCCCACCTCCTTCCCTCTCCCAGTGAGCTTCGCCCAGCCCGCCCTGCCCAGCCCTCCCTGCTGCAGCCCCAATGGCTTCCTTTCTTATTAAAAACAAAACCTGAGGGGTGCCTGGGTGGCTCAGTCCGTTAAACCTCCGACTCTTGATATCAGCTCAAGTCGTGATCACAGGGTCATGGGATCCAGCCCTGAGTTGGGCTCTGAGCTGACAGTACAGACCCTACTTGGGATTCTCTCCCTCTCTCTCTCTCTCTCTGTCTCTCTCTCTCTGCTTCTTCTCTGCTCATGCACGTTCTATCTCTGTATTTCAAAATAAATAAACTTGTAAAAACTAAAGTAAATAAAATAAAATAAAATAAATTTTAAAAATATTTAAAAAACCGAGGCACCTGGGTGGCTCAGTGGGTTAAGCATCTGACTTCAGCTTGGGTCCTGATCTCATAGTTGGTGAGTTCAAGCCTTGTGTCAAGCTCTGTGCTGACAGCTCAGAGCCTGAGGATTCTGTGTCTTCCTCTCTTTCCGCCCGTCTCCCGTTCGCATACGTCTTTCTCTTGCTCTCTCTCAAAAATAAATAAACATTAACTAACTAACTAAATACATTTTAAAAAACACAAAAATTGAGATAGGACATACCACCCAGTCCCCCTTTGAGTGCACTTGAGTGGTACAGGGGTTACTACTCTCTAATTCTGGAACATTCCATCACACAGAAAGAAGCCCCATACCTATGAGCAGCCACTCCCATTCGCCGTCCCTCACCCCTGGAACCACTCATCTACTTCCCGTGTCTGTGGATTAGCCCATTCTGGACATTTCATGTAATGGAATCACGCAAATGTGGCCTCTGGTATCTGGCTTCTGTCACTCAGCATCCTGTTTTCGAGGGTCACCCCTGTTGTGGCATGGGTTCGTATCAGTGCTCCCTTTTCTTTCTTTCTTTTTTTTTAAATTTTTTAATGTTTATTTATTTTGAAGGAGAGAGAGACAGAGTGTGAGTGGGGAGGGGCAGAGAGAGAAAGAGGGAGACACAGAATCCAAAGCAGGCTCCAGGCTCCGAGCTGTCAGCACAGAGCCCGATACGGGGCTTGAACTCATGAACCGTGAGATCATGACCTGAGCTGAAGTCAGACGCTTTACCGACTGAGCCACGCAGGCGCCCCTGGGTGCTCCCTTTTCATGGCTGGATAATATTCCACCCGGGGGCTACTTGGCCCTTGGCTCATCCATTCATCAGGGGACAGACGTTGGGATTGCTTCCCTCTTTGGGTACCACGGATAATGCTGCTGTGAACACTCATGTGCACAGGTGGGGTTTAGGGGTTTTTTAGTGAACAAATGCTTTCGATTCTTTGGGGTGTATACATGGGGGTGCAATGGCGGGTCACATGGTAACTCTTTAACTTTTTGAGGACCTGCCTGTTCTCCGAAGTGACTGCACCACTTTCCATCCCCCCAGCGACGTACCAGGGTTCCAATTTCTCCACGTCCCTGATGACGCTTGTTATTGCCTGTCTTTTTGCGTATAGCCATCCCCATGGGCATGAAGTGGCACACAGCTTCTCTTCCCGTCCCTCCGGTCCCCGCTGTCTACATCTGGCTTTGCGTGCAGAGCGGCACTGTGTGCTGCTGAGAGACCCTCACGAGTCGGTGAGAACACGGCAAACCCAGGGGCTCTGACGTTTCTACCCTTCACCCTGCTCTTTTCTGCATCGCCAGGGAGAAACCCCTTCACTGGGGCAGGTAGCTGATGGCAGCTCATGTCCCAGGTTCCTCCCCATAAAAAGTGCTCAAAGAGGCTGAGCTGGAGAACCTTCCAGCCACAGCATTTTCTGTCCTCATCATCACAGCCCATCTTTGGGTGCAGAGTGTGGGCCTAAACGGCGCTCTGAACTGAACCACACTCTGAAAGGGAGGTCAGCGCCCTGGGGAGAGGAAGAAATGCTCTCAGAACACTTGCTCTGACCCAAGCTGGGTGCAGGTGGACTGTGTCCAGGAGGGCAGGGCCGGGGGCACGGAGCAGGCTGGTGCGGCCAAGGGTCCTGTGAAAGGGAGGCTGTCCAGACTCTGAAGGGCTCTTCCTTCCCTCTGTCGCTGCTGCTGTCAACAGAAGCTCCTGGAAGATCTAGGGAGATTCTGGGACGTAGGAGGGACTGAAGGGCTTGGGAAACCAGCAGAAAGTAGGAATGTTGGCCGGGGGCGGGGATGGGGAGGCAAGCCACTGCCCCTGGGAGAGGGGTTCATAACCAAACCACGTCAGGGTCACAGCATTTTTCTTAGCTCCCAGCTGAGTGGTGGGGTCCAGAGGGTCCTTCTAAAGGAGAGCAGAGCGGGTGAAACCCCAGAGATAGGAATATTCAGCAGCTCTCAAAAGATGGTCCTCTGTAAGCAGTCACTTTACATCCCAATAGAGCCCTTGACAGCCAGACAGAGGAGTTTGGGCCCACCATGTTGTGACCTAGGGAGCCACTGAAAGTTCTTGAGTAAGGGCATGGTGGCGCCAGTAACATTCCACAACACAGGAAGGATCCTGACAGTTGCTAAACCTCCAGGCTTTCTGATGTCTCTCCAGCTTACAGCAAGCCATCCGACAATAATGGGGCGGGTGGGGGGATGCTCTTGGCAATGGGGGTGCTGAGGGAGCAGGCGGCTCGTCTAGCGGACGGGTACTACTAGCACTGATGGTCAGGGCCTGTCTGGACTATGGCGGGCTGGCCGGCCATCGCCGTAAGCCGCACCAGCTTTGTAAGCCAGGCTCCGACATTGAACCAGCAGCTTCCAAGCGCTCTGATATATGGGGCCCAGGGATTTTCTCTTGTGTAGGAGGAGGATTTTCTCAGATTAACCAAAAGGAGACAGGCATACATAAGGCTCTGGATGAGGCTTTGGGAAGGAAATCTCAGCCTTTCTCTAGGCATATTCTTAATTTTACTGAATCCTCGTGAGTGACGGCGATGCTTCTTCAAACCATCTTGGGATGAAAGGCGGAACAAAGAATATGACTCATAAGTCCTTCCCGTTCCTCTCTCTTTTCTTTTCTCATAACCTGAGTCTCTAAATCCAAGTAAATATGATCCTCCCAGGAGGGGTTTACACAAGTCCACAGCCTTTGGCTGGCAGATTGCTTTTTTAAAATCAGTTACTCAAAAAGGTAGTTGAAACTGTCATTTTCAAACCCTGAGGTGGCATCCAATTCGAAAGTGTTATGCAGACTGCGCCTTCCCCATCGCTGGGGGGAGTGGACCCACATCCCTTAGGTTGGGCGGATTCCCACCCTGTCCCAGCATGACACAGCAGCCCAAGAATGCATACGGGGGTGATGAAAATGTTTGGGGACTTAAAAGAAGTGATGGTCGTGCAGACTATGAATGTACTAAATGCTACTGGATTATGCACTTTTTTTTTTTAAATGTTTTTTTTTTTTTTTTTACAATTATATATTTTTTATTTATTTATTTTTTTTTATTTTTTATTTTTTTCAATTTTTTTTTTTATTTTTTTATTTTTTAATATATGAAATTTACTGTCAAATTGGTTTCCATACAACACCCAGTGCTCATCCCAAAAGGTGCCCTCCTCAATACCCATCACCCACCCTGCCCTCCCTCCCACCCCCCATCAACCCTCAGTTTGTTCTCAGTTTTTAACAGTCTCTAATGCTTTGGCTCTCTCCCACTCTAACCTCTTTTTTTTTTTTTTTTTTTTTTTCTTTTCCTTCCCCTCCCCCATGGGTTTCTGTTATGTTTCTCAGGATCCACATAAGAGTGAAACCATATGGTATCTGTCTTTCTCTGTATGGCTTATTTCACTTAGCATCACACTCTCCAGTTCCATCCATGTTGCTACAAAAGGCCATATTTCATTTTTTCTCATTGCCACGTAGTATTCCATTGTGTATATAAACCACAATTTCTTTATCCATTCATCAGTTGATGGACATTTAGGCTCTTTCCATAATTTGGCTATTGTTGAGAGTGCCGCTATAAACATTGGGGTACAGGTGCCCCTATGCATCAGTACTCCTGTATCCCTTGGATAAATTCCTAGCAGTGCTATTGCTGGGTCATAGGGTAGGTCTATTTTTAATTTTCTGAGGAACCTCCACACTGCTTTCCAGAGCGGCTGCACCAATTTGCATTCCCACCAACAGTGCAAGAGGGTTCCTATTTCTCCACATCCTCTCCAGCATCTATAGTCTCCTGATTTCTTCATTTTGGCCACTCTGACTGGCGTGAGGTGGTATCTGAGTGTGGTTTTGATTTGTATTTCCCTGATAAGGAGCGACGTTGAACATCTTTTCATGTGCCTGTTGGCCATCCGGATGTCTTCTTTAGAGAAGTGTCTATTCATGTTTTCTGCCCATTTCTTCACTGGGTTATTTGTTTTTCGGGTGTGGAGTTTGATGAGCTCTTTATAGATTTTGGATACTAGCCCTTTGTCCGATGTGTCATTTGCAAATATCTTTTCCCATTCCGTTGGTTGCCTTTTAGTTTTGTTGGTTGTTTCCTTTGCTGTGCAGAAGCTTTTTATTTTCATAAGGTCCCAGTAATTCACTTTTGCTTTTAATTCCCTTGCCTTTGGGGATGTGCCGAGTAAGAGATTGCTACGGCTGAGGTCAGAGAGGTCTTTTCCTGCTTTCTCCTCTAAGGTTTTGATGGTTTCCTGTCTCACATTCAGGTCCTTTATCCATTTTGAGTTTATTTTTGTGAATGGTGTGAGAAAGTGGTCTAGTTTCAACCTTCTGCATGTTGCTGTCCAGTTCTCCCAGCACCATTTGTTAAAGAGACTGTCTTTTTTCCATTGGATGTTCTTTCCTGCTTTGTCAAAGATGAGTTGGCCATACGTTTGTGGGTCTAGTTCTGGGGTTTCTATTCTATTCCATTGGTCTATGTGTCTGTTTTTATGCCAATACCATGCTGTCTTGATGATGACAGCTTTGTAGTAGAGGCTAAAGTCTGGGATTGTGATGCCTCCTGCTTTGGTCTTCTTCTTCAAAATTACTTTGGCTATTCGGGGCCTTTTGTGGTTCCATATGAATTTTAGGATTGCTTGTTCTAGTTTCGAGAAGAATGCTGGTGCAATTTTGATAGGGATTGCATTGAATGTGTAGATAGCTTTGGGTAGTATTGACATTTTGACAATATTTATTCTTCCAATCCATGAGCAGGGAATGTCTTTCCATTTCTTTATATCTTCTTCAATTACCTGCATAAGCTTTCTATAGTTTTCAGCATACAGATCTTTTACATCTTTGGTTAGATTTATTCCTAGGTATTTTATGCTTCTTGGTGCAATTGTGAATGGGATCAGTTTCTTCATTTGTCTTTCTGTTGCTTCATTGTTAGTGTATAAGAATGCAACTGATTTCTGCACATTGATTTTGTATCCTGCAACTTTGCTGAATTCATGTATCAGTTCTAGCAGACTTTTGGTGGAGTCTATCGGATTTTCCATGTATAATATCATGTCATCTGCAAAAAGCGAAAGCTTGACTTCATCTTTCCCAATGTTGATGCCTTTGATTTCCTTTTGTTGTCTGATTGCTGATGCTAGAACTTCCAGCACTATATTAAACAGCAGCGGTGACAGTGGGCATCCCTGTCGTGTTCCTGATCTCAGGGAAAAAGCTCTCAGTTTTTCCCCGTTGAGGATGATGTTAGCTGTGGGCTTTTCATAAATGGCCTTTATGATCTTTAAGTATGTTCCTTCTATCCCGACTTTCTCAAGGGTTTTTATTAAGAAAGGGTGCTGGATTTTGTCAAAGGCCTTTTCTGCATCGATTGACAGGATCATATGGTTCTTCTCTTTTTTTTTGTTAATGTGATGTATCACGTTGATCGATTTGCGAATGTTGAACCAGCCCTGCATCCCAGGAATGAATCCCACTTGATCATGGTGAATAATTCTTTTTATATGCTGTTGAATTCGATTTGCTAGTATCTTATTAAGAATTTTTGCATCCATATTCATCAGGGATATTGGCCTGTAGTTCTCTTTTTTTACTGGGTCTCTGTCTGGTTTAGGAATCAAAGTAATACTGGCTTCATAGAATGAGTCTGGAAGTTTTCCTTCCCTTTCTATTTCTTGGAATAGCTTGAGAAGGATAGGTATTATCTCTGCTTTAAACGTCTGGTAGAACTCCCCTGGGAAGCCATCTGGTCCTGGACTCTTATTTGTTGGGAGATTTTTGATAACCGATTCAATTTCTTCGCTGGTTATGGGTCTGTTCAAGCTTTCTATTTCCTCCTGATTGAGTTTTGGAAGAGTGTGGGTGTTTAGAAATTTGTCCATTTCTTCCAGGTTGTCCAATTTGCTGGCATATAATTTTTCATAGTATTCCCTGATAATTGTTTGTATCTCTGAGGGATTGGTTGTAATCATTCCATTTTCATTCATGATTTTATCTATTTGGGTCATCTCCCTTTTCTTTTTGAGAAGCCTGGCTAGAGGTTTGTCAATTTTGTTTATTTTTTCAAAAAACCAACTCTTGGTTTCGTTGATCTGCTCTACAGTTTTTTTAGATTCTATATTGTTTATTTCTGCTCTGATCTTTATTATTTCTCTTCTTCTGCTGGGTTTAGGCTGCCTTTGCTGTTCTGCTTCGATTTCCTTTAGGTGTGCTGTTAGATTTTGTATTTGGGATTTTTCTTGTTTCTTGAGATAGGCCTGGATTGCAATGTATTTTCCTCTCAGGACTGCCTTCGCTGCATCCCAGAGCGTTTGGATTGTTGTATTTTCATTTTCGTTTGTTTCCATATATGTTTTAATTTCTTCTCTAATTGCCTGGTTGACCCACTCATTCGTTAGTAGGGTGTTCTTTAACCTCCATGCTTTTGGAGGTTTTCCAGACTTTTTCCTGTGGTTGATTTCAAGCTTCATAGCATTGTGGTCTGAAAGTATGCATGGTATAATTTCAATTCTTGTAAACTTATGAAGGGCTGTTTTGTGACCCAGTATATGATCTATCTTGGAGAATGTTCCATGTGCACTCGAGAAGAAAGTATATTCTGTTGCTTTGGGATGCAGAGTTCTAAATATATCTGTCAAGTCCATCTGATCCAATGTATCATTCAGGGCCCTTGTTTCTTTATTGACTGTGTGTCTAGATGATCTATCCATTTCTGTAAGTGGGGTGTTAAAGTCCCCTGCAATGACCACATTCTTAAATGTTTATTCACTTTTTGAGAGATGGAGACAGAGACAGAGTGTGAGCAGGGCAGGGGCAGAGAGAGAAGGAGACACAGAATACTAAGCAGGCTTCAGGCTCTGAGCTGTCAGCACAGAGCCCGACGCGGGGCTCAAACTCATGAACCTGAGTTGAAGTTGGACGCTTAACCAACTGAGCCACCCAGGCGCCCCTGGATTATACACTTTAAAAGATTAGTTTTATGTTACGTGGATTTCAACGACATTGAAACTAGGGCAGGGTAAGATATATTTTATTGAGGTCAGCACGTAGCCCCTGCCCACTCTTAGTCTCTACCTGTTTGACCCCAAACAGAGCTCCTTGATCTTATATCCCTCTGGCTCCAAACACAAGGCTCCTTATTTTATTTTATTTTTTTTAATGAAATTTATGTCAAATTGGTTTCCATACAACACCCAGTGTTCATCCCAGCAGGTGCCCTCCTCAATGCCCATCACCCACCCCCCCTCCCTCCCACTCCCCATCAACCCTCAGTTTATTCTCAGTTTTTAAGAGCCTCTTACGGTTTGGATCTCTCCTTTTCTAACTTTTTTTTCCCCCTTCCCCTCCCCCATAGTCTTCTGTTAAGTTTCTCAGGATCCACATAAGAGTGAAAACATATGGTATCTGTCTTTCTCTGTATGGCTTATTTCACTTAGCATAATACCCTCCAGTTCCATCCACGTTGCTACAAAAGGCCATATTTCATTCTTTCTCATTGCCAAGTAGTATTCCGTTGTGTATATAAACCACAATTTCTTTATCCATTCATCAGTTGATGGACATTTATGCTCTTTCCATAATTTGGCTATTGTTGAAAGTGCTGCTATAAACATTGGGGTACAAGTGCCCCTATGCATCAGCACTCCTGAATCCCTAGGGTAAATTCCTAGCAGTGCTATTGCTGGGTCACAGGGTAGATCTATTTTTACTTTTTTGAGGAACCTCCACACTGTTTTCCAGAGTGGCTGCACCAGTTTGCATTCCCACCAACAGTGCAAGAGGGTTCCTGTTTCTCCACATCCTCTCCAGCATCTATAGTCTCCTGATATCAGACAAAGGGCTAATATCCAAAATCTATAAAGAACTCACCAAACTCCACACTGAGAAACAAATAATCCAGTGAAGAAATGGGCAGAAAACACGAATAGACACTTCTCTAAAGAAGACATCCATATGGCCAACAGGCACATGAAAAGATGCTCAACATCACTCCTCATCAGGGAAATACAAATCAAAACCACACTCAGATACCAACTCACACCAGTCAGAGTGGCTAAAAAGTCTCCTTATTTTAAAGCTCCAGCCACATCCCTGGCTTCCTCAAAATTTGACATTTATATCCGTTGTTCCCAGAATTATGATCTCCAGTGCTGTTCCAGCTCTGACCTGCTCACCCGGGCTTCTTATCTCCTGTCTAAATGGGAGTTCCAAGGGCTACTCCAAGCCATCTATGGGCAGTGGGGCCCCCAAATGATGGGGGTGTTCTTTAATACAATAGCTCATGAGAACACTGAACCAAGAAGGAAGTAGGAAACAAGCAGGGGGTTGAGGGGGCCACTAGATCATGACTCCAAGCTGCTCTGCCCTTCCCTCCGAAGCCTGTCTGTACATCTTATTTACTGGTTTTCTTGTGCATTGCTGGACAGAGATATTACAGGGAGGCAGGGCTCTCAGATGGCCCCCAAGATTCCTACCCCCTCGTGTGCAGACCCTTGTCCATCCCCTCCCTTTGAGTGTGGGTGGAACCAAAAAAATGATGGGATTTCAGTCCTGCCATTAGGTGGCATCTCAAGACTAAAGGTGATTGGATTTTGCAGATGTTGACTTTGGGTTGATCACACGGGAGAGTGCCCTGGGCGTGCCTTTAAATGAGCATCTTGAAGAGAGAGACTCTCCCGCTGGCCTGGAGGAAGCACGGGAATGAATTCTGCCACAGGAGCTTGGATTAGGACCCCGAGCCTCACCTGAGACCCCAGCCCTGGACGCCCCTCAACTGCAGCCTCGAGAGACCCCTGAGCAGAGGACCCGGCTGAACCATGCACGGACTCCTAGAAACCCAGAGATGATAAATGGGTATTTTATGCTGTTTTAAGCCATTAAATTTTGTGGTAATTGCCATTCTTTGTGGCACATGAATATATAGTGACTTAAGAAGAGAAAGACATCCTGGCCAGAAAGCCCTAAGTATCAAGAGATTGGATAAATCAAACTTTAGATCTGCCGTCCGAATGTGATTTTGGGGGGATGGGGGCAGAGTTTTTTGTAAGCAGCGTTATTCAAGTATGATTGACATGTAATAAACTGCACATTTAAAGAATATAATTAGACAGGCACCTGAGTGGCTCAGTCGGTTGACTGTCCAACTCTTGATTTCGGCTCAGGTCATGATCTCGTGGTTCTTGAGTTCAAGCCCCACATCGGGCTCTGTGCTGACAGTGCAGAGCCTGCTTGGGATTCTCTTTCCCTCTCTCTCTCTGGCCTTCCCCTGCTTGTGGGCACACATGCACACTCTCTCTCTAATAAATAAATAAACATGAAACAAACTTAAGAATATAATTTGAGGAGTGCCTGGGTGGCTCAGTCAGTTGAGTGTCTGACTTCGGCTAAGGTCATGATCTCACTGTTCATGGCTTCGAGCCCCGCGTCGGGCTCTGCACTGACAGCTCAGAGCCTGGAGCCTGCTTCGGATTCTGTTTCCCTCTCTTTCTCTGCCCCTCCCCTGCTCATGCTCTGTCTGTCTCTCCCAAATATAAAATAAAAACATTAAACATTATTTTAAATATTAGACATTATTTAATTTTTTAATTAAAAAAGAATATAATTTGAAAAGTTCTTATCCATCCCCATGAAAGCATCACCATGATCAAGATCGTGAACGTGGCCTTCCTCCCTCTCACCGCCCCTCCCCATGCCCAGACAACTGTGATCTGCTTTGTCCCCAGAGACTAATTTGCATTTTCTAAAGTTGTAATAAATAGAACCATTACCAATCCATCGATCACAGCCTCTAACTCGGGAAATGGGCAGGTAAGTCCTGGCGCACTGCTGCGGCCATCCCGAAGGGGCTGGACGAATCGAGGGCACAGCTCCTGGCTGGCTTTGCCAACACTAGTGCTGGAAAGACATCACAAAAGAAGCCAGTAACTCAAGAGATGAGAAAGGGAGACATTTACTTCAGGTGCAGGCAGCTGGGGGTGGTGGCAGGCTTGAGCCTTAACAAGCAACCTCTCTGCCTGCAAGAGGGACATTTAGCATTTTCTAGGCAGAGGTTCAGGGGGGTATACGCGAGAAAGGAGGAAGAGAGGGCGTGATCACGGACGGGGGCACCGGATGGTGGGCAGGGAAGGGGGCGTGTGGGGTGTGATCTTCCAGGCATTCTGTTGCTATCAGGGCTTTTCTGGCATCTGGACTAGAATATTCCCGTCATTGCAAAACACATCAACGCCTTAAGAAAGTGTGATAAGAGATAAGAACAACGGACTTTAGTTAGAGCGTGAGTAAAGCGATCTCGGCTATTTCTGGTTTTAAGTATTGGGGTTTATGGTTGAGCAAGACGGCTCTCTGACAGACCCAGAGCCTAGGAATTCTTTTTGGTTGGGTTTCCCCTTCGCCCAGCATGTCCATTTGGAGACTGATTCGTGTTGTTGCATGTACCAGAGGTCATGCCTTTGGTTGATGAGTTGTCCTGAATACCCTTTGATCTTAAGCAGGACACTCAGTGTCTCTGGCCTCAGTTTCTTTAGTGGGTGAACAGACACCAGGGGCGCCTGGGTGGCTCAGTCGGTTAAGCGTCCGACTTCGGCTCAGGTCATAATCCTGCGGTTCGTGGGTTCAAGCCCCGCGTTGGGCTCTGTGCTGACAGCTCAGACCCTGGAGCCTGCTTCGGATTCTGTGACTCCTCTCTCTGTCTCTCCCCGACTCATGCTCTGTCTCAAAAAATAAATAAACATTAAAAAAAAAGCAGACACCAGATCCCTTGGGAGCTATTACCTGGCTAACTTCCACGTCTTCTCTCCTGGGCTTTGGGACCCAGCACACCTCTTCTAGTATTTTCTTGCCTGTGTACTAGATGCCTGGGTTTTTTTCCATGGGTGGTAACTGCCTCTAAGTCTGAAAAATCTTAGTTTTTAATTTATAGAAAGAGAGAACTTTTGGGGCGCCCGGGTGGCTCAGTCGGTTGAGCGTCTGCTTTCGGCTCAGGTCATGATCTCACTGTTTGTGAGTTTGAGCCCCACATCGGTCTCTGTGCTAACAGCACAGAGCCTGCTTTGGATCCTCTGTCCCCCCTCTCTCTGCCCCTCCCCCTCCCTCAAAAATAAATAAGCTTAAAAAAAAAGAAGAAGAGAGAGAAATTTGAGACTCCAGTATTCCAGGGACCCTCCACGACGCTGAGTGACCTCCCCAACAGCAGACCCTGCTCAGGGAGCGACCAGCATGCCCATCACCCTGAGCACCCGAGGGCTCTGAAAACAGAATCCCACCTCAGTGTTGCAAACTCAGAAAGAGTCAATCGAAATCTCAGGGTCGATCTGTTGTCAGGCTGCCCTCCTTTCTGCTAGGATTCTGGGTGAGGAGTATAAATAGTACAGTGGGTAATCAGACAGACAGCAGGGTACAGCCCCTGTCCTAGAAAAGAAATAAAATATGTTTGAAAAAAGAAGAAAGAAAGAAAAAGACAGAAACAAACAAAAACAAGGAGTGCTTTTGTATCTCCTAGGCAGAGCGACCCTCAAACCCTGTTCCTGATGGTCCCACGGTCCCCCGCAGAAATAGCAGCCAGCTTACCCTCCAAAACGTGTGCACCAAGTCTTGAAAGAACACTGTCTGTCTCTCTCTCTTTCTCTCTCTCAAAAAAAAAAAAAAAAAACATTAAAAAAAAATGAGCAATAGTGGCTCCCTTTGGCCATGACAAGGCTCCCACTCTTCTGACTGATTGGAAAGCCTATTAGGGACTTTGCAACCACAAGCTGGCACTCCCTCCTGGAACAGGGTCTGGTCATTTGTTCATCAAACGCTCACTAAGCATCTTCTCCATTGCTGACTGGCACTGGGCAGAATTGCTGGGGCGTCTCCATGAGAACCCCGTCTCCACGCCTACCTACCTTAGGAAAATGACCCCATGCGTGCATATATTTCAGACTGATTAGAATTGGAGAGTTTTAAAATGAGAAATTTGCTTCATTTCTACCAATTTCTTCCCCTGCCATTTTGCGGACGTACTGAGGCACAAAGAGGAGAAGGGACCACGGTAAAGTTACAGAGCTGGCCAATGGTGGGGCAGGATGACAACTTTCCTGTGTCACTTAGGATTAGGTTCAGGACTGGGTTGGGCTGTATATGACAACAAACAGGCAAACAGCAACAACAAACAGGTAACAGGAGCCTGAACAAGAGAGTGGCTTATTTCTGTGTCAGATCAGGTGGCCGGTCAGTTGAGTATCGTCTGGCCGTTCCACAATCCCAGGAATCCCAGCTCCTTCCCGGCCGGCCGCGGCACCTGACTTCCACCTCATGGTCCAAGATGCCTGCTTGAGCTCCAGCCATCACTTGAGCATCCTAGCCAACAAGAAGGAGGAACGGAAGGAGGGAAGAACACACCACTGCCTCCTAAGGGGACTTGCCAGAAGTTCCACACACTTCTGCTTACTTCTTACTGGTTTGAACCTGGTCACCAGGCCATAACTCTTTTAAGGGAGGCTGGGAAATGAGAGGTGGGGGGGTTGGGGGGAGTGTCACATGACCAGCTAAAATGTTGTCTTATTCCCCAGGGAAGAAAGGGAGCATAGGTATCGGAGGCAACTTTCCAGTTGCCTCCCTGCCCCCACCCCCCACCCACTTCTGCCTCAGGTGTCACCTGGGACCACAGTTCTAAGCAGGGAATGCGCAGGTTCAGTTGACCTAGATTTCCAAGTTTTCCGCTTGCTAAAATTTATTTGAAACCCCCGAACCAGGGCTTACAGTACTTTTGTAGTCATTCACAGACCTGCCTGTGCCCGGAGTGGCCAAAAGTTTGAGTCACCCGACGCACGGGTTCCCAGCCGACGTCGGATGGGGGGGGCGCTCTGCCCTCTCGTTTCAAGCTCTCACACCTCAACCTTTGCACGGTCTACTAACTGCCACATTTTTTGCATTTCTGCACATTTTGTTGGTGATTTTGCAGTTTAAAATGGCTCTCAAGTGTATGTTGAAGTGCCATCCGGTGTTCCTAAATGCGAGGGTTTGGGATGAACCTCACAGAAAATATGTATGTTGCATACGCTCGTTCTGGCCTGGGTAGGCCATGAGGTCAATGTTATGGATCTACAATATCTATCAACTAAGATGTCTTTGGAAAGCGACAGATGTAAAACAAGGTTTTGTATTGATAAGTTGGCAAAAAAGTTGTGGCCAGAAGTCTCAAGGAACCTAACCCTGTATTTCCCCTCGAGGCAATGATTCAGTATTTACCAGTTCAACATTTTGTGGACTTTATGGAACATAGCTGCCAGAAATAATAAGAATTGACCACACACACTCTCACTGAATCCTCAGGGACCATTAAGCTCATTGGAAAGATGGGGAAAAACTGCTTCAGAGAGGTTAAGTGACTTCCCCAAAGTGGCACAGCCAGAAAGTGGACTTGAACTCACTTCTGTCCAGCCTGAATTCTGCCTCGTTGCTCCCGTCAGGCTGAACGGAGAGAGGCAGAGAAAATTCGAAAACCAGGATCAAGGTTGCAAGATGGTTATGCTCAGAGAGGTCAAGCTCAGAGCTCCCTCTCCCACCCTCTCTGGGCGCACCCCCGGCGGAGGGGCCTTGAGGAAAGTGTAGGAGGCGGCCTGGGTCCCCAGCTGTGAGCTGCAGAGTGGACAGTCGGGGTGGGGGCGGGGGGCTCCTCGGCAGGTGGACAGCTCTGTGTAACCGAGGATTGATTGCTGCCGTCTGCCCTCTCTCCGTCTGCCCCGACGCGACCCTTCATCTGTGCACAAAGCAGGCAGCTGGTGCCTCTCCGCCCCCTGCCCGGGAAGCGGCCTGCGGGTCCCTTCAAAGCAGGCCCCAGTGGCAAGAAAGAACAAAAAGACATTTGCCGTTGGAAACACAGCAGACAGCAGATGCAGAAGGAGTGTGTGTTGTTTTGTGTGGGAAAGAAGAGTCGGAGGAAACAGTGAAAAACAGAAGCGAAATGAAGAGAGCTGTGCGAGGCTCAGAGCCAGCCAGGAGCAAACGGTGTCCCTAAATGGCTCTAAGGGTCTCTAATCACTGGAAATTTGCCCCCCCCCGCGTGGAACGGGGCTGCCTTGCCCATTGGATTTCCCGCGGGGCTTGGCCATGGGAGACCGGCAATGCGGTGGGGTCCCCGCTGGAGCACCAGGGGCAACGTTTTGCAGGTGACCCCCATCCGTGCCCCGTTCTCATCGTTAGAAGTCACTATGGCCAGGGGCGGGGGGCGGGGTGGGGAGGTGTCACAGACCAGGAATTCCCGCCACTCAGCTCCCTTCCGACTTTGAGATTCTTTGAGAAAATGCCTACAAAGATATGTCCCGGGGGGAGATGGCGAGGATGAAAAATAATTAGCTTTCGAGCTCATACCGCATGCCAGGTACCTTCTGGTCCCCATTTTCCCAATTTTCCCAACCTCCACGCCAGCAGGCCACATGATCCCTGTTTTTCCCTTGGAGACATTGACTAGGAAGCCACGTGCCCAGTGAGACATGTCAGCCAGTGGCCGTATCTCTCCCGTTATACCACGCCACCCCACCATCAACACCCAGAACCATCCAGAAGCTAATAGCTCTGGAGGAGATGGGCAGGAAGACATAATTCCTCCATAACAATGAGTTCTTTGTTAGAAACAGTTCCTTGGGCTTCCTGGGATGAAAAGGAGACCATACCTTCTCTACTAATGATTTCTAACTGTATTTTTAGCCAAAAAAAAGGAGGGGGGGGTGGGGTGGACGCCTGGGTGGCTTAGTCGGTTAAGCATCTGACTTTGGCTCACGTCATGATCTCACGGTTCGTGAGTTCGAGCCCCGCGTCGAGCTCCAGGATGACAACACAGAGCCTGGAGCCTGCTTCGGATTCTGTGTCTTCCTCTCTCTCTCTCTGCCCCTCATTGTACCCCCCCTTCTCTCTCTCTCAAAAAAATGAATAAGCGTTAAAACAATTTTTTTTTAAAGGAATAAATCACCTGTACGCATAGTATAATGGTCCTCCCTCTCTCTCTCTGCCCCTCCCTCACTCATGCTCTGTCTCTCTCTCAAGAATAGATAAGCATTAAAAAAAATTTTTTTTAATCATTAAAAAGAATCTCCAGTTAGAACCTAATGCAAAAGTCTGGACGCTGGTGACAGGCATGGAGAACCCCAATGGCATGGGACGCCTCTTGCGATCGGCCACCTGGCACGTCCCCCAGCTCCGGGCAAGGTGTGCCCTTCTTCAACCCCTGATATCGAAGAAGTCAAAAGCATCAGCCATGGATGAAGTGACACCACCGGGCGCTGGTAGGGCTCATCCATCCCCCCTGCACGAGCTGTCCTTTCTGGGCACCTGGCTGACCCCTCCCCCCCCCACCCCCCCCCCACCCCCCCCCCCCCCGGCCTCTCACTCCTCCCGCTTCCAAACCACCACCGCCTGTCCCAGCTCACTCTTGGTTAAGCACAGCAGGGCACCCGGGAACTTCCCAAGATTCTCTTTCTGTAAAGGATCAGACAAGGTAATAGTTTAGGCTTTGCAGGCCATTTATTGCCTCTGTTGTATCATTTCTTTTTTGTTTGTTCTTACAACTCTTTAGAAATGGAAAAGCCACCCTTAGTCCACGTCCAGACAGGACACCGACTACATCTGGCCCCCGGCTTAAAGAATAAAGTCGCAGCCTGGCATTCAAGGCCTCCTGTGATCTTCCCACAGGCCCTTCTGTGAGCCATATCCCGTATTATTGCCACTCCCCTTACTCCACTCCTGCCAGATCGGAGCCCTCCCACAGCCATAACCACCCAGCACGCCCCCCCCTGGTTGGCCCCCTTCCCCTGTTCCTTCCACCTGGAAGGCTCTCTACCCACCTCTTCTGCCTGTTGAGATCCTGCATCTCAAATGCCACGTTGTCCACGGAGCTTTCTGGATTTTCCTCCACAGGGCATGTTGCATACAGTTTGTGAAAGTCGCTCCCCCAGAGTCATGCGGTGCACAACCTGCACAACCAGACAAGGTAACCTGCCTGCCTCTAGATACAAGTGATCTCTCCCTCCTCTGAACTAGAAGAAAAAAATTATTTTAGGAAGCGTGATTACTACCTAGATTCAGTTTTCCACCCGTGGCACGTTCAAATCTCTAACTCTTTTCTGTTTTGTTGCAGTACTGTCTTATTGAATCTATCTCCTAAAAGAAAAAGAAAAAAAGTACCTTGTCCTTGTCCACTTCTCTCTTCTCTATTTTCTTTTTTTTTAGGTTTTTAATGTTTATTTACTTTTGAGTAAGAGAGAGAGGGAGAGAGAGCGCATGCACAAGTGGGGGAGGGGCAGAGAGAGAGACACACACACAGAATCTGGAGCTGGCTCCAGGCTCCGAGCTGTCAGCACAGAGTCCAATGCAAGGCTGGAACCCACAAACCGTGAGATCGTGACCTGAGCCGAAGTCGGACGCTTGACTGACTGAGCCCCCCGGGGAACCCCTCTCTTCTCCATTTTCTATGTGGCAGATGGGAGTTTCCCACAATGGCTACAGTGATGTCTCCCACCCCGTGTTGGCTTCAGCAACGTGACTTTGCCATATCCCCGTCAAGAGGTGGGGTCCGTGGTGAGGGTGAGTTTGGGGGCCCCTGAGTCAGCCCTGATAGGAAGTTCAACTCCCCCGAGACTACCGTGCTGTGGGAAGTTCAGCCACGGGGGGATGGTCCTGATTTGGTGACAGGTCACATGGAGAAACGGTGAGGAAGAGACCATGTACTCTTAGAATAAACCTGACCCCTTTCCCACGGGCTGATGGCTCAGCTGCCTCTGTGACTGACCTCCCGCATTCCAGGAACTGCTCCTGCCACCCTCTGTCAGGCCCTGGGATGTGCCAGGCCTTTCCTGCCCCAGGAACGTGATCTGTACGTGATCTTCCCCAGCCTCGAATGCTCTTCCTCAAGTGTTGAGAGGGCTGGCTTCCCATCAACCAGCTTGAACCCCACCTCCTCAGAGAGATCTTCCCTGGCCTCTGGATCCCAAGTAGCCCCCACCCCCCCCACCCCCCGCCCCGCGTGTCCTCTGTCTTTGCTTCCCGCCTTCCCTCCCCTGAGCTCTTTCTCGTGGCTTGAACTGCTTCGAATTCTACCTGCTTATCAGGCTGTCTCCATCGTTAAACTGTAAGCTCTGTGGGTGCAGGCACCTTGGTCTTGACCACCTTGTAGCCCTGGTTCCAACAGAGTGCTGGGCAAATGGTAGACGCTTAAGCTTGTGGAATGAATGAATGAATGAATGACGCTCCTAAGGTCTGGCTTAGCCTAATGCCTCTCCGAAATCCCACGGCACTTAGCCGGGGACCCGTCTGTCAGCAGGTATTTGCTGGAGAAAACTTGGTGATTGATGCCCTGTGTAGATCTCATGTGTGTCCCTACAGTGGGAGCTGGTGGGGGTCGGGGGGAGTTCAAGACGGGCTTCATCTTCCCGCCCCTCAGGGTAACCTGAGAGGGCACCTCACCCTCTCCAGTAGGGGCCAGGCGAGGGAGCTGAAAACTGGAAGACATACTGCCTCCACCCAGTGAAACCAGGGGAAATGAGTGGAGGAATGAATGAATGAACGAATGATGTGATCAGCCTAGGCCACTCCTGAAAACCACGGCGTGACAGAATAAGGCCCACCAGACTCCCGTCCCCAGGGAGGTGCACCGGAGAGTCCATGAGGCTTGTGGGTCTGGCCACTTGTTCAGGGTGGGCAGGAGAGCCCGGGGTGGGCGGTGGGGTCACCTTCTCCCCACTCCACAGGTTTCCTGCAGGATGTTGGCTCTCCCCTCTCTCTCACCCCCCCCCCACCCCTTCTTGTTTCCTTGCTTTCCTTCTCCTTCACCTCCACCCCATCCCCAAAGCCTGCAGCCCAGCCCGGTGGCCAGCTCAAGTGGGACCAGGCACTGAGACTGTGCCAGTCTCCGGTCCTCGAGTCACTGGCACCATGCCGACGTTGGGACCCGCACACGCCTACCTCCCGCATCTTCTCACTTGGGTGTGGACGTGGAGGCCGGGGAAAGATGACCAGCTGTCGCCCCTCAAGACTCAGCAACAATATCAACAATATGTATCGAGCGCCTACAGGGACTAGCCATGGGGCCGCTGCAGTGAGGTCTCATGCCCTCCTGGAGCTGGTCATCTGGAAGGAACAAGAATGCAGAACGTCGTTACAAATCGTACTATACTTCTTCTGTGGACAAAACCAGCCTCAAGAGGGATGGAGACGAGCGGAGGTGGCCAGGGAGGGCTTCTCTGAGGAGGTGGCAGGGCAACCGAGACCTGGAGGAAGTGAAGGAGCTGTTCTAGCACAGGGGGTGGGGGTGGGGTAGGAGAGGGTTCCTGACGGAGAGGAGAGACCCCCCTGCCTGTGTCCTTCCACCCCCCAGAGCCAAGATCATGCAGCCAGTCACAGCTCCCTGTACCAACTCCCATCCCAACCTCTCGCAGTGGGAGGTTTACCCTGAGAGGGGAGGGTCACCTCTGTCTTTTTTGGAGGCAAGTTAACATCCCCTGCAATGTGCTGCTACGAAAGGTGACAGCTCTTTGATTTATCTCTCGCGGACATGCCTCCCCGTCGGTGACTAAACAGCACCTAAATAGACCTGAGCTGCGTTCAGACGAGGCAGCCCGAACGTATATTTACTCAGGAAGCAGAAACTGCTTTGGACAAGGAAGAAATGATTTGATAGCAAAAAGAATTGTGGAGAAACAGGAAGGATTTGGCCAAATTCACGTACAGAGGATCTGGGGGGCAGGTTGGGGAGGGGACAAGCAGCTGGCTTAATTATCTTGTTTATCACACCGACCAGATCCCGTTCAAGACAGCCCCAGTGAATAACAACGCGGAAAATCAATTTTGAGCTCACCTGGAAAAAAAACAAAACAAAACAAAAACTCACCACCGTTGACTACTCTTCTGTACGTTTCTTGATTATGCCAGAATAGAGTCGTGAAGCTTCAGTGGTATCTGAATTAAGCTAAAGAAAGGTTTAAAAAAAAGAAAAGCCTGGTTATAAGAGCATTAGACTAAAATTCCGAAGTGTCTACAATTTTGATTTTGTGTCTGACCTTGGAAGTGGCATTTGATTCTTCAAAGCGAACTTTACTCTTTTATATCCCCAAACGATCAACCTGGCAGATACAATACCTTAACACCTTCTCCTTCCCTTCTTTGTCCCATGCAGCACCTTGGACTTCCTTCTTTGGGCTACACAGAGACAAGCACATAGACAAATCAAGGATTCAAACCAGGCGAGGTGAGTACTTAGGCTACGCTCTGTGCTACCCAAAGAATTCAAGCTAATTCACGTCTGCCTCACTTAAGGAAAGAACAAAGGGAGAAAGGTAGTAATTCTTCAAAACATTCTATCTTTTGCTGTCATCTTTTTCCTGAGGAATAAGGGGTCCTATGAGGCCGAAGACTTTTCCGAGAAATACGGCTGGAGTCGCCGTGGTAACTTTCTTCCTCCGGGGACCAAAGAGGGCTTTGAATTTTCAAAGAGGTTGAGCCCTCCGTCTGTGACCACATCAAAGTGGGTCACAGATCCGCTCTAACAGATTCCACTGTCAAATAGGAGGCTGGCGCCAGGCCCAGCCCGTGATGGAAAGTTAATAGAATATTTCTCATCCAGGAGACTTTGGATCGCGTGGAGACGCGGAGTCGAGAAGGCAGGCCACAGCGTTAAGTGGAAGAAAAATGCCACATTTTGACAGGAAGTTAACTTTCAGACAACCTCTCCCGATGCCCGCTCATGAATATGTATATGTTTAAAGAACAATTTGAGTGAGAAGCGATTAACTCCAGCACACTGCTCATTTTTCTTAAAACGTCTTTTCGAAACCCTGTCTCCCTTGTGTACTGTGCAGCTCTCTCCAATCGGCCGAGTTGGCCTCACTGCCATCATCTTTTGTCCTGAGAGCCTGGTGTCCACCTCTTGGTCACTCAGCAGTGCCCACCCAATTGTCTCCTTAGCTACATTTGACCAGGTGTAGTGAACTGTCAGTGTCCCATCCAGACCTCTGTACTTGGGCACACCCATCCCCAACTGCTGTGTGTGTTGACTGCTAATGGCTCCCAGCTTCTGCTTCTTCCAGAGAATCACCTCCAGCAGGAGTGGAGCCCCCTTGTCAGCCCTGCCCCAGGCACCCCACAATCATCACTCACTGACAGAGGAAAAGAAAAAGGCAGTCCCCTGGCCTCCAGGTGGGATTCAGCTGTGGCACAGTCACATTCCAGAGCCCGCCAGTGTGGTCAGGCAGAACCCGGCTTCAGCTGGGACCATGTCCTTACTTGGCTCCTTCTCCTGCCCTGTCCTGTGTCCACCACATTCTTCTCTTGAGAGCCTGCCCTCAGTCAATCCCAGGCACCTGCATCCCTGTGTCAGTCAGGCTCTACCTCTAGAGAACACGACCTAAAACATCTGGATACGTTGGGGTGGAAATAGTTTTCCTCTACCCTTCAAGGTTCTTCTGGCTGATCTGAGAATTAAATTGACATGAGGTCAGTTAACTGGAGACAACAAAATATAATTTTGAATATACAGAACCCACATGCACAAGACGTTCAAAGACAGAAAGGTAAAATGAAGTATATATACCATCTTGAATTAAGGAGAAGGCAGTAAGAGTCTGGTGCTTCAAAGGCAAGGGAATGATTCAAAGGAAGATGAAGAAGAGTAAGTGCTTGGTAAACAAATGTTTGCTAGTCCCCACAGAAACAATGGGACACAGAGAGGAATTTTAACAATCAGGTTTTGATAAATGCTTCCCTGTTTACTATCCTTAGTTCATATTACATTGTGTTATCTATGATGACAGCTCTCTTCCTGGAGCAGGTTTTCTATCTAAATTCTTTTAGGCAGTTAGAAGGAAGATCAACATTTCTTCCTAAATCTTTTGAGCCTCCCTAGAAGTCTGATTGATTTCAGCTCAAAATAAACTTCTTGCCCAAGTGGCACATCTATTCTGAACCCCTACAGATATGCAGGTGCCCAAGAACAAGTCACACTGACCAACACAGACACAATTCATCTCCATTATCTTTGCAGAAATCCTTTTACATTTGAGAGCACAGGACCTGACAATGAGCAGTTAGGGCATTTTCTCATCATATGGGGTGGGAGGGTTGCAAAGACTGAGCTGCATGGACTGTTCACATGGGGAATAAATGAACTTTCTCATAAGTAAGCTCTTCTACCAGCAGTAGCCATATGTTTAATATGAAACTGTGTGGGTCAGGATTGGACACCCCCAGGGGACAGTGGTAAGGTCAACCAAAAGCCCTGAAAGTTCTTACACCATTTGGGAAAGTAGATTCAGGAGTGGTCTAAGTCCCTCAGAATATACCCAGCCCCTGATGTCTCTGTGGCAATCTCCATAGTGTCATTGCTTACGTTTCTTTAAAATATTTTTTTTAATGTAAATTATTTTTGAGAGAGAGAGAGAGAGAGAGAGAGAGAGAGAGCATGATCAGGGGACAGGCAGAGAGAGAGAGGGAGACACAGAATCCAAAGCAGGTTCCAAGCTCTGAGCGCTCAGCATAGAGCCTGACGCAGGGCTCAAACCCAAGAACCATGGGATCATGACCTGAGATGGAGTCAGATGCTTAACCGACTTGAGCCACCCAGGTGCCCCACCATTGCTTACATTTCTATGTTACATATGTTATACCTAATATAAAAATTCTGGTTTACGATAGCATTAGAGAAATCATTTAACATCACTAGAGGTATTTAATAAATGTTAAATATCATAAGTTCAGAGAAATTTTGTTAATAAAGGGCATGTTCCAGAAACCTACAGCAAATATCATCATTAATAGTGAGTCAACACCAGCACTATAGGCTGTGTGCTATAATATGTCTGTTAACTTTGCTGTTATTCAATGTTGCACTAAGGGTACTAATCCAATTTTGCAAAAAAAGGAAGAAGAATAATAGGTATAAATATTTGAAATTAATAGTGTAGATGATATGATTGTCTACATAAAAAATGCAAGAGACTCCACCAATAAACTTATTTGAACTAATATGCCAGTTCAGCAAAATGGGAAGGTACAAAAATCGGGACCTCTCCAACTTCCTATTCTTGTACAAATACCTAACAACACATTTTGGAATGTTGGAAAACTATAATATGTATGCATAGCTGAGCCCATGAGGGGGAAGAAAGGGAAGTGTTTACATGCTGGAATAAAACAGAACTTGAGACAGGGTGGTAAGAAAATGCACTAACATAATGGCTTCCAGAGCAAAGGAGGATGTACTTCAGGGGTCATTACCATCCCTGTAACCTAGCAGCTTGGGTTTTAAGATCCGCATGGGGGATGAGTAGGAAACTAGCTGGCAAGGGACAGGGCACTAGGATTAATAGCATATATACATAAAGCAGGGTCTTTAAGAGCTTACCTTCAGTGACAGAATGGATTCTAGAAGTCCACCTGCCAGTCCAGGATGGTTCTGGGTAGGAAAAAAAATTGCCACCCCCTCATACATTCAATCTGCTAGCCTGTTGCTTGGGCAGGTTTGGGGCCTATTTTATGTCCACTGTGTGGTCTAGGAAACTCCAAGATGGGAAATTACAAAATTACAATTTGTATCAGGCTGCTGACATCCCTGGGACACTTGGGAAAGACAAATCAGCAGGCTGACCTTGGGGGATGATTCAGGAATGCAAGCTGTAAGACATTCCCACAAATAAAGATCTGGTGAAGATGAGCCCACAAACCAAAATTATAACACTCGTTCTAAAATATTCCACGAGATTCAGGGTCCACAAACCATAATAATCAGGAGGATTAGAACCCTGGAAACTCCAGGTAAGACAACAGTCTGAAAATGGCTCTAAAATAAGATTTTAGAAATGAACAAAAACATAAAGGAATCAAAAAGTTAAGAAAGGCTACTAGGGGGGGAAAAAAAGACAAATTTTTAAAAATAAAAGCAAATAGAACATTTTGAAATTTTTTATCCAAGAGCTGAAGACTGCAATTTTCCCAGAACTGGTGAAAGACACTAATCCTCAGACTCAGGAAGCCAAATAAGTCCCAAGCAAAATAAAGGAAAAGAAATCCATACCCAGATAAACTACATGAAATCCAGAACACCAAAGACAAAAAACTTATCTCAGGAGTGCCCAAGAGAGAGGTGCTTGGGTGGCTCAGTGGGTTAAGTGTCGGACTTCAGCCTAGGTCATAATCTCACAGTTCGTGAGTTTGAGCCCTGCATCAGGCTCTGTGCTGACAGCTTGGAGCCCGGAGCCTGCTTTGGATTCTGTGTCTTCCTCTGTATCTGTCCCTCCTCTGTTCTCTCTCTCTCAAAAATAAATAAACATAAAAAAAAAAGAGTGCCCAAGAAAAAAAACAAGAAACTACACAAGAATGACAATTGCCTTTATAGCTGGCTTCTCAACCCCACCAATGGAGACTAAAAGTCCTTCACGTAGGAACAGGATCTTAAAATCACTAAGAATATAATTGTCATCTTAGAATTCTAAATTCAGGAAAACTTTTTAAGAAGGAGGTGGAACAAAGCCTTATAAGGTAGGGGTTGAGAGAGTTTCCCAGCTCTGTTCAATGAAAAAGTAAATCACCTCTATAAAAAAGGTCTGAGATTTGGGGCGCCTGTATGGCTCAGTGAGTTAAGCGGCCAACCTTTGATTTTAGCTCAGCTCCTGATCTCATGGTTCATGAGATCGAGCCCCAAGTGAAGCCCCAAGCTGAGGCCAACTTCAACTGTGTGAAAAGAAGTAATACAAATTTGGGATGCAAAAACAAAGGCTAATTAAAACTCAAATCACAACTATAGTATAATGTAAAATGAGAGAGGATTAATTGGCACTAAATTTTCTCTATTGTGGGGGCACCCAGGGGGCTTCGCTGGTTAAGCATCTGACTCTTGATTTCAGCTCAGGTCATGATCTCACATTTTGTGAGATCAAGCCCCACGTCGGGCTCTGTGCTGACAGTGCTTGGGATTCTCTCTCTCCCTCTCTCTCTGCTCCTCCCCGACTCATGTGCCCATGCATGTTCTCTCTCTCTCAAAATAAATTAAAAAAAGGTTTCTCTACTGTTGGCAGGATAGAGACACTAACTTTGTACTTTACTTCTTTTCTTCTCTCTCTTCTATTTTATTTCTTCTCCCTAGTCCTGTTTTCCCTCCTCCCGTCTTTCTTCCCATCTCAAGAACAGAACTGAACTGTTCTAGATTCTCTGTTCATAGCTCATGGTTGTAACTGGTCCATGAGAGGGCGCCTGTCTCAAAGGTACGTAATTATACATCGGCATCTATTCCTTTTTATTCCTAATACCCTCTTCTGCTTCCCTCCCCGCCATAGATGAGCACTCTACCAGTTGACCTAACCTTGAATTTGCACGTGTCCTTATAAAACATGTGATGTCATTTTGTGCTTGTATTTATTTTAACTCGCATATGTGGAATAGGGCACAGTGTTATGGAGAGATCCTTAATTGCTCAATTAATTAAATGTCCAGTCCAAGACACTCAGGGGGAGGGGTGAATGGAAGTGCTGTTATTAATACTTCCAGAACAGAGATACCATGTTAAACCTACAATCACCCTAACTACAGACCTTGTTCTCTTATTTAATTGTTTCACTTGGTAACATGTTATTAAATTATAGTAACAACAACAGCAGTAATATTACTTGCTATATGGCAAACACTTGCAACTCTGAAAGGTGGATATTGTTATTATTCCCATTTTGTGGTGAGTGAACTGAGGCACAGAGAAACTAAGCAAGTTGTATCAGGTCACACAGCCAGTGAGGGCTGAGCCAGTTTTGAACCTGAATCGGGCAGTCTGGCTCTGAAGTCTCTGCTACTACCCGGAGCACCACAACTGCTTCTGAATCCAAAGGTTCTGTGGGCTTTCAGTGGCCTTGGTGGTATGATAGTGAGACCAGCTACCTTTTAAAGGTTTTGAGGGTCCTATCTTATCTCGTATCTCAGTGGGAAAGCAGCTAAAGTCTCTCCACGGCATCTAATGTTTAATATGACTTTTCAGTTTATGCCATTTTATTTTCCAAGAATTTTATTGTTTATCTTATTTCTTTTTAAGTAAGCTCTACCCCCAACTTGGGGCTCGAACTCATGACACCGAGATCAAGAGTCACATGCTCTGCCAACTGAGCCAGCCAGGTGCCCCTCTTTTCCCAGAATTTTAAAACCTGAAATAAGATTTGATTTCTGTAAAATTACTTTCTGAACCTTTGAGGGAACTGTACTTTTCTTTTGTTCCTCTCTCAGTGTGGTGAATTACACTGGTAGATTTTTCAGAGGCTGTCTCACCATCCTGGAGTAAACCTTCCTTGATCATGATGTATTACTTTTTAAAACTCTGTTGGATTCAGTTAGTGGAAATAATTTTTGCCAAATGGACTTACAATGTACTTTCCTTCTGATGTCCTTATTCGGTTTTGAAATATGTGTTACAGCTAGCCTCATGAAATGAATTGCTCAGCTTTCTCTGTTGGTCTATTTTCTGGATCTTCTTGTGTAAGACAGGAATTACCCCAAAGTGTGGGGGAATATCACATGGAAGGTGTCTGAGCCCAGAGCTCTGGGGGAGGGCAGGAGGTCTGTCTGGTTACCATTTTAGTGTCTTTGATTTGTCTATTCCAGTTTCTGTTTCTTTGTTCACCAATTTTTGCCATTTCATTGCTTCCCAGAAATTTACCCCCTTGGTTTTGGTTTTCAAATGTATTAGCATATGGTTGTTAGTATTTTTATTATAATACATTTTTATGGGGGCGCCTGGGTGGCTCAGTCGGTTGAGCGCCCGACTTGGGCTCAGGTCATGATCTCACAGTCAGTGAGTTCGAGCCCCACGTCAAGCTCTGTGCTGACAGCTCAGAACCTGCTTCATATTCTGTGTCTCTCTGTCTCTTTCTGGCCCTCCCCCCCACTCTCTCTCTCTTTCTCTCTCCCTGTCTGTCAAAAATAAACATAAAAAATTTAAAAATAATAATACATTTTTATGATGAAATATACATACAGACAAAAGACTATATGTAATATATATACATACACATGTAATACATAAACAGTAATAATAAAAATTATAAAAAAATAATAGTAAAGTGGAGACCCATGCCCACTTACCTTAGGGCCACTGTGTGTCCCCATTCTCTGCCTCTGTCAACTCCATCCCTCTAAGTCTCTTCCAGTGATTTAATGACCAAGAGAGTTGTATCCCAGGAATGCAAGGTTGGTTTAATATTTGGAAATCACTCAATATAATTAAACATGTCAATGGAATAAAACCAAAAAAACCCATATTGTCATCTCAAATAGAATAAAGGGCTTAAAGAAACTTAAAAATACCTAAATAAATGGAGAGACACACCATATTAAAGACTCAGTACTGTTGGGGTGCCTTGGTGGCTCAGTCAGTTAAGCATCTGACTCTTGATTACAGATCAGGTCTTGATCTCAGGGTCATGAGTTCAAACCCTGCATTGGGCTCTGTGCTGGGTGTGAAGCCTACTTTAAAAAAAAAAAAAAAAAGACTCCATACTGTGCAGATGTCAATTCTCCCCAAATCTATAAATTCAATGGGGTCCTGATCAAAATTTCCTTAGGTATTTTGGTAGAAGTTGATAGGCTTATTCCAAAATGTATATAGACATGCAAATAACCTTGTATAGCCAAAGCAATTTTATAAAAGAACATTTTGGGAGACTCGGTCTACTTGGTTTCAAGATTTAATATAAAACTACTGTAATCAGGATAGCATGCAGATTAATGAAACAGAACAGAGGATCCATAAGTAGACCATGCATATGCAGTCAGTTTGATAAGGTGCCAAGGTGACTAAATGGAGAGAGAAAAGTATTTTCAACAAGCGGTCCTGGAACAATTGGATATCTACATGGGAACAAAACAAATACCAAAGCCTACCCCACACCATACATAAAAATTAACTTGAAATGGACCATAGATCTACATGTAAGAGCTAAAACTATAAGACTTCTAGAAGAAAACTTAGCATATAATCCTTGCAACGTTAGAGTGAACAAAGACTTTTCGAATAGGACACAAAAGCACAAATGATAAAAGAGAAAGTTGATACATTAGATTTTATTAAAATTTTCTTTTTTCTTATTTGCTCATTACAAACAGGTGTCCTTCTTAATGCCCATCACCCATCTAGCCCCTCCCCCACCCACCTCCCTCCATCAATCCTCAGTTTGTTCTCTGTCATTAAGAGTCTCTTGTGGTTTGCTTTCCTCTTTTTTTTCCTTCCCGTATGTTCATCTGTTTTGTTTCTTCAGTTCCACATATGAGTGAAATCACATGGTATTTGTCTTTCTCTGACGTATTTCCTTTAGCGTAATACATTCCAACTCCATCTGCATCACTGCAAATGCCAAAATTTCATTCTTTTTGATGACTAATATTCCACTGCACACACACACACATATACATATATATACACCACGTCTTCTTTATCCATTCATCAATAGATAGACATTCGGGCTCTTTCCACAGTTTATCTGTTGTTGATAATGCTGCTATAAACAGCATGGTGTCTGTGCCTCTTTGAATCTGTATTTTTGTATCCTTTGGGTAAATACCTAGGAATGCAATTGCTGGGTCATAAGGTAGTTCTATTTTTAGCTTTTTGAGAAATCTCCATTCTGTTCTGCAGAGTGGCTGCACCCAGTTTGCATTCCCACCAACAGTGTAAGAGGGTTCCCCTTTCTCCACATCCTTGCCAACATCTATTGTTTCCTGTGTTGTTAATTTTAGCCATTCTGACAGGCGTGAGGTGGTATCTCATCGTAGTTTTGATTTGTAGTTCTGTTAGACTTTATTAAAATTTTTAATTTTTGTTCTTCTGAATGTACCACTGAGAAAATAAAGACAGGACACAGACTAGAAGAAAATATTCACAATACATATATCTAGCAAGGACTTGTGTCTGGAATATATTAAAAATTTCTTACAACTCAATAATGAGATTATGGGGCACCTGGGTGGCTCAGTCGATTAAGGGTCTGACTCTTAATTTTGGCTCAGGTCATGCTCTCACAGTTTGTGAGTTCAAACCCCATGTCAGGCTCTGCACTGACAGCACAGAGCCTGCTTGGAATCCCTCTCTCCCTGTCTCTCTGCCCCTCCACTGCTCGCTCATGCTCTCTCTCTCTCTCTCTCAAAAATAAATAAACATAAAAAAAAAAGTTTAAAGACCAAAAGAAATGGGCAAAACGCTTGAAGAGACACTTCACAGAAGAAGATGTGCAAGCCAGATAAGCACACAAAAATGTCCTCAGCATCATTGATTACCACGGAAATGTAGTTTCTTATAAAGATAAGCATGAGCTTATTGTTCAAACCTGCAATCCCTCTCCTAAGTATTTGCCCAAAAGAAATGAAATATGTCCACACAAAGAATCGTACATAATTCACGCAGCAGCTTTTTCCATACCAACCACAAACTGGAAACAACACAAATGTCCACCAAGGGGTGAGTAGATAACCAATGTGTGGTGAGTCCATGCAATGGACACTACACAGTAATAAAAAGGAAGAAATTGGGCACTGGGTGGCTCAGTCGGTTAAGTATCCGACTTCAGCTCAAGGTCATGATCTCACCGTTGGTGGGTTTGAGCCCCGCGTCAGACTCTGTGCTGCCAGCTCAGAGCCTGGAGCCTGCTTCAGATTCTGTCTCCCTCTCTCTCTGCCCCTCCTTGTGCTCTCTCTCTCTCTCTCTCTCTCAAAAAATGAATAAGCATTAAAAAAATTTTTTTTAAAAAGGAAGAAATCACCTGTACACATAGTATAATGGTCCTCAAAGTATGAGGCTCAAAGAAGCCAGACACAGAAAACAAGGTAGAATTATGATTCAATTTACAGGATATTCTGGGAAATGCATCCTTATAGTGACAAAAACAAAAGCAAACAAAAAAACAACAACATCATGAAAAAATCTCACAGATCAGTTGTCCCTGGGGGCCAGGCAGGGGTGACTGACAGCAAAGGACGGGCAAGGGCAGTAGCAACTTTGGAGGGTAAGGGAAATATATTGTGTCCTATTGTGGTGCTGGTTCCACAGATGCACATATTTGTCAAAACTTAACAAACTGTAAACTAATTGTGTATACTTTCCTATCAATAAACCATAGCACAATACCATTGATTTTAAAATTTACATGAATTCATATTGATAAATCTCAAAAACAACATCTTGGTCCCCAAAAAACACTCTGAAGGAGGATATATAAAGTATGACCTTGATGTGAATTTTACCAACATCTGAAATAATTTGTTATTCACGGATGCATATGTATAAAAATGTTATTAAAACATGCACGGTGATAATATATAACAAAGTTAAGGTAGTGATTAGCTCTGAGAAGGAAGGAGCCATAGGAGTTGACGGATGATGAGGTTTAGCGATGACTCTCCCCAGGGAGAGTCATATGTGACTATCAAGTTGTAATAGGCTTAAAAAATCTAAAGCAAATATGACAAAATGTGAATATTTTAAAAGTGTTAAGCTGGGTGCGGGTACCTAAGGGTTTTGTATATTACTCAGTATACTTCTCCATGCATTTGGGATTTTTTTTAATGTTTACTTATTTGAATAAACAGAGAGAGACAGAGCGTGAGCAGGGGAGGGGCAGAGAGAGGGAGACACAGAATCCGAAGCAGGCTCCAGGCTCTGAGCTGTCAGCACAGAGCCCGATGTGGGGCTCGAATCCATAAACTGTGAGATCCTGACCTGAGCCGAAGTCAGACGCTCAACCGACTGAGCCACCCAGGCGCCCCGAGACCAGACATTTCTATATGCACATATAAATGTATAGAAAGACGGAGAAAACTCTGGAAGAAGGTACACGAAACTGAACTCTCTGGAGAGGGGCCCGGGATGAAGAGAAAGTTCAGGGAGATGTCTGTTCTGTCTGCATTAACAGAATGTTTTACATGGAGAACGTTGTCTATATTACTTGGACAAAACCAAAACCAAGCATGGAAGACAAAGGCAGTTCGCCCTCCTGTACCGTTTACATGTACAAATGCGGGGACCACAGAATCCCACCGGCGCGTCTTTCCATATCCAATTTATTTATATTATTGGTAGCCTGCTAATGTTGGCTTTCCCCAAATTTGCATTTAGCTCTAAACTCATGGTTCATTTCCATGAACGATGCAGCTATAACGTTTGCTACCACCAGGCTCTGTGCTCTGCTATGGGACCACAGGGTGACAGGGACACAGTCCCGTTATGGGCCCATCTCTGTCTCACAGGTGAGACTGTCAAGGGGAAAAAAAATAATCGTAATACATATCCTAATCAGGTGATCCGGCAGTCTTGGCCCTTGCCATCTGTCCAAATGAGGTGAAAACTTAATGTCCACACCGGAACCTGCACTCAGATTCTTGGAGCACCTTTAGCCATAATTGCCAAAACCTGGGGGCAACAAAGATCTCCTTCAGTAGGAGAATGGAGGAATAAGCCAGGGTGTAATCAGACAGTGGAATATTATCAAGCCATGAAAAGCCAGGAACGGACCCAAATGTCTATTACAAAGCAAAAGAAGCCAATCCGAACAGGCTACTGACTATATTATTGCAACTGTAAGACATTTTGAAAGAGGCAAACTCTGGAGACAGCGGAGATCAGTGGTTTCAGGCACTGGGGGCAGAGAGGGATGATCGGAGAGCAAAGAGGCTTTTTAGGACAGTAATACTACGCTGTGTGATATTGCAATGGTGGACATACATCGTTGTGCATTTGCCCAGACCCATAGGATGCGCAGCACCCAATGTGGACCCCGATGTAAATTAGTACGGAGTTTGGATGATAATGACACGTCAGTGTAGGTCGGCCAGTTGTAACAAGGGGACCTCTCTGGCGGCGGGGGGGGAGGGGTGCTGCGCGTTGTGTGGGGTGGGGAGGGTCGAGTTAAATGGAAACTATTTTCTGCTCAGTTTTACTGTGAACCTAAGATTGCTCTAAAAGATAAAGTCTACTTTAAAAATTGAACTATAACCTTCCAGCTCTAAAATTTTCTGATTCTAATTTTTTTTTTTTTTTTTTTTTTTTTTTTTTTTTTTTTTTTACAGAGGAGACAATTCTTGTTCCTTGATTTTTTAAACTCAGTTTTAAAATCTCACTTGTTCACAGGCATCAAACGAAGTAAAACCTTTTTGAAAATATCTGCATGCGTGCTTTAAAAACATTAAATTTCTGGGGCGCTTGGGTGGCTCGGTCAGTTAAGTGTCCGACTTAGGCTCAAGTCATGATATCACAGTTTGTAGGTTCAAACCCTTCATCGGGCTCTGTGCTGACAGCTCAGAGCCTAGAACCTGCTTCCAATTCTGTGACTCCCTTTCTCTTCTGCCCCTCCTCCACTTGCGCTCTTTTTCTCTCTCTCAAAAATAAACTTAAAAAAAAATAAATAAGGGCGCCTGGGTGGCTCAGTCTGTTTAGCATCTGACTCCAGCTCAGGGCATGATCTCGTGGTTCATGGGTTCGAGCCCCACGTCGGGCTCTGTGCTGACAGCTCAGAGCCTGGAGCCTACTTTGGATTTTGTGTCTTCCTCTCTTTCTCTGCCCGTCCCCTGTTCGTGCTCTGTCTCTCAAAAATGAGTAAACGTTAAAAAAATTAAAAATAAATAGATAAAAAAATAAAGTTTCTTGTTAAAAAACACTTTCTTTTAGAATCTTTATAATATTTATATGTATCACAACACAAATATTTACACTCAAATCGCATTTACCTAACAGATTTTTTAAAAATACTGATTGAAAAAAACAAAAAGCTAGTATAGCCCTGCGCGCAACACAAACTTGTGTTATCCGGATCTACCAGCAGGTGGCACACAAGTCCTGAGGCTTGGAAATGTTTGCGCCACACTAGAGAGAAATCCAGTCTTTCACATGTGCCCCCCCTCTCCCTGCACCGGCTGCTGAAGCTGGCTGCGTGAATCATGATCCATTGGTGGCCACATGTAAAAGCTGAGTCCCATGGCATCCCCTGTGCCCTACTTTCAGGAACAGAAGGGAAGATGGAGGAGTCAAGGGAAAGACCCATTTATTGAGCTCTTACTGTATGCCGAGCCCTCCACGTGCATCATCTTATTGGATCCTACAAAAATCCAATAAGCTGGGTTATTATTTTACGGGGAGACTGAGGTGCTTGTCTAAGTCCCACCAGCAACTCAGCCCCCGAATCCTTAGCAGAGAACCTTCATTTGGGTGCCCTTGTTTAGAGTAACTGTGATGAGTTTTTTTGTGTGTGTCTCGCCTGGACGGCTAAGGGATGCCCAGATGGCCAGTCAAACTTTAATCCTGGGTGTGTCTGTAAGGGTGTTTCTGGAAGAGATTGGTGTTCGAATCACTAGACTGAGGTTAGAGATTCTCAGCACCGTTCAATCCCCTGGGGACCAGAATGGAACCAAAAGGGGAAGGAAGGGCAAATTCTCTCTTCTCGCCCATGAACGTCTGGAGCTCTCGGCTCTGAACCCTTCAGACCCTGGGGCTCACACGGGGGTCCTCCCTCCTCAGGCCTTTGGCCTCACACTGGGAGATACACCATCAGCTCCCCTGATTTTTAGGGATTCGGTCTCGGACTGAGTTACACCACTGGCTTTGCAGGTTCTCCAGTTTGCAGATGGCGGGACTTCTTGGTCTCTAACCACATGAGCCAATTCTCCCATCTCTGCCCCAGCCCTGCTCGTGCATTCTCTCTCAAAATAAACATAAAAATTAAAATTTGCCTGTCTGTATGATTTCAGTGCTTTTGCTGAAAGGAACTTGGATGAAAAATTAAAATAGAATAAAATAAATAAAATAAAAGGAACTTGGATGTCTTTCCTGGCCACTAGTTGAATTCAAGGACTACTACCCACCCGCATGCACGGTGAGGCCCAGAGTTCTCCAGCTAATCTGCAGCGTAAACAACCCTTTCCAGAACCGGGGCCCTGCCTTGAGCAGCAAAGCCCTTTCTCTGCACAAAGGCCAGGCACTGAGGTCTCTGGAACCATCTGGAGAACGGTAGCAAGTGCTCGTGTCCAGGTCAGGGCATCCGAGGCAGCAGCGAGGGTCCCCAGAGCCGTGTGCACCAGTGGCTCATCGGCCACTTAGTATGTCCCAGTTGCGTGTATTAACCCCCTGAATAGCCCCCGAAACAAAAGAAGCAAGAGATGCCCCAGAGAGAATAAAGAACTGGAGAAAATCATAAATATGCTGTGAGCTCCTGGGGCCAAACCCCAGGGCATCAGTGAGAGTTTCTGTCTGTAGACAGCTTGGCACCAGTTTTTTCCCCATCAGTAACTGGAGACTCCTGAAGTGTATACTGGGACAACTGGTGAAGGTATCACGGAAGGCACCAGAGAGTTCACACCAGGGTTGTTTATTTCCTATCTTTTCTTTACAACCCTCCACCCAGGGATGAGACCCACGCGTGGGTCTCAGGCTCAAATCCCCCTCCAGAAACAGTCACATTTCTGACTCTATAGGACACAGGTCCCTGGAGGTCCCAGCAGCTCCCCAGGTCACTTTTCCTCCGCCCAGCACCCTGCAGTCCTGGATCACCTGTCCTTTCCCCATTCACACTGAGCAGATGTCTGAAATCGTGGCTCTGTGTCCCCCTTTATGTATGATACACCTATAGCCTAGATGTCCGTCTCCTAGTGCCCAGAAGGAAATTTCTGGTGGATGCACTCAACTAGTCAGGCAATTAGCAGGACACAAAGGGGTCCGAATCATAGACTATCTTGCTGCCACAGTGAGGACAGGGGTTAGTTCTAAGCCAGATGGTCCGGGGCAGTCCTAAGTCCTTCAGAATGCCCAGCAGCTCAGCCTGAGCCTGGGCGAACCTCCCTGGGTGGATGATCCCCCGACTGCCGTAACTCTCCAGAGGGGCAGGATACAGCTCGAGGCTCAGGCGGCTCAGCCCGGCGGTGTGACGCAGCAACCTCCCCATCAGGGCCACGGAGAGGTGGTTCCCGCGGACACTGAATGTCTGGAGCTGGTGGCAGCGGCTGAGGGCCGGCAGGATGGCCTCCAGGTGGGTGTCCGAGAGTCCACAGTATTCTAGTACCAGGTCCTGGACGGTGGCTGCCACTGTCTCGAGCAGAACTTGGAGGGGCTTGGGACTAAAACGGGCCAGGCTGAGGCCACTCAGGTCCAGCTCCTTCAGCTGACTGATGCTTGGGCACTGGGACAGGCATGCCAAGTCTGATTGGGTAAGCTGGCAGTTGGTTATGGAGAGGGCCTCCAAGGGGCTCTTCAGGCACCTGGGGAGAAACCAGGCAGTTAGGTCTGGCGATCGGGGGAGCAGGGAGCCTTAAGGGGAGACAGCTGGCTTGTCCAAGGCCGACGTCGTCGTGACCATCTGATGAAGGTCAGTCCCAGGATCCCAGTCTCATTTTAGGCTGAGCCCTTTCACTTGTGCGACTGAGATTTCGCAAAATCTTTAAAGCTCCCTTTCCCCATCTGTCAAGCAAGCAGAGTACAACATACTCCACTTACTTATGGAAATGAAGGTAATGGAATGAGCTAGAATATGCTCGATTAAGCGTGGGCACCAGTGAATTTTGATGGTGGTACATGCAAGACCAGAAATGCTCTCAACTCAGGCTTCCTTCAGGCCGCTGCTTGGGCCTTAGGTGCCCATATCTTTGGGCCAGGTGAGGCTAACGGAGACACACAAAGAACGAACCAGGGCAAGGGGCGCTTCTGGGGGGGCGGGGGTGGGGGGCTCAGTCCGTTGAGCGTCGGACTTCGGCTCAGGTCATGATCTCCTGGTTCGTGGGTTTCAGCCCCATATCGGTCTCTGTGCTGACAGCTCAGAGCCTGAGCCTACTTCGGATTCTGTGTCTCCCTCTCTCTCTGCCCCTCCCCTGCTCGTGCTGTCTCTGTCTCTAAAACATAAAGGTTAAAAAAAAAAAAAAAAAAAAAAAGAATAAATAAACCGGGGCAAGACCCCACCCCGTCGGCTGGGGGCGCCAGTCTGCAGGGGCTCCCATCCCTGCATCATCCGCAGACCATCTAGCGCTCCTCATCCTTCTTTCTGCTCTTGTTCCCCTTCCTCACCCCCAGGAGCCTGCATTTCCCTCATTGATGACCTGACCTGGAGCGCAAAACCTTTCACAGAGGGGAGTTGAGACGGGCTGCGCAAGCGCGCGAGGCCAGGGAGGGAGCTCCGCGCTTACCTTGGGAAATGCTCACGTCGGCTGTGGCTTCCCCCTCTTCGGGGCCCTCTTCCCTTCACTGTCCCCGCCCCCCCCCCCCCCCCCCCCCGGCCACCTTGACTCAGACCTCTCTTCCCGATGGAAGAATTCCCAAGCCCACCCCCACGCCCATCTGACCCCCCCACAGCGTGCGGCTTCCCGGCAAGGCGTCTCTTTCCACAGCCTCCAACCCAGTCCAGCCCAGTGGGGCCCCGCCCTCACCTGAGCATCTGGCCCAGGCAGCCCTCGAGGAAGGCGGGAGATTCCATACGGAGCTTCCGCAGGTGGCGCAGCCGGAGGAGCTGGGAGGTGAACCGGCCAATGTGCTTTTGCTCCTCGGAGGAGGAGGGCTTGTGGATGTGGGAGAGGACGAGCGTCTGCACGTTACTCATCCGGCCCAGGTAAGGAGCAAACTTCCCCAGGGTCGACAGCTGCCAGGTGAGATGCACCTCCGCCTCCAGGACACAGCCCAGCTGCACCAGATTCAGGACCTCCTTAATATTTTGGACGGGCATCCCGAAAATCGTCACCTTCTTACAGCACAGGTGTAGCGATCTCCTCCGTCTGGCCCACCTAATGAGGTTGGCCAGGCGTTCATCCAGGGCCCTTTCCCTGAGGCAGAGGTCTACGAACACCGTCAAGGGACCCGAGGGCCCCTTCATCCTTAAGCTGTCCTCCGCCACGGGTCCCGTCAGCGGGCACTCATGGACCCTGGCTCCAGACCACATGCTCCAGAAGTTCCGACTGGCATTCCGTAAATCCAGCACCCGCAGTTTCCACCTCCTGTGGGCGACAGGGGAGATGCTTGGCCGAGATGCTTCGCGATCGGTGCAGAAAGAGACCAGGAGTCTCAGTTTGGGCAACAGTGGGACGCCCCCCCCCCCCCCCCCCCACCGCCGCCTTCACTTCACATCCCAGACATCGCTCAGCTGCTCGCTCGCCCTCTTCTTCCCTCCCTGCCTTACTTTTCCCTAACTCCTTTTCCCCTCCCATCCTCCCTGGTGTCTGCTTAGTTCCTTTAAGTATCACTGGCAGGAGGCGGAGACAAGCGGCCCTCGCCTCCAGAAGGCATTGACCACGGGGAGCCCAGCAGCGGCCAAGTCGTGGACTCCTTCACTGGCCTCATCGGATGCCTCTAATCCACCCTTTGGCCATCCAGTCTCCCTGACCCCAGCCTCCTCTTCCAGGATGCCCGGGACCCTACCAGGCTACAGGGATGAGCCTTACCTGGGCCGAACCTTCCGGGCAAGCAGGCAGTCAAGCCCATCGAGCACGGCTTGTAAGGCCTTCTGGTGAGGCATCTGTGTCAGGCCCCCCAGAGGGAGGCGGGCAAAGGGCCAGGCCCGCACCATCGCCTTCAGGGTCTTGTCGCACCTCCCAGCCAGGGCCTCCATGAACAGCAGCGGGAAGAGCTCTGTGGGCAGATACTCCAGAGCGGCGATCGCCAAGTCCTCGTCCTTCAGCAGGCTCTGGGCCGCCAGTTCCAGGAGTCTGGGCGGGGTCCTGGTGACCATCCTGAATCTGCTCTGAAAGGAATCCTCTGGCAATGTCAAGGGAACAAGTCCTCCTTCCCGGGCCAGGCCCATCTTCTCCTCGCCCTCGGGAGGAACCCACTCAGGGCCAAAGTCACGGTTCTGGCAATGGTGGGAGAGCCTCAGTTTACCCCAGTTCCACTCTGGGCTCTGTGGCCGGCCACAAAGCCATCGCTCTGCCCCTGCCGGCACCGGGGCGAGTGTCTCACAAGTACCAGGGGGAAGGAAACGCAACCGCTGGCCCAGACATTTCCACCCACTGCTTCCCTTGATTCCAGTACCACTGGCAAGTGGTAGTGAGGGGCCTGAGAGTGTCATGTGGCCTAACTCATCCTCAGTGCCCCCTGACTGGGAAAGATGAGGGAGATACCTCCAAAAGTTTTAAATGAGAAATTGTAAAAGCCGTGTAACAGTGTTATACAGAATTTGGGAGTAGCAAGAAAATCCCTAAGAGGTAAATTCCATGCACGCACAAGTGGGGGAGGAGGGGGAGGGAGAGAGAGAGAGACAGACAGACAGACAGAGAAAACCTCAAGCAGGATCCACACCCAGCTCGGGGCCCAACTCGGGGGCTCCGTCCCACGATGGTGAGATCATGACCTGAGCCCAAATCAGGAATCGGAAGCTCAATTCACTGAGCCACCCAGGCACCTCACGTGGGATGTTTTTAAGCGTTTAGTTAAAAAAGGATGAACTGGTAAAATCACAAAGCCATAAAATATAGCAGCGATAATTGAATGGCACAAACTAAATATTTAAAATGTCAAGAAATAAAAATTTAAAAATATATTTAAAAAATCTGCCTGGCCAAGACATTTAAAAATGACATGAACCAAAGCTCAAAATCAAAATGTTTGGGATTTAGGCAAAACTGTACTTAGGGTCACCTGTGTAGCTCAGTCCGTTGAGCGTCCGACTTCGGCTCAGGTCATGATCTCACGGTTCATGAGTTCAAGCCCCACGTCGGGCTCTGTGCTGACAGCTCAGAGCCTGGAGCCTGCTTCAGATTTTGTGTCTCCCTCTCTCTCTGGGCCCTCCCCCCACTTGCTCTCTCTCGCTCTCTCTCAAAATAAATATTCAAAAAAACCCAGAAAACAAAAAACAACCAAAGCCTTAAACCCGCTCACCTCAAAAAGAAAGGAAAAGGAAACGTGTGCCATCTTGAGCTGCATGGGATGGGAATGTCCTTAACCAGGACAGGAACTTACCATCTCTGAGGCAGTCGGCCAGGTGCTCAGATCTCGGACCTGGTGGAGAAGCCAAGTCTGTGGTTCCAAGGATGGAGGGCTCTGTATTTCTTCTCTGGTGCCTGAGGCTTTTACACACCTTTCTAATCCCATATCCCCCACCCCTTTCAACCACTAACTTCTAATTGGAGAACAACACTTGATTAGATTCTTCAATCTCCTTCCGGCTATTCCTGATTGGGTCTTTGCCTTTTTCTAGATTGATTGAATCATATGCCTATTCAGGAAGGGGAAAGAGTTAGAGAGGGGGGGAAAGTCAAGAACTCATTAATCGATTCACTCCACAAAAATGGATTGGGTTTTACTAATAGGGTGTGGTCTAGCCCTGAGTATGAGACAAGGAAGTTTAATCTATTCCTGACATTAGAAAGTATCAGTTATTGGGCGATCTTTGACCCCATCAAAATTATCAAGATGTTCCAGAGTTAAAACAGCTTCATGCAGACAGTGGTATCATCCCCAAAGAAAACAAAATAAGGGTCTCTGAATTGAGTTGTCACTTAGGTTTTACGTCAAGTAAGAGAGCAAATCAGGAGCCCACTCAGGGAGCAAGGTGGGGCAGCTGGGTTGAAGTTGGTTCTCCAGACCGTAAGACTTCTCTGAAGGAGATCAGGTCAAAGTCATAAGGAGAAAGTGGGGCTAGGGGCTGGGCAGGGCAGAGGTGGGCGATCCTAATGGGACCCTGTGAATGACCCAAGACTGTAAAATACGGGTTATTTTCCTTGGGGAGCAGGGAGATTGAAAGACTTTTCTCTCAATAGAGACATTAACAAGGGAGTGGCTGGGGTAGAGACAACACCATTCTTGAGGGCAGGGAGGGAGATTCTTTCTTCAGACCCTCCAGGGAGGGAAAGGGTGTTTCTCCAAGAAAGATGGGATTAGCTTGGGGACCTGACCTGAGAAGCCTAAATCTAAAAATGTCAGCTGAGGGAGAGGCAGGCAACCCTAGCAAGTCAGACACTTCCAAGTCTGAAAGCTCCAGCAAGGGTGGATACCATGGACCTTCGGGATCTTGGAGCCAGGAAGACAAATAAACGTGGGCCGATCACGCATGTGACCTCGTCATCATCATGGCAGCTGTTTCCAGGAGACATTTTCTTTCAGCCTCAGAGTTGTTCCCACAGAGGACACTTCCCAAACAGCAGGTAGATTGGCCCCAGCCATTTCTGGGGCCTCGGGAACCTAACCTTTCCAACCCCACTGGCCCCTTTCGAAGCATAATTTGACAATGAACATTTCCTCCGATTTAGGTAACAATTGAGGCAAATGTAGCTTCAAAGACCCCTTTCTACCCTTAAGATATCTTGGACACGGAGAGCCTGACCAAGGACATGACATTAGGCAAAGAAATAAAACTCTCTGTTTGTAACAAGTGGAGTACACTGAACACCACCCCCTTTCCCCCACAAAATCCAGAAGCTATGTTCAGTGTTTGCAGATGTGCCAAATGTAGGGATGAATCCCCGCCCGGGCTGGATCACAAGTGGATTCTTTTGAAGTCTCAGGATATGAAGAATGGGAGACTATCCCTCTGTTTCCAGATAATTCCCCAAGCCTTTCTCTCCTCCATTCAGTGTGAGGTCCAAACAATTCTTCTATTACCACTGGGTGCCAGGGCTAAGATTCTTTGAAGGATGTTCTCCATCTTGGTATCTTTCTGGAAGATTCTTTTTTGCCACATATCTGCCCTCGGGATAAATGGCCTTTGCATAACATTGGGTTTAGTTGGATTGCACTCAACAGACATTTTAACTCCTAGCAATCACCTTTATTAATAACCTGCATTAGGGTGAGATTCGTGACAAGGATAATCATAAATGCCTGTTATTGAACACACACTGGGCAAGCCATGGTGCCAGCACTTTTCCTCCACTGCCTCAAATAACCTTCACAGAGAATCTGAAGATCACTGCTAGCTCCCCCATTTTTAAGCCTGCTAGCTTTGACACAGTGAAGAGTTGGAGGCTCAGAAGAACCTCCCTAGTTTTCAGACAACTTAAATGTTAGAAAATACTTACTGACAGACTTCTTGTGAGTATCAGTGAAAATGAGAAAATTGTAGAAGTCCAAGGGAGGGATATTTCTATGGGATCCAAGCTTCTATGAGACCCAAGGAGGTAGGAGGGGTCAAAGTCTTCAAATGTCCTCGAAAATATAAATGTTCAACACTCTTCTCTTCTCAGGCAACAGGACACTCTTTTCTGTCCACCACCACACAGGGCCTGTTTGCTAAGGGGACACACTGGGGCATCCGAAGAGGAGGGAGCCCATCTGCACAGAGATGCCATCATCCCTGCCCAATTCAGGGGTCCAGCAGGACTCCTGGAGTCTGGTGAGAAGCCTGGATTTGTGGGACATTTTATTGTGTCCTGCTCTCCTGTCCGCATGACCCCTAGTTTACTGCCCGTGTGAGAGCAGCCTTCTGAGCCCATCAGGGTGATGTCCTGACCCCCTTTCTCCAGTTACAGAATCCCAACTGAGATTCCAAAAATCTGCTCCTGGGTCCTTGCTCAGGGGGTTAGAATATTTCTTCTAGTTCCCTCTCCCAGCCTGAGCTGACGTGGCAGCCTTCTCTTCCTCCATTCCAGGAGCTCCAGCTCACCTCTCCCAGAATGTGGAGCATGGAGACCTTTCCCATGGTATCAGCAGAAATCAAGAAATTCTTCTCACATTCTACTAGGCTATTTTGAAGGATATGACTAACCACAAGGCACAGAGTACCCCAACTGCTCTTCTGAATCCAAAGAGGCACCCAGAAATGCTGGAAAGTGACCCCTTTTGGGTTTCAGAGGAGGACCCTGATTCTTCTGGTCTTCCTAGAGGTTCAAGGATGATGAAAGGCTTTGGGGACCATTATGAAGTGGCTCTTCCCTCTGTGTCTCTCTTGGCCCAGACCTTGAGCTGGCAAAATCCTACTGGGATCCGGGAAATTGTTCTCTCCCAAGTTAGATGTCTTCTTACCTTGAAGTGTCTTGTCTTCAGTGCCTTTTTAAAAGCCCAAGTCTCTTTTGACCCTAATTACCCCCTCCAGTTCCACGAATATCTTGCCCTAAATAAGGGGCTGTTCTCTTTCTTCCTCATCAATAAAGGTTTCATGACAAATCACCCTGGGTCCAGACAATTAAGGCCAAGGGACTAGCTTGTAGAAGCATGGGGTGGGAAGCGTGTCGGCTAGCTCCCTCAAGAGGGGGAGGCACCAGAGGAACCTAGGGAAGAAAGAGGAAAAAGAGCAGGGTATGGCCAGCTGAGCAGAAGAATATGTCCCCTGGTTCTTGCAGAGCTGTGTTCCTTCAAGGCTGAGCCCACCAGGGTCTCAGCCTGGATTTGGGGGCTGAGAGTTTCCGAAGAGTTTCTGAGCTGACAGCTCAGAGCCTGAAGCCTGCTTTGGATTCTGTGTCTCCTCTCTCTGCCCCCCCTCCACTGGTGCTCTGTCTCTCTCTCTATCTCAAAGATAAATAAACATAAAAACATTTTTTAATTAAAAAAATAAAATTCATAGTGCTGATGGACACACAACTCTATGAATAGACTAAAATCACACAATTATAGCCTACACATAGCTGGATTGTGTGGTATATGGATTATACCCCAGTAAAGCTGTTATTTTTTTTAATGTCACACTTCACACTCATTTTTTTTTTAATTTTGGAAAACACAACTGCTTTTGATTAAAAAAAAAAAAGATGGTGTTTATATTTCGTAGCCAATAGGTTGTGAACTGTTATATATAATTTCATTAATAAACATGTTTTTAACATTTTTCCATTTGAGTTGATATAGAAAATATTAATAGACATAACCCACCTGAACAAAAGCTCTTGGGGATCTTTGATACATTTTAAGGATAAAAAGGAGTCTTTGAGACCAAACTTTGAGACCTGCTGATCTAGGAAGAAAGTTACCAAAAAGGAAAGCAGTGGTTTCTCCCTAGTGTTGAGAACTTACATGATGGTTCTTTTCTCCTTATATTGTTAGTTGATGCCCTGCGAGCCACCCACATACACCTGGCATGATCTGACTGGTAGGGGTCAGCGCCCCCCCCCCCCCCCAGACAGACCACACTCTAGCGGCAACTCCTCGCTTGGTTGTGTTAGTTTAGACAGAGAAGTCAATCCTAAATGCAAACATTTCTTTTGTCTCTTCCGTTGCTTTCATTTCTCTTTCCAGTCCAGTTTTTGGCATGACTTCTCAGAATAATTTTAATATGAATCATGAAGTCAGCAACACGCAGTGCCTTACAAACCAACGGAGTGTGGAGAAATGTGGGGTGCGGTCTGGGGTGCAGGGGTACCTCTCAGCGGTGGGACCCGAGGCGCTCGGTTCCATGCCCTGGCTCCTAGCCGGACCCACCAGCCTGGCGGTGCCTGGACCATTCGTGCAGCGGTTTCCTTATTATGGTTTATGCTTGAAGATGCACTGGGCCAACACCAAAGAATCAAGCCAGCTAGAGTCATATCAAGCTGTCCCCTGAACTTCCAAGTGAAGTTCATCTGCATAACTGGGGCTTCCTCCACCAGCGCCCCTGGTTTGCACTGGGTGCAACTCCCGGCCTGACCTCAGAACCCTTTCCCGACTTGGATCACAGGACACGGTTCTTCAGACCTTGGAAGAGTGGACACGTGGGCGGGCTGGGAGACTGCAAGGTTATCCTCAGGGCCTCCTAGGCCCCAGGACACCGTCTGCCGGTTCCTGCTGCAGTTGCAGAGCGCCCCCTGGGGCTACCACGACGCCACATCTCTTTCCAGGGTCCTTCTGCAGGGTGTCTGTCAGTGGCAGAGGCGGTGACTCAGAGCCCAGGTTCCCAGGAGGTTCCTTGATAACTGCTTCAGACACAGCCCAGTGGCCACGCCCACACAGACGTAGTCGCTGGTCCCATTCGAGGTCCCCAAGGCGAGCTTTAGGCCCATTCGGATGTCCGCTGCTCTCCCGTCCCAGCCCCAGCTCCAGTTCCCAGCGAGCAGGCGCCACACCCGCGGGGACTACTAGTCAGACTTTCCTCTCTCTCACTAACGCTCTTGGTCTTCTAAGCCTTTGCTCTTCCAAAGCCTTTTCCAAATCTACAGGGTCCTGTCCCGCCTCATCTGCCTCGTCCCGCACCTCTCTGTCTGGACCATCTTGTGTCTCTGTCCACCAGGGGGCACTGTGGGCCCGGAGTTGGCGGCAGTGGAGGATGCCCTGGAAAGCACTGGTCTCTGCTTCAACTAGGGGGGAGCGTAGAGAGAGGAGGCTAGGAAGGCAGAAGGTAGCCACGAGGGCAGAGGCCGGCTAGGGTCTCACTGGAAGTTTGTAAGTAGGGCTGTGACCTGACCTGATGAATGTTTGCCAATCCTCCTCGCTCCCCTCCCCACACTACAGCTGGATTATGTCCCACGGGGGAGTTAAACAGGGAAGCAGAGACACCAGCCAGGAGACTGTCTGCTGCTCCCCATGGGGGATCCAGGCTTGCCCTTGGGTGGCCCTGGGGATAGCTTTGTGGACATCCTGAAGGTGGAATCACTGGGACTTGCTTAGAGCAAATGGCAGGTGTGAGGGGTCAAGAGACCCTCTAAAGCTCGGTCCTGACTTTCTGAGATTAAGAGGAATGGAAGGGAGCAGGTGTATAAAAAAAAAAAAAAAAAAAAAAAAAAGGTGGGGAGGGGGTAAGAAGTTAAGAAGTTGGCTGCACTGTATTAGATTGCAGACAATTCTATCACTGAGTGAAAAAATTAAGTACAGAATAGCAAATGCAATAGAATTCTATTCAAATAAAATGATATATATACTCATTCAATCTCTATTTGCAAATGTCTCCGGTTGATTTTGTATTTTTTACCTGATGCTGCAGGGTTGGAGGGGCACCAGCACCATCCAAAGCCGAGGCCCCCAGCCAAGGTCGGTTTCAGGTCTGGAGGAGTGACTATAACCACAGTTCCACTGCCATCTCTCCAGAGACCTCAGAGACATCCCATTTCTCAGATGGCCGGAATTGGGGCCTCAAAGCGAGCCCTACATAAACTTGCAAGTCAACAAGGATATGCCTTCAAATTCATGCCCGAATTCTCTGAACCCAACATGGGAGCACCCAAATACATAAGACGGTTAATAACAAACATAAAAGAACTAATCAATAATAATACAACTATAGTAGGGGACTTTAATGCCCCTCTTACATCTGTGGACACGCTTCTAAGCAGAAAACCAACAAGGAAACAATGGGTTTGAATGCCACAGAGGACCAGATGGATGTAACAGATATATTCAGAAAATTTCATCCTCAGACAGCAGAATGCACATTCTTCTTGAGTGCACATGGAACATTCTCCAGAACAGATCACATATTAGACCACAAAACAGGCCTCAGCAAATTAAAAGGGTCGAAGTCATACCAAGCATCTTTTCTAACCACAACACTATGAAACAAGAAGACGAGCACAAGAAAAAAATTGGAAACAGCACAAATACATGGAGGTTAAAGAACATCTTACTAAAGAATGAATGGGGCAGCCAGAGAATCAAAGAAGAAATTTAAAAGTCCATGGAAACAAATGAAAATGAAAACACAGCAGCCCAAAACCTTTGGGATGCGGCAGAAGGCAGTCCTAAGAGGGAAGTTTATAGCAATACAGGCCTAGGGGTTGAATCTAAACTATATGAAGAACTTATACAAGTCAACGCCAAAACAAACAAACAAACAAACAAACAAGTATTCCAATAAAAAGTGGGCAGAGGACACGAACAGACATTTCTCCAAAGAATACATCCAGATAGCCAACAGACACGTAAAAATATCCTCATTATCACTCATCGTCAGGGAAGTGCAAGTCAAAAGTATATTGAAATATCACCTCACACGTGTGAAAATGGTTAAAAAAAAAAAAAACCTCTAGAAACTAGGGCTGGCGAGGATGTGGAGAAAAAGAAAACTTCTTGCACTGTTGATGGGAACGCAAACTGGTATAGCCATTCTGGAAAACAGTATAGAGATTCCTCAAAAAGTTAAACATGGAACTACCCTACAACCCAGCAACTGTACTGCTGGGTATTTACCCAAAGAATACAAGACCACCAATTCAGAGGGGTGCACGAACCCCTTTGTTTACAGCAGCATTATTTACAGTAACCAAGATTTGGAAGCAGCCCAAGTGTCCATCGACTGGTGAATGGTTAAAGGAGATGTGTTGTGTATGCCATGGAATATCATTCAGCTGTTAAAAAGAATGAAAACTTGCCATTCGCAACATGGTTGGAGCTAGAGAGTATCATGCTAAGTGAAATAAGTCAGAGAAAGACAAATGCCATATGATTTCACTCATAGGTGGCATTTAAGAAACAAAACAAATGAGCGAAGGGGGAAAGAGAGAGAAGCCAAGAAACAGACTCGTATCTATGGGGAACAAACTGGATGGTTATCAAAAGGGAGGTGGGAGGGGGATGGGTGAAATAGCACTTGTGATGAGTCCCAGGTGATGAAAATAAAAACTTAGGGGCACCTGGGCGGCTCAGTCGGTTAAGCATCTGACTTGAGTTCAGGTCATGATCTCACGGTTTTGCGAGTTTGAGCCCCGCGTCGGGCTCTGTGCTGACGGCTCGGAGCCTGGAGCCTGCTTCGGATTCTGTGTCTCCCTCTGTCTCTCTGCCCCTCCCAGCTCATGCTCTGTCTCTCTCTGTCTCTCAAAAAATTAAAAAATTAAAAAAAAAAAAACTTAAAAACTTAAAAAAATTCATTACTGAGTTCTCTAAGCATCGGTACACCCAGGTTCACCACCAGCTGAAGAAACAGAGAATCTGGTTTTGAATTATGTTCACGTCTGCAGAATTAGTGTCAATCCCAGAGAAACCCTGAACCCAGAACCATAGCCACCTGTAAACTGGTGTCAAATTGGCCAGTAGGGGGCAGGCTGGTCCCAGCCAGTGGGACAGCACCAGGGGTGGCTCCTGGGTTGTGCTCCTGAAGTGCTAGGTTGCAGAGTAAAAACATCAAAGCATCGTGTCTTGATGGAGGGAACGGCTGGCTAGACTTGTTCTCTGTGGCCTTGGCTGTTTTCTTGACTGCTGTCTTTATTGAACAAGAGTTGCCACCATTTATGGAGGATATATTACGTACTAAGGTCTGGCCTCAGTATTTCTATCTGCATTAGAGACAGTTATTTGCACCCATTGGTGGAGGAAGAGAGATTCAGAGAGGGGCAGCAACTACTTCAAGGTCACACAGCCTATCCCTGGTGAAACTGGAATTCTAAGGCATGGCTGCCAGTGCTCTTGAACATTTCACTATGCTGTCCCAGCACCCAGGAATGCACTGCTCATTTTATACCTTGTAATACATTCGGGACACCCGGCCTCCTAGTGCAGCTGGAGGAAGCCTTGCAGAGAATCACTGTTTTCACTGCAGAATCTGTCATTCCAAAGACATCCCACAGCTGAAGTAAGAGGGCAGCCTGCTAGAGCGGTCCCCAAAGTGTGTTCCCCAGACCAGCAGCATCCGCATCACCCGAGAACTTGTTAGAAATGGGACTTCTCAAGCCCACCCGAGACCTACTGAGCCACAAACTCACAGGACAAGAACCCCACCCCTGCCCAGCGATGCTGATGCTGCTTAAATTGGAGAAGCGAGCTGAGGCGGGGATGTGGGAAAAAGAGCCTCCCTGCCTCAGTTTCTCTCTCCTTTCCACTCCTTTGGAAAAGATTGGGCCATCCTCCACCCTGGTCTAACCGGGGCCACGGCTACTGGTCGTGCAGCCCAATTTATTAATCTGGTTACAAATGCTGTAGTCTGATTTTTGAACACTTAATCTGGTTCTAGTTCTTCCGGTGACCGTAGTGTTTACAGCCACTTTTTAATCTGTGAGTGTGGAAGGTGAGGGAGCACTGACTGGTACGGGCAGCCACAGGCCTTGGGTCTGTTCAGTCCCAGCCTCCACCTCCCCAATTGTCTGGAAAGGACTAGATATGTCTTGGGGCTTAAGTGATGGAATACACGTGGGGTGCAGAGGGCACCTGCCTTGCACCCAGGCTCCAGGTGAATAATGCACTCCCAGCCCCCAACCACAGTCCACACCTTCACCCCCTGAACCTCTAAATAGGTTAGTTTATATTCAAAAAGGACTTTGCAGATGTGGCTAAGGATTTGAGATGGAGGGGGGGGGGGATTATCCTGGATTATCCAGGGCCCAATGTAATGACAAAGGTCCTCCTGAGAGGGAGGCGGAGACAGACGTCTCATTGATGCTCTGGAAACAGAGAGAAGGGCCATGCGTCCAGGCATGTAGGTGTCCCTTCGAAGCAGGAAAAGACAAGGAACCCAGTCACCCCTAGAGCTTCCAGACCAACTCATAGTGGACTTCTCACCTCTGGAACCTCAAGAGAATAAGTTTTAAGCGGCTAAATTTGCGGTGTTTGTTACAGCAGCAGTAGGAAACCCATACACCAGCTTTCTGGGCTCTTAACAGACCTGCCAAGCTCCTTCCCAACACGGAGCCACACACACAGGCTATTCCTGCAGCCTGAGCCGCCCCTCCCCCTTCCCCACCTGCCCCTGCACGAGGCCAGTCCCCTCAATGTCCCGGCCTCAGCCTAAATGTCCCTTCTTCGGGGTAGGCTTTCCTGATATCCTGTCCCCATGCCCCCATTATTGCTCTTAGGGCTTCCCTTCACTTCAGCACCCCTGCCCCCACTGATCTCCCTGATGACCCCTTGGTCCCCAAAGTCCCGAGTTCCATACACCTGTCTCCAACTTCTCTCTATCCTGTCCTGTATTGGTTGAAGAGCCCTCTCCTCTGCCTGATGGAAGGTTCTGTATTGGCACCAGCTCCACCAGATCTCAAAGGATGTTTACGGGATGAATGAGTGGCTCCTGGAGGGGTGAGGAAGTCCAGCTGGGCGCCAGCCCACAGCTGTCACTCGGAAGCTCTTCTCCTGGCACAACATCCTTTATTCCTCTTCCTCTTCTGGCCCATCCCTCATTCAACAAACATGACTCAGCACCTCACAGGTAGCGCCAGGCTCTGACTTCAGGAATCTTCGAGTCTCGTAGGGAAGACAAGGTCATTGAACAGACTCTTGGACAAATGAGTGATGGCTCTGAAGTGTGCTGAGGTCAATCTAGGGAAGCCTGGAGCCGGCAGGTGTCCCTGGCAGGGAGAGTCCGAACCCAGTCTTCCTCCACTTTGAGTCACATTACCTGTGGCACAGAATTAAAGTCAACCACACACACGTGCCCCTGAGCCACCCGCACGGCGGAGCGGATCGACGTGTCCAGCTGGTCCCAAGGGTTTCTGCTGGCATTTCTTTGAAAAGACAGTTTTGCACCAGAGCTAAGCATGCTTGCTCTGTGACCAGCCTGCCTAGGACTCATTCCCTGTGCAACTGCAGACCAGGCGGTTAATCTCTATGGTCTGTTCCCTCATCTGTAAACAGAAATGACATTTATAATCCCTATTGGGGCATGTACTATATAGATGGTGGTGGTGACAAGGCAATGAGATAATCTAAATTAGGCCCAGATCCCGGGCCTTCAACCCAGAATAAATATTAACTTGGGTTTTTCCCCGCCCCAGCTTGTTTTGTTTTTCTTTTTTTCTTGATTATTTGCTAGAATGTGGTAGCAGGTGCCAAAAATGTAAGGAAAAGCATCACGGAAAATACTTCTACGCATTCCTTTTTCTCCAAAGCAGAGAAAACAACTGTTTGTCGTAGCAGATGTGAGATGGGCTGGCAGAGACTCAGAATTGCGTTGATGCACCGCCATGGACAGATGGCCGGGTTCTAAAGTATGGAGGAGCAGAAAAGCGACTTCCTCTCTGATGCTGACAGAAGGATTCTAGGTGGGCTCGCTTTTCCCTGAGTCAGAAGTGAGAGGGCCTGGGTGGCTCTGTCAGTTAAGCTCCTGACTCTTGATTTCATCTCAGGTCATAATTTCACAGGTTCGAGCCCCGTGTCAGGCTCCTAACGTGGGATTCTCTCTCTCCCTCTCTCTCTGCCCCTCCTCCCCTCCCTCTCTTGCTCTCAAAAATAAACAAATAACTTTTTAAAAAAAGAGGTGGGAGAAGCCAAGATCTCGGAAGAATAAGGGGTCTTTGGACATCAGGATGGGCTGGGGTCTGGATGGAGGTCCACCCTGCGGACAGGGGTTGGGGAGAGCAGCTATATGGAGGCTCGAAGTGTGGAACTGGACTGGGTCGTGGTGAGTGGGGTACAGCGTGGGTCCAGAGAGGAGCCCCCAAAGAGACAACAATTTATTCATCCGTCCAGCCAAGGAAATTCAGCACCAACTCTCCACGGAGCACTGCACCTACAATAATGAATGCAGATCATCGGGGTGGAGGCATCAGGCAGGGAAGGCCACGCAGAGAAAGCAGGCTATAACCATCCAACTGTGTCAGTGAGAGAGGACAGAGGAGGCCGGCCACTCTCAACCAGAGGCTGGACTCCACGCCAGGTGGCAGAACATGCCTCTAGGGACTCCATCCTGGGCGAGGACAGCACCAAGTCCCTGAGCCAGGACAGCGCCCTGTCCTTCTGTCCGGGGGTCCATCCTTGTTCCAAGACACTCACTGAAAAAGCCCCCATTCCCTGGAGCGCCTGGGTGGCTCAGCCAGTTAAGCATCTGACTTCAGCTCAGGTCATGATGTCTCGGTTCATGGGTTTGAGCCCAGCATCGGGCTCTGTGCTGACCTCTCTCCGCCTCTCCCCTGCTTGTGCTCTGTCTTTCTCTGTCTCTCAAAAATAAATAAATGTTAAAAAAAAATTCTTTACATAAATAAATAAAAAATCCCCCATCCTCAAACTCAACTCTGGAAAAGATTTGAGAGCTCGGAGGTGGAGGGGAGATGCTGTGTGTCTCCCTTCTTCTGAGCCCCTGGGGAGACAACGACGTGCTGGGCACCCCCCCCTCCCCCCCCCCCACGGATGGCCAGCTCCTGCAGGGTGCCTGCCCTCCCCATAACCACATTTGACCCTTCCCTGGAGTTCTGCAGCGGGTCTCGTGGTCAGACCCCCTTCTCCATGGACCAGACACTCCTGGAGGGCGTCTATGCGGTGAGAACCTGCAGGAATCACGTCACCTCTCTGGGCCTCAGTTCCCCCTCACGTGAAAGGCCGGGGGAGGAACTTAAGAGTCCTGACATTCTGCAGAGTTGTGCATATAGCTGTCACTCCATTGCCTGGAAGAGCTTTAATTATGGGATGGAAAAGAAAGGAGCCTGAGGGTTTGGAGGACACAGACCATGAACTAGGGGCCTCAGCCGGGCCGGATTTAGCACTCTGGGTGTGTCTGCAGCCACCTGCGGCCTGGCGGGTCCAACAGCACATTGGGGCTCCGGTCGGACCCACCTGCACAGCCCGTGGCCGTTCTCAGAAGCGCGGGACAGGGTGCAGGCGAGGGGGAGGGACAGGGATGGCGTGCTCCCGCCGGGACATGGCACACAGCAGTGGTCTCGGGTAGGACGAGGTGTAAATGCTCTCCCTCGGGGCAGCCCTGGGCGTGAGCCACCTCTGCTTCAGCTGCTCATAGAGTCCATAGTTGGTAGGGGGAGCTGCAAGAGAAACCGGGGTCTGCGTGAACGGGACCGGGCGTAGACTGGCCGGGGGACAGCGCGGCGGGGGCCCTGGGGGTTTCCCGGAGCGAGGCTGGCCGGGCTCCGGAGGGAAGAAGGGCTTGCGGGGGGCCGGCTCCCTGTGTCCTCAGGAGGGACCAGGCACCGGTCTGTGGGCCTCGGAGAAGTCAGCGCCGTGACTGGTTAAGGATGGAGGGGAGCGTCCTGCCCCAGCGGCGAAGCGAGCAGTGCAGGCGTGCGAAGGCCGATGTCGAGGACAAACCCCAGGGTAACGGGGCGTGGCGCGCAGCTCACCATCGGACCTCTTTGCGTGGAAGGGTGGGAGTACAAAGCATAGGGTGCAGAGAAAGAGGCATGGAAAGAGGCAAGGTGCAGCTTGAAATGTAAATCAGATCAAGGCCCTCTCTTACAAAAATCACTCCAAAGTCCTAGTTCCGCTGGAAGGACACGGTCCCCCTCCTCACTGTGGCCTCCGAGCCCTGATGTGGTCTTCCGGTACTCCTGCCTTTTCACTTGCCATTCCCTTGCCTGGAATGCTCTCCCACCCCACCCCCCCATTCCTGTATGGCTCCCTCCTTCTCGACTCAGCTATCTCTCCCAGAAAGACCATCCGGCATCATTCCACCCGAAGGAAATTCACAAACACCCGCCTCATTTTCTGTTGCTTACCTATAAGTTTTCTTCATGACGCACATCCCTGTCCAAAATTACCGTATTTACTAGATCTTAAGGTATCTTATGCATGCATGGCGTCTGATCTGAGACCCACTGGAATGACGACTCCCCAAGGGCAGGAATTTCTCCCCTGTGTGTCACTCCTGTGTTCTCAGGTGCTCCCGCAGGGCAGGGCCCCTGGGAAGTAACAGTCCCCATTTAGCACAGCTGCCTGATCCGAACGTGCAGCGGTGTTGTTCCTGCCACCTGTGCTCAGGTGACCATGTTTCCATGGTGCACGCAGGTGAGGGCTCCAGTGAACGGCCAGCGTCACCTCTGTGTCAGGGGGCGGGGGCAGGCAGCAGCCCTGGGGGGAAACGGGATTCTCCCGCTCTCGGGTCATTCTGATGCCCTCGCTGCGCGTCTTTCAGCCTGTGCCCGGCACACCTCAGCCCTACGCGGCTGTGGACCCCTCGCAGCCCACTACAGGGGGGAAATCCTGAATTATACAAATACCAAGAAGGGGGAAGTCTGCTTTCTCCGGGAGCCACAGCAACTTGTGTCCACTCCAGGTGCGACGCGGGGGCAGGCTGGGGTTGTAATTATGCCGGTTGTAATGGTCGTCATATGTGCTAATCAGATGGCGGTGTGAGGGCTCCTGGTGGTGCGTCAGCAGGTGTTTGTACGGGAGCCCCTGGAAGGACAGACACAGCGGGTGTGTTACTGGTCAGAGCAAGGCATCCACGGGGCGGTGGACGGAGGCAGAAACTGTTGCCACCGAGGCTCGTGGTGCTGATGGCGAGGAGGCCTCCACGGGCCGGCGGCGAAGGTCTGCCGCCTGGGCCCTCAGGGCCACCAAACGGGAGACGCGGTTGTCTGGCCCACCCGACACAGCTCACCTTCACACACACATTCCATCTTGGCTGCAGTCCGTTCTCCGTATGAGGGCCCCCAACCCATGCCAAGTCAATTCATCCCTAGAATGGGCAGTGGGGACACATTAAAATGAAAGTCAGGACATCCAGCTGAATGGGAAGAGTCAGAACCATCTCAGTGCTGCCCTGTGATCTGAAATTACACCCTTTGATTTGTCTCGAGTCTCATCCATCCAAGTGCCTATTTCCATGGCGAGAGAAAGACGTTGAATACCGAGCCTGACATATGCACCTTGTATTTCAATCAGTTACTATGGGAGGAATCGGAGCATGTCCCATAAATTGCCTTCTCCTGCAAAGGATTTATGGCTCCCTCAGCTGGAAACTTGGGGAGCGATTTCTTTGGTGGGGGTTATTTACAAGGAGAAGAAAGCCATGTTCTCCTTATTCTGGGACGTTTGCCTGCATCAGTGCTTTTCCTAAGAAAATCCTCTTGGCCCTGCAAGGGAATCTTGGAGGACTGGGCTGATTTACAGGGGAAGATAATGTGGATTTCCATGCCTGTTCTCTTGTCTGGACCAAACAGGGAGGTCTGTGTCTGCTATGGTCTGGAAACGCTGACTGCACATAATATTTCAAGTTAGTGGTTCCATAAATAAGTCAGATCACAATGCCGAAGGGAGACAAGGGGGGAGGCACAGACATTAAGCAGGGGTTCCCAAGATCCGTATCACTGGGTGCCCAGAGTACATTTCCAGCGCCAGGGAGGGCACATTGGCGGGGGGGGGGGGTTCCCATGAACCAAGGGAAGTGTTGGGGGGGCATCACGGCAGGGAAAGGAGGAAAGCCACAAGTTCCTCTTGGTTTGGGGTGTGGCCCTGCTGTCTGGATTATGTACCTAGGATTTTTGTTTTGATCAGGTATGGTCAGGTGGCAGAGAGGGAGACAACTGCCTTTGAAAGAAACAGTTTTGAAAGACATGCCACACCACATGGGGCCACATTAGGCAAACACCCAGAAGGAGAGGACGAGAGAGAGCATGACCCAGGTTGTCCATGTGGTTTCCAAGGGAAGGAACAGGTGAGGCAGGATAGTCAAGTTTGAGTTGAGGATTACAGAGTTTGAATGATTTCAGCAGGCTCTGGGCTATAGGGGTGCCCACTCTTGTTGGTGCCAGGCCCTGGAGTGATTTGGGGCAAAAGGATATTGACTTGGCATAGAAGCGTTAGATAAAATTGGTGGTTGGGATATGGGCTCTGGGTTGGTTGCTTTGTATCCTACAAGCTTGTTTATAGGCAAGTTGTGTACTATCTCTAGGAATTAGCAAGCCCTGGGAAGACAGTCTCTCCAGGATCAGCAAGGCCCCTAAGATGTCAAGCCATCTAAAATACAAAACATAGGGGGCGCCTGGGTGGCTCAGTTGGCTAAGCGTCTGACTCTTGGTTTTGGCTCAGGTCATGATCTCACGGTTCATGAGTTCGAGCCCCACATCGGGCTCTGCACTGACAGTGGGGAGCCTGCTTGGGATTCTCTCTCTCCCTCTCTGCCCCTCCCCCACTCACTCTCTCTTTCTCTTTCTCAAAAATAAATAAACTTTAAGAAATTAATAAAATAAAATAAAATACAGGACATAGAAAATTTGGTTAATTACACCTGCCTAGGGGCAAAGCACAGGAAGGGGGTTTTCCCTGGGGAATGCTAACCCCATCTATCCAAAGTCAATTTGAAGGGAGATCAGCATTTGCCTAAGAAGGGGGAGGTGTGAGGTGGGGGATGGGAGAGGTGCAGAATGAAATCCACAGAACAGCTGACGGACTGAAACGGCTGTTCAGAAGCAGCGCTGTGTCCATGGTCCCTGGCACACAGATATTTGAACGGAGTCCTTAGAAGCGAATATCTGATCGCTTGGTTCTATTTTGTGTATATGTTGGCAGGGGGCTTCTTAATTTTAAACAGACTGTGTGTGTGTGTGTGTGTGTGTGTGTGTGTGTGTGTGTGTGTGTTTATCTCATCAGGGTTTGTTATGAGTCCAAAGAGAGGACACCTAATGTGTATTGAGAACTAGCCTAAGTACTTATGTATTGATAACTGGGGACCAGGATCCCCAGATCATGGGTTTTTATTTTGACTTCCTTACATTAACAGGCATTTGGCACGCTAGTGGCAAAGGCTAGCAGCTCCAGACCATCAGCAGGGTCTGTGGATGCCAGCGTGCTCCAGGAAAGTCAGTGCAATCCAAAGATGCCAGGATTGTCCAGAGATGCCAACACAGCCCAGCGGTGCCAGCACAGAGCTGAAAATTTGCTGCTATTTATACTAAGATGGACCCCCAAAATGCAGAAGACAGAGTCAACTCCAGCAGATAGCGTAAAGGAATATGAAGATACTTCTTGCTTGATTTACAGACCGGCCACCTGCTTTGTCCCTTACCAACCAGCCAAACGGTTTTGGACAAACCATTGACCACACCTGGGACACCTTTTTATCTGAAAAGGAGGTTGCTGGGCTGAACTATCTCTCAGATCCCTTCCAGCTCCAAAATGCTTCCATCTGACAATGTCCACCCCTCACTGTGGGCCCCCACCCTGAGTTTAGGCAGGTAAGGGTTAGATGGGTCATGGTGGGGGACGTGTCCTGAGGATGCAGTGCCCTGCTTCCTGCTCTGGAGGCCTGTGACACAATGACGCACATAGGCCCTCAATGAGTGAGAGAGGACAGAATGGCCCTTGATTTTATACAAAAGAACAGGAAGTTGGGGCATAGATGATGCAAAACACTGCCGTTCAAGCATCACCGCTACTTGTTTTTGCAGGACCTCCCCGATTTCCTCACTATGTTCACCTAATTCAGTATTTACCCTTTGCCTACCTCCTGTTGGGAAAGTGTGGGGGAACGGGGAAAATGATCCAAGAAAGTGCTGGGGTACAGGGCAGAGGGAATGCTACTGGCTTGAGATTTGGTGGGTTGTAAATAAAGGTGAATGCCATCAGTGGCCCCCGGGTGGGGGAGGATGCCCACGAGACTGCTCCTGTGTCCCCAGAGGGAACCGAGCCTAGAAGGAGGTGGTGTCTCCTGAGCTCTGGAGGGGATCCCAGGCCTGAGTGTGGGGCCCCCACCTCCCCCACTTACCTCCACTCTCCTCTTGCCATACCACCTGGAGATCTGGTCGGGTCTGTGGCCCGGGAAGGGGACATACTCTTTTCTGTAAATGGACTGAGGTGTTTCCTCCATGGCTTTGGTGAACTGAAAAAGACCAAATACTCAGGATAACTTCTGTGATGCACCTTCTCATGCTTCTGTAGTGTCCCCTCCCCTCCTGGGCTACGGGAGGCTGGGAAGAGGAAGGATAGACACGACCCCAGGGCAACAGCCTACACAAGCCGGGCTTCATTTTGCCCCCTCCCTCCCAGAGCTTGGAAAGGAACATGCTCAGGCCATTGGCACCCCACTGCCCAGACCCACGCCTCAGGAAAGCTGTTCCTTGGGTCACCCGACCACTTGTCATGGTCTGCACCTGTTCCCTTTGTCCTCTCTCTCCCCGCTATCCACTCCTGCTAGCCTCCTTCTTTTCTTCTTGTTTTCCTCGCTCTTCCCAGTTCCACTCTTTTTCCCCCCATTATCTTATGTCTCCTGGTTCAGTTCTTAAACATTGATTGTGGTAAAATATACGTAACAAAATTTACCATTTCAACCATTTTTATGCACACGGTTCAGGAGCATTAAGTACATTGATATGGTTGTACAGCCATTAACACCATCAGTCTCCAGAACATCATCTTCTCACACTAAAACCCTGAACCCATTAAATGGCTCCCTCCCCAGCCCCTGGCATCCCCCATTCTACTTTCTGTCTCTGTGAATTTGACTCCTCTAGGGAACGCACACAAGTGGAATCCTACAGTATTTGTCCTTTGGGGCCTGGCCTATGTCACTTAGCATAGTGTCTTCGAGGTAGGATTGTCTTCCTTTTCAAGGCTGAATACTGTTTCGTTGTATGTATATGCTACCTTTTGCTTACCCATCCTACCTTTGGGCTGCCTTGAATAATGCTGCTACACACATAATGTATGAACCTCTCTCTTCCAGATCCTGGTTTTAGTTCTGATGGTTATAAACCCAGAACTGGAGTTGCTAGATGATATGGTTGTTCTATGTGTACTGTTTTTAGCAACTGCCATAGCTTCTGTCTCCCACAGCAGCTATACCGTTTTACATTCCCACTAGCAATGTACAAGGGTTCTGATTTCACTTACATCCACACCAACGCTTATTATTTTCTTTTTCTTTCTTTTTCTTCAATATTAGCCATCTTAATGGGTGTGAAGTGGTATCTTGCTGTTTTGACTTGCTTTTCCCTAATGACCAGTGATGTTGAGCATCTTTTCATGTGCTTTTTGGCCATTTGCATAACTTGGAGGAATATCTTTTCCAGTTTTTTCCCCATTTTTAATTGTTCATTTGCTTTTTTGCTGTTGAACTTTAGGACTTCTTTATATATTTTGGATATTAATCCTTTATCATATGTAATATTTGCAAACATATTCTCCCATTCCATGGGTCACCTTTTCACTCTGTTGATAGTGTTCTTTGATGCCTAAAAGACTTCAATTTTGATGAAATCCAATTTATCTATTTTTTTCTTTTGTTACCTATGATTTTGGTGTCCTATCCAAGAAATCATTGCTAAATCCAATGTCATGAAGTTTTCCTCCTATGTTTTCTTCTAAGAGTTTTACCATTTTAAGTCTTACATCTAACTTTTTGATCTGTTTTGAATTAATTTCTGTATGTGGTGTAAGATAAAGGTCCAACTTCATTCTCTTGCATGTGGATATGCAGTTTTCCCAACACCATTTGTTGAAAACACTGTTTTTTCTCCATTGAATGATCCCTGTTGAAATCATTTGACCAGATATGTGAGGACTTACTTCTGAGCTCTTTATTTTATTCCATTGGTTTATATTACTGCCTTTATGCCCATATATCAATATTTGGTTACTGTAGTTTGTAATAATTTTTGAAATCGGAGAATGTGAATCCTTCAACTTTGTACTTCTTTTCAAGATTGTTTTGACTATTCTTGAGAATGGTCTCTTGAGATTCCAAGTGAATTTTAGAGTGGATTTTTTAATTTCTGCAAAAAATATCATAAGGATTGCATTGCATGTGTAGCCATTTTGGGGTGGTATTGACATCTTAATGATATTAAATCTTTCAATCCATGGACATAGGAGATATTTCCATCTATTGGCATAAACTTCCATTTCTTTCAGTCATATTTTGTAATTTTCATTGTATAGGTCTTTTGCTTCTTTGGTTAAGTTTATTCCTAACTATTTTATTCTTTTTGATGCTATTATAAATAGAATTTTTTAAATCCCCCTTTTAGATAGTTCATTTTTAGTGTATAGAAATGCAACTGACTTTTGCAATTTGATTTTTGTATCCTGCTACTTTGATGAATTCATTTATTAGTTTTGACAGGTTTTTCTGGGGTTTTTTGTTGTTTGTTTTGTCTCTGTATGTGTGGTCTCTAAGGTTGGTACATATAAGATCCCATCATCTGCAAACAGAGATAATTTTACTTCTTCCTTTCCAATTTCTTGTTATTTCTTTTTCTTGCCTAATTGCTCTGGCTAGAACTTTTAATACTATGTTGAATAGAACTGGCAAAGCAGGCATCCTTGTCTTATTCCTGATCTTAGAGGAAATTATTTTTGGGTTATTTACCACTGAGTACGATGATAGCTGTGGGCTTTTCATTTATGGCCTTTGTTATGTTATAGTAGTAAAATACTGAGTAGAGTTCACAAGAAAAGCCATCTAGTCATGGATTTTCATTTGGGAGATTTTTTTAAACGTTTATTTGTTTATTTTTTGAGAGAGAAGGAGAGAGAGAATCCCAAGCAACCTCCTCACTGACAGCACAGAGCCCGGTGCGGGGCTCAATTCCACAAACCATGAGATCATGACCTGAGCCAAAATCAAGAGTCGGACACCTAACCAACTGAGCCACCTAGGCGCCCCAGGAGATGTTTTTATTACTGGATCAATTTGCTCACTAGTTCTAGAACTATTCAAATTTTCTATTTCTTTGTGACCCTTTCTTCAATATGTACTCTCCTTATTTGGTTCTTGTAACAGTTTTTGACTTAAAGTCTACTTTTTATGATGTTGGTATAGCCATGCCACTCTCTTTTGATTGTTATTTGTATGGATATCTTTTTTCACTTCCAACCTACGCATGACGTTAGATCTAAAGACTGTCTCATATGTGTCATATACTTGCATCCCAGGTTTGCGTTTTTCCCCCCATTTGCCAATCTATGTCTTTTGGTTGAAAGTTTAATCTATTTACATTTAAAGTAGTGACTGTCAGGGGAGGACTTCATTTAACTACTTTGTTATTTATTTTGTTACAGGGTTTTTGGTCCCTCATTTCTTCCATTACTACTTTCATTTGTGTAGTTGACTTTTTGTAGTGACACATTTTTATTTTCTTCTCGTTTCCTTTTGTGTATACTCTGGAGATATTTTCTTTGTAGTTATCATAGAGATTGCATATGATATCCTAAACTTATAATAATCTTTTTAATAATCTACTTTAAACTGGTACCAACTTGACTCAGCTCAGACATAAAAACTGTGCTCCTGTACAGCCCTGCCATCTCCCATTTTATGTTACTGATGTCATAAATGGCATCTTGATATATTTTGTACACATTAACATGGATTTATAATTATTTTTATGCATTTGGTCTTTAAATCCCATAAAAAAAAGTGGAGTTACAAACCAAAATCACAATAATAGTGGTTTTTATATTTGTTCATGTGTTTAACCTGTACCAGAGGTCTTTACTTCATATGACTTTGAGTTACTGTCTAGCATTGCTCTGTTTCTTACAGGGCAGGCTTAGTGGTCATGAACTCCTTCTGCTTTGGTTTATCTGGGGATGTTTTTAGTTTCTCCTTCATTTCTGAAGGACAGTTTTGGTAGCTATAGTATTCTCAGTTGATAAGTTTTGTGGATTTTTTTTTTTTTAGCACTTTAAATATATCACCCCACCCCTTTCTGGACTACATGGTTTCTGCTGAGAAATTTACAGATAATCTCATAAAGGCATCTTTGTACAGTGATGAGTCATTTTGATTTTGCTGCTTTCCAAATTCTCTCTTTGTCTTTGATTTTCAACAGGTTGAGTATAATATGTCTTTGTGTGGGTCTCTTTGGATGTATCTTTTTACAATTCACTGAGCTTCCTGGATTTGTAGATCTGTATCTTTTCTCCAAATTTAGGAATTTTTCAGCCATTGTTTCTTCAAATACTCTCTCTACTCCTTTCTCTTTTTTTCTCCCATAATGTGTATACTGGTCTGCATAATGGTGTCTCATAAGTCCTTAGACTCTGTTCACATTTCTTTCTTTCTTTCTTTCTTTCTTTCTTTCTTTCTTTCTTTTTTTTTTTTTGGTCTTCTCAGACTCAAGAATTTCAAATGATCTCTCTTCAAGTTCTCCGAACACCTCTAGTGAATTTTTTCAATGTAGTTATTGAATTTTTCAGCTGCATAATTTCTATTTGATTTCTTTTTATAATTTCTATTTTTTATTGATATTCTTATTTTGTTCATATATCATTTTCCTGATTTCCTTTAGTTCCTTTGTTCATGTCTTCTTTAAGCTCTTTAAGCATATTTAAGACTTTTAAGTTTTTGTTTAGTCCTTCTGATGTCTGTCTTTCCCCAGGGCAGTTTTCCCCACTTGGTTTTCTTCCCTTCGGCGGGCCATGTTTGACTATTTCTTTGTATGTCCTGTAATTTTTTGTTGAACGTGGACATTTGTAAAAACAGCCCCCTCTCATAGTCTTTGCAAACTGGCTCCATTTAAGGGAAGATCTCCATTAATTAACAGGGCATGTTCTGAGGCTTGGAATCAGCCTGATATGAAGGAAGGCTTAAGTTCTCAGGAGTTTTCTGAGCATGCATCTCGCCTGGGCCCGTGTGTGTGTGTGTGTGTGTGTGTGTGTGTGTGTGTACCTTTGTATTTAGTCTGTATTCACAGCTACTTTAAAATGCCTTACTTTCCCAAAGAGTGTCTCCCCTGCTTCTTCTCAAGGCCCTTTATGTTCCGTTGTATTCCTCTACCTGTAATCTCAGGCCTCAGACCTTCACTGGTTTGTAGTCCCCTGGCAACTTTTGCTCACTGTAACCAGTCTGCTTTCAACAGCCTTTCTTGGCCTGAAACATGAACTATGACACTTTTCCCCATCTGAGCTCTGAGTCAAGCAAAACAGAGACCAGTTCTTTAGGCAGCCTCCAGACAGATTAAAACGTTGCCCCATTCAATAGCCAAAGTACGGCAAGAGCTCAGATGTCCATCAACTGATGAATGGATAAAGAAGATGTGGTTTATATACACAATGGAATACTACTTGGCAACGAGAAAGAATGAAATCCTCTCATTTGCAACAACGTGGATTGAACTGTAGGGTATTGTGCCAAATGAAATAAGTCAGTGAGAGAAAGACAGATACCATATATTTCCATTCATATGTGGAACTTGAGAAACTTAACAGAAGACCATGGCAGAAGGGAAGGGGAAAAAATAGTTTCAAACAGACGGGGAGGCAAACCATAAGAGACTCTTAAATACAGAGAACAAACTGAGGTGGATGGGGGGCGGTGGGGGAGAGGGGAAAATGGGTGATGGGCATTGAGAAGGGCACTTGTTGGGATGAGCACTGGGTGTTGTATGGAAGCGATGAATCACGGGAATCTACCCCTGAAACCAAGAGCACACTGCGTACACCGTATGTTAGTTAACTTGACGATAAATTACATTAAAAAAATAAAAATAAAAAGTTGGATGTCCAAAAAGTAAAAAAATAAAAAAATAAAATTTTAGCCCTCTTTTCCTCTTTGCAGAAAAAAAAAAATGTGCCTCTACTCTCTCTGGGCTCAAGGGAGGGGGAATGGCCGCTAAGCCACTGCTTCTCTGAAACTGAACTATGCTGTTCTAAGGAGAGAATGGGGAAAAAAAGCAACGAAAAATACCTTAGAATTTCCTACCATTTTGAATGTGACTTTTTCTAAACTGGGCCTTTTTTTGTTCACTGTGGACCTTTAACTATTTCCCAGAGCTCTTGTATAGTTGTTTTAGACAGGCCATAGTTGTTTCTTAAGTGTTTCCATGGGAGAATAAGGAGCTGGAGCTTCTCGTCTACCAGGTTTCTGATATCACTCCAACTCTGCTCTCTTTATGCAATCTCTTCTAAGTATAGGACCAACCCATAGTATTCCTGGATACTACCTCACCCACAAGAGCCTGGAGGATTGCTCAGCCAGTTCTTCTTGCCCTTGGAGCTTCTCTTACACACACCCTTACTCCCCAAATAAGGCCAAGTGAAATCAGAGCTAACAATGGCCATAGACCACATCTAGCCAGAGGGCTGGTGAATTCCAATGTTCTCCCCGAAAACAGTCTTTACCGATTCTCAGAAGTCACCACCAACCTTCTCCACACTTAAACCAAAGCCTCCAATTGTATTTCACTCTCTTTCCTTTGCTCATTTCCCAAGAAGAAATGAGGATGTCTACATGTCTCTGCAGACATTTAAGTGGCTCAGTCTTGATTGCCACTAATGAAGATATTTAATTTCAAGTAGGCCAATTCAGGCAAAGTATTTTTGTTGTGGCCTTAAAATACATGGGAACACCAAGAGCCCATTTGTTCTGTTTTGAAAATAAAAACTGAGGGGCGCCTGGGTGGCTCAGTCGGTTGAGCATCCGACTTCGGCTCAGGTCATGATCTCGCGGTTTGTGAGTTCGAGTCCTGCGTCAGGCTCTGTGCTGACAGCTCAGAGCCTGGAGCCTGCTTCAGATTCTGTGTCCCCCTCTCTCTCTGCCCCTCCCCTGCTCATGGTCTGTCTCTCTCTGTCTCAAAAATAAATAAAAACATTAAAAAATTAAAAAAAAATGAAAGAAAAACTGAAACGCACAGGCCGGGCAAGGTTGTGGAACAGGTGCCACAGAGCAGCAGCCCATCCCTGGACATCAATGTAGAAGAGTGGCAAGCCTTCCCTGGCAAGTACCACACTCTGGGAAGGGCCAGGCCAGGGAGAACGGATGTTCTTCAGGTCAAGATGCAGAGGAATTAGAGACAGGGAGCACCAGATGCCTAGAAACACTCCACTGAAAATAATGCTGTAAGGCACAGCTATATTCATACCTGTACTATCGTGTTTTCAAGCTATACCAGGGACCTTGCTGATTACTTGAATGTAACTCCTCTCTGAAGAGCACAGAGACCCTAATGCCCCATTCTTAAGATGTAACTATCTATGGCCCCTAATTTGGAAATAGTAATGACCTCACTCCTACCTCTGCCTGCCAGTCCATCCCCCAAGCCCTCTGTCCACTCTCTCCCTTTCCTTACCTTCCTCCTCTCTTCCACCCAGTTTCCAGTGAGCACTCGGGTTGAATACTTGGTCTCCACCTTCCAGCCTGGGGTAGAGAATGACTGTGGACTTACTGCAGTCAAAAACTGCATAGTAAGTGCTTGCCCCGAGTCTTTAGACTTGAGACAGTTTCAGGCTTTAGGGGTGGGTAGATGTTATGAAGTTGTTGAGTGTAGGGTGTCTTTCTCTCTTATCGTCCCAGCCACTCTTCTGAGTGGATAGAGATGACACCCTGCCAACTTCACACAATAGATGGGCCTGAGAGTCTGCTTTCTGCCTCCAGGGAGAGGTGATGTGATCTTGGATTCCCTACTGTTGACTGTCTCCATGGTGATAGATTGTGTATAAATACTCTCCTGAAGGGAGAAGCTGATTCTTCAGGAGCAAAACTGACCTCATAAAAGCAAATCAAACCAGCAATAACCACCACAAATGCAGGAGCCAGAAGGGCTTGGTGTTCGTGCTGTGACCCCGTGAGAGGCATCATCTTTAAGGCACTCTTTACAAGGGTGAGTTGAGATGGTCGCACTCTACCACTACGTAATGAGTACTGATGTGTGAGGCCCACTCTGAGATATCTGTGTGCATTCACCCATTTGATCCTCACGGCAGCCCTTTGAAGCAGGTGCCATCGTTACACCCTTTTACAGATGAGAACAGTGAAGCAAAGAGAGACCAAGTAGCTGTTGAAAGTCCCACGTGTGGGAGAGCTGGGATTTAAATCCAGTCTGATTCAGGCCTAGACCCTTGGGCTCCACTCAGTGCCTGTCTGCCCCTTTGCCCAAGGAGTTTCCACAGAGAATCCTATCTTTGTGCTCAAACTGATGCTGTATGGTTCATTTGGTTAGTCCTCATTCATCCCACAATCCTCTCACTGACCACATGCTACATCTTGGGCACTGAGCTGCGGCTATAAATGCATCAGTGACTAGACCAGGGTCCCATCCCCACAGAACCCAGTCCGATGGGAGAAAGACTATTATTTTGTTTATTCACTAAGCAAAGGAGTCTGGAAACCACACGTGGAGGCCACATGTGCCTCCTCCCTCTACCACCTGACTCCTGTAGTTGTCACTTCCTTTTTTTTTTTTTTTAAATAGGCTGAGCACCAAAGGGTGTGCTCCTAAACACTAATGCTTAGCCTTGCCCATTTGTGGACTTGATATAAATGCAACCGTAGAGCATGTATTCATTTGAGTCTGGTTTCCTTTCCTCAATATGGTTAATGTTTTTAAGATTCATTCATGTTGCATATAGCTGTGGTTACTATGACTATTTTGGATCTAGTATGTGTCTCCTGGTGCCCAGATACAGCCATTTCTCTAGAGCTGTACTTCTCAAATTTGTAGTTTCTTAAAAATTATTGAGGACCCAAAGGGGCTTTTTAAAATGTGGAATGAGGGGCATGTGGGTGGCTCAGTCGGTTAGGCGTTCAACTTCTTGATTTTGGCTCCGGTCGTAATCCCAGGGTTGTGGGTTTGAGCCCCATGTCGGGCTCTGCGTTGAGCATGGAACCTGCTTAAGACTCTCTCTCTCTCTCTCTCTCTCTCTCTCTCTCTCTCTCTCTTCCTCTGCCTCTCTCCCACTCATGCTCTCTTTCTCTCTCTAAAATAAAAAAAATTTTAAACTAAAAGAACTAAAAAAATAAAATAAAATAAAATAAAATAAAATATGAATTGTATTGGTGATCTGGAGCCAGATCATGGCAGTGCATGAGAGCCAACTGTGCCCATCTCTTCCCAACACCATATTCTGTAAAATCATATCGATAGCTCAACATCAGTCATGGTGGGAACATTTGTACCACAGAACAGGCAAACTCAGTGGATTAATATAAATATATTGACTATTATTTATTGATTTCAAAAAAATTCCATCTGTTATGATATATTGTCCTGTGTAAAGGAGAACATCTAATATCACATAGATACGTAGTTAGAAGAGAGAGAGGTATTTTAATAGACTTTGCAATTAATTGTGGATATTCTTCAATACTACAGGAAAACTCAGCGGTAGTTTCTTAAAGGTTAGTTACAAGGTGGAATCTGAACCTATTCAGGCAACTCTTTGAACTCTGTTACATTAAAATCTACTTGTTGATTTTGTGCTTTGAGGAGACCTTCCAGTTATTTGTGATTTTGTTACATCATGGTGTCATTTGAATACCTGAGCTGTCCAGATCTTTCAAATGTTGACCTATTATACGATATCTTAAAAATCTGTAGGATCTTAAATATCACTAGTGATCTCATCAGAAGAGCATTTAAGTGTTAGGAAGTTGACAAGTTCACAGTGAGGGATACAAGTTCTCCAAAATTCTAATTTTAGCTTGAAAGCTAAACTGTTGTCATTGGCAACAGCTAATGTCCACTGTTTTCCCTGAAGTGTCAGACTTATTTTGTTCTTTTTTTTTCAATTTATTTATTTTGAGAGAGAGAGAGAGAGAGAGAGAGAGAGAGAGAGAGAGAGAACGAGCAGGGGAGGGGCAGAGAGAGAGGGAGAGAGAGAACTCCAAGCAGCCTGATAGTGCACTGATAGTGCAGAGCCTGATGCGGGGCTTGAACTCACAAACCGCGAGATCATGACCTGAGCTGAAATCAAGAACTGCACACTTACCTGACTGAGCCACCCAGGCGCTCCTACTTCGTTCACTTTTAAGAAAACATCTGCCAAGTGTTCCAATTTGAATATTCATGGTTTGTCCACCCATCATGCTCTCAAGTAACAGTCGTATTTAATTAAAAAAAAAAGTCTACCTAATGCTGCTCACAATTTCAGCAATTGCACACAGCGCTCTTTTTCAAGAGAACATCATTCTTGGGTGCGCAACAACAGAGCTTAACTCATACCTACTTTCTGTTTCATCACATGGCGTGTTAGAAAGATAACCGCTCAAAGGTCAAGGTTTAATAAAGTTAGTAATTTTTACTTCTTCATCAAGGACATCCTTAAGGGAAACTAGCATTGTGATCGTTGTTAGTTATCTCACTGCAAAGCGTGTGGTGATGGAGAACACGACCGCGATCACCACTGATGCCCCTGCCTTGATTCATGCATCGGGCACCAACTGTTTTACCCACCACTGCTTCTACAGCCCAAGTGCCAATGCCGACATTGTGGAAAGGAGTGAATAACATCTTAGCATTAGTAACAAAATAGTTTTGACCTTGCAGGTCTCCTGAAGGAAGCTTGAGGATCTTGCTTTGGAAACCTCCACTCTAGGACACATAGATACACCTAGCAGTGGAATTGTTGGGTCATAGAGTATGTGTGTCTTCAACTTTGCTAGATAGTGCCGAACTGTTTTCCAAAATGTCAATTTATATTCCCCCCATCAGTATGTATGAGTGTGTGTTTCCATCACTCCACACCCTAGAAATTTTTCACCATCCTAAACAGAAACTCTGTACCCATCAAAACAATAACGCCCCATTCTTACTTCCCCTAGACCCTGTTCTACTTTCTGTCTCTATCAGTTTGCCTGTTCCGGGTACCTCATATAAGGGAAACCATATAGGGTTTTTGTTTGTTTGTTTTTTGGTTTTGGTTTGTTGGTTTGCTTTGGTTCAGGTTGGTTTGGTCTTGCTTATTTCACTTAGCCTAATGTTTTCAAGGTTCGTCTATGTTATAGCATGTGTCAGAATTTCACTCTGAATGTCCTTTTTCAGAATGAATAATGGTTGAATAATAATATTCCATTATATGTGTAGACCACACATTGTTTATCCATTTGTCTGTTGATGGGCATTTGGATTGTTTCCACCTTTTGGCTATTGGGAATAATGCTGCTGTGACCATTGGTGTATAGGTATCTGCTTGAGTTTTTCCCCTTTCAACCTTTTGAAATACCTAGGGATGGAATTGGCAACACAAAACCGTTTCCCCCAGTGCTCACACCATTTTACATCCCCACCGGCAATGCATAGGTGTTCTGAATTTCTCCACATCCTTGCCAACCCTTGTTGTTTTTCATTTTTATTAATAGCCCATCTTAATGGGCGTGAGGTGACATCTCATCATGACTTTGATTTGCATTTCCCTAATGACTAATGATGTAGAACGTCTTTCCATGTGCTTATTGGCCATTTGTGCATCATCTTTTTTTTTTTTTTTTTAGTTTTGTGGGTACAATTTATTTATTTATTTTTAGTTTATTTAAATTCACATTAATTTACATACAAGGTGGTATCAATTTTAGGAGCAGAACCCAGTGATTCATCACTTATATACGACACCTGGTGCTAATCCCAACAAGTGCCCTCCTTAATCATTAGAAAAATATCTTTTCCAGTCATTTGCCCATTTTTTAAATGGGTTGTTTGAGAGTGGTTTTTTTTTTGTTTTGTTTTGTTTTTTTTGCTTTTGCTTTTGTGTGTGTGTGGTTGAGTTGGAGGAATTCTTTGTATATTTTTGATATTAATTCCTCATCAGATACATGATTTACAAATATTTTCTCATATTCAATGTGTTATCTTTTCTCTCTTGATATTGTCTGTTCCTATGTATTTTACATTTTATGCTACTTAAATGGATTATTTTCATTTCACTTTCTGATTCTTGCCTACATATTAAAATGCAGTTGATTTTTTTTACAGATTATAACTTTATATCCATCAACCCTGTTAACTCTTATTAATTCTACTGGGTTTTTTTTGTAGATTCCTTGAGAATCCACATGTAAGATCACAGCATCTGAAAATAATAACGATTTTATTTCCTCCCTTTCAATCCCTATTGGTTTATCCTTGTCTTTTTGCATTGCCTAGGACCACTAGTACAATGTTAAGTAAAAATGTTAGGGAACAACTCTTATTCCTGTTTCTGATACCAAGGGGGAAAGTTCTGTGTTTCACCATTAAGTACGATGTTTGCTATATGTAGATTTTGTGAATGCCATTTACTAGGTTAAAGAAATTTTCTTCTCTTCTAAATAGCGACAGGTTTTTCCCCCATAAATAAGTGCTTAATTTTTTGCATCTATGAAGATAATCACAGTTTCTTTCATTGAATGTATTAAGTATCACAAATTATATTGAGTTTGTGATATGAACAAATTCTCCAATGTTAAACTGATCCTGCATTTCTAGTATAAACCCAACTTGGTCATGATATATTATCCTTTGTATGTATTGATGGATTTAGTTTGCTAAATACTTTTTAGAGATATTTATATCTAGAGGCGCCTGGGTGGCTCAGTCGGGTTAAGCGTCCAACTCTTAATTTCATCTCAGGTCACCATCTCCCAGTTCATGAGATTGAGCCCTGCATCGGGCTCTGAGCTGATAGCACAGAGCCTGCTTGGTATTCTCTCTCTCTCTGTCCCTCCCTAACTCATGCTTTCTCTCTCTCCCTCTCTCTCTCTCTCTCTCTTTCTCTCTCTTTCACTCTCAAAACTAAATAAACATTTAAAAAATATTTATACCCATGAGTAAGATTCTCACAGCCTGTCATGTTCATTTCCACTCTCCTTGTGGAATTTTATTACTAGGTAAGCCTCACAGAAAGAGTTTACCTGCTTTTCATATTCTCTAGGTCAATTTATGTAGGATTAAGTTCATTTTCCCCTTAATATTAAGTAAATCAAGGCATGTGGGCCAGGAGATTTACATTTTGTTTCAGTTTGTTTTGATTCAATATCTTTTATTATAAAATGAATCATATTTTGTCTTTTTTTGTGGGTGTCAGTTTGGTAAACTGTATTTTTCTGGGAATTCACACATTGCATCCAAATTTTCAAATTTTTAGTATATGTTGCTCATAATTTCCTCTTATTATCTTTTTAATATCTCTAGGATCTGTACTGAAGTCTCTTTTTATTCCAAGTATTTTCTATTTGTGCCCCCCTTCTCTTCATTGGTCTCATCAGATGCTTATCAATTTTCTCAGTGTTTTCAAAGAGCCCAAACAAGGCAATATTGATGATCTCTACCATGTGATTATTTTATATTTTAGAAATTTTGCCCTAATGATATAAAAAATATATAAAGATAACAAATACATTGAAAACTACACAATAATTTTTTAAAGATATTATTTTTAAATAATCTCCACACTCAACATGAGGCTTGAACCCACAACCCTGAAATCAAGAGTTGCTGACTCCACTGACTGAGCCAGCCAGGCGCCCCTATAAAATACTTTTTAATGCTAATCTTTCAACCACTTTAGGAAATTCTTAGCCACCATATGTTCAAATATTGTTTCTGCCTCCTTTCTTTCTCCTTGCTTTCTGGACCACCAACTACATATTTGCTATACCTTCTCACTGAATTTTCAATGCCTCAGTATGAGGCATTTTCAATGCCTCTCGTCCCCGCCTCTGTGTTTTCTACCCTTTTGTCTCTCTGTGCCTGATTCTGAATAGTTTCTTCTGACCTGTATTCCAGCTCACACATCCTCTATCAAGTGTACAATTAAGCCCACCCACTGGATTTTTAGTTTGATTTGTTGCATTTTTCACTTCTAAAATTTCTGTTCAATTTATATATACGTCGTGTTTTATAGTTCCAATTTTTAATTTTTCTACCTTTTGAGTTTTTAAATGTTTTTTAATGTTTATTTATTTGAGAGAGCGTGAATTGGGGAGGGGCAGAGAGAGACACACACACAGAATCCGAAACGGGCTCCAGACTCTGAACTGTCAGCACAGAGCCCAACGTGGGTCTCAAACCCACGAACTGTGAGATCATGACCTGGGCTGAAGTTGGTCGCTTAACTGACTGAGCCACCCAGGTGCCCCTGAATTTTTAAATTAGCACTTTTTGCCTTCCAAATTTTCAAATCTATGGATTTATAGATTAAATTTTAAATTTATGGATTATATTTATAGACTTACATATAGATTTACTTGTTATATTTATATAGATTATACTTATAAATATATTTATACAGATTTTTATTTCCTTGGAGAATGTAAGCAGAACTATTTTACAGTGTGTGACTCTTTTTTCTATTTTATTTTGTTTTGTTTAATTTTTTAAAGTTTATTTATTTTGGGAGAGAGAGAGAGAGAGAGTGTGTGTGTGTGTGTGTGTGTTTGTGTGTGAGTGGGAGAGGTGCAGAGAGAGAGGGAGAGAGAATCCAAAGCAGGTTCCACACTGTTAGCGAAGAGCCCAATGGGAGGCTCAAACATACGAACCATGAGATCATGACCTGAGCCAAAGTTGGGCGCTTAACCAACTGAGCCACTCAGGACCCCTGAGTGGGTTCCTGGTGCCTAACTTAAACTGTTATTTCTGTGGCTTCTTTTTGCTAGCTTTTCTCTTCTCATGTACCTGGTGCATGAAAAATTACTTGCAAAAATAATGTAGGTCTAGGATGACTCATCCTCCTGCAGAGATTATTGCCATTTGCTATTCCAGTCTCCTGTGGACATTAGAAATTGGGGATCACTTTCATCCAGGGACAGACATTTTGTCATTGTATGACCCCAATACTGTGTGCTAGAGGTATTGTTAGAGGAAATACAGCATACTCTGCAAGCTCACAGAAGGATCCAACCCTGCTTGGCTTTCCAGAGAAGGTGAAACCTGAGAGAGGGATCATAGATTGACTTCTCCTCTCCTTGTCCAGCATGGCCTAGAAACACTTCTTAAAAGATGGCCAATTTGCTTCGGGTTATTTCACAGGCAATGGGATGGTGGTGGGTGGTAGATTTGGAACTCAGACACATTTGGCATCAACTTGAAGATTGCCTAAGTCAACCTTGGTTTCCTAATCTATAAATTGGGAGGAAATATCATGTGCATTATGAGATTATGAGAATTCAGTGTAATGTCACCTATAAAACACTTCATAAGATGTTTGTCACATATAAGGGGTAGATAAATATTCAACCCCTTCTTCTGTTTGTGCCTAAACCCAGTTTATGTTGGTGGCAAAATCCATTCCTTTCCCTACATTAGAGAATCATAATTTGGGAAACTGGGAAATTGAGGGCTTTTCCCTATGACTAGAAATGCTTTGAAACTGAACCCCAGGCACTGACTTATCTGATTCAACTTTGTGCAGCAATTTGCAAGACAGCCAGCTACAGTGTTGGGGCAGAGATGTTCTTGCTGGGGAACAGAGCAAACCATGGCAACCATGGGAATGAGGAGCCAATCTTCTGATTCAGACATCCATTGTTTTCTTAGACAAGATGCAAAGATGTTGGAGGCAAGAGACCGATTATATTGCAACCTTCCCTTGACTCCTCAGCTGATTCTCATAGAGGTTCATTTGAACTAAGGAACTTAAAATACAGGCATGCCATGCCAACTTGGTCGCACCCTACTGCTTGTCAAGCCAATCAATTTTTTTTTTTTTTTTTGTCTTTGGGATGGGTGGTTATGATCTATTTCCCTCCCAGTTGAGATCTGCTGAGAAAAAGGGAATGGGACAGGCATTTTGGTAACATCCACCGACAGGTAAAATATGCCCAGTCAACACTTCTCCTTCTTGAATCTATCACAGAATCACATGTGCAAAAGTTGGGGGGGTGGTGTATGCAGACACATTCACTACGGACTTATTTGTGAAAAACCGGAAAGAGACCAAACATTGGGAATTCCCACTAGTTGGGAATGGCTAAGAACTATAATATAGCCACACTGGGGAATATTTTTATGCAGTAGCTAGAAAGAGTAAGGTAAATCTGTATTGTTTACTAGGATAGATTTCTGGTATATCATTGAAAAACACTCAAGTGTAACAACATGTACAGAATATCTTTTATGTACTAATATCTAGCAAAACCATCCCACAAAATAATGCTTCATATTTTCCATGGGTACATATCTGTGTATGTAAAACCATAGAAAGAGGCTTTAAAGAGTTGAAAGACCACCCCCAACCAAAAAAGGTAACAGTGGATACATCCAGATAAAAGGGGATAGATTTAAGGGAGAGTGGTCAAAAAGGATTTTAGCCTTATCTCTGGTATTTGAAGGTTTTATTTAAAAAGATAATATCTTTGGAGCGCCTGGGTGGCTCAGTCGGTTGAGCTTCTGACTTCGGCTCAGGTCATGATCTCGCGGTTCATGAGTTCGAGCCCCGCATTGGGCTCTGTGCTGATGGCTCAGAGCCTGGAGCTCGCTTGGGATTCTGTGTCTTCCTCTTTCTCTGCCCCTCCCCCACTCATGCTCTGTCTGTCTCTCTCTCAAAAATAAACTTAAAAAAAAAACATTAAAAAATTTTTTTAAGATAATATCTTTGTCTATCACTTACATAATGTAAAGTTAAATTTTAAAGGTAGAATGGAAATATTATGATTGAGGGCATGGTAAGCTGTAATATTGTCCAAAAAAAATATCTGCTGCCCCTCTCTGGGGAGGATGATGCTTCTCTGTGCTATCAATGTCAGACTTGCTCTGGCCAATGAAAGGAGAATGGAAGCTTGAGGAGTCAGTGTGTGATTTGCCGTGTTCTTTTCTCCTCTGCCACAAGACTGGAGACATATCAGAGAGAGGTTGTCCCATCAGCCTGGATCCTGGAGTAGACAAATGTGGAGCGGAGCCCCAGCCAACCTGTGAAGGCCATGCAACGTGTGATGGGAGCAAGAAATAGACCTTTGCTATTATAAGCCACGGAGACTGTGGGGACCACTTGTCACTGTGGCAGAACCTAACCTAGACTAGCCCAGAGAAGCCCAGGGATAACAGAGAGTAGCAGCCACTCTGGAGCAGAGAGGGAGACAAGGGTTGGGGTCAGAAAGGCCTGGAGGTCCCGGGTGGGGGTGAGGAGGACCCCAAGGAGGACACTGAAAGGGAAGTAGACCGAAAAGCAGCAGATGCTAATTTTGCCCATTTTTCAACTTTGCCTTAGGACCTTGTCCTCAATTACCCCCCGACGAATGAGAGCACTTTGGGATGCGACATGTTGCCCTTTATCAGATGGCACTTGCCCTAGGCTAACTGGCAGATCTTTTCAGGGACGTCCTGGCAGATTACTGAGAAAACAGTTGCAGAGCGTCCAGGTTTAATGGTATACATAGGTGCCCACCTCCCCTGAGCTGGTATTAGCTGGGCACCTCAGCTGGAAAGGCCTACGATGACCAATTCCAAAGTCATTCAGACTTCAAGAAAGCTACAGTTGAAAAAGCAAAGGAAACCAGGAGGCAAAAACACCTAGCTTCTTCAACATGACTCAGATCAGACAGGAGCCAGCACCTAGGTGGATGGCAAATGACTCAAATAAGGTCATGTGGCTCAGTTGTGTCTTTTAATTCTGAATGAGGAGGAAAGGAACGAGCTAATGGGTCATGGGTCACAGCAGAAAAGGGGTGTCGTCAGTTGGATCAGGGTTACAATGCACAGCACCTGGCCAATCACGTGGCCTTGAACCTTACCACAAAGAGACAGGAAGTGAGCAATGTTATTAATGATTCTGAGCCTCAGTGTCCACATCTGTAAAATGGGCTTAAGAGTATCTACTTTGGGGGCTCCTGGGCGGCTCAGTTGGTTAAGCATCTCTTGGTTTTGGCTCAGGTCATGATGTCATGGTTCGTGGGTTTAAGCCCCGCACTGTCAGTGTGGACCCTGCTTGGGATTCTCTCTCTCCCTCTCTCTCTGCCCCTCCCCAGCTCCCTCACTCTCTCTCTCTCTCTCTCTGAAAATAAATAAAATAAAACTTAAAAAAAAAGAAAACCTACTTTGTAGAATTCACATGAGGAACACACGAGCTTGTTGGGGGGACCATAGCTGGTGTATTACATTAAGAATATGCAGATTATGACCTGCTGAGTGAGGAGGTGTGAGCCTCCCTCGTAGGGTGGGCAGGCAGCTCCCTCGGTTTCCTAGCTCTGACCTTGGGGATGTAGAAACCTGGGGGTCTTTTTGATTGAAGGCGCAGTTTCAACATGCTCACACAAAGGTAGTAAAGTCTCAAGATTTATTGCTTATAGATCCCAGAAATGGGGTTGTGATATACAATGAGCCAAGTCCTCTGTTTCAGGTCTCGAGTGAGCAGGAGAGAGAGCAGGGTAGTAAGCACCTGCTACTGATAAGGTGGCTGTGGCAGAGGTCACTAATTTCTTGTGGACTCAACCCTACATGGCTATTTTTAAAGGTGGCCCAGGAAAAGTAGAGTGGGAACTTACAGCAAGAATCCTAAGCTCCAGGTTCTTATCTGAATGTCTAGCCTGTGGGTGTGAGCAGGGCTGTCGTGCTGGAAAATGCCAGGGTAGCAGCTCGAAGCAACTGCTTTCTTATCACAGGGCAATGGAAATTCAAAGCCAGAGGTTCTTCCAGCCCCCAAAACATAACTGACTCATCTCCCTTGGGTATGGTCCTCCACTGGTTCACACACCCCCTGCCATCCCACAGTAGGAGAGCTAACCACCCAACTCCCCAGAAGGCCAGCTCAGTCAGAGGCAGCATAAAACAATGAAGGCCACATTCCAGGAGAGGAGCCTACCCAGACTCAGCTCAGAGACCTATTCTAGAAGGGACCATGCTCCTCAGATCCCAGTGCTGCCCAACAGCTGAGGGGCCACCAGACGAGGTGCTTTCAGTGAGTGGTTCCTAATTCTCCAACAAAGACACCTGCTGGTCTCCTGCTGTGAATGGATTGAGGAGCCACCAGATGGGATTCCTCTCTGCCCCATGTTTCAGCACGAGCATTCATCTGAAAGCCAGTTAAGGTCATGCACGGGGGTCTCTGTGCAGTAGACTTGGATCTTGGCCTATAAAAGCTGCTAGCCAACCTGAAGACCAGGTAGGGCCAGCCTGGGAACCTGGGCCATCCCTTTCATTGGAATTTTTTTAAACATTTATTTATTTTTGAGAGAGACAGAGACAGAGTGTGAGCAGGGGAGGGGCAGAGAGAGAGGGAGACACAGAATCTGAAGCAGGCTCACAGAGCCCAATGCGGGGCTCAAACTCACGAACCGCGAGATCATGACCTGAGCTGAAGTCGGAGACACCCAACCGACGGAGCCACCCAGGCGCCCCTTCTTTGGAATTTTTATTCCTCACGGACAAGTGGCCAACTTGTTGAGTGGTCCTTGACATCCCTTGCCACATCGAAGTACTCTGATTCAGAGTTCATTTAGCTTCTGTGGTAGAGTAAGCATCGATGTCCACCCAGCAGAGTTGGCACTGATGTCCACTCAGTAGAGTAAGCATCGATGTCCACCCAGCAGAGTTGGCACTGATGTCCACTCAGTAGAGTAAGCATCGATGTCCACCCAGCAGAGTTGGCACTGATCTCCACTCAGTAGAGTAAGCATCGATGTCCACCCAGCAGAGTTGGCACTGATGTCCACTCAGTAGAATAAGCATCGATGTCCACCCAGCAGAGTTGGCACTGATGTCCACTCAGTAGAGTAAGCATCGATGTCCACCCAGCAGAGTTGGCACTGATCTCCACTCAGTAGAGTAAGCATTGATGTCTACTGTAGAAGAGTGAGTGTTGATGTGAGGAAAATATTCTCTCCTTCCCTCATGCTCAGTCCAAGCACTGGGTGGAGTTGATCCCATCCTTCACTCCAAGGCCAGTATGGGACTTAGGCCTGGCCAGTCAGAACATTCCATTCCCTTAGTTGTGGCACCTGGACACACCACCCAAAATGCCCACAGAGCTATTGAGTTACAATGTGGCTTCTTCTGGCATGGCTGAGAATGAGGCAAGTCTATAAGGACGGACTTGACTCTAGAGAATGTAAGTATGGAGCTGCTCAGGGCCACCCATATGCAGAGGTGAAGGTGAAGTAAATGCAGAGGAGAAGAGAAGGCAGCTGGTGGCATCGTCTGAGTTCCTAGATCAAACCATACCTGATTTATCCTTGGAATTCATAGCTACATCAACCAATACATTCTTTCCCTGATTTAGGCCAATTTGAGTTGGTTGTGTGTCTTCAGACAGAAATCGTCTTTGCTAATACATCTTCAGCCCTTTGGCTCCTTTGACTCCAGGAGATCCAGAGCTCCCTGGCCAGATGGCTCTTGGCTATCTTCATCAGCCTCTAGGTGCCAACCACTATGGAAAACCTATCCATTCTGTCCTAACTCTTCAAGCCCAGACAGTCAAAACTCTGAGCACAGAGGCAGAGGAACAGCAGGAGAAATGTTACTGTGTACCCACAAGGAGAGAGTGACACCAGTTTCCCACCTCCATTCAGCAGTCTAGAACATCAGAGCCCCATCCTCTGAGCTAGGCTGAAAAAAGCCCATGGGATTGCACATGATGCCCGTTTCATTCCAAGGCTAGCCAAGTGCTACCTACAGCCTACATCAGCCTGAACTCTCCCTCAGGGAAGCCACAGGCAACCCTTACATGATCATTCACTCTCTCCAATGGCCACTGCAGCTCAAGTTTTCCTGACCACGAACATGAACAGAGTCCCACCCTCCCCCCAAACCTGTCTCTCCTACTGCTCTCCCTTGAGACATCAGAAACATGCATTCTGCAGTTCTAGAAGCTGAAGCGAGAAGAACATGGCAACCTCGACACCCTCCCCAGCCCCACTCAGCCTCACCTACATCACAACAAAGAGTCCCATTGGGGAACCAGATCGTGGCTGAATGCACACTTCCGCAGCTCTAACAGGAAGGAAAGACGGTCACAACTTATTTAGAAAATGGACCATGGCATTTAGAATCCTCGTGGAGCAGGGGAATTGCAAGTAGCCCATATCAAAGGTGCTAAGCACTCCGTGGAAACCATCCTCCATGTGGTGCCATGTCACCGGGACTCCCAAGTCCTCCAACCGCTTCTTGAACAACAGTGAATGGTCCCGGAGAAGGTCATATTCACAGCTCACAATGCAAGCCTCGGGGAGCTGAGACATGACTTCATCTTCTGCGATCAGGGGTGAGTTCATCAAATCCAGAGCGAGGTTCGTCTCCAGGTAGGCAGCCTCGTTTAGGGGCTCACGGGGCATCGGCCGGTAGCTTTTCTTCTTAAACCTCTCCGGGATGTTTTCTGCACCCAACCACTTGCTGTACTTTTCCCAGACTTCAGCAGGCAAATGGGCACCTTTCATGATGGTGCTTTTCCAGGACGGGTTGATGTCCAGGTAACAACTCCAACAGTAGAAGGCAAAATTCCAATTGAGCAGTGGGATATTCCTGTTCTGCTGATAGGAAGGGGATTGAAAATCCACAGCTTGGAGGATGGCGTAGACCAGGATCTGAGCACGGATCTTGGGGAGATCTGGACAGTCCAAAAGTTTTTGACAAACTATCGTGGCCACTCCCCCTCCCACACTGTCACCACAGACCACGACCCGATCTGGATCCACCCCATACACATTCAGGGACTTCAAGAAGTGGATGGTGGCTGCAATACAGTCTCGTACCGCCACCGGGAATTTATGCTGGGGCAGGCGGCGGTATCTAAAAAAGAACCAAGGAACACAGTTTATGCTCATCGCCCTAGGAGAGCCAACAATACGTGTCTAGCATCCCTTAGACCAAATTTCATCCATTAGTCTCTCTTTCTGAAGCCCAAGAAAGTGAACTCACGGTATGAGCCTTCCATGAGGTGATAGGCATGAAGCCTGGCACACAGGATCCGTGAGTGGCGGTTGCTGTTCCCTCCATCTCAATGACCCTTTGGGGGACAGGCTGTGACCACGAGAGCCCTGCCATCTGCCTATGGGTCAACAACTTAGCAATCACCAACATGAACCCCATCTTTCTGAACCTACCCGTGGGTCCTTCCCTGGCTCACAGCTGTCCCCTTTTCTTATGATTCTTGTATGAGCAACTCCAGATTTGCCTGGGTTTCAATTCCAATTAACCCTGCCATGCTTGCAGGTTTTGTGGGAGGATCTTGCAGACATAAATACCACCAGGGGCCAGCAGTTAACGTACGGGTCTCCTCCAGATCACCCACGTCCACTCCTGACCACTGCTGTCCTAAAGGTGCACCATGCACGTACTGCCATGGAGGTCAGCAGCGTGGCATGCGAGACCTCCCGGTTTCTCAAGAGATTCCAGAAATCTGGGTGTTGTGAGAAATGTTACCATTTTAAATGCTGGTCTCAAATTTAAAAAAGAAAGAAAAAAAAATATTCTGTGGGACCCACGAACTTTTGCCAACCAATCCCATCGCGATGCCTCCTCTTTTAAGCCACCCTGAGTTCATGCCAGGACAGCAATGTTTCTACTCTAAAGCCTCATCTATCTTGGATTCATAAAATAATTCTGTTGCAGAGATTTGCTGGCATACTATAGTGACCAGAGTTGTAAGGCATATCATGGCCAACACTTGGATCAAGACGTCTACCCCACTGCAGACACGGTTTGGGAGCTGAGAACTGTAAAGTGAGTGGTTTCTCTGGGGTCTTCTGCCTCATCCAGGACCGATTTCTGTATCTTTCACTCTAACTCAACCAGCTGTGCCACACGGAAGCTGGGAAACATATTCCCACCAAGACATTGGCATTGGTACTGCTCTATGGAATGTGCATTTATTAAATTTTTTTAGGAGCAGGAGTGGGGAGGGGCAGAGAGAGAGGAAGACACAGAATCCAAAGCAGGCTCCAGGCTCTGAGCTGTCAGCACAGAGCCCGACGTGGGTCTCGAACCCACAGACCATGAGATCATGACCTGAGCTGAAGTCAGATGCTTAACCAACTGAACCACCCAGGCGCCCCTGGAATGCGCTTTTAAATGAAACCGCAGGGAGTGTGTTATGCTAAGTGAAATAAGCCATACAGAGAAAGACAGATACCATATGGTTTCACTCTTATGTGGATCCTGAGAAACTTAACAGAAACCCATGGGGGGAGGGGAAGGGAAAAAAAAAAAAGAGGTTAGAGTGGGAGAGAGCCAAAGCATAAGAGACTCTTAAAAACTGAGAACGAACTGAGGGTTGATGGGGAGTAGGAGGGAGGGGAGGGGAGGTGATGGGCATTGAAGAGGGCATCTTTTGGGATGAGCACTGGGTGTTGTATGGAAACTAATTTGACAATAAATTTCATATATTAAATAAATAAATAAATAAATAAATAAATAAATAAATAAACCGCAGGAAAGATTAATCAGGAAGGAACCATCCTGCCCCCTTGGGACAAGGTGTCAGGTGGCAGGGGAGGGAGGATGAGGCCACTTGACCACAGTGACCGCTCCTCTTATGTGTCCACTTTGCCCGGGGAGGGGCCACCCCAGGTCTCTCCTGCCCCTGCCCCGTGTCTCACCGGGGTGGACCTCCCTCTCGGGAGCACTTGGGAATTCTACGGCAATGGCCGAGGTTGCCTGTTACCGTACAGGGCACTGTGGCATTTCGCATAGGAGGTGCTAAGTGTCTAGAACGTGCTTCTGTGCCACCAACAGGGCTCATGTTTGCAAAGCCCTGCACTTGATCTACCCAGAGAAGACCACTCCCCACACAGCTTCCGGATGTTACCATGCACAGAACGCCCGAGGGCCACCCACAGGGAGGAGTGCTGTTCTCTGCCTCTCCCTGTCCCTCTCCTCACCGCTGCTCACAGCCCATCATCCCCTGCTCCGGTGTCCTGGTGTCCCTGCATCCCCCTGCCCGCCCCAAGCCCGGCTCTCTACCCCCCTTATCCAGCACCACCCCTCCGCCTTTTACTCACCCAACTGATAGGACCACTGAGCCACTCTTCTTGGACAGATGACAGCATATGACATGATGGGTTTCTAGAAAATCAAAGGTATTTAACATTCACTAGGAAGATTAGTGGCCTCCTTTGCCAGCCATCACCATGAGCTTCCCCCTTCTCTCTGACAACCACCACAGACAGAGAGCTGGGGCTGATCCTAACAAGGTTTGCAAACTTTCCAGCTGTGGAGCAGTCCTTCCTCCCCACCTTCTAGAACTTCTCCTCTGAGATCCTGTCTGAAGAACTTCCTCTAAGATTTCCCCCCATCCCCATTGATTCTGCAATCCATTCAAAATATCCAAGATGCCGTTTGGCCATAGAGCACAGGGGTGCGAGCTCTAGATTCAGACCGGAGCTCACATCCCGATTTTGCCTCCTTTTAGCTTGAGCTGAAGTAGTCTGGGGCAAGTGCCTTCACCTCCTTGAGGCTTGACGGCCACATCTGTAAAATGGGTACAATAATAATAACAGGGTTGTTTTGGGGGGGGTGGTTAATGAGATAACTATTACATAGAGGGCTTCCACAGTGCCTGCTGTGTAAATATTAATTATTAATAATATTTATCAATACCTACTGACTGTTACCGCCATCCATTATGCAGACCAAACCAAAACCATGGTTGCATCAAATCCCTTACTCTCAAAAGCTACCGCAGTGTGCCTCTGACATTCCACCGTTTAGAAGGCAGGGCTGAAACCAAATAAAAGGGTTTTTTCCCTTGAATTCATGAGGCACCAGTGTGTGTGTGTGGGGGGGGGGGGGCTAAGATAATAAAACGGTCTCGATTTTGAGTTTTTTCTGTCATTAATTTTCCTCAAATTGTTGGTTCTCCTGTCTGTACCAGAATTTGTCTCAGACGATGGCTGGTATGAAACAAAAGGACATGTGTTTAGCTATTTCCACTTTTTAAAAAATTCTATTTCCAACTGAATAGAGGTGCTGGTTGTAGAACACTATGAATGTACTAAACACCACTGAATTGTACACTTTAAAGTGGTTAATTTGGGGGCGCCTGGGTGGCTCAGTCAGTTAAGCATCCAACTTTGGCTCAGGTCATGATCTCACAGTTCACTGAGTTTGAGCCCACATGGGGTGAGTTCGTTGAGCCTCACTTCGAGCTCCACACTTAGGACTCACTCTCTCTCTCTCTCTCTCTCTCCCTCTCTCTTTCTTTCTGCCTTTCTCTCGCTTGGGACCTCTTCCTATCAAAAATAAATAAATAAATAAATAAATAAATAAATAAATAAATAAATAAAAATAATTGGGGTGCCTGGGTGGCTCAGTCGATTGAGTGTCCGACCTCTGCTCAGGTCATGATCTTGCAGTTCGTGAGTTCGAGCCCTGTGTCAGGCTCTGTGCTGACAGCTCAGAGCCTGGAGCCTGCTTCAAGTTCTGTTTCTCCCTCTCTCCACCCCTCCCTCATTCACACTCTTTCTCTCAAAAATAAATAAACATTAAGAAAAAAAGTGGTTAATTTTATGTTGTGTGAATTTCATATATATATATATATATATATATATATGGATATTTCATATATATATATGGATATAAACATATCCATAGATACACACATATACACATATGTGTATATGTGAATATATACACATATGTGTATATATGAATGTAAATAGAGCATATATATGAATATATATATTTATATAGCATATGTATATATGAATATATATGTTGCATATATAGGTCTCCTTAGTTCCAGAAAGAGATCAGTACCTTGCATATCTTTGCCACCTGGATGATCTGGGACCCGCTAACTGTCCGGGTCCTACAGCGGCTTATAGACTGGGGTGCCACCTCTTGCTGGAAGGTGGGTGGCCACCCAGCTCTGCTCTGGGACTGTCATACTATGGGTGGGGTCTGAGGGAAAGACTCTTACTCAGGCTCCCCAGGACCGCCCCGCCGCCATGGTAGAACACGATGCCAGGCCTGGGGATGCAGGAAAACGCTTTGGGCTGGTACAGCTTCACAGGGATTGTCCCGTAGCGGAGGTCTGTGACCACGACATCCGGATCCTCCTTCAGTGGCCTCAGATCATGCATGAAACGGACAAATCGGGGCATAGAACAGATTCTCAGTTTCTCAAAAATCATCCCCTGTTGGTGAGAGAGGAGGAAATGAGGCCGGAAGGATTTCAGTCTGTGCTGCGCTCGGGTGCAGCCGCCACCCGTGCCCCCAGCGGAGTGGCTGGAGGGCAGGCTGGACCACGTGTCCACGTGCACCCTTGCGACACTGCAGTAAGTCCACCCCACCTTGGCCCACGCTGCCCCCTCATCCTCTTTCCCCAGACAATTGACACCCGGTCCCACAAACCGAGCTTCTGGCCACCCCGTGAGGGTCCCTCTCCCCCAGAACACCCCCAACCGTGGCCTGGACGTGACCTCTCTTCCCGGGGCAGGTCCTCCTGGACCAGCCCAGCCCATGCAGCCGTCCCAAGCATCAGTTGCTAGTTTTAAGACGTGATAACTACACTGTGGTTATGTTTTTTAAAAGGTGAGGGCGTTCTGGTCTTTCAGAGATAATGACTGAAACCTTTTGGATAAAATAATATGATGTCTGAGGTCCACTTCCTGAGAAATGAGAAGGGGGAAAAGGTGGGGGCACCGGTGAAACAAGATTGGCCAGGAGTCAGCAATCAGTACTGGGGGGAGGGTACGTGGGGCATCTCCATAGTTTTCTGTCTCCTTTGGTACATATCTGAAAGTTTGCATGATAACAAAATAAAAGTAAACAAAGTGGTCTCTCACCCAGGCACCCTCTTTCTAGTGGTTCCTAACCCTCTCTGCACCAATGCCACTTTGGCTTTCCGCGATGCCTGTGGACCTCGTCACAGAATGTTTTTGACACCTAAAATAAAATATGTGGGATTACATACGAGCACACAACAGCGAGATCTAGCGGCTGGTTTAATACCATTATTACTTCGAAGAAATGAGGCATCCGTGCAATTTTTCACCATATCTGCGATGGCTGTAATACGCTCTGGAAATACGCGGGATTCCTCTTGGTGACAAAGCCCCAGGTTGTGCTGTCACAACTGTGGTCTGTCCCCTTCATTCTTCATGGAAGGGAACCCCGCATTTCCTTTAGAGGTGAGTGAAAATGGAGCGTTTTTTTTACCCCACCCACTTTCACGGACCCCTTGTCTTCGGTCCCCTTGGGGATTCAGAGAACCCTGGATGAAGAAGCCCTCTTTCGCTTTGCTGGAAGCACTCGCCGCTCTGTAAGTGGATTGGTTTATAGTGGTTTTGCCTGATTCTTCTCTCTGTCTCCCCACCAACACTGCCACGAGACTATAAGCTCCCTGAAGGCAGACTCTATCTGGGACTTTATTTCTCTTGCCCCTCATTGATCCCAGAGCCACAACTGGTGGACGACACATCGTAGTTACATGACACATCTTTGTAAAAACAAAAAAACAAAACCAAAACAAGCAAACAAAAAAAAAAAGCAAGTCAACAAACAGTAATAAGGCTAATACGTATTGAGGGTTTCCTTTATGCCAGGAATTGTAACCTGCACTCGGGACGGTTTAGCTCATCGCAGCCAACAGCATGCTATGGAGTCTGGACTAGTATTTCCCCCTCTTTTGCAGATGAGGAAACTGAGGCATCGTATTTGGGAGCCCAGACTACAGACTATGAGGGTCAAGGTCAGGAAAGCCAGGGGACAAATCATCAGGTCTTGTGAAAGCTGGACATAGGAAGCCTTCGGCCAGTGGGTTCTTCTCCAGGAAGGGGTCTTCATGGGAACAGGTGTTTGCACTTGCTTTTCATTATGTAAGAGAGTTGAGAAAGCCTCAGCCTCCGGGGGGGGGGGGGGCGTTAAGATGGTGGAGCTGTAGGGGGGCCCTAGGCTTGCTTCATCCCTCAAACACAGCTAGATAATGTCAAATCACCCAGGAAAATTGATCTGAGGACTCACACAAAAAACTGCACAACAAGAAGGAGAAAAAGAGGCCACATCGTGGAAGGTAGGAAAGTGCAGAGACGTGATTTGGGGAAGAAAAGAATTGCAGATGCTGCAGAGGGAAGGGAGCCCTGATCATGGAGAGAGAGGACAGAGACTGAGAGACAGAGAGAGAGGGGGAGAGAGAGAGAGCAGGGCCCAGGGGACTCCATAAGAAAAACATTTGCCCAAACCATTGACGGGGAAATCAAGAGGGGCCGAACATCGCAAGTTGCACAAGCAGGGGGACCCACAGAAGGCAAAGAAGTCAGAGGCACGGCCTGGTGGGCTTAGCGGTGCTTCAGGGAAGGAGGGAGGAGGCCCAGGAGCGGGCAGCGTGGTCTGAGGATCCCCTGGGTCACACTGGGAGACACAGTTTTCCTGCTTGGAGTGCATCTGGGAGAGGTGGCACAGCCTCTCAGGGGACAAAAGAGCCCCAGGCGCCCACATGCTGCCCCGTTCACAAGCATCACAAGCAAAGGAACGGAGGCAGAAGGGCAGCAAACCTTGGCATTGGCTTTTTGCTGCGCTCTACCACAGACTCCGAGCCCTGCGCGGTCATGCGACTGCCCTTCTGGGACAAAAAAGGCACCGGCCACAGCACAGTGAGACCCTACCCCAGAGGATCAGCATGGGTCCGTGCCACACTGGGTCCCTGAATTTGGAATTGTGAAACACAGCCGCGTACCTGAGATAAAACACAAGAGTGCTGTGCCACCAGGCAGCAGAAAGCCAGGACACAGAGGGAGGCAGGGGCATCTGAGGGACACCTGGGACACACAAGGGAGATTGTTCACTCTTCTGTGAGGGCTTCCTGAGCAGCAGCAGGGGAGAACTCCCTCCTCCAGGTGAGAGAGAGAGAGAAAGAGAGAGAGAGGAAGGACTGATGTCATTCCCCAGCCCATCACACTGCCGGACTTCAGTGGGCAGCACAGCATCACCCAGGGGAAGCTGGAGCCCCTTACTCCAAGCCCCTCCCCCCTGCGCCTTGCAGGTGCTTCTGAACTAGGGCAAGTCCCCCTGAGAGCTAGTGCAGCAGGCCCCTCCCCCAGAAGACCAGTGCAACTCCCCCCCAACACACACACACACACACACACACACACACACACACACACACACACCAGGTCTACTGATCACAGAACGCAGCTCTAGGGGAAATAGGATCCAGCTTCTTGTAACAAGCAGACTAAAACACACCTAGTTAAAGCTCGCCATACACTAGACAAGGTCCAAACACCCCACTGCAGGCAAGGAGAAGTTCTGCAGAGGATTGACCTGAGGGAAAGAGCAGCCAAAACACAGCAGCAGAGTGCACACGGCATACACCAGAGACCCTTCCTGAAGCACCAGGCCCTGAACAGTATATGAGGTCTTCTTGGTATAGCCATTACTCTCGAGACACCTGGCTGGCTCTGACAGTTAAGCGTCTGACTCTTGATTTTAGCGCAGGTCACAACCTCGAGCTTCGTGAGATCGAGCCCTGTGTCAGGCTCTATGCTGACGGCACAGAACTTGCTTGGGATTCCCCCTCTCTCTCCCTCTCACCCTCTGCCCCGCTCGTTCTCTCGCTCTCTCTCAAAATAAATAAATGAACATTATAGCCATAACTCTCAGGAGCAGGAAACAGAACAGGCTTTCCTAACACACAGAAGACACAGACGTAAACAAAATGCCAAGACAGAGGAATGCATCCCAAAAGAAAGAACAAAAAGGGGTCACGGCCAGGGATCGAATCGAAATAGATATAAGTAATACGCCTGACCTAGAATTTAGAACAACAATCATGAGGATACTAGCTGAGCTTGAGGAAAGCAAAGAAGACACCAGGGAGTCCCTTCCATTGCATAAGAGAGTTAACCGTGTTTTCTGTATTCAGTCTGTCAGCCCTCTGGAAAAGCACAACCAGTCCCCATTGGCAACTTTGACACAATTCTCCCCATGATCTATTTGTATCTATTCTATTAAATTCACACACCAGTAGCAATGAGCAGAATCTGACTATATGACATAAACAGTTTTCCATCTCTCAATAGTAAAAAGATTGTGTGTGTGTGTGTGTGTGTGTGTGTGTGTGTGTGTGTATCTAAAGCTACATTCTGAAGTTTTGCTCATTTGTACTAATTTACTAATTGGCTGCATGTGTCTTTGTTGTTGGCTGGTTCTAGCTAGGTAGGTGGTAATGGGGGCTCAAAATCCGCAGTAACTCATTCCTGTCTTCACAGCTTCATAGTGTGTGCTGTGAAGACAGTAAGACAGGAGGCAGGGAGGGTGGGACTGGAATTGATCTTTCTTTCCTGTTAACCGAGGAAGTAAATCTTTTTTCATTTTCTGGCTCTGAGCCCAGTACAGCTTGAGAAACACTAGGAAGAAATTGAGAACCTCTTAGTTAATAGGTTCCCTAATAGGGATCACTCAGATGTGAGAATAAAATGCAGCCAGCCTGTCTCTGCTGCTGCGTCAATGCAAGTAGAATCTTCTCATGTGGTTTCCCAACCTCCTCCTTGAACCCTCAGGCGGAGAGGGAACTCACCCATCTCAACAACAGCAGGAAAAGGCAATCCAGGACCCGCAGTTTCACCGGGTGGCCGATGGCTGCAGGGATGTCCGCAGTAAGGAAATGGCTGCAGATTACCCACAGACCAACCCCCAAGAACGCACAGGCTGCCATGAGAAGGGGCAGGAGCAGGACTGCCATCATGCTGTTTTTCAACACAGAGGAGGCTAAGAGAAGAGGCTGTTCAGTGCCGGACACGGTCAGGAGTCAGCAGCCCTCCTCCACTTATACACCACAACCTGCCCTCCCCACCTCCCCATCTCCACAGCATTGGCCCAGCCCAGGTGAGTCACAGACTCAGGTGAGGACATAATTCTAGGGCAGGGCCCATGCAGAGGAGAAAGTGGTTCATGCAGCCTGACTCAGCTGGAAATGAGGGCTCCAAAGTTCCAGCTACACCCTGGAGCACTGCTACGTGAAATGGCCTTGGAGGAGCACCTGGGTGGCTAAGTTGGTTAAGTGCCCACCTCTTGGTTTCGGCTCCGGTCATGATCTCACAGTCTGTGAGTTCGAGCCCCGCGTCAGGCTCCGTGTTGCCACTGTGGAGCCTGCTTGGGATTCTCTCTCTCTCCCTCGGACCCTCACACACGCTCTCTCTCAAAATAAATAAATAAACTTAAAAAAAAAAAAAAGAAGTGGCCTTGGAGAAGTCACCATGGATGTCACAAACACCATTCCCTCCACCTGTGCTCTGGTGGCACTCACCCCCTAATTACACTCTGGCCATGCTCGCTGTTCCTTAGTCTGCCAAGGAGGTCCCAGGGTGTTTGTACTTGTGGTTCTCTGTGCACCAGTGTTCCCCGAGATAATGGTTGAGCTCAACTCCTCCCCTACTGCAGGTCTCTGGTCAAATGTCACCTTCTGAGTGAGGCTGTGCCTGGACACCTGATTTAAAGGTATACCTCCCCACCAGCATCCCTATGCCCATCCCACCCTCCACTTCTTCATGGCCTTTATTATCACCTGAAATATCGCATACTTCACTTGTTTGTTTATTGTCTGTGGAGTGGCGCCTCTGTGGGGACAAGAATTTTTGCTTTGTTCCTTACTTTATCCTCAGAGGCTAGGTCAGGGTTTGGTGCTTAGCAGGTGCTCAGCAAATGTCTACCGAATGAAGCAATGAATGAACAAGCTTTGCCCTTTTCATTGTAAAGCAGGAAAATTTGAGCTTACCTGCCTTTTCAGGTTAGGTCGAGATCGATGTCACCGTTCAAAATCTTCCCTAATGACAAGTCCCACATCTGCAGTAATAATGATGATGGCTGCCCTCTCTTCCACCTCCCCACCATGGTGTCAGAGCACAGGGAGATCCTACCCGCCCGGGAGAGACCTGGCAATGTCTAGAGACATTTTTGGTTGTCACAACAAAATGGGCAGGGTGGGGGCTGACACTGGCACCGCAGGGGTAGGTTCCAGAGATATTGCTTAACATCCGGCAATGCATAGATGGCCCCGACAGAGAGGAGGTACCTGGTCCAACAGGCCGGTAGTGCCCAGGATGAAAAACCCTGAGCTAGTAAGACTTGGATTTGAATCCTGGCTCTGCCCCATCCAGCATTCTCATCGTGAGCGAGTTACAATACACTCTCTGAGCCTCAGCTTCCGAGACTGTAAGATGGGGATAATAATAGTAACTCCATTAGCTTTCAGTGTGTATTTCTTTGAATCCAATGAAGTAGAACATTCTTTCATATTTTATCCAGTATTTGAGGTTTTTCCTTTACGGATTCATGTGAATTTATTTTGTGTCTTCATACTCTGTATCTAAAATTTTCTATTTTCATTTATCTTTTTGCACTGACTTGAAAAAATATTTGTAGTAATAACATTGGTGACAGACGGTGACCACACGTATTGTGGTGAGCACTTAGTAATGTATAGAATTGCTGAGTCAGTATGCTGTGCATCTGAATCTAATATCACACTGTATGGAGTGTATACTTCAATAAAAATTTTTTAAAATATTTTTAAGGATTATTTTCTAGTTATTTGCTTTTTTAACTTTGTTAATGCCGTTTTTCTGCATTGACATTTGTAATTTTTACACAATGAAATCTCTCATCTGTTCTCTTATTATGCTTAGAAAGATCTTTTTTACAGTACATGAAACTATATGGCAATGATTTTGAAAATGAAGATTTTCTTTGTCAAAATATAAATATCTAGGGGCGCCTGGGTGGTTCAGCCGGTTCAGCATCCGCCTCATGATTTCAGCTCAGGTCATGATCTCACTGGTTCATGGGATGGGGCCTCACGTCAGGCTCTGCACTATCATTGGGGATTTTCTCTCTCCTTCTCTCTTTGCCCCTCCCTTACTCACACATGTGCTCTCTTGCTCTCAGAATAAATAAGTAAACTTAAAATATATATATGAATTTCACCCAAGAAATAGAAAATACGCATAGATCAATTACTATGAGAAGGATTAGAGTCTGTTACCACTGAGGTTTATAAACACTTAACCCAGAAATTGTGCAAAAGCACAGGGAGAATGAGGGAATGCCTACATATAAGCACCGAACCATTTTTTATTTCCCGGTTATATTACTTAGGATCAGTAATTCCAGCTGCTATAACAAAAGATTTTGGTAGAATAAAGACTAATTTTCCCCTCCCAACACAGACACTGGCGTGTTTGATGAACATCCGCACCACTTGGTGATTACAGGATCCATGTTTCTTTCCGTCTGATGTTCTGCCATCTTCCAGGACCTCCGCCGATCCTCCGTGCCTTGCCAGGAGCCCCAGGAATGATATGCTCGTGGAAGAACCCGTGGAGGTGAACTTAAGGGCCAGGCCTGGAAATACATCCCATTGGCCGGAACGCATTCACATGGCTTCACCGAAATGCATGGGACTTTTGGGGGGGGGGGGGGGGGGGGCAAACCTTCCATCTACCTAAGGATGAAAATGAAATGGAGTTTGGCGGATTCATAGGATCGTTCTGCCACGCAGCCTTTTGTCCAACAAGCAAGAGGAGATTTAATACAGGGAATTCAAAACACTGTGGGCAGGGTGGAGGGAGGGCAGGCTTTCAGTAAACAGCACCCCAGGTGTCACAAGAAACCACGCTGCTGACTGATCTCTGGAACAGGAAGAGGGCTGACTCGCCAGGGGACACCGGGAGGCGGATGCAAAACGGGGAGGCTTCTACCGGCTGGTGCTCACGTGCGCATGCTCGGCGCTGCCCAGGAAGAATGGCTTCCGCTTCTAGCTGCCTTCCAGAGCTTCCGGGACCGATGTTCCTGAGACAAACTGGAGCCTTGTGGGCAAGATGGCCTAGGAAGCGGCATTCTCCTGCATTTAACCCCCAGACACAGGAGAGGGTTCAGAACAGTAAGGAGGGTGCTGAGTGCCAGCATCTGGCACAAGAAATAGTTTGATCGTGATGTTAGGGCCCTTGAAGTCCAACCACAGACTGCCAAGGAGTCCCCAGCCCACGGTCAGGTCAAGTACTCCTGTTCCGTCTCTTTGTGGTGTCTGTGCTCCTGCACGCTCATTAGGGAATTTCTAGCAGTCTTTTCTTTTGTGTATCTTGCTGCGATGTCATTTGGCACAGAGTTATATATTTATTGCGGAAGTCGCCTTTCTCAGCGTGCTGGAGTTGCCCTAAACAAAGGACCCCAGGCTGGGGGTGGGGGTGGGGGAAGGGGGGCTTCAGCAAAAGAAGCTTAGAGTCTCCCAGGTCTGGAGGCTGGAGGTCCAAGGTGTCACCAGGGCTGATAATCTTCTGAGGGCCGTGCAGGAAGGGTCTGCTCCAGGACCCTCTCCTTGGCTTTTGGACAGCTGTCATCGCCCTGTATCTTCACATTGTCTTCCCTCTACGCATGTCTCTGTGTCCAGTTTCCCTTTTTACAAGGACACCGGTTGTATTGGAGTGAGGCCCACTCTGAGGACCTCATTTTGATCATCTCTGCAAAGACCTTACCTCTTAAGTAAGGTCACATTCTGAGGCACTGGGGGTTAGGCTCAACATATGAATTTAGGGGTGCCTGGCTGCCTCAGTCGAGTAGAGCATGTGACTCTTGATCTCAGGGTCGTGAGTTTGAGCCCCATGTTGGGTGTAAGGATTACTTAAAAAAAATTTTTTTTTTAATTTAAAAACTCACAACATATGAATTTAGAGGGACACAATTCAACCCACAACAGCACCCTTATCAACATCGAATGGTATTCTTTTACGATACGTTTCCTGCCTTGAATTCTGCTTGCCCAAAGGCAGAAGCTAAGAAGTATTTGAGTGTACTTCTCCCCTGGGCCAAGCAATCTCTAGAAAAATAACACTCTATGTTCCCTCTACTTCTGCACTCACTCTTCCCCTTGGAGGAGAAGTGGCTTTTGTGAAATGGAGAAGGAATTGGGCATGCTCAGCTCGCTGTGACATCTGTTTGCCCGCAGAGAAGGGGCATCCTGTTCTCTGTAGCCAGGTGCCTCCAGAGAGAGGTGTATGTATGTTCAATGCTGCCTGGGACCCTGTTCCTAATATCAGGCAGCACCCTTGCCCACACACCTAAGCCACATGCTCTGATAATCAGCTTTATCAGAAAGAAAGGTGACGTATCAGGGTCCTAGCAGGAATTGGATGGCTTACTCATGCTATAGACTGAATGTTTGTGTCCCCCTGTAATTCATATGCTGACTCTAATCCCCAGTATGATGATATTTGGAGGTGGGCCCTTTGGGAGGTGATCAGGTCATGAGGGTGGGGCCCACATGAATGGGATTAGTGCCCTAGTAAGAGACCTCCAAGAGTTCCTTTGCCCCTTCTGCCATGTGAGGATACAGAGAAAAGACAGCTGTCAATGAACCAGGAAGTGGGTTCTCACACATGGAATCTGTTAGCACCTTGATCTTGGACTTCCCAGCCTTCTATTGTGTTTAAGCCACCCAGTTTATGGTAATTTTATTACAGCAGCCTGAATGGACTAAGACCCTCATATTAGGGTAATTTGCAAAGAGCCCACAGGATAGCACAGCCGGTAACAGCAGGGCTCCATTCTCCCTCCCAGAGTGGAGGGGATATAGCAGAACCAAGGCTGTGTGGAAAGGGCTCCCTGTGAGCTGAGCTGAGGCACACAGCTTACACATGGCAAACCCACGGGGATAGAGCTGGCCCCACTGTCACTCCCCTTCCTTCCTAGGCTCTCATGCTGTTGTGCTCCTCTGCCCAGGCCCTTCAGGAAAGCAGAAGGCAAAGGATGCTCTTGGCGGGGTCCATGCAGGTCAGTTTCCCAGGCTACAGAGTGGGTGGAGGAAGGTGGGGAGCCTACCTGGGGGACAAAGGGAAAATGTCCAGCACAGGGGTATTTTCGTCTCCAAATCCTTGACTCCTATTCTGTTTTCTGGTTAGTGTTGAGCTCATGGAGGAAGGGAGGAATAATGTATTCATTTTCCACTGCTGCTATAATAAATTACCACCAATTTAGAGCCTTGAAATGATACCGATTTATTCTCACACAGTTCTGGAAGCAGAAGTTCTAACATCAAGGTATCAGCTGGGCTGCATTCCTCTCAGAGGCTCACACCTGTTTCCTCCCTTTTCCCAGCTTCTAGAGGTGCCTGCATTCCTGAGCCAAGGAATCCCAGGATCCCCTCCCAGCACCACTCTGTTCTCTGTTTCTGTCATCCCACCTCCTTCTCTGATGCTGCCTCCTCCTATCTCTCCCTCTTATATGGGCCTTCGTGATTACATTAGGCCCACTTGGATGATCCAGGATAATCTCCCCACCTCAAAATCCTTAATTACAAGTTCAAAGTCCCTTTTGCCATGTAAGGTAACATATTTGCAAGTTCTGGGATTAAGATATGAACATCTCTGGGAGGGGGGTGGGGGGATGTTATTCAGCCCACCACAGTGAAGGGACCAGTGAACCAACCCTTTTCAAACCCCCTTGGCTTTGGGAAATAGGCACATGCAATTTGCTTTTGCAAATGCACTCAGTGTGTATTTTGCTATAGCAGTTACTATCATCAATATAACTCCCACTTGAAACTCTTTTCGGTGCATCATCTAAAGACTTAGTAGAATTCTCTCCTTTCTCAAGATAAGAATTACCTGCCTGGTGTTTGCCAGAAGCAGGGAGTGGGGGCAGGCCAAATGAGTGAAGGTGGTCAAAAGGTACAAATATTTCCATTTACAAGGTAAATAAGTCCAAGGGATGCCATGTGCCGTGGGGACTCCAGTTAACAATACTGTATGTTGAAATTGTTAAGAGTAATTGCTAGATTCTTATCACAAGAAAAAAAAAATGTCACTCTGTGTGGTGATGAAATTAACTAAACTTTCTTTTAAGGTTGTATTTTTAAGCAATCTCTACACACAACGTGGGGCTCGGACTCATGACCCCAAGATCAAGAGTTGAGCCGCCACCAACTGAGCCAGCCAGGTGCCCCTAACTAAATTTTTTGTGGTGGTCATTTTGCAATGTATGTGCATACATCTATCGAATCATTATGTCACATACCTAAAACCAATACAATGCTGTATGCCAATGATGCTTCAATAAATTAATAATAATAATAATTACCTGCCTGGAGTGTGGCATGTTGTTGGCTCCTTTGGGAAACATGCTGCTTTCTTATCTTCCTCCCTTTTATCTTCTATCTTCCGGTTGTGTGCCCACTTCTGTGCATCTTTTACTTTGACTTCATTGCACATGCTTTTGCTGTAAGTTGTCACAAATCCTCTGTGAAAAGAGCCATCAGGAATCTTTGACTTTCTTTTCTATCTTCCAAGTGAATAAAGACAGAAGGTATGAAAAAATTACTAGACTAATCTTCCTTAGTATAGTTCCTGCCTTAAAAGTGGCTCCATAAATGGATACCAAGGACACCTTTGTCTCTTTCCCCACCTTTCACGTCATGGAGGGGCTCTTAATCCCTTAGGAAAATCCATATGTGCTTTGAAGGGTAGAGGGGAAGGAAGTGAGGGTGGAGGGGCTGAGGGACTCGGGGTGTGGTGCACATTTTAAGGGAAAAATGAGCTAAAAGTAGTTTCCTGAAAACACATTCCTGGGTTTGGAGAAACAGAGGCTGAAACTCCCAGAGGGAAGTCCCTGGAGCCCAACTGAGTCCCTAGCAAAGGGTTTTGGAGAACAGTGTTGGTAGCAGGTGGACACGAGGGTCTGCAGGGCCAGAGAGGCTGTGAAAGCTACATCAGGCCACCTGACCCTTTGGGTCTCTATCTCAGATGCAGACAAATCAAAGGGGTGACAGTCAGGCATGATGGTGCAGAGAGCCAGGTGGAAGTGTTCCACAGAGGGCACGTGAATTTAAACTTGGACCAGATCCCACCAGTGCCAGCTTCTCCTGCATGCGGCACCAATATGGCGTCAGCTTTGGAAAAACCTGTCTCTGTGTAATTGCCCTTGTTTGCAGCATCAGAGGGTGCCTTCATGCATTCATTCACTCACTCATTCATTTATTCATTCGTAAATGTTTAGGATGCTCACTCTCCAAGCAACTCTCTGGGGAGAGCCTTCCAGGCAGAGATGTAATACTTCCTGAGGAAGCCCCTGGGGAGGAAAGGAGGGACCACCTTGTGTTTCAGGAGCCCCTCCTGCCTCAAGAACAGGCAAACAAGCTTTGACCTAAAGGCTAGGTCAACTTTCCAAAATCTGAAGTAACTAATCCTGGCTGAATCTTCACAATGGCTTTGTTCATCCATGTTAATTTTATGATGGCTTGATGTTGGACATAATGGCAGACAGGTGGAGTGACCCTGCAGACACCCAGGAACCCTTTGGAATGTTCCACTCCTTCCTGATCATTCATTGTAGGGGGCTGATCCTTGAATCTTTTTGTGCTGCAGACTTTTTCTCAGAATATTTTTAGTACTTTTTTCATAAAAACAATGTTCTTAAATAACTGCAAAACAGACATAGACTTACTAAGAAAAATTAATTATATTAACATGGAGTTGTAGAGATTTTTTTTCAGTTTCTAATATAGAAATATAAGTGCTTTTGGGGCGCCTGGGTGGCTCAGTCGGTTAAGCGTCCGACTTCGGCTCAGGTCATGATCTCGCGGTCCGTGAGTTCGAGCCCCGCATCGGGCTCTGTGCTGACAGCTCAGAGCCTGGAGCCTGCTTCAGATTCTGTGTCTCCCTCTCTCTGACCCTCCCCCGTTCATGCTCTGTCTCTCTCTGTCTCAAAAATAAATAAACGTTAAAAAAAAATTAAAAAAAAAAGAAATATAAGTGCTTTAAAAAGACATTAAATAACACTACCTAGCGGCAGATCTAGAAATGCCACATTTTGAAATAATGATGAGCATAAAGGATGTTTTGTAATATTTGTCACAACTGAAATACATGAAAATATTTGTGATCTTATTGGTGATAAAGTCCCATGTACAAGCAATATTACTGTGGCCTGTGGCCCACATTTCTGCCAGAAAAAAAAAAATTTAGGGATGCCCGGATGACTCAGTCAGTTAAGCATTCGGCTCAGGTCATGATCTCATAGTTTATGAGATTGAGCCCTTTATCGAGCTCTGTGCTGATAGTTCAGAGCCTGCTTAGGATCCTCTCTCTCCTTTTCTCTCTGCCCCTCCTGCGTATTCTCTCTCTCTCTCTCAAAAATAAATATTTTTAAAAATTCTAAATTTCAATTAGAGGTTCATGAAAATAAGTGTGATTTCTTTCCCCATTCAAGTTCATGACTACTTGACTGCTAAGCACTGAGCCCCTGTTTGAAGGTACAGTAGTTTTGTTGAAAATATTTGAGCTGAAAAATAAACTTTTGGCGTTTCCCAAAGATGAGAAGCTATCTTGGTTTCAGGTACTCAGCAAAACGAAGTGTTCCCACTAGAAAATGATACCTGCCCTCTGTTCCCCAAGGGAAATACAATCCCACTGCCTTCTGCAGCCACAGCTGGTTAGTAGCTTGACAGGTCTGGATCCTAATAATTGATTCAGGATTTGAAAGACAATTAAGTGAGGGAGGAGTTAAGGTGGTGGAGAAGTAGGGGTGGGCTTTCCTCTCCTTCAGACACAGCTGTATTGAGGTCAGATCACTTGGAACATCCAAGAAATCAATCTGGGAGTAGCAGAAGGATCTCCACGGTTGGAGAGAGACCGCATGGCAGGTGAGAGGCATGTGGAAGTGAATTGATGGTAGAGGAAAATGGTGGTGCTGCGGAGGGGAGGGAACCCTTTCTGTGGAGAGAGAAAAGAAAGAGAAAGAGAGAGGGGTTGAAAGAGTGCGGCATTGGCTTCACGCAAGAGGACAGCCTCTCTGGACCAGGGGCTGGGTGGGGAGGGAGGGGTACTGAGTGTCATGTTTTATGCAAACAGTGTGTAGCTCAAACTCTGAGGTTTTGGAACTGCGTGACTTTCTCCTGAGCAAAGTTGTGGTGCACACTCCTGGGGAGAAGGAGGGTGCTGGCCCCAGGGTGCATAGCATGGTGTAGGGATCTGGGTCTCACTGGGAGAGAACATTCCCCTTACAGCCTTTCATCAGGAGGAGACAGAGGCATGCACAGAGGGCAGATAAGCTGGTTGCTGCTTTCCATGGTGCTACACCATAGGTTCCATGCACCACAAAGGTGGGGGACTGTTTTTCTGGGACAAAGGACATCAGCACAGTGTGAAGAGGCTCTATTCTGGAGGAATGGGTTGGATCAATGTGGTGCTGCACCCTTCAAGATTTCAAGTTTTAAATCCCAGCCCCATGCCAAAAAAAAAAAAAAAAAAAAAAAAAAAAAAAAAAAAATTGCAGGAGACCTATGATGCAGGGCGCACTGACTGTGCTCGGTATTCTGTGAGGGCTGGCTGAACAGCAGGGGGTGTGAGATCCCTGGTCCAGGGAGGAGAGATTGGATTGGGTGGCACCATTTCCCCACTAACAGCAACACTGTGGGACCTCGGAGAGCAACACTGCTGCCCCCAGTGGACGCGGGACCTGCTTACACCAAACCCCACCCCCTGTGCCTAGCAACTGCTTATTTACAGGGGCGGGACTCAGAGCCAACACAGAAGTCTTCTCCAGAAGCCCAGCACAGCCAGCACTCCGCATGCAACAAGTGTACTGAAAAACAGAGTGCTTCAAAGTGTCATCTACAATGCTGGTGGAAATAGGACCAGGCTTACTTTTTTTTTTTCCCCATCTCTTTTTTTTCTTTGGAGTCAGGCTTATAGTTTTATGTTTGTTTTTTCATTTCCTTTTCTGGTTTTTTGTTTTGTTTTTTTTTGATCAGCCTTCTTTTTCTTTTCCTTTTGTTTGGAATCAGGCTTACAGTTGTTTGATTGTTTGGGTTGTTTTTTTTTTTCACTCATTTTCCTTCTCTCTCTCTCTCTCTCTCTCTCTCTCTCTCTCTCTCTCTCAGTTTTGGACCAGGCTTTCCCCCACCCCTCACTTTTTTTCCAGGATTACTTTAACAAATCAAACCACATCTGGTTAAAGGTCCAAACACTCCCCAACGCAAGCAAAGAGGAGCTCTGCAGAGAACTGACAGTGGGAAAGAAAAGCCAAAATGCAACAGCAGAGTGCACACAGCAGACACCAGAAACACTTCCTGAAGTGCCAGGCCCTGGACCGTGTATGACCCCTTTTGAATATAGTAGTACTCTCAGGTGCAGGAAGTATAACAAGCTTTCAAAATACACATAAGACAGAAACTTAGCCAACACGACAAGACAAAGAGGAATTCTACCCAAAAGAAAGTTCAAGAAGAACTCACAGCCAGGGACTTGCTCAAAACAGATATAAGCAATATATCTGAACAAGAATTTAAAACAATAGTCACAAGATCACTAGCTGGGCTTGAAGAAAGCATAGAAGACACCAGAGAAACCCTTGCTGAAGAGATCAAAGACCTAAAAACTAGCCTGGCTAAAATAAAAAATGCTACAACTGAGATCTAAATACACAGTCACAAGTTAAAATAGAAAATAAGTTAAAATTATGGAAAATAAGCTGAAAAGAAGAGGGAAAGAAAACTATTAGATCATGAAGGCAGACTTAGGGGACTCAATAATTCCATCAGGTGAAACAATATCCTTATCCCAGGAGTCCCAGAAGAAGAAGAGTGGGAAAAAGGGGAAGAAGGTTTATTTGAACAAATTATAGCTGAGAACTTCCCAAATCTGGGGAAGGAAACAAGCATTCAAGTCCAGGAAGCACAGAGGACTCCCTTCAAAATCAACAAAAACATGTCAACACTACAACATATCATAGTGAAACTTGCAAAATACAAAGATAAAGAGAGAATTCTGAATGCAGCTAGGGACAAATGGTCCTTAAACCACAGGGAAAGCAATATAAGGTTAGCAGAAGACCCATCCACTGAAACATGGCAGGCCAAAAGAGAGTGGCAGGAAATATTCGATATACTGAATGGGAAAAGTATGCAGCCAAAAATTCTTTATCCAGCAAGGCTGTCATTCAGAATAGAAGGAGAGATAAAGAGTTTCCCAGACAAACAAAAACTAAATGACTTCATGACCACTAAACCAACCCCACAAGAAATTTTAAGGGGGACTTTTTGAGTGGACAAAAAAAAAAAAAAAAATTCCAAAGCAACAAAGACTAGAAAAGACCAGAGAACATTTTCAAAAACACCAGCTCTGCAAGCAACACAATGGCACTAAATTCATATCTTTCAGTAATCACTCTAAATGTAAATGGACTAAACACTCTAAACAAAAGACATAGGGCATCAGGATGGATGAAAAGAAAATAATATCCATCTATATTCTGCCTATAAGAGACTCATTTTAGACTAAAGACACCTGCAGATGGAAAGTAAGGGGATGGAGATACCTCTATCATGCTAATGGATGTCAAAATAAAGCCAGAGTAGCTATACTTATATCAGACAAACTAGATTTTAAAACAAAGACTGTAGGGGCACCTGGGTGGCTCAGTCGGTTAAGCGTCCGACTTCAGCTCAGGTCATGATCTCGCAGTCCGTGAGTTCGAGCCCCATGTCGGGCTCTGTGCTGACAGCTCAGAGCCTGAAGCCTGTTTCAGATTCTGTGTCTCCCTCTCTCTCTGACCCTCCCCCGTTCATGTTCTGTCTCTCCCTGTCTCAAAAATAAATAAACGTTAAAAAAAATTTTTTTTATTTAAAAAAAAACCAAAGACTGTAACAAGAGATGTAGAGTGGCATTATAGCATAATTAAAGGGTCTATCCATCAAGATCTAACAATTGTAAACATTTATGTCCCCAACTTGGAAGTACCCAAATATATAAATCAACTAATAAACATAAAGAAACTCATCTATAATAATACAATAATAGTAGGGGACTTTAACACCCCACTTAGAGCAATGGACAGATCATCTAAGCAGAAAATCAACAAGGAAACAATGGTTTTGAGTAACACACCGTACTAGATGGACTTAACAGATATATTCAGAACATTTCATCCTAAAGCAGCAGAAAACACATTTTTCTTGAGTGCACATGGAACATTCTCCAGAATAGATCTCATACTGGGTCACAAATCAGCCCTAAACAGGTACAAAAAGATCAAGATCATACCATGCATATTTTCAGATCACAACACTATGAAACTTGAAGTCAACCACAAGAAAAAAAAAATTGGGAAGTCTTCAAATACATGGAGGTTAAAGAACATCCTGCCAAAGAATGAATGGGTTAACCAGGAAATTTAAGAAGAAATTTAAAAAATACATAGAAGCAAATGAAAATGAAAACACAACAGTCCAAAACTTTTGGGACGCAGCAAAGGCAGTCCTAAGAGGGAAGGAAATACATTGCCATTCAGGCCTATCTCAAGAAGTAAGAAAGGTCCCAAATACACAACCTAACCTTACACCTAAAGGAGCTAGAAAAAGAACAGCAAATAAAGTCTAAAGCCAGCAGAAGAAGGGAAACAATAAAGATTAGAGCAGAAATAAATGATATAGAAATTTTAAAAAAAACAGAACAGATCAATGAAACTAAATTCTGGTTATTTTTTTTTAAGTTTTTATTTATTTATTTTTGAGAGAGAGAGCATGCACACGCAGGAGAGAGGCAGGGAAAAAGAGGGAAACAGAGGATCTGAAGCTGGCTCCATATGTATAGCAGAGAGCCCGATGGAGGGCTCAAACCCATGAACCATAAGATCATGACCTGAGCCAAAGGCAGATGCTTAACCGACTGATCCACCCAGGTGCCCCTTAACACTGGTTCTTTGAAAGAATAAACAAAATTGATAAACCCCCAGCCAGACTTATCAAAAAGAAAAGAGAAAGGACCCAAATAGATAAAATCACAAATGAGAGAGAAGAAATCACAACCAGCACCACAGAAATGCAAATAATTATAAAAGAATACTATGAAAAAATTATATGCCAACAAACTTGGAAATCTGGAAGAAATAGACAAATTTCTAGAAATTCACAAACTAACAAAACTGAAACAGGAAGAAATAGAAAATTTGAACAGACCCATAGCCAGCAAAGAAATTGAATCAGAAATCAAAAATCTCCCAACAAACAAGAGTCCTGGTCCAGATGGCTTCTCAGAGGAATTCTACCAGACATTTAAAGAAGGGTTAATACCTATTCTTCTCAAAGTGTTCCAAAAAATAGAAATGGAAGGAAAACTTCCAAACTCAATCTACAAAGCCAGCATTACCTTGATTCTAAAACCAGAAAAAGACTCCACCAGAAAGGATAATTATAGGTCAATATCCCTGATAAACATGGATGCAAACATTCTCAACAAGATACTAACAAATCAAATTCAACCATACATGAAAAGAATTATTCACCATGATCACATGGGATTTATTACTGGGCTGCAGGGCTTGTTCAGTTTTCACAAATCAATCCCCGTGATACACCACATTAATAAAAAAAAAAAAGAATAAGAAACATATGATCCTGTCATTAGATGCAGGAAAAGCATTTGACAAAATACAGCATCCATACTTGATAAAAACCCTCAACAAAGTAGGGAAAGATGGAACATACCTCAACATCATAAAGGCCATATATGAAAGACCCACAGCTAATATCGTTCTCAATGGGGAAAAGCTGAGAGCCTTTCTCCCGAAGGTTAGGAACAAGACAAGAATGTCCACTCTCACCATTACTATTTGACATAGTACTGGTGCATCAGCAATCAGACAACAAAAAGAAATAAAGTGCATACAAACCAGCAAGGAAGAAGTCAAACTTTCACTACTTGCAGATGACATGATATTCTATGTAGAAAACCTGAAAGACTTCACCAAAAAAATTGCTAGAATACATGAATTCAGCAAAGTCATAGGATATAAAACCGACGTGCAGAAATCGGTTGCATCTCTATACACCATTAATGAAGCAGCAGAAAAAGTAATCAACAAATCAGTCCCATTTGCAATTGCACCAAAAATAAGGTACCTAGGAATAAACCTAACTAAAGAGGTAAAAGATCTGTACTCTGAAAACTATAGAACATATATGAAAGAGATTTAAGAGGACACAAAGAAATGGAAAAGCATTCCATACTCATGGATTGGAAGAACAAACATTGTTAAAATGTATATACTACCCAAAGCAATCTACACATTTAATACAATCCCTGTCAAAATACCAACAGCATTTTTCACAGAGCTAGAACCAACAATCCTAAAATTTGTATGGAACTACAAAACACCCTGAATAGCCAAAGCAATCCTGAAAAGGAAAAACAAAACTGGAGGCATCATGATTATGAATTTCAAGCCATATTACAAAGCTGTAATCATCAAGACAATATGGTATTGGCACAAAACAGAGAGACAGATCAATGGAACAGAATAGAGAACCCAGAAATGGACCCACAAAGGTATGGCCAACTAATCTTCGACAAAGCAGGAAAGAATATCCAATGGAAAAAAGTCTCTTCAACAAATGGTGTTGGGAAAATTGGTCTGCAACACGTGGAAGAATGAAACTAGACCACTTGCTTACACCATACACAAAAATAAATTCAAAATTGATGAAAGACCTAAATGTGAGACAGGAAACCACTAAAATCCTAGAAGAGAACACAGGCAGCAACCTCTTTGACTTTGGCCGTAGCAACTTCTTACTAGACATATTTCTGGAGGCAAAGGAAACAAAAGCAAACATGAACTACTGGGACTTGATCAAGATAAAAATCTTCTGCACAGCAAAGGAAACAATCAACAAAACTAAAAGGGAGAATATATTTGCAAATAACCTCTCTGATAAAGGATTAGTACCCAAAATCTAAAAAGAACTTATATCAAACTCAACACCCAAAAAACAACAAACCAGTTAAGAAATGGGCAGAAGACATGAATAGATATTTTTCCAAAGAAGACATGCAGATGGCTAACAGACACATGAAAAAATGCTCAACATCGCTAATCATCAGGGAAATACAAATAAAAACCACAATGAGATACCACGTCACACCTGTCAGAATGGCTAAAATTAACAACACAAGAAACAAGAGGTGTTGGTGAGGATATGGAGAAAGGGGAACACTCTTGCACTGTTGGTGGGAATGCAAACAGGTGCAGCCATTCTGGAGAACAGTATGAAGGCTCCTCAGGAAAACTAAAAATAGAACTACCCTATGTTCCAGCAGTTGCCCTATTAGGTATTTACCCAAAGGATACAAAAATACAGATTTGAATGCAACCTGATGTTTATAGCAGCATTATCAACAATAGCCAAACTATGGAGAGAACCCAAATGTCCATCAACTGATGAATGGATAAAGAAGATGTAGTATTCATATACAATGGAATATGACTTGTCCATCAAAAAGAATGAATCGTACCATTTACAATGACATGGATGGAGCTAGAGTGTATGATGCTAAGTGAAATAAGTCAGTCAGAGAAAAACAAATACCATATGGTGTCACTCATATGTGTAATTTAAAAAAATGAAACAGATAAACATGTGGGGGGGGGGAGAGAAGGAAACAAACCACAAGAGACTCTTAATGATAGAGAACAAACTGAGGGTTGATAGAGCGGGGTGGGTGGGGGATGGGCTACATGGGTATTAAGGAGGGCACTTGTGATGAGCACTGGGTGTTGAATGTAAGTGATGAATCACTGAATTCCACTCTTGAAACCAAAAAAAAAAAAAAAAAAAAAAAAAGGAATAAGAAAGAAAGAAAAGAAAAAAAGCAATACTTCTAACTTAAAGAAAGGCAATAAAATAAAAAGCCATATTGAAAAACACAATTACTGGATTCTCTGTTGCTATTTCATATCGTAGAGTAGCTGTATACATCCAGAACGGATGAGACCTTTTCAACAGACCACTTCTAATACTCTCCAGTAGAACTGGATATCAAGAAGGGCGGGAAGCAATACAGAGCACCCCAAACTCTCATGCAACGCTGGTAACTTGGCACAGTTGTTCTGGAAAGCTGTTTGGAAGCATCTACTAATTCTGAACACATGTGTACCCTCTGATCCAACAATTCTACTCTGAGGTATGGAGCCAACAGAAGTTGGACATGTGTGCGAAAAGATATGGACAGAAATGTTTATGGCAGCACTATTCATGATAGCTAAAAACTGGAAACAACCCAGATGCCCATCAAGAGTCAAAGGGATGAATAAGTGGTCCTTTGTTCACATAACGAGGAGCTATAGCACAAGGACATAAAACAATGTAGATAAATCTCACCAATGTTGAGCAAGAGGCACC